>NC_053489.1:390623482-391823482 GCF_905171775.1 Rana temporaria
GAGGGTGTTCTGCAGATCAACTGCGGTTTAGCTGCAGATCAGGTGCGAATTTGGAGACCTGGGAGAACTTCCGGGTGAGAGGAGAGTGGGGGAGAATTGTATTGAGCTGAATGAGAGAAACTCCTGCAGAGAACTGAACACATGTGCGAATTAGATGCGTACCCATAGAAGATAATGGGACTGAATTCGCACCGCAAGACATAAAAACCGCATGCGGTTTGGAGGCAATACGCAGTGCGGATGCATCGCACATATGTGAACCAGCCTCATTGAAAACAATGTATTTTGAAATGTCCTGCGAATTAGATGCGGTTTAAACCGCACTCAATTCGCATAGGTGTGAACCTGGCCTAAAAGTTTTCCTACATTAAACCTTGTTTGCCATGTAGTTGCCCATCCCAATTAATTTGTTCAGATCTTCTTGCAAGGTTTCCACATCCTGCGGAGAAGTTGGTTTGCTTGGTATTGTCCGCAAATACAGATATTGAACTGTTTACCCCACCCTCCTGGTCGTTTTATGAACTATTTTTTTGCAAGTAAGAAAAAAAATGTGCATTTACAATTTTTTTTTTTTTAGGAGCTTGGCAAGCATTGTGCCAGCAATCAACAGATAGTGGGTCTCATGCAGGACTCCTACAGACTGTCACTGTAAGCTGTCTACCTGTATATTGTATAAGCAGGCTGCTTCACACTGACAGGAAGAAACAATGAACTACCAGAGCGCTTCACAGCTCCTTGGTAGTTCAGTGAGAATTGTGAATGAACGATCCCAGCCCCAGCTCACTGTCACAATAGGGAATTGGAGGTGTGCGGGGACCGGTGCTACAGTTGCATGTTATAGTTCAATCAAAAGGGAGGAAAAAGTTATACAATCCTATACCCACAGTTGATCATAGGAAAGCAAAAAACTGAAGCAAAGCATGATCCAGTTTGCTCCAGCTGGGGGAAAAAAACCCCCCACCTCAACCCCCCCCTCCCCCAAAGCAGCAATTGGATAGTGAATACTGGATCTAATTTACCTATAAATGTTAGTATCTAGTTATATTTATGTACTTTTAGTAAAGAATCCAGGCCTTTTTTGTAACAATGGGCCAGATCCACAAACGGCGTCGCAAATTTAGTTCTTCCAAACTTATGGAAAAGGGATTTCTCTGTATAAACAGAAAAAAACACTGCGCTAACGTGTAAATTAAATAACAGTGAAAAATTGAATAAATAAAATAAATGTGAAAAGCTGCCAGTATTAATTACTAAAATACCATAGTAAACAAAAACAAAATAATACGGCGCTGATAAACCTGTGAAAAATATATGTGAAATATATCTCAAAAAATTAAATAAACACAATATAAATGACTGTGAAATATATACCCAGAAAAATATATATATGACCAAAAAATTAAGATTGGTGAATTATCAATATGATAATCAATATAACAAATCCGTCCAAATGAATAAATAAAGTGAAATGAAAATAGTCCATAAAAAATCAGTGCAATTGAGTCCAATTAAGGTGAGCAGCTGTAATTAATCAAGAAAGGATCCTCCACCAGAAAGGTCACCCAATGTGTGGGAAATGAAATCTCCTTACCAGAGAAAAAGACCGGGCTTTCAACGGTCTAATTCAGCATAAGGATGTTTAAAGTCTTCCTTGAAAAGACTATTCCGGACACTGCTATGAATCACCAGTATGGATAACTTCAATAGATAGGATCCTATTCAAATCCGCTCCAGTTTAACATTGGTGTTCATAAAACTTCATCTTCTAGCTCCAATTTCTCCAGCATACCTTCAATGGCAGTGGCTCAAGGCACCATTGAAGGCATGCTGGAGAAATTGGAGCTAGAAGATGAAGTTTTATGAACACCAATGTTAAACTGGAGCGGATTTGAATAGGATCCTATCTATTGAAGTTATCCATACTGGTGATTCATAGCAGTGTCCGGAATAGTCTTTTCAAGGAAGACTTTAAACATCCTTATGCTGAATTAGACCGTTGAAAGCCCGGTCTTTTTCTCTGGTAAGGAGATTTCATTTCCCACACATTGGGTGACCTTTCTGGTGGAGGATCCTTTCTTCCAAACTTATGTCATTTAAGTTACGGCGCCCTAATTTGGTATCGTAAGTGCCGTATCCACAGCGCATTTGCGCCCAAATTTGCGCCAGTGTAACTTAAATTCCGAGGCGTAAGGTGGGCTTATTGCAAGTGGGAAGGAAGAGGCCGTGCTTCATTGTAATGAGCCGTGACCCCAGGCAAATGAGGTGCCGGCCGTTCTGCGCATGCGCGCACGAATCTGGACCTCACTGGGCATGTGCAGAACTTGGCTCGGCGCAATCAGTGAGATAGGTAAAAGGCCAAGCGTACTTAGTTTGAGGATCGCCCTGCGTATAAAAAGCCCCAGTCAAACACACTTCCCTTGCAAAAGTATATCCCAGTGTTTCCCTTCCTAGAGCAAGTTGCTTCTGCTCTGAACGTTTGTTGGTAAGTTGTGTTTGTGAGAAAAGTTTTTGAGGAGTTGGAGAGTATAGTTGGTGTTTGTTTTTGCGAAGTGTAGTTTCTGATTGTTTTTTTGTGATTGTATTTTCTTGTTTTTTTTTTTGCGTGTTTGTTTTTGAATTTATAGTAGCTGTCTGCTTGTGTGTTTAGATTTTTGTTTGTTTTTTCAGTGTTTTTTTTTGTTTGTTTGTTTGGGTATGTATTTTTGTTTGTTTGTCTGTTGGGTTTTTTCTTGTTGCTGGGTGGTGTCTGTGATGGCCCCCAAGCGCAGGAAGCTCAATTTTACCCTGGGAGAGAAGCAAATTCTTGCTCGGGGCATCGTCCGATATGGGCCTTATCTGCATGGCCCTGAGAGCCGGAACACCCCCCAGCCAGGAAGAAGGAGATAATTAAAAAGATCACGGATCAGATCAATGCGGCGGGGGGGGGGGAGACCAGGACCCCCGCTGGCATACAAAAGAAGATAAATGATCTTAAGAGCCTGGTCCGGAACAAGATGGCAAGGATCAATGCCCATACCACGGGCACTGGAGGAGGGGGACCCTGCCCCGTCAGTCTGACTGGGGAGGAATGGGCAGTGGCCCAGTGTTTCCACCCATAGCAGGTGGTGGGCCTGCCTGGCTATCAATCTGATGTTCCTGTGAGGACAGGTAAGTTTTTGTTTTTTCTTTCTGGTGATTTGTGTGGGTGGGTGAAGGGAAGATGTGCCAAGTGTGTGGATCCTCAAACCTGTGAGTGTTTTGTGTCCTCCACAGATGGCCAGGAGGTTGCTGGCCCATCAGGCCAGGCTGCTGCACCATCCCCTGGACAAGAGGCTGCTGATGAGTCCCAAGAAGGGCAGGATTCCCCAGGGGAGGGGAGTGGCCAAACATCCCCTCATGAGTGGGTGGAGGAAGATCTGCAGCTTGGCCGGGAAATCCTTTTGGCCTCGGATTTTATGACCCTTGAGGCTACCCCTGAGGCTTGCACCAGTCAGGCCACCATCAGGGGTAGCCCCTCCCACTCCTCCCCCAACAGGCCTCAACTCACAAGGGTCACTCTCTCCCCTCCTCCAGGGCCGCAAGACTCAGCGGCAGGCAGGATGGCGACCCAGGAGACCAGGGGGGTGGCTGAGCGTCTGCCGGTCAGTCTGCTGAGGGACAATGCCCGGCAGACCTGCACTCTGGCTCAAATAAATCCAAAAATGACCCAGATGGAGCACAGCCTGGGTGTAATGAAGGAGGCACTCTGTGATGTGGCCACCAACTCAGTGGCGGTCATCACATGCTTGAATGACCTGCAGACCGCCACAACAGGCGTGGCCCAGGAGGTGAGTGCCCTGACCCAGGCTGTGCAGGACAATACCAGGTCTGGCCAGGCCAATGCGGCTGCCCTCACTCTGTCTTACAAGGATAGCAGTGGCCTTGGAGGGCAGGCCAGCAGGAGGACAGTCACCAGGGGAGGCTCCTCCTTCCCCTGCTCACCCCCCCCAGGAGGCTCCTCCTTCCCCTGCTCACACTTCCCCCCCATGAAGATACTTCCTCCCCTGCTCACACCCCCCCCAATGAAGATCCTGTATACTGTACTTATGATTTGTTTTATGTGTGTGAATGTGGGGGGGTGGCATTCCTGATAAAATAAGGGTGTCACCCTCAGTTTTGGTGGAGAAGGGATCCCCAGGACCAGGGAGAAGTGATCCCAGGTTCCTGAATGGTGTATGAATGCACAGTAACAGAATTGGAGCCGTGGCGTTACTGCTCCCAAGTACCAAAGGGGGGGGGGGGTACTTGGATCTAATCCAATGTGATGTGTCTGTGCTAGGGACCACAGTGGTGTGCATTCATGCATTCTCATTGTGACATAATTAATGTGCGTTTACTGTGGAAAAAATGCCTTCTGCGAGGCGTCTCCTGGCTGCTGTGCCCTCAGCAGACCGGGTAGAGTTGGTTAGGGGGGGATTGTCTGGGTCGGGGGTCAGGTCATCACCTATGTCAATCTCCAGGCCCCTTCTCACTGCAAAGTTGTGCAGAATACAACATGCACCGATTATCTGCCACACAAAGTCTGGGGAATACAACAGTGTACCCCCAGACTTATCCAGGCATCTGAAGCGGGACTTCAGGAGGCCAAATGTGCGTTTCACAACTGCACAGGTACGAATGTGAGCCTCATTATAACTTTGCTCTCCTGGGGTTTGGGGGTTCCGGTATGGGGTCATCATATGGGGTCCCAGTGCATATCCAGAGTCACCTGGAAGGGAAAAGACAGGAGGATGTTAGTCATGCATGTGCCCCTCATGATGTCTGCATCATGGGGGGGGGGGGGGCAGTCATACCTGACACCCATGTCACTCACCAACCAGCCAGCTGTCCCCATACACGTTCAGCTCCAAATCTCTTGAGATGTTGCTCTGACGGAAGATGTAGCTGTCATGGCAGGATCCAGGGAATTTCGCACAGATGTGCCATATGAGGGATTGTGCATTCACTATGACCTGGACATTTATGGAATGCCAGTGCTTCCTATTATGGAACATGTGCTCTGTCTCATGGGGGGGCTGTAGTGCCACATGGGTACAATCAATGGCCCCGATGGTGCGTGGGAACCTGGCTATTTGGTAAAAATCCGTCATTGTCTTTATTCGCTGGTCCTCCTGGGTGGGTTTTTGGAATTGATTGCCCATGCGTCTCAGTATTGCAGGGACTACTTGGTGCACACACCTACTCATGGAGGATTGTTCCATCCCAGCCACACCTCCACTTGTGCGTTGAAAAGAGCCAGTGGCAAGGAAATGCAGTGTTGCCAGTACTTTGATGAGAGGCTGCAGTGCATGGGAGCGTTGTGTTGGGGTGGTGAGGTCATCCTGCAGGATTCTGGTTAATTCCAGGATGGCTTCACGGTTGAAACGGAAGTTGTGGATTACTTCAGAAGCAGTCATGCCAAAGACATCTCGGCGTGTGCGGTATACCCTCTCCTGTGCCCTCCTCCTCCTCTGTTCCCTCCTCCTTCTTTGCGCCTCTAAAGTAACGAGTGCAGTTAGGATCATGGATGGCCCTGGCATGTTGGCAGACAGATTGTAGTCCAGCAAATGTGTGTGCTCAGCTCTTCCTCAATGGTGTTGCTTCAGCAGACATTTACACGGCATGTGTAAAATTAGGGCTGCTTTCATAAAGTGTAACTTCCCGCCGTGAAACTAACAGGTGCGCACAGGGCTTAATCTACGGTGCACACACTTAATTTTGTGGATCGCCCTATTTCCCTCATTTGCATCTTTGCCTATCAAAAACAGCGGCGTGTCTAGCGTAATTTGCGCCCGAAGAAGCGCCGGTGTAATTGTTTTAGGTAAGACGGAAATACCGGAATTTCAGGCGTATCTCGTTTTGAGGATCAGGCGCAAAGATAGGCGCCGTGTAAATTTAGAAATCTCAAGTTAAGTCGGCATATCTCTTTTGAGGATCTGGCCCAATGTGCTGAGCTAGCCAGAACCAGCTCTTGAGGGAGTCTATTCCACATTTTCACAGCTCTTACTATGAAGAAACCTTTCCATATTTGAAGACTAAATCTTTTCCTCCAGATGTAGAGTGCCCCCTTTATCTTCTGTGATGACCTAAATGTGAATAACTCTACACCAAGTTCATTATATGGACCACTAGGGGTGCAGCGGATCAAAAAAACCCATGGTTTGGATCGTTCCTCGGATCAGAGTGACAGATGGGATTATTTTTTGGATCGCCACCATATATAGTTCCAACTGTAATATCTACATCTCCTCGTCAGCGTGCCACTATGGGGAGCTCGCCTAGGCCGCCACCGACGGGTGTACCAAGATGGCCGCCGCTAGGCCAAAGCGGCGGCCTTTCCTATGGCCGCAATCCACGGATCGTGTGGTGTGCCGATTCAAACGCCTTGACCCGTTCAGATCATGGATCAATGATGATCCGTTGCCCCCCTATGGACCACTTATGTATTTATACATGTTGATCAGACCCCCCCCCCCTTTTAATCTCTTAAGAGAGTAAATTCTAATCTTTCTTTCATAGCTGAGCTCATGCCTCTTGTCTGTCTGGTTGCCCTTTTCTGCACTTGTTCCAGTTCCCAGATTATACTTTTTGTGAATTGGTGCCCAAAACTGAACTGCATATTTCAGATGAGGTTTTACTAATGATTTGTACAGGGGTACAATGATTTCTCTGAAGTCTATAGCTCTCAATACAAAGGATTTGCTTGCATGGGAAACCGCTGCTTGGCATTGCATGCCATTATTGACGCATATTTAAAAAAATCCCCCATTAGTTCACCCCCCACACAAAACATTAAAATGTGAGATTGAGGATAGCGCATTTAGGAGAACCGTCAGATAATGGCAAAACTAGGGCCTCACTCCTACAAAACTGCTAGCTGAGATAGACAGTCAACAATACCTATTGTGTTGCGATCGTGATGTCTGAATCAACCCATACGCTCTGAATTTTGTCAAAGCTGGGCAGCATCTGGCAAGATAGGCCTCTTTGTACAGTGGCACCGCTGAGTTGATCAGCAATTTCCTTGTATTCAAAGAAGGTACCTCCGTTTGTTTCCATTTAATGAGTAGAGCCTTCCTAGCGTAAAACAATAGAAGTCCTATTAACGCTCTGGTTGCTCGGCGGTGGGTCAAGGAGCCCACCAAATAAAGTACACAGACCGATACATTCAGGGGAACATGAATCAAGGTTTCAATGAAGGTCGTGACCTCCGCCCAGAAGAGCTGGATTCTGGGACAGCACCACAACATATGGTTGAAGTCGGCATTTGCCATATCACACTTCCAACCGTTGGAGGAGGAATTCAGTTACATTTTGGATAATCTTTGGGGTAACAAATATACTCTATGAAGCAGTTTAAATTGTATCAACCAATCCCTAACAGAAATGAGCTGTAAGAAAGGATATTCCTAGGTGTCCTCCCAGTCCTCTGAATCTAGATCCGGGATATCGCCCTGCCACCTAGAGAGCAAGTCCTCCAGACCAAAGTGGACTGAAGGCAATAAAGCTTTGTAAAAGGTAGAGGTGGGTTTGACCAGAGCAGTAACCCTTAATGTGGATTCAAGGTTAGACCGGAGGAGAAGCACCAGGGTGGAACCAAATTGGGCAGCGAAGGCATGGCGAATTTGAAAAAATTGAAAGAATTGTCAGTTAGTGAGCCCGAATTTCTCCTTGAAGGAATCAAAGGTCAGAAGGGAGCCACTAACACAGATATGCTCCAGGTTTTTGATACCTCTAGTTGCCCAAAATCCTGGGTCTGGGATAGTCAGAAACTCTGGTAAATGTGGGTTGAGCCACAGGGGTGTGTTTGGAGATCTAGTGTGAGGATCCCTTTGTAGTGTACAGATCAACAGTTGCCAAGCCCTGATCACTGCCTTCATGGAGGGTGTGAGAGGATAGGGGGCTCTGACACCCCTATACAAAGCATTACTCAGCGCCTCGTAGGAACCGAAGTGGGCAGTCTCAAGGACTACAGCAGCATTGGTTGCATCTGAGACTAGTCAGTTATGAGCGTGTGACAGTAGTGCAGCAAAGAAATACTTCCGAAGATCCGGACAGGCCAGGTCTCTCTGTCTAGGGTCTTTTGAGTATAGATTTGTTTATTCTAGGGGGACGAGAGTTCCACAGAAAAGGAGTTATAATGGAGTCAAATTTTTGAAAGAAGGCTTTGGGAATCCAAACTGGGGAGTGCCTCAGAGCATATAGAAAAACTGTGAGAAATTTAATTTTAAGTAAGTTTATCCTGCCAATGAGGGATAACGGCAGGTTATTCCAAGCCTGAAGTTTTAGTTTGAGTTGGGTTAGTAAGGGATAGAGATTTAACTCTAGGAGTAATGGTAATGCCCAGATAAAGGATAGAGGAGGTCCAGGTTAGTGAGACAGAGGGGTCTGCATGGAGTTTTGCATGAGAGTCAATAGGTAGTGCTTGGGATTTTTCCCAATTGACTCTGAGTCCAGATAGTCTGGAGAATTCAGAAATGATATCCAGAGCTGCACTGAGGGAGGATCCCGGATCATTGAGAAAAAGCATGAGGTCATCTGCATATAAAGCAAGTTTTTCAGTGATGGTGCCTACTTTAATGCCCCTCACCGAATTTGAGTGAGGGCCATGGCTAGGGGTTCCATGACCAGGGCAAACAAGAATGGGGAGAGGGTCAGACAGCAGGCCCCCTAGTTTGATCTGTGCTGTTGGTGGTTTGTACAGTATATCTATCCACTTGCAAAAAAAAAGGGACCAAAACCAAAGGTCTGCACTCTGCACGACTGATTTCATATATTGCCATGTTACCATATCAAAGGCTTTTTCAATATCTAGTGCTACCATTACCCGGGTTTGGAAATGAGAGTTTGGGAGCTGCAAATGAATGAGAACTCTTCTTAGGCCGCGTACACACGATCGGTTCATCTGATGAGAATGGTCTGATGGACCGTTTTCATCAGTCCAAACCGATCGTGTGTGGGCCCCATCGGTTAAAGCAAGGAACTTGCTTTAAAATTAAACCGATGGACGTCAAAACCGATAGTCAAAACCGATCGTTAGTATGCAAAAGCATCGGTTAAAAACCTGCGCATGCTCAGAATCAAGGCGACGCATGCTTGGGAGCATTGAACTTCATTTTTTTCAGCACTTCGTTGTGTTTTACGTCACCACGTTCTGACACGATCGGTTATTTAACCTATGGTGTGTAGGCACATCAGACCATCAGTCGGCTTCATCGGTTAACCGATGACAACGGTCCTTCGGACCGTTGTCATCGGTTGGACTGATAGTGTGTACGAGGCCTAAGGTTGATATCAGTTGATTTTCCTGGTATAAACCCGGTCTGATCAGTGTCGACCAGATCCGGTAGAACTCTTACCAACCTAGAGACGAGGACCTTGGCCAGAATCTTTAGATCATAGTTTAATAAACAAATAGACCTGTAAGAGGCACAGTGTTTTGGGTCTTTGCCCGGTTTAGGGATGAGAACAATGTGGGCTCTGTACATAGTGGGTGGTAAGGAGTTGACCTTTAAGCAGTGGGAAAAGAGTAGCTGAAGCTTGGGAGCTATAATCTTGGTATATCTTTTGTACCAGTCACCCGGGAGTCCATCTGGACCAGGGGTTTTGGAGGGAGGTAGCGAGGCGATGGCCAACTCTATCTCATGGGTCGTTATTGGGGCATCCAGGGCCTCGATCTCTAAAGATGGAAGGCTGGGAAGATGCAGTTTTTGTAGTTTTTATTCAAGAACCTCTGGAGCAGGGCTGTGGGGTTGGTGATATAGGTTACTAAAAAAAACATAAAATTGGTGTCAGGATCAGTAATACTAGTCCCGGTATCTGATAGTAATTCGGGAACTATAGTCTGAAATTGCAGGTCAGCCACCAGATTGGCCAGCAGGTGTCCATTTTTGTCCCCTGATTCAAATATTTTACCAGACGACAAACGGACATCAGTTTGGGTTAGAGAAGTGTAGTGTAGGGCTATATTTCTCCTGGCTTGGGCCAATTGGAGATAATTGGATGGTGTAGGTTGCTCAGCAAAGGACGCAGAAGCATCAGCCTCCAGACCTTCTAGTCTCAAGGTTTCAGATGCGCAATCGGATCTGGTAGCTTTGATGGTCGAAATATAAGAGCCACGGGTCGTTGCCTTTGAAGGCATCCCACCCCAGGAGGAGCTGTGTCCGCATTGTGAGACCAGTAATCTTCTAGTTGTGGAGATACAAGCTCAGACACACTGTCATTGTTAATCCATTTAGGAGCTAGCCTCCAGGTGCCTGGATCTTTCCTTCTACCCAATCGGAAGCATATTTCAAGCGGAGAGTGGTCAGAAAGTCCTGCTGGGAGATACGAGGCCTCCGATACTTTAGAGATCGCTGGAGCGCTGCCAAATGCAAAATCAATTCTGGAGCCAGATTTGTGGGTTGTGGACAGGTGAGAGAAGACTCTGGAGTCAGAATGCTTCCATCTCCATATCTCAGTTAGAGCGAAGGTGTCCGCCCATTGAGTGAGAACAGGGGAGACTGTGCGCTGGGGGTTAGAGGAGTCTAGGACAGGATCAAGAATTGAATTAAAGTACCCAAAAATGATATGTGTGGAGGGAAGGGAAGCTAGTTTCTCGCTGATGGAGAAAAGTAAGGTGGGGTCAACAGGAGGGGGTAGGTAGACATTTACAAAAGCCCAGAGGACTGAATGAAGTTCTAGTAACAGAATTATGTACCTGCCAGCGGGGTCCGAGACCACTCTCTCAACTTTACAAGGTAGAGCTTTATTAATTAGGATGGCGACTCCTCTCGCATAGGTCGAGTATGTGGCATGAAAGGCCTGTCTCACCCAATATCCTACTTCCCACGAGATGAGTCTCCCATAGAAAGAAGATGTGTGGCTTGTGGGACGCTAAGAATTTGAACATTAGAGAACGCTTAAATTTGTCATTCAGTCCAGTAAACCAGTTTAACATCAGACATAGCCATCATGTAACAATTTCAGGTAGGTAGTGAAGACCATTGCTATACGTTTCAATAAGGACCTTAGAAAAAAGCTCCTCAGCAAACAGTGGCATAGAAATAGCATGACATTGTAATCAGACAATCGAGTAGTTATAATGCAAAAGTGAAAATAGAAAAATTCAGCGCTGGGAAATAACAATCAATAATAAATATAAATGCAAGCCAGCACTGTGAATGTATTCATAAAACAATTCCCAAAGTGTAAAAAAAGAAGAAAAGTGCAGCGCAAAATTACAAATAAAGAATAAAAAAATATATATATATAATATAATATAATGTCCAAGTGTAGAATAAAGTGTCCTTAAAATAAACAAATCCGGCAGGGGTGAGGGTGAAGAGGAGACACCAGAGGAAAATCCACCACCAAGGTAAAGATGGACTCTCACCTCATTGCTTCGACCCATAAAGAGTCACAAAGCATATCAGCATCCAAATCTCAGTCAGGACCAGCCTCCAGCATAACACCATATCACATAGATATCCGCAGATCACCATAAAAGAAAAACACAAAGATCCAAGTGCTCTCTGTATGTACCGGGGATTTTTAATAAGGAAAAATGGTACACTTACATTTAAAATCACTCTGAGCCGAGTGCAAGCAAAGCAGCATGTACAGCAGGTGCCAAACACAGCAGCGATGATCGAGGGTGACGTCCGTTTTTATTAACCACTTGCTGACGGCCGTACGACTTTGTACGGCCTCAGCGCGGCTCCCAATCTCTAACAGGCCGTCTTTTTACCCTTTTCGCGTTCCCCGCGCGCGCTCCCGAGCGCGCAGCGGGGAACTGCTGTGCTGGCAAAAAATAAAAACCGCAGAGGTGATCAAATACCACCAAAAGAAAGCTCTATTTGTGGGGAAAAAAGGACGTTAATTTTGTTTGGGAGCCACGTCGCACGACCGCGCAATTGTCAGTTAAAGCGACGCAGTGCCGAATCGCAAAAAGTCCTCTGGTCAGGAAGGGGTTTAAGTGCCCAGTAAGGAAGTGGTTAAATTATACATATTTGTATATAAATTTTTATGTATATATTGTATATATTTTTTATGAATTTTATATGAATTTTTTATATATATTTTAATATATGTAGCTGGTTTCTCTGTAATTTTTTTTTAAAATAATAGTTTTTTTAAATTTTACGGTGATTGTATATAGTTTTTATATCCAGCTAATTAATTATTCATGAGAGGTATTGGACCCTACTGTTTGGTTTTTCTTTTTTCCTTTTCCATTCAGTCCTTTGTCCGGTATTAATTAACTATGCCTCTCTTTGTTTCTGTGTATTATTGACTCGGTGCCTAGTCCCGGATGTGTAATTCCAGTATAGGTTTTTTATTGGTTACATCCTGAGACCTTTTCGAGTGGCTGACGAATCTTTATTGAGTTAGCATTGTGGCTTTTGCACCGGAAGTTGTTGGTCATTTAGTTAATCTATTGGCCACATTCACGAGTAATTCGATAGGCCAGCTACTCTCTGCATTCGATTATAGGTGGCCTTTGCCCCGGATGTTGTTGGTCATTGAGTACTCTCATTGGCCACATCCGTGAGCGTTTTGATTGGCCGCTTACTCACGTTTTTATTATATATTCTATGCTATTGGGGACGTCCGGCGTTCTCTCTCACCCGACGCTGAGGAAGTCCCGCCCACGGGACGTAACGCGTACGAAGGGGGAGGAGTTACGTACGGACGTCACCCTCGATCATCGCTGCTGTGTTTGGCACCTGCTGTACATGCTGCTTTGCTTGCACTCGGCTCAGAGTGATTTTAAATGTAAGTGTACCATTTTTCCTTATTAAAAATCCCCGGTACATACAGAGAGCACTTGGATCTTTGTGTTTTTCTTTTATGGTGATCTGCGGATATCTATGTGATATGGTGTTATGCTGGAGGCTGGTCCTGACTGAGATTTGGATGCTGATATGCTTTGTGACTCTTTATGGGTCGAAGCAATGAGGTGAGAGTCCATCTTTACCTTGGTGGTGGATTTTCCTCTGGTGTCTCCTCTTCACCCTCACCCCTGCCGGATTTGTTTATTTTAAGGACACTTTATTCTACACTTGGACATTATATATTATATATATATTTTTTTTATTCTTTATTTGTAATTTTGCGCTGCACTTTTCTTCTTTTTTTAATCGAGTAGTTATAACCTTTAGTAAAAAAACTCCCTAATACTTAGCCAATACCCCAACATAACCGGGCTTGTAGTTCAATCCCTAAACTTTTTGGTATCAACAAAAATTGCCTACGAGAGGCTCAGAGTTCCAGGGAAGAGCCCTGATGTTGTCTGGCTTCTAACAGAAGGCATGGGCGGGGGTGTGTGATCCCCATCACATCCGGTGGGGGACCAGGTAGTCCATAGATGCCCTGTGTGGGCTCAGTGTCATTGAGAAGGTGTGTTGAAATGTCTTGCTGTAGCTCCGATTAGCTAGGAACAAGTGCAGGGGAGAGCATTGTCTCAAGTAGGGGGGTGACCCGCCCTAGTCGCCACGGAGGGGGCCTGCGGCAAAACAATGGGATTAACATGCGTCAGCTAGTGGAAGGTCAACCCACCCCCTGGTTGAGGGGCATGCCTAGAGGACAGCTGGTCAGTCCCATTAGGTAGTCACAAGAACGAAAAAGGGTGCCAGGCAGCTGGGTGGAGAGGACCCACTGCATGCCCCCTCCGTGAGCGAACGGCCTCGTTACACCCGCCTAACCATACAGGTTTGATTAATCAGCTGTGGAACATAAACAAACTGTACTTGGAACAAAAATAATATCCAGGATGGAAAATTGGAGAGTAAGCATAAAGATTACTGCAAAGATAGTAGCCAGTTATCTGCCTCTTCAGGGGATTCAAAAAACTTCACCGAACTACTATGTTGAACTCGCAGGCGACTTGGGTAAAGCATGGAGTACTTGATTCCCTGTTCCCGGAGCCACCGTCTGACATCGGTGAAGGTTTTGCGGCGTCTCTGGAGGTCCACGGAGAAGTCAGGATAAAGATGCACCACAGTGTGCTCAAAGGGAAGGGTGGGATGCTTGCGGGCCTCACTGAGGATGCGGTCACAGTCTCTGAAGTTCAGAAACCGCACAAGAAAGGGCCTTGGTGGGGCCCCAGGGGTGCTTCAACCAGTCGGGACTCTGTGGGCCCTTTCCATCATGTAGGTCAGGGGGACCTCGGTCAAGTTAAGAAGTGTCTTAAAGAAAGCCACCGCAAACTCAGCTGGGCGGTCCCCCTCTGCCCCCTCCGGGAGGCCCAGGACCCTGACATTATTCCTCCGAAGGCAATTTCCCGCATCGTCAGACTTAGCCACAAGGGATTGGACGGTGGAGGGCATCCTCATGGTGGGCAGTGAGATCCTCTGTGGTAGAGATCCGCGACTCAGAAAGCCTGCCCCTGATTTTATCCAGATCTGCCCTGATGAGGGTACATTCCTCAATTAGATGATCAATGCGAACCAACAGGGAGGTTCTACTTTGTTCTATGGCCACGAGGATAACAGCGGTGTCACTCATCTGCAGCGGCGCCTGCAGAGGTGGAGAGGCCGCCGGGTCCGCTGCTGCCTGGTCCATGTCTGCTAACAACAATCTAAATTGATCCAGGATGGCACTAGGCAGGCTGTGCGGGTGCCTTTTTGGTCGCTGATTTGCTCTTTGAGGGCATGAGTGGTTGATCTGGAGAATTTGGCACAAAGTGCAGGGAGGTGGGTATGCCCCTTTAAGAGCCTGTGGGAGGTAGAGAGAGAAGGATTCTCTGCAGGGCTGGCAGGCACCTGAGGCTGGTGCAAGACTGAGCTCTCCCTGGGACCAGATGGGATTAGCTGCTTACAATAGAGCACTGCACCTGGGTGAGGAGGATGGGGCTGGCTCCGTAGGCCTCAAGATTGCGGCCGACCGCAGGTGTGAGGAGCAGGTCATCAGGGATCCTCAGGCACACAGCCGATCTGCCTCCTCCAGAGATGCCGCCATGAGATGCTGCCACGGGAGGGCGAGGATGGGTGGCCGCTCATCCCGCGGAGAATGCTGGAGGCTCCGTAGGCCTCAAGATGGCGGCGGACCTCTGCTGCTTGGATCCGGCTGCAGGCCAAGTGGAGATGCAATCGGCCAGCCGGGCACCTCAATACAGGCCAATGCTGAGGGAGAGGATGTCCAGGGGCAGGTAGGAGGAAGCTGGAAGCTCTGTAGGCCTCAGGATGGCGGCGGACCTCGGGTGTGTGGAGCCGGCCGCGGGGGGACACAATCGGCCGTCCGGGCTTCACAATACAGGCTGGGGCTGAGGCAGGGGATGACCAGGGACAGGTAGTGCAGATTTGGCGGCTCACCAGGGTTGTCTATGGCAAGGATGGCGATGGATTGTGGCAGAATTTGCGCAGCTCTTTTCCAGCACGTCCTCCTTGGTTCACATCTGGACACGCCCCCCCCCCCTTCCGGGTATTCTAAGCCTTTCGGTGCAAACAGTTCTGGACAGCTGGGCTCACCATGACACCATCCACAATGCTACTTCTGCAGGTGGGCTCTCAGTGCTACCGACTCAGCAGCTTCCACTCCAGCTCCTACCCCGCAGCCTTCGAGTCCTAAGCATTCAAGCTGCATGGGGTGGAGTCAGAGAATCACTGGCACTACGACCCTGCCCCTTCCTGCTGGCTGTGAAATTATAGGTATCGTTCTGCACAGCAAGGCGCACCACTGCCAGCCTGACTCTCCTGTGTATCCATCACTCAGTGCAATTTTGGGGCAGCGTGGGCTCAACGAACAGCTACTTTGGGGAAAGTGCAGGGGCCCCCATGCAGCTGGGGCCCCTGGGCAGTGCCCAGGTGTGCTCTCTCATTAAGACAGCCCTGCGTATATGTACACACAAACATATGTACACACATGTGCAAATATCCATGCACATAACCATAAGAGAAAACACTATAAAATACAAAAACATAAAAAAAAAAAACAGATATGAAAATGACAAGCCAGGTATGTGAAAAAAAACAGAAGAGAGAAAAAAGAGAAGAGAGAAAAAGGCACTGGGGAGAAGCATTCTAATGTAAATGCAAATCCAGATCCCACCTCAGATCTAAAGATCCACCATGCTTCTCTCCCCAGTAGCCTTCTCTCCCTGTCACTTCCTTAGGGCGAGTGAGACAACCGTTCTATTCCTCTAAAGCGAAATGAGGAGAGATTGCCCTGATGACATTCTCTAAAGTGACGTGTTGCATTCAAGATATTTCTAGCATTTGGATTATTTGTGTCACAATAATGTTCCCCTATACGGGCTCTCAAAGGACGTGTGGTTCAGCCTACATATTGGAGGCTTCATGAAATACAGGTGATCAGGTAAATGACACAGTTTGTGCCATAGTTAATATATTGCTGTATAGGGAACTCCTCATCTGTGGCTGTGGCAACAAACGTTTTACCCAATACACACAAATTACAGTACCTACAGGTTTTTGTGTAACTTCCATAATAGGAGAGTCAGGTAGATTGGCATTGTTGGGATGAGAAAAGACTAGGTTGTAGTCTCTAGTGTTGGCGCACCTCGCCTAGAGAAGAGGCAACCTGCTTGCAATATCCCATTTAAATCTTTATCTATATACAGTATTGGCAGAGTCTATCCTCAGAGGAAAATGAAAACTCCTCCTACAAGTCACAAGACTGCTATATACTGCTGATGAGAAAAGGTCATAAGCACTTTGTATTTACTACAATAATTGCATTTAAATTTTCTGTGTACTGTGGGAGACCAGATATAGTGAATGCAGGGTCCTGGGTTTAGTAACACTTTTAGGCTCTGTTCAGATATGAGGCACCGGTTTCCATTCAGCGATTTGGGTGCGAATTTGACACTAAAACCGCAGCTGAACCAGAATGAATGCACAGGACCCTTTTTAGAACTTGATCAGCAGCAGGCCCGCACATATAAGTGAACTGGCTCTTTTGAAAGCCGGTCCAGTTCGCATTTGAAATGCGGCTCAAAACACATCCAGTTCACTAATGTGTGAACCAAGCCTAAGTATGCTGCTGTTTCCAAACAGCCCCCCCCCCCCCCAGCTCGTATGCAACTGAGAACAGTTGTGATCACTTATAAAAAAAGGGAAAAAAAGTATTTATCATTTTTATAATTTCTTTATGTTTTACAAGGTTATTGTTTACAATCACTTTAAAGTGGCTTTAACCACTTAAGGACCAGCCCATGTACATATACGTCCACAATATGGCACGTACAGGCACATGGGCGTATGGGTACGTCCTCCCCTATTAGCGGGTGGGGGGTCCGATCGGGACCCCCCCCGCTACATGCGGAGGTCGGGTCCGCTCGGGGAGCGATCCGGGACCACGGCGCGGCTATTTGTTTATAGCCGCTCCGTCGCGATCGCTCCCCGGAGCTGAAGAACGAGGAGAGCCGTGTGTAAACACGGCTTCCCCGTCCTTCACTATGGCGGCGCATCGATCGCGTCATTCCCTTTATAGGGAAGACACGATCGATGACGTCATTCCTACAGCCACACCCCCAAACAGTTGTAAACACATACACAGTGATCCCTAACTCCTACAGCGCCGCCTGTGGTTAACTCCCAAACTGCAACTGTCATTTTCACAATAAAGAATGCAATTTAAATGCATTTTTTGCTGTGAAAATGACAATGGTCCCAAAAATGTGTCAAAATTGTCCGAAGTGTCCGCCATAATGTCGCAGTCACGAAAAAAATTGCTGATCGCCGCCATTAGTAGTAAAAAAATAAAAAAAAATAAAAATGCAATAAAACTATCCCCTATTTTGTAAACACTATAAATTTTGCGCAAACCAATCGATAAACGCTTATTGCGATTTTTTTTACTAAAAATAGGTAGAAGAATACGTATCGGCCTAAACTGAGGAAAAAAAATGTTTTTATATATGTTTTTGGGGGATATTTATTACAGCAAAAAGTAAAAAATATTGCTTTTTTTTCAAAATTGTTGCTCTATTTTTGTTTATAGCGCAAAAACTAAAAACCGCAGATGTGATCAAATACCACCAAAAGAAAGCTCTATTTGTGGGGAAAAAAGGACGCCAATTTTGTTTGGGAGCCACGTCGCACGACCGCGCAATTGTCTGTTAAAGCGACGCAGTCCCGAACTGTAAAAACCCCTTGGGTCTTTAGGCTGCATATTGGTCCGGGGCTTAAGTGGTTAAACCCGTTACAACCACTTTTACCTACAGGTAAGCCTAGATTAGGGCTTACCTGGAGGTGCTCGAAATATCTCCTAAACCTCCATGGTTAAGGAGATATTTACAAAAGAGTCGGGCGCCAAGGCTAATGTGCCGTTTCTAAAGCAGCGTGCCGTGACTGGCAGCTTCCGCACAATTTCGCGCGAGTGACGTCATCGCGGCTCTGTCCAATCAAAGTGCCAGAGCCGTGATACCCGGAAGGAAGATGGACACTTTGTGGAACAGGGGAAAGCGGTGACATCTCAGGCTTCGGTTTCAGGTAAGTGACACATAATGGGCTACTATACGATGCATAGTAGCCCTTTATACTTTACCAATGCTGTAACAAGGCCTAGGGCAGCACTTTGCAGGGGGGCAGCACGAACAGTGTCTCCACTGGCTTGCGCTACACTGCAAATTAGTTTTTTTTTTACACAAGAAAACACTGCAAATTAGTTTAGCGCCCCCATAAATCGGCTGCAATGCTTCCAGTATGTGGGCGGTTGGCATTCTGCAACTTGGGGGGGGGGGGGGGGGGGCGTTGCTTCAAATTTTTTACTATCGCTGTCCCATTGCAGAGATTTCCCTTCACTTCCTGTCCCATAGCCAAACAGGAAGTGAGAGGAAATCTATGCAAATTAAGGGAATCCATTGCCCCCCCCCACCCCCCAGGCCATCAGAACTAGTGTCCCCACTTGAAAATTTCAGGGTGGGTCTTAAACCGCAAGGGGTGTGGCCTTGACAGGAAGGGGTGGGTCATATTTAAATTAGGGGGTGCACGAGTTTAGTCAGGCCTAGGGCAGCACAAAACCTAAATACATCTCTGTACTTTTACCCTTGCAGGGAAACAAAGAGGAAATAAAACCCATTAGGGTTTACTTCCTCTTTAAGTGGATATTTTTTCTACTTGTGTTGAATGCTGACAAGACCTATCTCTCCATATTGTGCTGTAACACACCACTCCATACAGCTCAAATGTGTATATTGTACTATAAATTCTGTACTTCACAATGCTTCACTGTCCACACTGTGCTGTGCATTCTGTACTTCACGCGACTCCACTCTCTACACTGTGCTGTATATTATATACTTCACACTGTTGCGCTATTTACAGTGTGCTGTACACTCTGTATTCTATAATATACAATGTATTCTGTATATTATATATTCCACGCTTCTTCATTGTACACACTTTACTGTATTAATATAATTTGCCCCCACTCAGACCCACCAGACAAAATATAATTATCACACACACATACTAATATGTAACATCATATGTTCATTTAATTAAACTAATTAAGTACATGACCTCCCATGAAACCTGTTTGCTCATCTCCGGCCCTCTTTGAGGCATGTAAGGTCTACATAGCGTCCAACGTCACCTTCAGCAATCTCCTTTTCTCTCTGTTCTGATCCTCTTATATGATTAGCAATCCCTTCAGATCCGCTGTGTTTCATTAACCTATAATTTGCTTGCAGAACATAGGGTAAAAGCACATGTTGTTGTATTCATTTTCATAGTTAAACTGTAAAAATAAAACAATATAAAAATTATAATACAATTGGATGGAAATAGATTTGACTTAGTTATTTTGCATGTTGTTTATTTTGCATCACAAACAGTCCCATGTTACTAAAGTATAGGTGGAAGATATTCATATATAGCTGGTCAGGAAACATTCATAGCATAGTTCAGTTGCATAAGCTGTCATGCCTAATGAATGGTGCTGTATTAGCTGTACTTTCAACCTTGACATTCATGACAATGAAAAGAATCCTCCGCAGAATTTCCTAGGAGGAAGCACTAACTCCCTAATACCTTAATGTATGCATGAAGACTAGTTATGTCATAGGATCATCTGCTGGTAACCTAAAGTGTAGTAGGGGGAAGGGAACCAAAGTCTTCGGTATAGAGACTTAACAAGGTTAAAATAACACTAAGCATGGGAGCACAGAACATAGGAAGGGAAGGTGCAGACAGACTAAGCAATGTATTAAACTGGATTGCTAATTTTAGGAAAGTGTAAGCTGTTCTGGGATTTTGATCTATTGGTATTACTTAAACCTTTATTGGAAACGCAGGAGAGAAGCAGGTAATAATATGGATAGCTATGGAGCCCGAATCTCTAAACTTTGGATTTAAAGTGTAATCTTATGGGTACAATGACTAAAAAGGAATACCCAATGTTATTTACTGGAAGAAAAGAACACTCCAGAAGCAAGTACTAATGGCGCTATGCAAACAATGAGCTAGATTTTGGGAAACTGTGGTCCCAGAGCATGGGATGGTGGACAATTATTATTTCAATACTACATGGAAGAAGAAACAGAGGAACCACTGTACCGGGATTATAAACCTCCTGCTTTAGATGCTATCCAGTTGCCAAAGTATGTCCTGTACCTGTTGATGGCAGCACTTGTGGTTATAGTTGTAGCATATGCAATTGTGGGCCATTTAATGAAAGATCTTCTGCATGACTTTGCAGGTAAGCAATAGACGTTTAAGGATCCGTACTGTATATACATTTTTGCTGTGTCAAGAAAGCATTCTATGGAAGAACAAGTTACTTATTTATTAAACACTATTTTTGTTAGAAACAAATCAAATCTTTAATTTTACAGAAGAAGAAATCTCTAGATCCATTGTTTTAACATTTAAATTGACTTATCACTGTCTAAGGGACTTCAAGACTTGGGGCCAGATCCTCAAAAGGGATACGCCGGCGTATCTACTGATACGCCGTCGTATCCCTGTTTCTATCTTTGGAACTTATCCACAGAATCGGTTTCCAAAAGATAGGGAGAAGATCCGACATGTGTAAGGGACTTACACTGCCGGATCTTAGGATGCAGTACCGCATCCGCCTTTTTTCTCCGTAAGTATTAGTTTGCAAACGCAAAATTAGGGCTGCTTTTACAAAGTGTAAAGTTAGTACACCTTGTAAAAGTAGACCCTTCTTTCCCACGACGCTGTTATTTATTTATTTTTTTATTTATTTTTTTCCGCCGTATCTTTTTTTTTTTTTCCCGACGCAACTTTTTTTACCCGGCGCGATTCACAAAACTCGGCGTAACGTAAAACCGCGCAATGCACGTCGGGAAAATGACGTCGGCGTAACGTAAAACCGCGCAATGCATGTCGGGAAAATGACGTCGGGAAAATTACCATAACTTAAATGGCAATATTTAAGTTACGGCGGCTGGCTGTGGATCTGGCCCTTAATTTCTGAAACAGTATGATACAAGAAAATATGAGCATAAATGTATTACAGAACCTATTAAAATTAACTAAAAGTGAACCTGTACTAAACTACAAAGTAAGACCAGCACCCCAATAGAAAGCACCCAAAAGATGTCTTATCTCATGTTTAATTAGTCACATTTCACATGCAGAATGCCACCAGAAACTGCCACCCTAAAAAATACCACCCAAAAAATCCTAGGGAATCAATTTCTTTCTGAAACTCCGGAATTTGCATAGGCTTAGGCATACAATCAATTAGTTAGATTCACAAAGAGTTAAGCCAGCGTATCAGTAGATACGCCGTCGTAACTCTGAATCTAAGCCGTCGTACATTTAAGTGTATTCTCAAATTGAGATACACTTAAATGTAGCTAAGATACGACTGCCTGAGCCGTCGTATCTTAGCTGTCTAGTTCCGCCGGCCGCTAGAGGCGTGAACGCTGATTTACGCCTAGAATGCGTAAATCAGCGAGATACGCCTATTCGCGAACGTACGCTTGCCCGTCGCAGTAAAGATAAGGCGTTTTCAGGCGTAAAGTTAATCGAACAAATAGCTGGCCTAGCCAATGTTAAGTATGGCCGTCGTTCCCGCGTCGCATTTTGAAAATGTTACGTCGTTTGCGTAAGCCGTCCGTGAATGGGGCTGGACGTAATTTACGTTCACGTCGAAACCAATAAGTCCTTGTGGCGTACTTTGGAGCAATGCACACTGGGATATGTCCACGGACGGCGCATGCGCCGTTCGTTAAAAACGTCAATCACGTCGGGTCATGGTTTATTTACATAAAACACGCCCACCTCTTCACAATTTGAATTAGGCGCGCTTACGCCGGCCCATTTACGCTATGCCGCCGTAACTTAGGAGGCAAGTGCTTTGTGAATACAGCACTTGCCTCTCTGACTTACGGCGGCGTAGCGTAAATACGATACGCCGGCTCAAAAATACGCCGCCCTACGTGAATCCAGCAGTATCTTTCTATACATGGAACTTTGGGTTTTCACACAGAAATCAGACCATGCTTCAGAAAGAAAGATTAATTAATGTAATTAATTAAAGGTATGCAGAATCCTCCTTTGGTGCCTTTTATAAAACATCAACCTCAATTTTTAGTTATACTTCACTAGTAAGAGGTAGACTTTAAAATAAATAATTTATAACAGAATACTAGAATTCATGGCAAAATATAAATTCTTAGCTGGATTCACGTAGATGGGCCTAACATTAGGCAGGCGTAGCGTATCGCATATACGCTACGCCGCCGTAAGTTAGAGAGGCAAGTGCTGTATTCACAAAGCACTTGCGTCCTAAGTAACGGCGGCGTAGCGTAAAATGTGCCGGCGTAAGCGCGCCTAATTCAAATTGTGAAGAGGTGGGCGTGTTTTATGCTAATGAACCGTGACCCGACGTGATTGACGTTTTTTTTTACGAACGGCGCATGCGCCGTCCGTGGACATATCCCAGTGCGCATGCTCCAAATTACGCTGCAAAGACTTATTGGTTTCGACGTGAACGTAAATTACGCCCAGCCCCATTCACGGACGACTTGGGCAAACGACGTAAAAAAAATTAAATTCGACGCGGGTCCGACGTCCATACTTAACATTGGCTGCGCCATCTTTTTGGTGGAATAACTTTAGGGCTGAAAACGCCTTACATAAACGGCGTATCTTAACTGCGACGGCAAGCGTACGTATCTCGCTGATTAACGCATTCTAGGCGTAAATCAGCGTACACGCCCCTAGCGGCCGGCGGAAATAGGCAGCTAAGATACAATGGCGTAGGAGACTTACGCCGGTCGTATCTTAGCAACATTTAAGCGTATCTCAGTTCGAGCATACGCTTAATGTTACGACGGCGCGGATTCGGAGTTACGACAGCGTATCTACTGATACGCTCGTCGTAAGTTTCCTGAATCTGGCTATATGAATACAGGGCCAGATTCACAAAAGGGTTACGACGGCGTATCTGCTGATACGCCGTCGTATCCCTGTTTCTATCTATGCGGCTGATTCATAGAATCAGTTACGCATAGATATTCCTAAGATCCGGCAGGTGTAATAGTTTTACACTGTCGGATCTTAGGATGCAGTACCGCGGCCGCCACTGGGGGCATTTCTCGTCGTAAACCAGCGTCGGGTATGCAAATTAGCACTTACGGAGATCCACAAAGGTTTTTCCCTTCGTGAAGTTGCCGTAAGTGTTAGTTTGCCGTCGCAAAGATAGGGTACCTTTTTACAAAGTGTAAAGTTAGTACACCATGTAAAAGTATACCCGTCTTTCCCGCGTCGCTGTCAATTTTTTTTTACGTTTTTTTTTTTTTTTTTTTTTTTTTTTTGCCGCAACTCTTTTTTTACCCGTCGCGATTCACAAAACCTTGGCGCAACGTAACTTCGCGCAAAAAGCACGTCGGGAAAATGGCGTCGGGAGCATGCGCAGTACGTCCGGTGCGGGAACGCGCCTAATTTAAATGGGACTCGCCCCATTTGAATTGGCCCGCCTTGCGCCGGACTAATTTAGGATACACCGCCGCAAATTTCCAGGTAAGTGCTTTGTGGATCGGGCACTAACTTGGGCAATTTGCGGCGGTGTAACTTAAATCGGAAAAGTTACGTTGCGCCCGCTGGTTGTGAATCTGGCCCACAGTCCATAAATTATCATTTGGAATGTTTAGGGTTAGAAAGTTAATTTTAAACATTGCAACTCATTTCTATCTGGAGTATTATATTATTTAGCTGCATAATGTTGTTTTCTTGCATTTGAAGTATGTTTAAAACACACATCCAACATAGGTCAGCAGCTTAAAGGAACACTAAAGGTTCGTTTTTTATTAGATCAATTGATTGCTGTAAGCTAGAGCATTTAAATATGACCTACCTCGTTTTTCCTTTTGTCCTCCAAAATACAGTAATCCAGGTTTGAAAATGCCATTTCCTGTCACTCCTCTTCTTGCTTTCCACCAGCATCTGAGCCGTTTTCCATGGTGGAAAGCAGAATGTGCTCACCCCCTCCCTATGACTACAGCCCTGCGTGAAGATGCTCTCTTATCCCTCACAGGCATGGAGGCTAAGCTTAATGGGAACTGTAGTTCCCATTAGGCTGTGATGTAGTAAGAATGAATGCACACCGCAAACCAGGAAGTCAGTGAGAATAATGATTCAGGAGTGCTGGATGTGAATAAAACAGCTCGATTTCAACAGGTATCAAACTAGTTATAATGCAAAACATTACTTTTTACTTTATCAGCTACTGTCAGACTTTAATTTAAGAGGAAAATATTTTTGTCTTTACAACCCCTTTAAGTTCTGACTGACTTCAATAGTGAAGTGTAGATAACACAATGGTGACTTTCACCTGCTTCATGTTGCATTATGTTCCTTTGGACACATCGGCCCGGATTCAGAAACAAGATACGACGGCGTATCTCCTGATACGCCGCCGTATCTCTGAGTGCGGGCCATCGTATCTATGCTCCTGATTCAGAGAATCAGTTACGCATAGATATCCCTAAGATCCGACTGGTGTAAGTGTCTTACACCGTCGTATCTTAGGCTGCATATTCTCGCTGGCCACTAGGTGGCGCTTCCGTATAGTTACGCAAGGAATATGCAAATTGGTATTTATGCCGATTCAGAAACGAACGACCGACCGGCGTTTTTTTTTTACATTGTTTGCGTTAGGCTTTTTCCGGCGTACAGTTACCCCTGCTATATGAGGGGTATGTGCGGCGTATCCTATGTTAAGTATGGCCGTCGTTCCCGCGTCGAATTTTGAAAATTTTACATCGTTTGCGTAAGTCGTTCATGAATAGGGCTGGACGTCATTTACGTTCACGTCAAATCCAATACGTCCTTGCTGCCTACTTTGGCGCAATGCACACTGGGATATTTTACGGACGGCGCATGCGCCGTTCAAAAAAAAGTCAAAAACGCAGGGTCAAGTAAAATTTAAATACAACACGCCCCCATCATCCCCATTTGAATTAGGCAGCCTTACGCCGCAACACATACATTATGCCGCCGTAACTAAGGGCGCAAGTTCTTTCTGAATACAGAACTTGTGCCCAAAGTTACAGCGGCGTAACGTATCGGAGATACGTTACGCCGGAAGAAAGATGCGCTCAGGTATCTGAATCTAGCCCATCAAGTTCTACTAAGGTCCGATTAGATTCAGGCAAAGCAAGTCAAGCATGTGGCTTTCTTTGCCATGCGTTTTGTGGTCAAACAAATGTGTTTGAGCAGCACTGCACCTCACTCAAATGGAAGAGGGTACATTTGACATCAACACCTGTCCACACAAAACCTTACTACTGTAACTTTGGTATCTTGTGATGAACCTACTAAGATTTCATATTCCACCAAATTGGAATATAAATTATCTGCATAAGCAGAAACAAAATATTGATATGAATTTGTGTGCTTATTTGGTGAATGAATATATTCAGTCAGTGCAGGTAGTGTAGTGTATATATAACAAAGTGTAATGAAGTGGTTAAGGGGAATGGCGTGGGGGTCCCCCCCAAAATCCATACCAGGCCCTTCAGGTCTGGTATGAATTTTAAGGGGAACCCCATGCCAAAATTTAAAAACAAATGGCATGGGGTTCCCCCCCCAAAATCCATACCAGGCTGGTGCAAGGGCCTCATCCCCACAACCCTTGCCCAGTGGTTGTGGAGGTCTGTGGGTGGGGGCTTATTGGAATCTAGAGGGCCCCTTTAACAAGTGTAAATGTACAGCGGAGTCCATTTACACCCACCAGTTCATAGAGCAGAGTGGGCTTGGTCCGTGTCCACTCTGCATACACTGAGCTCAAATGGACCTGTCATCTACCCACTCTGCTGTGATCAGTGGAAAGTTCCCCTGCTGATCATAACAAAGTCTGCCCTGTGTGAAAGGGGCTTTAGAGATTTGAAGGAAAACTATTTTATTGATACATAATAAACATATGAATTTCATTAAACTTTTTGGGCCAGATCCACGTAGCACGGCGCATTGTTCCGTCCGGCGTAGCGTATCTCAGATACACTACGCCGCCGTATCTTACAGCGTATTTTCCGTATGCTCAAAGAATTTGCATTTAGAGAATACTATAGTAGTCTATACCAATTGGAGAAACAATTAGTAACAACAAAAAATCAGAATAGAGAGGATCAGATTAAGGAATATATAATTGCCTCAGGAATGCCCAGGATACCAGAAGAAAGCGTTGGGAACATAGAGAAGCCGATAACATCGGAGGAGTTTCTAGAAGCAATCAAAACAATGAAATCGGGTAAATCCCCTGGCCCAGATGGATACACTTTATTATATTATAAAACCTTTTACGAAAAATTGACACCAAAATTTTTTGCAGCCTTTAACTCATTAAGAGAAGGCAAGCCGATGCTAAGGGAGACACTAGGGGCGCACATAGCGGTGATCCCGAAAGAGGGAAAAGACCCTACGTTATGTACTAGTTATCGACCAATATCCCTGTTGAATGTAGATTTAAAAATACTCGCTAATAGGTTAATAACGTATATCCCATCTTTAATACACCCAGACCAGGTAGGGTTTACACCCGGCAGAGAGGGGAGGGAAAATACACAAAGAGTATTAAGCACTATCTATTTATCCCAACTCCATCAGAACCCGTTAGTATTGGTATCAACTGATGCGGAGAAAGCTTTTGATAGGGTTGACTGGGGATTCCTGAGAACCACATTACAACATATAAGATTAGGAAAAGGGATGCAAAATTGGATCTCAAGCCTATATTCTTGCCCGACGGCAAGGGTGAAGATAAACGAGGTGATGTCCGAACCATTCTCAATATGGAATGGGACAAGGCAAGGATGCCCACTTTCCCCGATTGTCTTCACTCTTACCCTTGAACCATTTCTGAGAATGATATGGGCAAACGCGGATATCAGAGGTATTCGGGTAAGGGGGGACGAGTACAAAGTGGCCGCATTTGCAGATGACCTATTATTCTCGATAACGTCCCCCGAGCTATCCCTCCCATTACTATTGAAGGAGATAAGGGAATACGGAGATCTGTCTAACTTCAAGGTGAATTATAATAAATCGGAGGCGATGGGGGTGGAGGTGAATGGATTGATGCAGCAGCAATTGGCGGCAAATTTTCCCTTTAAATGGACAGGTTCCCAGGTAAACCGGCGAGAATAAGGAGAGATATTCTTACACTGCCGAAAGAGAGAGGAGGGATGGGATTCCCAGACCCTATCAGGTATCACGATGCCTCACATATGGCAAGAGTAGTAGAGTGGTGTGCTCATCAGAAGGAGAAACCATGGATTCATATGGAACAAAAAATCACAAATATCCCCTTGGAGGGAATGGCGTGGATCGCAGAAATAGATATCCCACCAAGGGTGAAGAAACACCCCACAGTAGGAGCGACGATAAGAGCGATAAAAAGGATTTTTAGGAAAACTAAGATTTCAGAATATCTAAGCCCAATGCTGCCGATTCTTGGGAATCCGAGGTTTGAAATAGGTTTAACAGATTTATATTTTAACCACTTAAGATCCGCGCTATAGACAAAAGTGGCCGTTTAAACACGGCCTTTTATGTGCATTACCCGCGGCGGGTAAAAACTGTCCCGGCGCATCGCCGAAGACCCGATGCGTGTACCTGGCGGCCGCGATGTCCGCCGGGTACACGCGATCGTCGGTGACACGGTAGGTGACAGCAGGAACGTGGAGCTCTGTGTGTAAACACAGAGCTCCACGTGCTGTCAGAGGAGAGGAGACCGATCTGTGTCTCTTGTACATAGAGACACAGCATCGGTCACCTCCCCCAGTCACCCCCCTCCCCCCACACAGTTAGAACACGCCCAGGCTACACAGTTTACCCCTTCCTCACCCCCTAGTGTTAACCCCTTCCCTGCCAGTCACATTTATACAGTAATTAGTGCATTTTTATAGCACTGATCGCTGTATAAATGTGAATGGCGTCAAATTTGTGTCAAAAGTGTCCGATACGTCCGCCGCAATATCCCAGTCCCAATAAAAATCGCAGATCGCTGCCATTACTAGTAAAAAAAAAAATAATAAAAAAAATCATAATTCTGTTCCCCATTTTGTAGGCGCTATAACTTTTGCGCAAACCAGTCGCTTATTGCGATTTTTTTTATTTTTTTTACAAAAATACGTCGAAAAATACGTATCGGCCTTAACTGAGAAAAAAAAGAGTTTTTTTTAAAAAAAATTGGGATATTTATTATAGCAACAGTAAAAAAAATATATATTTTTTTTAAATTGTCGCTCTTTTTTTGTTTATAGCGCAAAAAATAAAAACCGCAGAGGTGATCAAATACCACCAAAAGAAAGCTCTATTTGTGGGGAAAAAAGGACGCCAATTTTGTTTGGGAGTCACGTCGCACGACCGTGCAATTGTCAGTTAAAGCGACGCAGTGCCGGAAGCTGAAATTTCGCCTGGGAACGAAGGGGGTTTATGTGCCCAGTAAGCAAGTGGTTAATAACCTAAGACGAATGGGAATGAGCAGATTAGTACACTACGAGAGTGACAATGAAATGAGGACTAGTGGAGAAATTGAAGACATAGTAGGGAGGGAACTGGACCCAATAAGATGACTGCAATTGAAAGCCGCTATCCGAGCAATGAAACCACAAGGGGGCATGATTAGAAGACTATCGGAATTTGAGGTAGTGTGCTTAGAGGGAATGGCTTGTCCTGTATGTACAGCTTGCTAGTAGAATCAGAAGCTCCACAAATTTTTTTATTTATTCAAGCCTGGGAAAGAGAGCTAGGGATGACATTTTCAAAGACTCAGAAGAATAAAATCTACCGGTTTACACATAAGGCCTCGCTAGCCAGCAGATATCAGGAAGGGGGATATAAAATTTTAACTAGATGGTACATGACTCCAGTAGTACTTAAAAAGATATTCCCAGAAGTATCAGACCAATGCTGGCGATGCGGAGAGGCGGAGGGCAACATGATACACATATTTTGGGAATCCCCGAAATTGAAAAATTTCTGGAAAATGGTGGCGGATACAATAAGAGATATTACGGAGGTGGATCTGGGGGATGGCCCAGCGGTATTTTTGCTGAATGACCTCCCAGTCTCCTTGGTAAAATTAAAAAATTCTCTAATTAGAGGCGTGTATTCCAATTCTTTGGAAGAGCACGGACATGCCGACAAGGAGACAGTGGCTGAGCAGAGTAACAGAAATCCAGCAAATGGAAAATTTGACCATGGGAATGAGAGAACAGGAGGAGAAATATAGACATGTGTGGGCCCCATTTATTAAATATAGAGATCAAAACCCTTGAGGAGGAGGTGGGAGGGGATGGACATCCGAGGAGAACTTTGAATTTTTTTTTTTTTTTTGTCATTTGCTTAGGGGTTGGGATGGGTTGGGGGGAGGGGGAGAGGGCTTTTTGATTTGTTTTTTTAAAACATAGGTGCTGCGCTATTACCAACAATTGCTGCTGTAAGTACAAATAATGTTGACGATACCTCATAAACACCCTTCTCAGGAGGTATCAATAATTGAATTAATCAAAATGTGCAAAATAAACAAAAATTAATAATAAATACAATTAAAGTACAATTAAATACCAAAAAGCCCCAAAGAGAACCAAGCGTCCCTCTTCACTCACACCTTGTGCGAGTGCATATATAAGAACCAAAATTAGTGACACACTAAGTATGGAAGTCTTATTGGCAGCTTATGGACAATGCACACACAGGCTGATAGATTAGCCTGAAGGGGTCAGTCCCAGGTAAACTTGATGGTGCTACAAACGATGATATCAGGCAGCCAGTGAATATCCATTCATCCAGAAATGGCAGCTCATGTAAAAAAGGAGACAAGACATAGTGCAAGACTGTATAGTGTATGTGGCAAAAAGGTATTCAGTGCGGTATAACACTCACGAAACCCCCGATCAATCACAGCATTCAGCGAGGCAGAAATGGGATAAGCCGCTCAGCGTTGCGATCTCCTCATTCAGACGGATCTCCCGTCGATCGCGTCACTAGGCTCCTCCCCCACGCGTTACGTCACTAGGCACGTGACTTAGTCATGGGCCTAGTGACGTAACGCGTGGGGGAGGAGCCTAGTGACGCGATCGACGGGAGATCCGTCTGAATGAGGAGATCGCAACGCTGAGCGGCTTATCCCATTTCTGCCTCGCTGAATGCTGTGATTGATCGGGGGTTTCGTGAGTGTTATACCGCACTGAATACCTTTTTGCCACATACACTATACAGTCTTGCACTATGTCTTGTCTCCTTTTTTACATGAGCTGCCATTTCTGGATGAATGGATATTCACTGGCTGCCTGATATCATCGTTTGTAGCACCATCAAGTTTACCTGGGACTGACCCCTTCAGGCTAATCTATCAGCCTGTGTGTGCATTGTCCATAAGCTGCCAATAAGACTTCCATACTTAGTGTGTCACTAATTTTGGTTCTTATATATGCACTCGCACAAGGTGTGAGTGAAGAGGGACGCTTGGTTCTCTTTGGGGCTTTTTGGTATTTAATTGTACTTTAATTGTATTTATTATTAATTTTTTGTTTATTTTGCACATTTTGATTAATTCAATTATTGATACCTCCTGAGAAGGGTGTTTATGAGGTATCGTCAACATTATTTGTACTTACAGCAGCAATTGTTGGTAATAGCGCAGCACCTATGTTTTAAAATTTTCTTTTGGTTTGTACACCGTCCCGTGTTTGCAGCTCTACCATTTGGGTATATTTGCTGTGTGTGTTTTTTTTTTCCTTTTGTGATTATATTGTAGTAGCGCTGTAGTACCATTTTTTCTTTTTGATTTGTTTGTCTGTGCTGCATGCCCTAATCTCATAGTGTTTAGAATGGACAATTTGTATTTAATTTGTTGCTTGTAAGTACCTTTATTTTGTAGTCCTTCATTACTTCCTCCTCCTTATTAGCCTAGGCTATTAAGTCACAAGGCTATTTGCAAGGGTTTCTGGGATAGGCATCATGTTTCCCAGTAGTCCTTGCAAACCTGACTGAAACCTGACTGAAACCTATTACATTGCTTGTGCAGCACTGAGCATGTGCGAGATATGCAAAGCTGAAATCCAGGAAGTCATACAGTCTGGCTTCATGATACCCACACTTAAGATGGCCACGGTCTATTTCTAGATTATAAACTATCTAAATGCTGTAACAACCTAACAAAATGGACGTTAGTTTACAGACTGACTTTACTAGAATACATTAAACTTGTGTATTACAGGGGTATTTATATATAAAAAGTGAAATTGTGGATGGAACTCCCCTTTAATAATAGACAGGGAGTTAAGAAGGTATACTTTTGTGATTTAGAGGAATAACAGTAGCTAAAATTTTATCGCAAAAGATAATTGAAATGTTATGTTCACGGTTGTAACTTATTCTGTTTGAACTTTTGAAAAGAGCAAGAAAGAAAAAAATGGAAAATAAAGAATAAAAAAAAAAAAGAATTTGCACCGTAAGTTACGGCGGCGTAGTGTAACTGTGTTGGGGTAAGGGCGCGCAATTCAAATGGATGAGATGGGGGCGTGTTTTATGTTAATACGTCTTGACCGGACGTAAATGGCGTTTTTTCTGAACGCCGCATGCGCCGTCCGTGGGGGTATTCCAGTGCCGCATGCTCCAAATTAACCCACAACAAGCCAATGCTTTCGACGTGAACGTAATTCTACGCAAAGCCCTATTCGCGAACGACTTGCGCAAATAACGTAAAATTTTCAAAATTCGACGCGGGAACGACGTCCATACTTAACATAGGATACGCCTCATATAGCAGGGGTAACTTTACGCCGGAAAAAGCCTTACGGAAACAATGTAAAAAAATGCGCCGGCCGGACGTACGTTTGTGGATTGGCGTACCTAACTAATTTGCATACTTGACGCGGAAATCGACAGAAGCGTCACCTAGCGGCCAGCGTAAATATGCACCTTAGATCCGACGGCGTACTAAGACGTACGCCAGTCGGATCTAGCCCAGCTTCAGGCGTTACGCGGCGTATCAATAGATACGCCGTCGTAACTTCTTTGTGGATCTGGCCCTTTATGTGTATTTTATTGGTGCCAGAAAAGTGTCCCATGTATGTATATTGTTGTTGAATTGATAATAGGGATGATTGTACTTACCCTATAAGGCAGACCTGGGCAAACTACGGCCCGCGGGCCGTATACGGCCCGGCGGACCTTTTAATCCGGCCCACCCCCGCCGCCGCAACCTACTGTTATCACCGCGGCGGGGAACATAACAGACAGCGTTCGTTTGAACAGCTGTTTTCCCCGCCGCGCATAGACACTCCCCCTTGGACGGATCTGTCCAATCGCGAGCAAGGGGGAGTCACATAGACACTCCCCCTTGCTCGCGATTGGACAGATCCGTCCAAGGGGGAGTGTCTATGGCATAGACACTTCCCCTTGGACGGATCTGTCCAATCGCGAGCAAGGGGGAGTCACATAGACACTCCCCCTTGCTCGCGATTGGACAGATCCGTCCAAGGGGGAGTGTCTATGCGCAGCGGGGAAAACAGCTGTTCAAACGAACGCTGTCTGTTATGTTCCCCGCTGCGGTGATAACAGTAGGCAGGGCCGGGAGGGGTCACTGTGCCCATCACACGCAGCACATGCAGCCACTTGTGCCAACACATGCAGCCACTTGTGCCAACACACGCAGCCACTTGTGCCAACACACACAGCCACTTCGCCACCATTAATTGTCGCCACTGTGCCAATCACACGCAGCCACTGTGCCAATCACACGCAGCCACTGTGCCAATCACACGCAGCCACTGTGCCAATCACACGCAGCCACTGTGCCCATCACACGCAGCCACTTGTGCCAACACATGCAGCCACTTGTGCCAACACACGCAGCCACTTGTGCCAACACACGCAGCCACTTCGCCACCATAAATTGTCGCCACTGTGCCAATCACACGCAGCCACTGTGCCAATCACACGCAGCCACTGTGCCAATCACACGTAGCCACTGTGCCAATCACACGCAGCCACTGTGCCAATCACACGCAGCCACTGTTCCCATCAAACGCAGCCACTGTGCCAATCACACTCAGCCACTGTGCAATCAATTGTTGCCACTGTTCCCAAAGACAGCCACTGTGCCAATCACATGCAGCCACTGTGCCAATCACATGCAGCCACTGTGTCAATCACACGCAGCCACTGTGCCAATCACACGCAGCCACTGTGCCAATCACATGCAGCCACTGTGCCCATCAAACGCAGCCACTGTGCCAATCACACGCAGCCACTGTGCCAATAACACGCAGCCACTCTGCCCATCAAACGCAGCCACTGTGCCAATCACACGCAGCCACTGTGCCCATCAAACGCAGCCACTGTGCCATCACATGCAGCCACTGTGCCAACACACGCAGTCACTGTGCCATCAATTGTTGCCACTGTGCCCATCACACGCAGCCACTGTGCCATCAATTGTCGCCACTGTGCCCATCAAACGCAACCACTGTGCCATCACACGCAGCCACTGTGCCATCACATGCAGCCACTGTTTAATCAATTGTTATTGATTAAACAGTGGCTGCCTGTCCCCAGCCTCTGTCCCCCTCCTGTGTCATGTCCCCAGCGTCTGTCCCCCTCCTGTGTCATGTCCCCAGCCTCTGTCCCCCTCCTGTGTCATGTCCCCAGCCTCTGTCCCCCTCTTGTGTCATGTCCCCAGCCTCTGTCCCCCTCCTGTGCCATGTCCCCAGCGTCTGTCCCCCTCCTGTGCCATGTCCCCAGCCTCTGTCCCCCTCTTGTGTCATGTCCCCAGCCTCTGTCCCCCTCCTGTGTCATGTCCCCAGCCTCTGTCCCCCTCATGTGTCATGTCCCCAGCCTCTGTCCCCCTCCTGTGCCATGTCCCCAGCCTCTGTCCCCCTCCTGTGCCATGTCCCCAGCCTCTGTCCCCCTCCTGTGCCATGTCCCCAGCCACTGTCCCCCTCCTGTGCCATGTCCCCAGCCTCTGTCCCCCTCCTGTGTCATGTCCCCAGCCTCTGTCCCCCTCCTGTGTCATGTCCCCAGCCTCTGTCCCCCTCCTGTGTCATGTCCCCAGCCTCTGTCCCCCTCCTGTGTCATGTCCCCAGCCTCTGTCCCCCTCCTGTGTCATGTCCCCAGCCTCTGTCCCCCTCCTGTGTCATGTCCCCAGCCTCTGTCCCCCTCCTGTGTCATGTCCCCAGCCTCTGTCCCCCTCCTGTGCCATGTCCCCAGCCTCTGCCCCCCTCCTGTGCCATGTCCCCAGCCTCTGTCCCCCTCCTGTGCCATGTCCCCAGCCTCTGTCCCCCTCCTGTGTCATGTCCCCAGCCTCTGTCCCCCTCCTGTGCCATGTCCCCAGCCACTGTCCCCCTCCTGTGTCATGTCCCCAGCCTCTGTCCCCCTCCTGTGTCATGTCCCCAGCCTCTGTCCCCCTCCTGTGTCATGTCCCCAGCCTCTGTCCCCCTCCTGTGTCATGTCCCCAGCCTCTGTCCCCCAGTTTTCCAACAATGATATTTACTGCTTTTTATAAAGAAATACAATTGATTTTATGCAGTATTGAGTTTAGCCTTTTGGCCCGGCCCTCCAAAATATTTTTAGGTTCTCATGTGGCCCCATCGAAAAAATAATTGCCCACCCCTGCTATAAGGGATACCCTTCTGAGTTTTCTATATCATTGGAGAATGTTATTGTAAAATGAATTCTGTGGCAAAAGTTTTTATGCATGAAGCGTTTTAAATGATTCATGAATAAAAAATACAAGTTATTTTAATATTTATAGCTGTTCTTTAAACCGGATTGTCACGTGACTATCAATAAACGGGAACGATTTTTTTTTTTTTTCTTCAAGTAGTTGGGGTGGGCCCCAACTATTTGAAAAATAAAAAAAAATTCCTTTTATTGATTGGTCACATGACAATTCGGTTCCAAGTCTTCATCATCATCTTTGCATGGGTGATGGGGTCCTTCTCTAGGTGTCCAGGACGAGACTACAGTGTTCAAACGGTTTGCCAATATTTTTGCCAGAATCTTAACGTCCACATTAATAAGAGAGATTGGACGGTAAGATTCGCATTTAGGTGGGTCCTTATGGGGTTTTAATAGAAGTACAATCAAAGCCTCTAGCATCATTGGGGGAGGGGGGGGGGTTCCCGACATCTAGAGCTTTGTTATAGGTTCGCAAAAGAAAGGGGCACAAAAGGTCTTTAAATTGTGAGTACCATTCAGTCGGGAAACCGTCTAAGCCCAGAGTCTTATGTGCAGGCATTTGTGAAATAGATGCAGCAATTTTCTCAACCGAGATAGGTGCATCCAGCACATCACGCCCCTCCATTGACAAGGAGGGGAGAGATATGTCATTCGATTGGGAGTCATCGTAGTCAACCCTAGAGGTATACAGGTCTTTGTAAAAGCATAAAAAGGAGTCTAGGATATCCCCTGGGTTGTCACTGATGGGGCCTTGAGCAGTAAGGATACATGGGATGAAAATGGGAGAATGTTTAGGTCTAGTCAGATATGCCAAGAGACGTCCGGCTTTATTACCATGTTCAAACGATTTTTGTGTGGCATGCAACATGCGTTTTTGCGTGAGATCTAACAGACTGAGTTCATACTCCATACGGCTCTGTAATCATGCCTCCCTTGTGTCGGAGGCAGGGTTAGAGGCATAAGCAGACTTAGCACGTACCATAACAGTCTCAAGTTCTTCTGTAAGCATCCGGTTATTTTTGTATTGTATTTAAAGCAGGGGTTCACCCTAAAAAAAAAAATTCTTGGTCTACCATCCATTCCAGCATACTAGCGTCCGCTACAGTATGCCTTTATTTTATTTTTTTGGCGCTGTACTTACAGTTTAATCCTTTAGTTTAGTTTCAGACTCCCGCGGGGAGTAGGCGTAACTATGAAGAGGGGAACATGATTGACGGCCGGCTATGGCGCGTCACGCGTTCCGAAAATAGCCGAAATAGGACTTGGATCTATACGGCGCCTGCGCAGTCAGCTCCTAGTCTGTGCGCAGGCGCCATATAGCGCCGTGAAGAGCCGAGTCCTATTTCGGCTATTTTCGGAACGCGTGACGCGCCATAGCCGGCCGTCAATCATGTTCCCCTCTTCATAGGAACGCCTACTCTCCGCGGGAGTCTGAAACTAAACTAAAGGATTAAACTGTAAGTACAGTGCAAAAATAAAAAATAAAGGCATACTGTAGCTGACACTAGTATGCTGGATGGCATGGTACATAGTTGTTTTTTAGGGTGAACCTCCGCTTTAAGTAGACCGTTCTCCCGGGCCAGGCGCAGAATAGCAACTTTGTCTTGGAAGTTGAGGGTTCTTGCTATAATGGATCACGGGGGTGCTCCAGAAGGTGGGGGACACGGAGGGGTGCGGTGGGCATGCTCAATGACATGTGAAAAGGATGGTGCATCAGTCCCAAAAATGTCTTTCAACCAATTATATAGGAATTTATCTAGGTGGGAGCCCTCCACCCTTTCAGGGAAACCAACGAAGCAGAGGTTGTTCCTCCTCGAACGATTTTCCAAATCGTAGATTTTGGCGCGGATGGCCGCCATTGTTAGGTCCCTCACTGTAACAGCTAAGGGGTGGACAACATCCTCAAGGGAGCTGATACGTTCTCCAGCAGAGAAAAGTCCATGTGGACTGATGCAATCTGCGCAGTAAGAGAGGCCTTGCAGTCCTGTATAGCATGCATGATGGAGGCCAGGGTTGGGCACAGCAGGAGGAGAATCAGGGCCTGAGCCATCCTCACTGTCTATGGGGGAGTCCTGAGACTGCAGGGGGTCTGGCTGTGCACCGTAGGGAGCAGGGGCAGATTCACTCACCAGAGCCTATGATTTCTTGTGAGGAGTGGAGATTGGTGGCTGCAGCAGTATGCCATTCTGCTCTGCCTGTGTCCTGGAGCCATCTGAATCAGGCCAGCTGTCCCACGGATGCTGGCGCGGGTGGCCCGTATTTCACAATGGATGCCAGCCTGGAATGTTCCCACTGCTGTGGGGAGTATTTAGAAGTTGGTCCAGTGCAAATAGGACTCAGGATGCCTGCAGGATGCCACTCAGAAGACAGAGCTGAAGTCTCACGCGTCTGCTCACTCTGCCATCCGGACATGCCCCCCGGAAGGGACATCCTTGCCGCTCTTTTCTTCTAATTTTAATGAGTGGCCACGTGTCTTGTTAAACTCCCTTCCACAAAAAGTTTTATTCCTATTGTGGGGTCACCAGTATGGTATTTATGAATTGAAATCATATCCCCTCTCAAGCATCTCTTCTCCAGAGAGAATAAGTTCAGTGCTCCCAACCTTTCCTCATAACTAACATCCTCCAGACCCTTTATTAGCCTTGTTGCCCTTTTTTTGTACTCGCTTCATTTCCAGTACATCCTTCCTGAGGACTGGTGCCCAGAACTGGACAGCATACTCTAGGTGCGGCTGGACCAGAGTCTTGTAGAGCGAGAGAATTATTGTTTTATCTCTTAAAGTTGATCCCCTTTTTAATGCATGCCAATATTCTGTTTGCTTTGTTAGCGGCAGCTTGGCATTGCATGCTATTACAGAGCCTAACATATACTAGAACCACCAGGTCCTTTTCCATTCTAGATTCCCCCAGAGGTTACCCCCCCCCAGCACAGTATTTTGTATGTTTTTAAATCCATGTTCCTGACAATGCAGTCATTGACATCCTTTCTTTGCCTGCCCATGGGAACTCTACTCCTCACTACAGGAGGGAGGTTAGATCCACTACCTAGACACCATTATTCACAGATTTCCCTAGCTAGTAACCCTCATATTGAGTTTGTATATGCCCTTCCTCCCAGTGCCATGGTTGAGTATTACCCAGGAAAATTATTATTTTCCTTGCACATAATTGGGTTTTCTTTACAAAGTGAAGCTTTACCACATTCACTAAGCACTGGTGAAAATGAGAGCAACTGCACTTACAAAGTGCGCAGTCTATTTGCTTTTAGTAAATAAACCCCAGTGTCTCATTTGGGAGATTTTCCTTCACTTCCTGTCCTATAGCCAAAACAGGGGGAAGAGGAAATCCCTGATTGTCACTAGAACTAGTGTCTCCATTGGAAGATTCCCCCTCTGTTACGTGTAGCAAGGTGCTGGACCTCAACAATATGGAGGCGGAGACAGTGTCCTTTGTTGTTCCACTCTCTACTGTGATGCTGATATTATGATGCACTATCCCCTTCTGCCAGCAGGGAGAGAGCCATAGCCAACCTCTCCATAGACTTCAATGCAAAGCGCTGAGATCCATGGGAGTTGTAGTTCAAGACAGCAGCCACACAATGGGGCCAATGGATTCTTTACACTACAGTTTCCAAGAGGCACTGAGGAGTAGGGTGACCACATTTCCAAACTGCCATTAAGCGTCAATTTTGCCAATGACTAGGGGGGGGGGTTGTGTTGAATGTAGTCTCAGGGTTGACGGGATTTTCGGCGGCGAGTGATTTGTTGGGTGAATGGCTGGTTTAGCACTTATATCATCCCAACACCCTGCTTATATTATCACTTATACATTGTAATAATAGACCCCCTTCCCTTAGTACAGACCCCCCTCCCTCATTATAGACCCCCCTCCACTAACTATAGACCTCCCCCTCAGTACGGACCCCCCCTCTCCACTAAGTATAGGCCCCTTCCCTCAGTACAGACCCTCCTCCACTAACTATAGACCCCCTCCCTCAGTACGGACCCCCCCTCCACTGAGTATAGACCACCCTTGATCAGTATGGACCCCCCTCTCCACTAACCATAGACCACCCTCCCTCAGTATGAACCCCCCTCCAGTAAGTATAGACCCCCTCCACTAAGTATATACCCCCTCAGTAAAGACCCCCCTCTCCACCAAGTATAGACTCCCCTCCCTCAGTACAGACTCCCCCTTCAGTATAGACCCCCACTAAATACAGACCCCTCCTTCATCAGTATAGACTAATTATAGATCCCCTCCCTCAGTATAGACCCCCCTAAGTATAGACCCCCTACTAAGTACAGACCCCCTCAGTACAGACCCCCCCCACTGAATACAGACCCTCCCACAGTACAGACCCCCCACAGTACAGACCCCCCTCATTACAGACCCCCCACAGTACTGACCCCCCACAGTACTGACCCCCCACAGTACTGACCCCCACTAAGTGCAGACCCCCCACAAAGTACAGACCCCCCACAGTACTGATCCCCCTCCCTTAGTACAGACCCCTACCCTCACCCCCACTGAGTACAGACTCCCCCACAGTGCTGATCCCCCTTACACTTTTTCTAGTAGAGAGGTGGGGGTCGGAAATGTGCTGGGGGCATTTTTTTACCTTTTTCCTGATCACTGTTTCTACATATATATAATAATATAAGCTTAGAACAGACCTCAGATCAGCGCCGGGAATGCACAGCAGTGTCCCTCCTCTGGCTCCTGTGAATTTGTAAACAGCTGAGTAGGGGGAGGTGGCTTCGGTCCACTCTGCAGTATGAGGCAGGGAGACATCCAGGGGCAGAGCCGCGGAGATCGCAACCCAGACTGCAGTGCCGGTGGATTTGTGTCTTTGAGGCTGCCCCCACTAACAGCCTCGTCCGGCATGGTGGAGAGCCTTAGGCCTGAAGGAGGAAAAAGTTAACTAACTCCTTCTCTGCTTTGCATGCTGGGCAGAGTCGCGGCTGTGAGGTCACTGCGGCCAGGTGGCTCTAGCAAACAGTGACCAGAGTCTCAGGTAGAGCTGGAGGCGGAGCCAGTGCCAGCGCTGTAGCAAGGTTTCATTCCTGGACACTGTATTGTCCCGGAATGAAGGTGCCCGACAAACCTGCTAATTGCGGGATTGTCCCGGGCAATCCGGGACACATGGACACTCTACTGAGGAACAAGGGGAGTGGTGAGATGGCTTTAACTGAACTGCTCGGAAAACTTTGCACTCTTGGGGCCAAGGAACTGAGGCATGCACATCTGCAGCATGCTGACCGACTGTTTTAGGGCCAGACCAGTGGAACTGAACCAGAGGGCCAGGAAGAAAGAGACACCCTGAGCCGCACAGACCATAGTGAATACACTGCACCATTGCCACCAGGAGACCAGAGTTTCCTTGCACCCTTTGCTTCCTACAGTCAGACTCCAAAGGCATTCTAGAGAGAAAGAGACAATGCGCCCCATTCCACAGCGAAAGCTTGCAATTGCACTGCAGGAACTGGTGAGAGGGCTTATCACTCATCATTCACTTCTTAAAGGGCCCTAACGTTAGCCAGCAAAAAAAACAACTTTAAAATGGCTGCCCTTTCCATTAATCCATCCTACAAGCCCTTTCTTGTTCCCCTTTTCTCCTATCTACCATTTTTCCTATGGACAGTGATACCCAGTCAGTCTATGCCTTGCATTTATGCCCTCTGGCAGTATAGTTTCTGTTTTGGGTAGATTAAGCTTATTACTGCTCACTGGTACACTTAAGGTGGCCTTGCTACTATTTATGCTGATCTGAACACCAAGTGTCATTGTATGCTTAGTCCTTATTACTTAGCATCTTGTATGTTAAAACGTGTTTCTATTATTGTTAATCCAACCTTATGCTTGCCTTGTTACCAACCTTGTTTATTGAATGCAGTTCACCGAAAATGCTATTATAAAAAATGCTTTTGAGCCCAAATTAAAGCGGTAGTTCACCCTCACTCACATGATTTTACCATCGAGACAGGCATTGTAGCGCGAGCTACAGTATGCCTGTCCCGATTTTTTTAACCCCGGACTCACCTTGTAATCGTACATTGTAGATTTCGGCTCCCGCGGGGAATGGGCGTGCCTATGGAGAGGGAGGATGATTGACGGCCGGCCCTGGCACGTCACTCTCCCCGAAGACAGCCGGAGTAGGTCTCGGCTCTTCACGGCGCCTGCGCACAGGCTATGCGCAGGCGCCGTGAAGAGCCAAGCCTATTTCGGCTATTTCCGGAGAAGCGTGACGCGCCAGAGCCGGCCGTCAATCATCCTCCGTCTCCATAGGCACGCCCATTCCCCGGTATCTTCGTATGTACGAGTACAAGGTGAGTACGGGGGTAAAAAAATCGGGACAGGCATACTGTAGCTCGCGCTACAATGCCTGATTTTATGGTAGAAGAAAAAAAAAATTTTTTTTTGCGTTCATAGGGTGAACCCCCGCTTTAAGTTAGCCCATCCCCAAGCACTGAACTTATTCTCTCTGGAGAAGAGACGCTTGAGAGGGGATATGATATAAATTTACAAATATCATACTGGTGACCCCACAATAGGGATAAAACCTTTACGCAGAAGGAAGTTTAATAAGACATGTGGCCACAAAGAAAAGAGGTTTAATAAGACACATGGCCATAAAGAAAAGAGGTTTAACCTTAAACTGCGTAGAGGGTTCTTTATTGTAAGAGCGGCAAGGATGTGGAATTCCCTTCCACAGGCGGTGGTCTAAGCGGGGAGCATCGAAAGTTTAAAAAAAATAGGGATATAAAATGTAATACTGACATATAATCACACACATAGGTTGGACTTGATGAACTTTATTAGCCAGATTCACGTAGGCGGGCGCAACGTTAGGCAGGCGTAGCGTATGGCATATACGCTACGCCGCCGTAAGTTAGAGAGGCAAGTGCTGTATTCACAAAGCACTTGCCCCCTAAGTTACGGCGGCGTATCGTAAATGGGGCCGGCGTAAGCGCGCCTAATTCAAATGAGCATGGGGGGGCGTGTTTTATGTAAATTATTGGTGACCCGACGTGATTGACATTTTTACGAACGGCGCATGCGCCGTCCGTGTACATATCCCAGTGTGCATTACTCCAAAGTACGCCCAGCCCCATTCACGGACGACTTACGCAAACGACGTAAAATTTAAAAATTTCGACACGGGGAACGACGGCCATACTTAACATTGACTAGGCCAGCTATTTGTTCGACTAATTTTATGCCGGAAAAAGCCATACGTAAACGACGTAAAAAAAATGCGCCGGGCGCACGTACGTTCATGAATCGGCGTATCTAATCATTTACATATTCTACGCCGAACTCAACGGAAGCGCCACCTAGCAGGCCAGCGTAAATATGCACCCTAAGATACGACGGCGTAGGAGACTTACGCCGCTCGTATCTTAGCCTAATTTAAGTGTATCTGGTTTCCAGAATACACTTAAATTTAGGACGGCGTAGATTCAGAGTTACATGGGCGTATCTACTGATACGCCGGTGTAAAGCTACCTGAATCTAGCTATATGTCTTTTTTTCAACCTCACCTACTATGTAAATAAAACTAAGTGGAAGTAAAGTCCCAGGGGTAGATTCACATACAATTAGATCGGCGCAGCGTAAGTGTATCTCTGGCGGCGGAATTCAAATCGGCGATTAGGGGGCGTGTTTTCATTTAAATGAAGCGCGTCCCCGCGCCGAATGAACTGCGCATGCTCCGTTTCTAAATTTCCCGCCGTGCATTGCGCTAAATGACGTTGCAACGACGTCATTTTTTTTAACTTAGACGTGAATTACGTCCATCCTGATTCACGGACGACTTACGCAAAAAATTTAAAAAATTCAAATTTCGACGCGGGAACGACGGCCATACTTAACATGACAAGTCTAACTATACGCCACAAAATACCAGCTTTAACTATACGCCGGAAAAAGCCGACTAGAGACGACGTAATAGAATGCGACGGCCGCGCGTACGATCGTGGATCGACGGAAATAGCTAATTTGCATACCCAACACGGAAAACGACGAGAACTCCACCCAGCGGACGCCGAAGTATTGCATCTACGATCCGAAGGCGTACGAAGCCGTACGCCTGTCGGATCGAACCCAGATGCCGTTGTATCTTGGTTTGAGGATTCAAACTAAAGATACGACGTGGGTAATTTGAAAGTATCAGTAGATACGCCGGCGTATTCGCTCTGAGGATCTGGCCCCCAGTGTCTGTCTCTACGTCGGCCCAATCCACAAATACTTCTCCAGTGCTCCTTTTATCCAGTGCTCAAATAAAAAGATGCATTTACCAGAATGTCATGTCCACCTGTCTATAAAGCTGTCAACTCCCCTTTTGCCATCATCCATTCCAATTACCACATAGAATGGCCCAGAATAAGTATGGAAAGAGGAACACTCATATAGTGTGAATCGGTAAAAAAAAAAATTATTGGAAAACTGCTTACATCTTTATACTTCAATACTTTTTTTAATTATTTCCATTCAAATACAAAAAGTTACATATCCATATTTTACGATCCATACATTTTTATGTGCTTACAAAAAATTAATTACATAGACTAAAATATCCATTAATCCCATTCCCCCCCCCCCCCCCCCCCCATCTTACTTCTAAAGTGCATACAAGTTTTATTCATGTTTCTTTCTTAGTTTATCCTTTACAAGTTTTTTCTCTCTTCATTAAAGTGAGTGGCCTATTTTACACAACCAGTGCTCCCATATTGCTTTAAATTTTTTGAGGTTTCCACGTCTAATCCATGTTCCTCTCTCCTTCCCTATTGTGTTATTTACTGTATTAACCCATTCCGTTACTGTGGGTGGATTTTGTGCTTGCCATTTTAATGCTATCAATTTCCTCGCCTGAAACAGGCATCTTGTCCCTTTGCCCCATTCTCTCCTCAATGCAACCCAATAGGCAAACCCTGGCCTCAAGTTCCAGAGTGGTCCCAAAGGTTACATTTATAATGTCCAGAATCTTAACCCAATATCTATGCAATTTTGGGCATTTCCACATCATGTGAATAAGATCGCCTGTATTTTGACATCTGGGGCATTTATCATCTGACTTCCTTCCAAAGCTATATAATTTCTTGGGTGTATAATAAACCCTATGGACCAAAAATAAATGAGAGACTTTTGTGATGGGGCTAATGAAACCACTGTCCCCAATTCCAGTATCCTATCCCATTGATCATTCGTTATGAGGCCAACATCCTTCTCCCATCTCTGTTTATTCCTACTCAGCTTCCCTCTTCCTATAAGCCGATCACTGATCTGTTCATATAATTCTGAGATGAGGCCTTTCAAGACCCCCAACTTGATTAATCTTTGAAAATGTATGAGCTTTTGCCACTTTACCGGCTGTAACTTAAATTGGACTTGTAGTGCATGTCTAACCTGCAAAAAAGTAAAAAACATGAAGTTTGGAATACAATATTCACTACTTAGCTCTGAGAAGGATTTTAATGTACATCCTGTGTACAATTGTACCAGTCTGGTTATCCCACGTTAACCATTCTTTTAATTTCCCCATAGCCAAGATTTATTTTACGTTCTTATTTTCCCACAATGGGGAATATTCTGTTGGTCCTTTATAGCCCAGAGACCGTTTTCCTGCTTGCCATATTCTTACAATCATCTTTACTGTTGGACTTTTTACCGAGAAAGAGTTGGCCTCTAGGGTCTCTATTACAGATCTATGCGGGGACCCTACTAACATAATTTTCCCGCTTGCACTTCCTCCTCCCTCTATACTGCACCCCCCCAGATGCTGTAGCTGTGCCGCCAAGAAATAACTATAAGGGTGTGGGACCACCAGCCCTCCTCTATTTGTTGGTAATTGCAACGTTTGGAGGCTAATCCTTGCTTTTCCCTTTTTCCAAATTAGAGTCCTAAAAAGGGTCTCTATCTTTTTGAACCATAGGTTGTCAATCCATACTGGGGAATTATGAAGTACATAGAGCAATTGTGGCATCCAGATCATTTTAATAAGATTACTACGACTGGCTACCGAGAGTGGAAGACGTCCCCATATATCCGCTTTACGTTTAAATTTACCCAAGAGTGGCTCTAAATTGTTATTTATGAATTGTTCTGGGTTTCGTGTTACCACGATTCCCAAATAATCCATCTTCTCCCCTATTTTTAATTTTGGGATTCCCACTCCCTCCATGTTGCTTACCAAATCCACTGGCAAAAGTGTAGATTTTTCCCAGTTTATTACCAGGCCCGAGTATCGTCCAAACGCTTCTACTGTTTGCACTGCAATTTTGAGAGAGGTTGTAGAATTTCCCAAAAAAAGGAGGATTTCGTCCGCATAAAGCGCAAATTTTTTCCTCCTCTGCTCCTCTCTGGAACCCCTGTATATCCTGTCTGGATATAATTGCAATTGCCAATGGCTCAATTGCCAGGGCAAATAGGAGGGGGGATAGGGGACATCCCTGTCTCGTCCCCCTTTCCAGTCCAAACGACTGTGAGTGTTCATTATTAATTCTTATTTTTGCACTTGGGGAATTATACAGTAACTTTTTTCCACTTAATATAGGATTGTAAGGATTGTTTTTATTTACTGCCGTGGAATGTTATTTATTGTGTATGGACCGCAGCTGCAGAGGCTTGTCAGGTCTAACCACCAGGTCACTCTCAATTTAGTTTAGAAAGTTTGGGGTTAAATCATCATATCCTCTAACCGATACCAACTCAAACTAGCTTATTACCTCATAAGCTGAAAAGGAAGGAATAATGAGTATACTCTTTTATGTGGACTATTAAGCGGATATTGAGATATTGATATTAGTGCATATACATCCTCAATAGATAGAAACTATATTGTTACTTCACAATAGAGTGGATAACCTTACAGCCACGATGAACGAACTTCGCCTAGAAAATTATACTTTGCGCAACCAAAATTTTGTCCAAGCTAGGGACAGGCCTGAACCTAAGGTCTGCACCCCAGAACCATTTTCAGGAGACCGAAAAATTTTCCGTCAGTTTATTAGCTCCTGTCGCCTCATGTTTGATTTGCGCCCACGAACCTATTATTCAGACAGGGTTCGCATTCTCACCCTTATCTCCTATTTAAAGGGAGAACCTAGGCTCTGGGCTGACGCATATCTGCTTGAACATGGTGAATTACTTGGTGCTTTCGAGACCTTTTTGGATGAGATGTCACTTCTATATGAAGATCCTAATAGGCAGGCAGCTAACAGCGGAAAATAATATTAGGAGCCTTAAACAAGGAAAGAGACCAGTGGAGGAGTTCATATCCGAATTTAAATGTTGGTGTAGAGAAACTCAGTGGACTGATATATCTTTACGAAACCAATTCAGACTTGGTTTGTCTGAATCCATGAAGGATGAGTTAGCACGTGTGGAACTTCCTGCAACTCTAGAAGAGCTGATGCATCTTTCACTCACCATAGACCGACGCCTCAGAGAGAGGAAGACTGAAAGAGGCAACACCTACTTACCTCCCCAATTCAGAAGGTTTAAATCACCACCAAAGGAGGTTCCCATGGAACTGGGAGCTGTCAAGGGCCCTCTGTCACAAGCTGAGAAACAGCGCCGTAGAGCTCATAATCTCTGTCTATATTGCGCAGCTCCAGATCACTTAGTCTCCACCTGCCCACTCCTAAGGAGGAACATTGAAGGTAACATATCTAATATATGTAGGACCATTCCACCCAGAAGTACCACTAATCGTTTCATTTATGTCTCCCTTACCTTACAGTGGGACCAAGATAGAATCACTATCAACGCAATGATCGACACCGGTGCCTGTGGCAACTTTATTGATTTAAATATTGTGAATGAAAATAAAATTCCCTGTGTGCTTAAACAAAATCCACTCTCTGTCACTTTTATTGATGGTTCTACCTCTTCTTCTGGCCCAATTTCCTCTCAGACTACACCTCTACTGGTCACTTCTGGGAATAACCATACAGAGACTCTAGTTTTTGATGTTATCCCATCTCCAATATTCCCAATTGTTCTTGGTCTACCCTGGTTATTATGTCACCAACCAACTTTCCTTTGGTCTAAGCACTCTCTCAATTTAAACTCCACCTTCTGTCAAAATAATTGTTACCCAAAACATACCATTCTCTCCACAGATGTAAGCTGTAAAGACTTACCTGCTTACATACAGGATTTTTTAGATGTATTCAGTAAAATTAACGCAGACATTCTTCCCCCTCATCGTATATACGACTGCCCTATAGATTTAAATCCAGACTGTCCAATTCATACTGCTCGTATCTATCCGCTCTCACAACCAGAACTTGAACATCTTAAGCTCTACCTAGACGAAAATCTAAAGAAGTGCTTTATTAGACCTTCCACTTCACCAGCAAGTGCTGCCATGTTCTTCGTCAAAAACAAGGATGGATCTTTACGCCCTATCATTGACTACAGAGCCTTAAACACTATTACCATAAAGAATCGATACCCACTCCCTCTCATTCCGGAACTTATCGAACGTCTCCAAACTTCAAAAATGTTCACAAAACTAGATCTTAGAGGAGCCTACAACCTAATCAGGATTCGTCCAGGAGACGAATGGAAGACCGCTTTCAAAACCCGCTATGGACTCTATGAATACACTGTTATGCCATTTGGGTTGTGTAATGCACCCGCGACATTCCAGTGGTTCATAAATGACATCTTTAGAGATTTGCTTGACATCTGTGTAGTAATATACCTGGACGATATATTGATTTATTCCGATTCACTTGAAGAACATATCAAACATGTTCGATGGGTTTTAGCTAGGCTTAGAACGCATTCTCTATATGCCAAGCTGGAGAAATGCGTTTTCGGCCAGTCTAGCATTTCATTCCTTGGGTACCAAATTACACCTGACGGTATCCAGATGGACCGCTCAAAGGTGGATTGTATCATCTCTTGGCCAATTCCTCAATCAAGGAAAGCTCTTCAACGATTCCTTGGTTTTTCCAACTACTATCGTAAATTCATAAAAAACTTCTCAGCTATTGTCAAACCTTTAAGTGCCCTCACCAGCACCAAGACACCCTTTTCCTGGACTAAGGAAGCCCAGGAATCCTTTGACTCTCTTAAACTCTCCTATACTACAGCCCCAATTTTAGAATTACCTAACCCACAGTATCATTTCACCGTGGAAGTGGATGCCTCCCATTATGCTTTAGGTGCTATTCTTTCACAACGTCCAACCCTCTCCGAACCACTCCATCCTGTCGCATTTTACTCCAGGACCCTATCACCTGCGGAAAAAAATTATCCTATTGGAGAAAAGGAACTTCTTGCAATCAAAGACGCCTTACAAAACTGGAGACATTTATTAGAAGGTTCTACACACCCAATAACCATTCTCACGGATCACCGTAATTTACAACATCTAAAAACATGTAAGACACTCTCAGCCCGCCAAGTCAGATGGAGTCTTTTTTTTGACAGGTTTGATTTTTACATTTCCTACAGACCTGGTTCACAAAACGTGAAGGCTGACTCTCTTTCACGATTACATGAAGATCAAAACACTGAGATTCCTCCACTCTCTGTTATTCCATCTAATAGATTCATTGGAGTTTACACCTCTTTCAGACAATTAATCTCACAATCACGCGCTGCAGATACCACCTCTCTACCAAAGGATCTTACCAAATCTTCAGATGGTGTCTACACTTACAACAACAAAATCTATGTTCCTCCTAATTTACAACTCCTATTACTTAAACATCTTCATGATTCACCTTTAGCAGGTCACCCTGGGATCAACAAGACTACTCATCTTGTTAAGAGAGACTATTGGTGGCCCAACCTTTCTAAAATGATTTACGACTATGTGACGTCATGTGAGATTTGTGCTCGAAACAAGCATTCCAAGAAACCTCCATTTGGTCTACTTACATCTATTCCAATACCTAAAAGACCATGGGATGTTTTGTCGATTGACTTTATAGTTGATTTACCTAGATCAAACGGTGCCAATACCATCATGGTCACAGTAGATCTACTCACGAAGATGGCACATTTCATACCCCTGAGAAAATTACCAACTTCCCTTGAGACAGCAAATGCTTTCATTTCCAATATCCTTAAAATTCATGGACTTCCCTCTCAAATAATCTCTGACCGTGGTTCCCAATTCATTTCTAAATTTTGGAAGACCCTCTGTAAAAGTCTACAAATCGACCATCGAATGTCCACCGCCTACCATCCGCAAACCAACGGTCAAACAGAACGTCTCAATCAGATCCTTGAACAGTATCTAAGATGCTACTGTACACACCTACAAGACGATTGGTATCAATTACTTCCATTAGCCGAATTCTCATATAACAACTCAACCAGTTCTTCATCCAGATTCACACCTTTTTTCGCCAATTATGGTTTTCACCCAAACAGTTTACCAACCAACTACCCCCCAAACGCTGTTCCAGCAGTTGATGATTACCTTTCTACTCTTAAAAATACTTTGACTACTCTACGTTCCAACTTGGAGATCGCTCAACAAAGACAAAAGAAGAATTATGATGCCCATAGGTCAACACCTCCTGAATATAAGGTTGGGGATTTGGTTTGGCTATCCACACGTAATCTTCATTTTAAAATACCCTCAAAGAAGTTAGGCACGCAATTCACGGGACCTTTCCAAATCACCCATTTGATTAACCCTAATGCGGTTAGATTGCTTCTACCCACAGACTGGAAAATTCATTCGTCTTTCCATGTCTCTTTAATTAAACCTTATGTTCCTAACCCATTCCCTAACAGGAAACCTTGCCCACCTCCACCTGTGGAAATACTTGGTCAGACGGAATACGAAGTTGAAAAGATCTTAGACTCTAGAAGACGTGCTTCTACCCTTCAATATTTGGTACGATGGAAGGGTTATGATCAAAACGATGATTCTTGGGAAAATTCCTCAGACATACATGCCCCTCGCTTAGTAAGACTCTTTCACCAAAGATACCCAGACCGACCATCTCCTTCTGGGAACACCCGTGGTGCCCCCTTGAGGAGGGGAGTATGTAACATCTTTGATGCTACTTCTCTCATACAGACCCAGATCTGTCCTATTCAGACAGCTGCGCTTGGTTTTGCAGGTTACCCGCGTCACTTCCGGTGCGCGGACATGTGCGTTCCACGCTGGAACGCGGAAGTGCGACCAGCGTCTCTTCCAATTTTCCCCGCAAATTCGCGGCTATTTAAACCCCCAGAGATGACGGCAGGGTGTTCTGTTATTTTGTCGGATACCTGCCGTCACCTTGGAACACCCTGCCTACACGCTCCACCTCAGTCGCCTCCAGAGACCAGTCCTGATCTACAGTCAGCAGCGCTTGGACAGCACAGACCTCAGAGGACTTCTACCTGACATCCACTGATCCTTTCATTACATCTTCACTGCTGACAATCTCTATACAGACAGGATCTTAATCCCCATGGACTACTGCTCTCAGCAGAACCGCAAGTATCTTTGATAATCAATCTGTTCAACTGTCAGTATTATCACTAGTTGCTTAACCCATGGACTACTGCTCTCAGCATAACCTCAAGTATCTTGGTATATAATCTAATTTCCTATCAACATTGATACTAGTTACATTGGTGATTTCTGTGGTCTCACATTACATATGTCTCATGATATAAATGGACTATACCTATATCTATGATCCACTCTATTGTGAAGTAACAATATAGTTTCTATCTATTGAGGATCTATATGCACTAATATCAATATCTCAATATCCGCTTAATAGTCCACATAAAAGAGTATACTCATTATTCCTTCCTTTTCAGCTTATGAGGTAATAAGCTAGTTTGAGTTGGTATCGGTTAGAGGATATGATGAATTAACCCCAAACTTTCTAAACTAAATTGAGAGTGACCTGGTGGTTAGACCTGACAAGCCTCTGCAGCTGCGGTCCATACACAATAAATAACATTCCACGGCAGTAAATAAAAACAATCCTTACAAGGATGGACCAAATCCAAACTTCCCCAGAGCGTACCAGAGATAGTCCCACTCCAGACTATCAAAGGCCTTGGTGGCATCCAATGATAGGATAGATCTATATCCCGTATTCTCCGTTGGGGTCTGTAAATTTAAATACAACCTTCTAATATTCATACTCGTGGACCTGTTTGGAATAAATCCAGATTGGTCTGGGCGTATAAGTTTCTGAATGTGTTTATTTATTCTCGTTGCCAACACCTTGGCCAGAATTTTAACATCTGAGCATAGCAGTGATATCGGTCTATAGCAGGCATCACTAAATGGCGGACCGCGGTCCGGTTCCGGCCCCAGTAGCCATACTACCCGGACCGCAGCCTCGCCAAATAGTTTGCCTGACTGTTCCACTCCTCACCCCGCCGCTGGCTCGCCCGCCTGCTGCTATGTTCACATAGCAGCAGGCATGCCGCGCACAGGTTTGTCTGTCCCTCGGATCGCTGCACTGCACCCGCCATCCACCTGTGTTGTTTACACAAGATGAGAAGCGCGGCCACTCTGAACAAAGGGCAGGACTTTTTAAGTTAAGACGTGCGTGATTGGTTGCTATGCAGCGGGGCGGTCCTAGCAATCAATCACTCACCTTGAACTTGTCCCACTCATTGTCCAGAGCGGCCGCGCTGCACATCTTGTGTAAATAAGGTAGGGTTCTGTGGGGAGGGGGAAATGCTGTGCTGTGCTGCTATGAGGACAGAAGTCTGCTATCTAGGGGGTCTGTAAGGGGGGACCCAGTCTATAAGAGGGGGACCCAGTCTGTAAGGGTTACCAGTCTGATGGAGGGGGACCCAGTCTGTAAGGGGGGACCAGTCTGATGGAGGGGGACCCAGTCTGTAAGGGGGGACCAGTCTGATGGAGGGGGACCCAGTCCGATGGAGGGGGACCCAATCTGTAAGGGGGGACCAGTTTGATGGAGGGGGACCCAGTCTGATGGTGGGGGACCCAGTCTGATGGAGGACAGAGGTTTGCTATCTAGGGGGTCTGTAAGGGGGTACCCAGTCTATGAGGGGGACCCAGTCTGTAAGGGTGACCAGTCTGATGGAGGGGGACCCAGTCTGTAAGGGGGGACCAGTCTGATGGAAGGGGACCCAGTCTGATGGAGGGGGACCCAGTCTGTAAGGGGGGACCAGTCTGATGGAGGGGGACCCAGTCTGTAAGGGGGGACCAGTCTGATGGAGGGGGACCCAGTCTGATGGAGGGGGACCCAGTCTGTAAGGGGGGACCAGTCTGATGGAGGGGGACCCAGTCTGTAAGGGGGGACCAGTCTGATTGTGGGGGACCCAGTCTGATGGAGGGGGACCCAGTCTGTAAGGGGGGACCAGTCTGATGGAGGGGGACCCAGTCTGATGGAGGGGGACCCAGTCTGTAAGGGGGGACCAGTCTGATTGTGGGGGACCCAGTCTGTAAGGGGGGGCCAGTCTGATGGAGGGGGACCCAGTCTGATGGAGGGGGATCCAGTCGGATGGTGGGGGACCCAGTCTGATGGAGGGGGACCCAGTCTGTAAGGGGGGACCAGTCTGATGGAGGGGGACCCAGTCTGTAAGGGGGGACCAGTCTGATGGAGGGGGACCCAGTCTGATGGAGGGGGACCCAGTCTGTAAGGGGGGACCAGTCTGATGGAGGGGGACCCAGTCTGTAAGGGGGGACCAGTCTGATGGAGGGGGACCCAGTCCGATGGAGGGGGACCCAGTCTGTAAGGGGGGACCAGTCTGATGGAGGGGGACCCAGTCTGATGGTGGGGGACCCAGTCTGATGGAGGACAGAAGTTTGCTATCTAGGGGGTCTGTAAGGGGGTACCCAGTCTATGAGGGGGACCCAGTCTGTAAGGGTGACCAGTCTGATGGAGGGGGACCCAGTCTGTAAGGGGGGACCAGTCTGATGGAAGGGGACCCAGTCTGATGGAGGGGGACCCAGTCTGTAAGGGGGGACCAGTCTGATGGAGGGGGACCCAGTCTGTAAGGGGGGACCAGTCTGATGGAGGGGGACCCAGTCTGATGGAGGGGGACCCAGTCTGTAAGGGGGGGCCCAGTCTGTAAGAGGGGGGGGGACCCAGTCTGTAAGAGGGGGACCAGTCTGTGATGGGGAGAGGACCAGTCTGTGACACTCGGACCTCCGCTAGAAGAAAAATGTTCTGACCGGACCCCTGTGAATTTTAATTCACTACCCCTGGTCTATAAGATGATGTATCTAGCTGATCCTTTCCTTCTTTCTGGAACACTATAATAGTTGCTTCTAGCATTGAGGGGGGTAGCCTTCCTCCTTCTATCGCCAAGTTCAACACTTTTAATAATTCCGGAAGCAACACCTCACCATATTGTTTATAAATCTCCGCTGGTAGGCCATCTGGCCCTGGAGACTTTTGATTGGAAAGACCTTTAACTGCCTGTTGTAATTCCAATAACGTAATTGGGGCTTCTAGCGCATTGCTATCCTCCTCCGATAGAACTGGGTTTCCTATTTCTCAAAAAAAATCCTCCTTTTGCCCCTTTACATCCCCCCTTTTTGATTTATATAGATCTTTATAATAGGCTGCAAATGTGTCCACTATTATAGATGTTTCAGACGATATCTCTCCTCCTGACATCCTAACTGCAGGGATATTAGAAGGTGCCGCATTCGTTTTTGCTAGGAGGGCCAATGTGTGACCCACCCTTTCCCCTTCCGTAAAAGCGCTCTGCTCTTGGAATAGGCGCTTATTTTCAACTTTCTTATTTACCACCAACCTATATTCCTGCTGCTTCTCCAACCATTTCCTTTGTCTAATCAGTGTTGGATCTTCCACATATTGCTTTTCTGCCTCCAGAACTTCTCCCCTGATTTTCTCTTCCCATTCCCTAGAGTTCCTCTTAATCTTAGCTACCTGCTGGATCAACATGCCTCTGAGAAACGCCTTCAGGGCATCCCACACTACTCCCTCTGGTGCCGTCCCTGAATTAAAGTTAAAAAATTCTCTTAGTTTGATTCCTATTTCCTCTGGCTTCCCCATCACCTCTAGCCAGAAGGGACTTATTTTCCAATTACTTGGAGAACATTTTTTCCCTGTTCTCAGCGATAGCACCAGAGGAGAGTGATCGGAGACCCCTCTTGGATAATAAGATATTTTACTAATTGCCTGTAAACTTGCATAATTTCCCAAGGCCATATCTATTCTTGATAATGTGGAGTATGAACTTGAGAAACAGGAATACTGCCGCTCATCTGGGTGTTTCACCCTTCAAATGTCCCACCACCCAACTTCTTCCAGAAATTGATTTAAATGCCCTTCTCCCACCCCTGAACTCCGTGTCCCAGATGGAAATCTATCCATCGTTCCATTTAGTACCATATTTAGATCTCCAACCACTAATACCGGAATGTTTTCCTTGTTTACCACAAATTCCATTAGCTTATACAGAATCTCCATTTTAAAGGGTGGGGGTATATAGATATTAGCCAGTACATATGGTGCATTTTCTATCAAACAGTGCACACAAATATAACGGCCCAGTTCATCTATTCTTGACTCTTTACATACGAATGTCACGCCTCTTTTTATCATTATGCTCACTCCTCTAGAATAAGAAGAGTGAACAGAATGGTACTGGCTTTGATATTTTTTATTGACCAATTTTAACTTAGTTTCTTCTTCTTCAAATGGGTCTCTTGAATACATAGCACCTCTACCCCAATACCACTCTAGAGTGGAGAAGATTGCGGCTTTTTTAGCTGGATCCCCCATCCCCGGACATTCCAAGAGCCTATATTTATCATTTTAGGTCCCATACCCAACATCATGAACAAGGTTTAAAAAAAAAAGGAAAGATTTCCCATGGGGACCTGGATTTCCCGAACTGTCAGGTCAAATAATCGGGTAGAGAAGTAGAAAAGTGAATACAGTTTACCATTGTAGCCGGAGAAAAAACATTTCGAACAAAGAAATAAAAGACCCCTGATATCATGGAGGGGAAAAAAAAAACAAAAGAAAAAATATGTACCATTTTTAAATGTGCCTAGAGATAAAAAAAACTTTAAATGTACATTCAAGTAAGTTCCCTTTACTTGTGCTTGATAAGTGATACTCGTAATCTGATACAACTTTACCCCACCCTCCCCCCCTTCCCACCAACCCTCCTCCCCCTTTCGCCCCTCCCCCCTGGCCTATCTAGGCCTACCCTTGGGGCTATACATGTGACCTCTCCCTTCCATCCTTCCCTTACGTTACCCTTACCATCCATATCTGTCGTGATCCCACGTGATCCCCTCCCCAACACTCGCCCCTAAACAAACACACACACAAGCAGGGCCAAGCTGAGACAGAGACCTTGTTTTGCTACTAACAATCTGGATCAGAGTTTAACTACACTCTGATCTACCCTTAAATTTAACTAGCACCAGTACTATAAAGTACATAGGTGCTACACACTCCCCCTACCTGAATAGACACTGTCCTCATTGTCCCAAGAGAGGGTATTCACTCCTGAATACCCGACCTGAATCTGCATAACAATAGAAAATGACAGTAGAAAGAAGAGAATAGAAAAATCCAAAACGTTTTTAAAACATTATTATATAAACATTTATGTACAGTGATGCATAGAAATTTCCACAATCCTTATTATCTATTCTGCCCCATTCTCCGACAGATGTTAATAGCAGGTAAAACCACCTGCAGAATAAAATTGGAAGAAACCAAAACATATGTACAGACATACATTAACTATTATAAATTTTTTGTCCCTGAGGGGTGAATTGGAACTGCACCTCCCGCCAATAAGGTGAAACTCCCTTTCCTCCCAGAGAGACGCATCATCAAAAAAAAACTGGATATATATAGTCGCTAAGATTGGAAGTGAAACTGCACCCTCTCGTCAGAGAGTGAAATCTCCCTTCCTCCCAAAGAGATATTAACAAGTGCTGAGACATATAAAATCACAATAATCATATTTATATTATTATTTTTTTCCTCTGCTGCAAGGCTAAAGAAGAAAACATGGTTATGTACAAGAGTTCTCTGCGCTGGTAGAAGTTGCAGAACATTGCCCCTAGTGGTCAGCTCGCTGGTACTACCAGAATAAGGCTGTCCATTGCTCACTCAGAACAATCAGTAAGAAAAGAGAGATATAAAAAAACTGTCTCTTCTCCTTCTTTATTTTTCCTGGTGCTGTGAAGAAGCTGGCAAGATCCTATCCTTACTAACTTATCAAACCCCCCGAAGTTCTGCACAAACAACAAAGTGTGGATACGGTGGAATGAAAACAAAAACTGTAAAGGGGCAACAGTTCTTGTCCGTATCTTCTTTAGAGCAAACAGCAAAGGTGAAAACGCAGGCATGGGTCCTACTTATAGAACCGTGGATCCGGCAGAGTGACAATGTCCTCTCGGTAATTTGTAGTGACAGAGAAAACTTGATCCACTTTCCTGGGACATTTGAGAACCACTCTATCGCTGAAGATGTATCGGCCAGGGCTCCAGTCTCTTAAGCAATCTTTGAACTGTTGACCAACACAGACGAATGCATACTCCGTATTGCAGTGAATCTTTGGTACATTCAAACGCTCCCAAATTGCATCCTGGTACCAGTCCTCACTGAGCTTTTCAATTTCAGGCATGAGGGCTGGAGGCACATAAGGATATTCACACCCGTAATCAGTGGCCACCTTTCTCATAACAATGCGTTGTAGGCGGGTCAGTTTAGGCAAGGTACGGGGGTCTCCACGGCCTTGTAGCACGATAGCGTCAGGAGCTCTCTTCAATACAGGCAGAAGAGCAGGCATAGGGTTAGCGACACTGGTGCTCGGCACTCCAACTTTCCATGTTAACTGGGGAAGCCCTGCAAAATGTGTGGCATGGCCTAAAGGTGGGTGCCACACTGGACGAAGAAGACCCAGAGCCAATGGCATCTGCCCCATAAATACCCCTCTCCAGCATGCACAGCGAGGACAAACCCTCGTGATTGGCTGCTGGGAAAGAGCACCCAAACCTTGACTCCACTGCTGCCACCTGCAGCACCGGGGATGGAAGAACACCCCAGTACAGCAGAATGGGCTCACAGCACAGCCAAGCTGAGACATAGACCGTGTTTTGCTACTAGCAATCTGGATCAGAGTTTAACTACACTCTGATCTACCCTTAAATTTAACTAGCACCAATACTATAAAGTACATAGGCGCTACATACAGTATATACAGTACTGTGTAAAAGTTTTAGGCAGGTGTTTAAGAATGCTTTCTAAGAGCCTGAGCGAGCTGATCCTGCCCCCTCCACAGCTTAGTGCTTCTGTGAGCACTGGGGGGAAGAGCAAATAGCTGGTGACCACTGAAAATGGAGAACCAAGCAATCTTCAGTTCTCGTTCTAAGATGTGGCGTGGGACAGATGCAGCATTAAACCGATGCTGCATCCACCTGGGTGAGTATGATTGTTTGTTGGACTTCCAAGGTGGCGCCAACCGGTAAATACCAGGCCACACGTGCAGCCTCTCCTATCCCCTCTTCACAGCTTCCATCTCCCTCGCTCCCTCCCCCGCCTCACCCTCCAACACAGCCAGCCCAGTGCCTCACTCAGAGGTAGCAGATGGCATGGGGACAAGGATCTGCAGGCTCTTATTCTCTCCCCAGTATAGCTGATCTGGAGCTATTTGCCCACAGGGTTAAGAAGGCTTTTAGGCAGGACATTGAAGCACTCCAGGCTGATACAGCACACATTGGGGGCCGAGTGTAATATTTGGAGTCAAAGTGGGAAGTGGTTACACCTGCCCTGCAAGTACTTCATGAACGCTGCAAGACCCAAGATAGATACATTCTTTAATAGATTAGATGGATGACTTTGAGAATAGAACTCGCAGAGTTAACATCCGTATTAGAGGCATGCCTGAAGCTACTGCTCCCAGGGATATAGTTTCTTCCCTGCAAGGTAGGGTGACCAGACATCCCCAGTTTCAGGGGACAGTCCCCTGATTGAGGACACTGTCCCCGGACCAAGTCTGTCCCTGGTTTTGTCCCCAGATTGGATTTAATAGGGGGCAGGGGCAATTTCAAAGACAGTCAGTGCAGAATTAAAATAAAAAAATTAGAATTACACAACCCTGCTCCACCATGCCTACTAGCATAGGGGGGTTGTATTTTTCCCATTATCTGTGCCCCCTTTTTGATGTTCATGTTCTGGTCGGAGCGGAGGGAATATTTCTTCAGTTTTGAGCGCATGCCCATTCAGCTTTGCTTGCATGTTCTTCTACCTGGGCTCAAATCCTGGCCAGCCACCTGCCTATCTCCTTGCCTTCCCTGGCGGAGTGATCTTCCTCCGCTCCCTATCCAGTAGTAGCCGGGGCCCGAAGAGTAAGACTTGAGAGGCTGTGAGGCGGGCAGCAATGGGCAGAGAGTCGCTGATTGTTGCCATTACTAGTAAAGAAAAAATATGTCCCAGGATTTCATTTTAAAAATCTGGTCACCTTACTGCAAGGTCTTTTCAAACAGATTCTTGGCCATGAAGCCACTGATCAGATTGAAATAGACCGAGCCATTCATACACCTTTAGATGACCCAGACAAGCCAAGGGATATCATCTGTAAACTGCACAAATATTCACTAAAGCAACGCATAACTTTTTTTTTTTTATGTTTCATCACGTCTTTATTTATTTTTATTTATTTTTTCTTGTCGTTTTTCACGTCGTGAAAAACGGCCATGTGTACGATTTAACGAGGGGGAAAAAAACGTGCTCAGAAGCAAGTTATGAGACAGAAGAGCTTGTTCTGGTAAAACTAGCGTTTGTAATGGAGATAGCACATTCGTCATGCTATAAATTATTGCATCGTGCTAAATTAATCAACTTCTTTTGCTGCTGATATTCTCACAGAGTTATAACAAACTTGTTTCTTTATTATTTATCGTGATCTCATAAATAATCTTTATTTTTTGTAAGCCAGATCTCCATAAACGATCTTTCAAGCACGAAGACTGAAAAGCGCGAATCGTCTCTCACCAAACTTTTACTAACACGCCGTAATATGAAATCAGCAAAAGCAGCCCAAAGGGTGATGCCATTCGAATGGAGCTTCCCCTTTATAGTGCCGTCGTACGTGTTGTACGTCACCACGCTTTGCTCAAGCATTTTTTTTTCACGAACGTGTGTATGCAAGGCAGGCTTTAGAGGAATCACGACAAATCACGTCGAGAAAAACTCAGTTTTTTTCCATGACATGAATAACAGTCGTGTGTACGCGGCATAAGAGTTATGGTGTGAAGGCACCACCAACAACCAAAGCCCATTTTTTCTGAACCTGTCTGACCAGGGTATATCATTTACATTTTTGACAGCAAGGCCAATTCTTGCTTTTATCAAGCGTACCTCTACAGGGTTACAGTGTGAAGGCAATACCCAAAGCCCGATTTTTCAAATCTGTTATTTCTATTTAAAGCCTTTGAAACAGACACCATGATTTATCAAAAAAATCTCTAATTTTGTTCCGAGTGCACTAAATTGTGGCCTCATCATACAGATAGGCTCCCCAAGCCGTTGTTTATAAAATAAAGAAAGCTTGCAGGGAAAATGTAATTTTTTGGCTTTATAAATGTAATTTTTTCTACAGCAGGTTCTATACACAGTACAGATGCGCCACTTTACAGGCAGACTAAGGGGACTCCCCCAGGCTCTATATTTTTAAATACATGTTTCATATTTATTGTTTTACTAAGCATCAGTAAATCACTGCTTATATAAAAATTATCTTTTTTACAAACTTTTTTCATTGATACATGTCCCCCAGGGGAGTACCCAGTCCCACATACCATTTGTATGCCCAATAACTTGTATATACTGTAAGCCTTCAAAATGGGCACTTTGATTTTTCTAGTTCGGGTCCCATAGACTTCAATAGAGTTCATCGTTTGGCATTGGCGATGTTTGAAAGCTCTGGAGCGAACCAAACCTGGGGGTGTTCTGCCCATCTCTAGTCCCCAGTCACCCACCCTAGATTATTTTGTAGAGGGCCTACATTCTTCCCTCCTGTCGTCTGTCCTCGGCATGTTAACTGTGGGCATCCGGCTTTGATAGCTTGTGGCTTCACCGTCGGGTGCTCATTATACATGCGCTAGCGGCACTGCGCCTTGTCAATTGTCCCATCCCTGGGACCTGTCACATGTTCCAGAAGGCTGTTCTTGGCTCCACTGGTTGCAGGTTTAATTGTTCACCCCTGCCTTCTTGAAGGTTCTAGAATGTAGTGAGCTGAATAGGCAAATCAGCAACCTGAATGTCTCAGCCAGTCTCTGGGGCAGGGTGCCCAGAAGATTGCTAGGGGAGAGTAAAAATAGTCTGGTGTCTGGAGTTGCCAGTGTCTTGTCCAGGAGGAGAAGTTTCCAGCCTGAAGGGCTACTGCCCTTTTAGGCAGCCCAGCTGAAGTTCTCATTGAGATCCCAGCTATGCTATTATTCTGGACACTGCACTCAGAATTTATGCTTCATATACACAAGTTCATTTTTTTGGATGCTGATTCAGTTTTGTGGATTTATTTCTGTATCTAGCTATCCATACAACTGCTAAGTATGTCCAATATACTGCTGTGAACTTTATCAGCTACCAATTCTTTGTTTATTACCTACATATTAATTGCATTTTGAGTCGTTTTAAATATCGAGTTTACATTTATTATATACAAGGAGCACATTTACAAAGGTATATGTTCTGTCATTTATACAGACAGCAATTTATGCTTCTGAGCAGAAGACACTGGGCCAGATTCAGGTACCGCTGCTCACATCTTACGGAGGCGCAGATTCCCGTTTTTGCCCTGCGCCCCCGCAAATTATCTGCGCTACGCTTCATTCACGAAGCAGTAGCCACGTAATTTGCGTGGGCGCTCCTCAAAAATGCCTGGCGTAAGGGCGCGTCATTTAAATGATCCCGTAGGGGGTGTGGATCATTTAAATTAGGCGAGTTCCCGCGCCGAACGTAGTGCGCATGCTCCGTCGGGAAACTTTCCCGACGTGCATTGCGGCAAATGACGTCGCAAGGACGTCATTTGCTTCAAAGTGAACGTAAATGGCGTCCAGCGCCATTCACGATTCACTTACGCAAACGACGTAAAATTTAAACTTCGCGACGCGGGAACGACGGTTATACGTAGCATTGGCTGCCCCTGCTATTAGCAGGTGCAGCCTTACACGAAACCCGACGAACGGAAACAACGTAAACTGCGTACGCAGGGCTCGCGTAGGGTAGTGAATCGGCGTTAGTATGCAATTTGCATACTATACGCTGACCACTACGGGAACGCCCCCTAGCGGCCATCGTAAGAATGCAGCCTACGATATGACTGGCGTAAGAGCCTTATGCCAGTCATATCTTAGGCTGCAGCCGGCGTATCGAGGTTCCTGAATCAGGAGCATTCGAAACGCCGGCGCAAGTAAGCAATTGCGCTGCGTAACTATGGTTACGCAGACGCAATTGCTACCTGAATTTGGGCCACTGATGATTACTTACCGGTATTGGCTATTTGTAGCAGAAGAGTACCTGTATCCAATTGCACTATTTGCATCTGTCACTCTTTCCATGGTTGTCCTTTTGATGTTTTTTTGGTAGTCAAAGAGGTATTAAACCCAAAAACAAAAATGTAATATATTGCAGTTTACAGATCATTAGATGTGGTGGTCAGTTTTCTTTTTTCTTTTCAAATAATTGTTAATAAATATGGAATGTGATGCATTACAAAAGGAATGAATAACATGGTTTTCCAGTAAATTTATATCTAAAACATAACTCAGATAGCTGGATTCAGAAAGATTTACCCCGGCGTATCAGTAGATACGCCGTCGTAACTCTGAATCTACGCCGGCGTTAATTTAAGCGTATTCTGGAAACCAGATACACTTAAATTAGGCTAAGATACGAGCGGCGTAAGTCTCCTACGCCGTCGTATCTTAGGGTGCAATTTTCCCGCTGGCCGCTAGGTGGCGCTTTCGTTGAGTTCAGCGTAGAATATGTAAATGACTTGATACGCCGATTCACGAACGTACGTGCGCCCGGCGCATTTTTTTTACGTTGTTTACGTATGGCTTTTTCCGGCGTAAAGTTAGTCGAACAAATAGCTGGCCTAGTCAATGTTAAGTATGGCCGTCGTTCCCGCGTCGAAATTTGAAAATTTTACGTTGTTTGCGTAAGTCGTCCGTGAATGGGGCTGGACGTAATTTACGTTCACGTCGAAACCAATACGTCCTTGCGGCGTACTTTGGAGCAATGCACACTGGGATATGTACACGGATGGCGCATGCGCCGTTCGTAAAAAACGGCAATCATGTCGGGTCACCATCCATTTACATAAAACACGTCCCCTCATCCTCATTTGAATTAGGCGCGCTTACGCCGGCCCCATTTACGCTACGCCGCCGTAACTTAGAAGGCAAGTGCTTTGTGAATACAGCACTTGCCTCTCTGATTTACGGCTGCGTAGCGTAAATACGATACGCTACGCCGCCGTAAAGATGCGCCGCCGTACCTGAATCTGGCTAAGAGTGTGTAAAAAAAGGAATTTTACTACAACTGCATTTCAGACACTGACTAAATTGCACTCCAGCTCAGTTTTCTTTTTTAAGCCTTTACCCTCTGTTTTCACCTGGCGATCTGGCCAGTAGCACACCTCCTATATTAGAGTGTCCACACTCTGGTTGAAGGAGCACAAGGGGCACCTTTTGACACAGCTTTGTCAGTCTGGCCAAGGGGATCGTTGGATGGACTAGCAGATTTAGATACACTAACAAATTGAAGCTGAACTCCAGCTAACACTTTATAAGCAGTTGCAGAAAACAGGTTTGTTTTCCTTTTGGAATAAAAATTTTACGCAAATAAAAGCTGATCATTGTAAGCACCTCTGCTAGTGTTAAATGATTTGTCTCATCTATGTAATCGATACATTCTGCTGGAGAGCTTGTTCTGTTGAAAAACAACAGAAGGGCTGGCTGAGTCACCAGCTGAAGGTATAAGAAAACTAATGCAGTCATCACATCTAAGAGATGGTAATCTGCAATACAATAAATGTTTGCTTTTGGGTTTATTACCAATTTAATAATTTCTTTAGTTGAACTATTTCATACAGGTTTCAAGTTATGTTTTTATAGTATGGATTATTTCTGCTGCTGTAGTTATCTTGCAGACTTTAGTGGGTTTCATAGTTTTTTTCAAAGCAGTGATGGAATTATATAGTACATAAATATCTTTCTATGGATTTATTTTTTTCTTCTACAGATTGGGCTTTTGGACCAAAAATCGATGATCAGAAAGGAACAGCTAGAGGATTTAAAGATGAAAATGAAAGGCAAGCTGGTGAATTTACTTTGAGCATGGATGGAGGCGAGACACAGTATGGAGACCTGCCGCTATTTGAACACTTCAATCCACCATTGCGCTCAGTACACCGACCTTCCTTGATCACTTTTAAAGAAGTCGGTCGTGGCAAATTATTCTGACAGTATAAAGCCTCTGGAACTGAAAAGGACTTTATTCATTTATTGTTTTTCTGGAAAAGTCATATATTGGCTGACATGACTTATAATAACAACATATATGAAAGATATAATATTGTACTTCATATATTATATTATATACATACTATATAACTTTCATAAGTTATGCATGATTGACAGGAATATTTAATTGCTTTCTAGTACATTGAGTTTTTGTTTCCCCTACATCTTCTGCAGTATGCACTGTCACCTTAATGACATCACCAGTTCTGTCACACAGTGGTTTGTGCTATTCATTTTAGACATAATAGCACAACATGTGAATAACTGTATGAAAATGTAATTCTTTCCCTCTTAACGAAGAAAGAACATCAGTTGAAGACCTATTTTATATATATTTCAACAGGTTGTGCAGATACAAAGAAGGTCTAGGTTTGCAAACAAATTAAAGCTTTTGATCAATATTGTAAAAATCACAAACTCTCAATTAGTCTGATCCCCTTACCTGCCAAACACCAAAATATTACCCACCCAAAACTGGTTAGGGACTAGGGTGCTTGCTTTTTGCAATGCCTTTGCACTGTAAATTTTCTTAAAATAGCACCATTTAAACTAAATGTACAGATTGCTATACTGCTAAAGGCTAATGCCGCGTACACACGGTCGTTTTTCGGCATGAAAAAAAATGACATTTTTAAAAGCGTAATTTAAAATCATCATGTGTGGGCTTCACATTGTTTTTTTGGCTTCTGAAAATGTAGTTTTTCGGGTTGTAAATAATGATCGTGTGTGGGCTAAAACGACGTTTTAAACCCGCGCATGCCCAGAAGCGAGTTATGAGACGGGAGCGCTCGTTCTGGTAAAACTACTATTCATAATGGAGTAAGCACATTCATCACGCTGTAACAGACAAAAAAGCGCAAATCGTCTTTTACTAACACGGAATCAGCTAAAAGCAGCCCAAAGGCGAATGGAACTTCCCATTTAGAGTGCCGTCGTACGTGTTGTACGTCACTGTGCTTTGTTCATCATTTTTCAAAAACGATGGTGTGTGGGCAACATTGTTTTTAATGATGAAGTTGGAAAAACTTCGTTTTTTGGACATGCTGAAAAATGTCATTTTTTCATGCCGAAAAACAACCGTGTGTACGCGGCATCAGACATAGTGGGGTTGCTTTACTAAAACTAAAAGTTTTCTTAACTTTACTTAATTGAATAAGCTGAATTTAGAATCTGACTGGCTACCATGCACTGCTGCACCAGATTTAGCATTCTCTTGTTTTAGGAAATCAAACCCAGTCTGCCTGCTCTGTATTGCTATCAGGGCTGCCATCCTATCCCGCTGCTATTCTCCTTTGACACTCCCCCCAACTGTCCCACTGCCTACCTCCTGCCCTTCTGCACCCTCCTGTCCAGCTGCCCCCCACCCTTCCCACTGCCCCCCACCTGTTCCACTGCCCCCCTCCTGTGGTGGGAAGACATGAGACTGGAGGAGGACATGGGGTGGAGGAGGTGGGAGTGGAGGCGGACATGGGATGGAGTAGTTTTGACTGGAGGAGGAGGACATTGGATGGAGGAGATGGGACTGAAAGAAGAGGACGACAACGTGGGATAGAGGAGATGAGACTGGAGTAGGAGGAGGGCATGGGATGGAAGAGATGGGACTGGAGAAGGAGGTGTACATTGGATGGGGGAGATGGGACTGCAGAAGGAGGACATGGGATAGAGGATATGGGACAGACCTTTGTGGGATGGCCAATGCACATATTTAGTGGGACGGGCAGTGGGTGGGCCCTGTTGAATGTTAATGGTCATACCCTGGGGGGCCCAGGCTTGTGTAAGGGGCCCCAAAATTGTTGATGGCTGCCCCATTGCTATAAAGTGGAGATTCAGGCATGTCACATAAAACATCAGCATATTCTTGAGATGACTGTCAAACTTTGCTATTTCATATGACCATTGCTGTCAGCTTGTAAACTTTACATACAATTTAAGCATAGTAAAAATACTATTTTGTTATTGATTGAAAAGGAAATGATTGGTTTAAGATCAGTCAAGCCTTGTACTTTACTGTATGTGAGATTTTATATCCCCTTTAGAGGATACCCTGTGCCCCCACACAGAATTTCATACATACAACACTGTTGCTCTTATCTCGATTCCTCGTTCAAATGACCCCCTCCCTATGTCAACCATATGTACAGCTGTAGCTCATTCTGTGCACATATGTTGCAACAATCTACTGGAACTCCTGTATTTTTGGTTGACAATGTTTGAATTTATACATTAAAACCAATAAAACTCTTGTGAAAAAATTATTACATAATGCATACATATCTAAGAAATATGCCTTACTTGTTAAAATGGTAGATTTGTACTTAAAATCCTTTTTATGAGCAATGGAAAATAGTAACAAAAAATTACCAGTATACTGTTATACTTGTATTACTTTACACTCATATATTAATTACATTTAGATCCCTGTGGCTGGTTTAAAACTCATACATTTCCTAATGATGTTTATAGTGTGGCATATAGTTATGTTATTAGCTCTACTGTACATTATGTGATAAATATGCAATAAACTCTGACCGATATTAAAAATTGGATCTTTTTTTTTCTTGTTAGCGTATTTCTAGCTCTGGTACATATGTACGGTATAGGGCTACCCTGGAAGGGGCCTGCTTTAGCTATTTCTTTACAAAAACAATTCAGAGGCAGCCAGGCACACATCAACAGTCTATTCACGCTGGCTCAGTAAACAGTCTAGGACACAGGTGTCAAACACAAGGCCCGCGGGCCGAATCCGGACCTCCAGGCCATTTCATGTGGCCCTCACACCTCTCCTTCAGCTGCAGGAGAGCTCCAGTCCTCCTCCAGACCCCTGCTTTCTGCTTTCAAGCAATGCATCCAGCTTCTTCCCAGCAGCAGCATAAGCAAAGGGGGTGAACTGTGGTGGGTCTTGACATTTAATGTAAGAGGAGGGGGTGCACTGGACATCTAATCTTACAGATACAACCAGCCCTTTTGAGGGCAGTCATAATGCTGATGCGGCCCACAATGAAATTGAGTTTGACACCCCTGGTTTAGGGGATGCTTTTTTAGTATTTATTGCTGAAGAAACTTAGTAACAGGAGGAAGACAATGGGGAATGGGAGGCACTTCTCTCTCAAAACACCAGTAACACAGTCGTTCACTCATAGCTGGGAAGCATGAGAAAAAATTGAGCACAGACAATGATGGACTTAAACAGTCCAAGTCCTTACAGCTGGGGCCACAGGGTAATTTGGTAGCACAAATAACCAGACTGGAACAGTCCAAGTTCTTACAGCTGTGGACCATAAGGTTAATTTGTAGCACAAGTAAACAAACTGTAACAGTCCACACATCCACGGCTGAGGACCATGAATAGACTGTGGCACAAAGCAGGACAAGTCCATAGGCCCTGTCCATACAAGAGCAGTCAAGCAGCCAGTCCAGGAATGCTGCAAGGGCAAACAGTCCCCTGAAGTTCCTAGATCAGTTCCCTCTCAGGAAAAGACCATCTGACCAGGGCTCAAGCTAACTTACCACCTCTCTGACCACCTACTGACATCAGAGAATACAGACAGAGACGTTAGAGAATACAGAGAGAGTGAGAGACGTTAGGGAATACAGAGAGAAAGAGAGACATCAGAGAACGCAAAGAGAGTGCATAGAGAGAGAGACATCACACTACTGTGAGAGAGAGACAGCAGAGAACACAGAGAGAGAGAGAGAGACAGAGACACCAGAGAATACAAAGAGAGACGGCAGGGAATGCAGGGAGAGAGATACATAAGAGAATGCAGAGAGAGAGAGAGCGAGACAGCTGAAAATACAGAGAGAGGGTAGAGAGAAAGAGAGAGAGTGACATCAGAGAATGCAGAGAGAGAAAGAGAAAGTGACATCAGAGAATGCAGAGAGAGAGATCAGAAAACACGGAGAGGGAGAGAGAGAGAGAGAAGAGAATACAAAGAAGGATGGCAGAGAATACAGAGAGAGAGAAAGAGAGAGACATCAGGGAAAACAGAGAGAGAAACATCAGAGAATACTGAGAGAGAGCGAGAGAGCGAGAGATAGACATCCTTGCACCACTCCTCTCTCATTTCCTTAATTAGTGCCATGAGAGCTGGGAGCACATAGGGAAATTCCCACCCGTAGTCCAGGGCCACCTTCTTCATTTCTATGCGCTGAAGGCGAGCCAGTTTCGGTATGGTACGGGGGTGTCCAAGTCCTGACATAACAATGGCATTAGGTGCTCTTTTCACAACAGGCAATGCAGCTGGTATGGGAGCAGTCTCTCTAGTAAGACTGGTGCTTGGCACCGCAACTCCCCAAGTTAACTGCGGGACATCCGCCTGTGGCGCGGTATCCCTGGAACGTCTCTTATGCTTGCAGGGTTTGGAAGCACGGGGGTTTCTGCCCCATTGTGACTCGGGCAGCTCCGGCTCAAACCATTGATCATCCCCCACATCGGAAGAAGAGTCAATCTCAGAAGTGTGGTACTCTTCAGCAGGCAAACCGACACGTTCTTTAGCAAGTGTACTGACCTTGTCCTTGGGCTTGGATTTGTCTTGGCCAGGGGCAACGCTCTCCCTGGAACCTTTGTCATGTCCACACATCGGTAGGCCTCGTCCACAGCTGTGGGAGACCTTGACGGGGGGCCATTTTCCCAGAGGTGAGCCAAGCGGGGACCACCGACATACATACTGTTTCGGTAGCAGCATCCACCTTTACAGCAGGTATATTCTCTTTATTTTCGGTGTCACTTACCCCTGGCGACACCATCAGAGTAGCAGTCGATGACATGGTGATCGCAGTGGTGGACGAAACAGTCACAACATCAGGATCAGCAATAGTAATGGCAGTAGAAGCAGGTGTAGGCCATGGGACCTCTTCTTCTGCAGTCGCCGTACCGGTGACCCAATCCACCCGGTACTCACGGGGAGACTCCGTTGGTTGTTCCACATGGAACAAATATTCCCGCACATCAGGGGCAGGACAGTTCAAGGCCGTCAGCGCCACCACTGGAAAATAGCACGAACCTCCCCTGGGTCCTCATTCAAATCCCAGTATCAGTCAGGGGGACTCCGGTGGCAGCAGGCATCGGATTGACTCCCGGCATAGACATCAGGGGTCTCAATCTCTCAAACGGTGTCGGGGGCACAGACATGCTTGCACAACTCTCTCTCATGGGTGGGCAATCACTCTGTCCTTTGGTGCCAAACTCGCCCTGCGTCTCACGCAGGGGTGTTCAACTCCTCCCACTTTAACTACTTGACATTAACTCTCTCCTCACCAGCACAGTCCAACACCATGACAATTCCTTGCTTCAATGGCGGAATAAAACTTCTCAATTTGGTTGTTCGAGGTAACAGCCTATCCTGGACGAGCCCCCACGTGTAGCACTAAACCCGAAGGAGCTGCTGGTTTGTTTTGGGTGGCATGTTACCTCATGGCTCCTCCGCTGTCTAAGGGTGTATGGTGAATGTAGCATTAACGGAATGTCCACGACAGGTGTCTTTTTCTGTGCCCTTTATTACCCAGCCGGGTAAAAACAATAAAACTTTGTGGTGATAGAAGAGTTGAAGTAAAAGGAGAAATAGCAGATTCAGGTGTAGCAATAGGGAAACAGTCCTGCTTCAAACAACACTTAGTCTTCTTCGCCACTCCAGCCGGAGTGGGTATAGCATACCTGGACAGGCCTCTCTCACTGACCTGGCAGCCAGAGTATCACTCGGAACTCAGAGGAAAAGTCTCTGCCACAGACCCTCCTTAGGATTGAGGTAACAGAGGTAATCCTCCATAATAGACTTTGGCCTGGATCTTCTTCAGGTAGTTTGCAGGTTACCGACTGACAGGTGACCAACGTCCAGCCTTTCAGTAATCGGTTCCCTTGATCCCCGGTGGATTTTTGAGACCCTATTGGATTGCCAGCCTCTCTTGGCTCTCCTCAGATGGGCTCCCCACTGAACAGCTTTCTCTAACTGGGAACACGCTTGGGGGATCTTCTCAGGATTGGGGCCACGCCACAGCTTTAAATGTTCCAGACCAACATGGCCCTGGAACCAGGAAAAGGAAGATTGCAGGGAGGAGGGCGGCTCGTCGGTAATCGTGATGCATTGTGATGCATCGCGGAATCGAATCGTTGACCAGATAATCATAATCGAATCGAATCGTGAGACCAGTGAAGATGCGCACCCCTAATTAGCGCCTTGTCTATCTCAAACTCCCAACAATTCAGCCTGACAAAATCTTAACCACTTGCCTACTGGGCACTTAAACCCCCTCCTGCCCAGACCAATTTTCAGCTTTCAGGGCTCTCACACTTTGAATGACAATTACTCCCAAATATTTTTTTTGTCCTTTTTTTCATACAAATAGAGATTTCTTTTGATGGTATTTAATCACCTTTGTTTTGTTTTTTTTGTGCTATAAATGAAAAAAGATGGAAAATTTTGAAAACAAAACACAATTTTCTTAGTTTATGTGATAAAATTTTGCAAATTATAAGTTTTTCTTTATAAATTTAGGCCACAATTTATACTGCTACATATTTTTGGTAAAAAATAACCCAAATTAGTGGATATTAGTGGATATTATTTGGTCTGTGTGAAAGTTAGAGTCTACAAGCTGTGGTGTAAATCATAAAACATTGATCACACCTGATGTACTGGTGGCCTATCTCAATTCTTGCGACCCGAACACGCCAGGAAAGTACAAATACCCCCCAAATGACCCATTTTTTTAAAGTAGACATTCCAAAGTATTTAGTAAGATGCATGCCAAGGTTTTTGATGTTGTCACTTTTCCCCGCAATTCTTTGCAAAATGAAGATCCTTCCCCCCCCCCTCCACAAAATTGTCATTGTAATAGGTTATAAGTCTCACCAGCATGTGTATACCACAAATGAAATGACACCCCAAAATACATTCTGCTACTCCTCCTGAGTATGACGAAACCACATGCATGGGAACTTTTTTACAGCCTAGCCACATAGAAAGGCCCAATATGCAGGGAAAACCATCAGGTGTTCTAGGAGCATAAATTACACATCTAACTTGTTGACTACCTATTACAATTTTGAAGGCCCTGGAGAACCAGGACAATCGAAACGCCCACAAAGTGACCCTGTTTTGGAAAGCTAACACCCCAACGTATAATCTATGAGGAATAATGAATCTTTTGAATGGTTAATTTCTTTCCATACGTTTTTGGAAAATGTGGAAAAAAATGAAAATGCATTTTTTTTACGCAAAGTTGTCCATTTATAAGATATTTCCAACACATAGCATGTACATAGCAAAAATTGACACCCCAAAATACATTCTGCTACTCCTCCTGAGTATGGCAATACCACATGTGTAAGACTTTTACACAGCCTGGCCACATACAGAGGCCCAACATGCAACGAACACCATCAGGTGTTCTAGGCACACATAGCATGCACATACCAAGAATTACACCCCCAAATACATTCTGCTGAGCAAAGGGTAAACAAAAGATTACCTGTGGTTTTAGTAGCACAGTTGTCCACAGGAGGATAGCACTGGTCCAGGCAGCCTGGCCACAAACAGAGGCCCAATATTGAAATAGCACCTTCAGGCATTCTAGGAGCATAAATTGCACATCTCATTTCTCAACCACCTATTACAATTTTGAAGGCCCTGGAGCACCAGGACAATGGAAACGCCCACAAAGTGACCCCATTTTTGAAAGCTAACACCCCAACATATAATCTATGAGGCATAATGAGTCTTTCGAACGGTTCATTTTTTTCCAGAAGTTTTTGGAAAATGTGGAAAAAAATTAAAACGCTAAAGCTAACACCCCAACTTATAATCTATGAGGCATAATGAATCTTTTGAACGGTTAATTTCTTTCCATACGTTTTTGGAAAATGTGGAAAAAAATGAAAACGCTTTTTTTTTTACACAAAGTTGTCAATTTATAAGATATTTCCAACACATAGCATGTACATAGCAAAAATGACACCCCAAAATACATTCTGCTACTCCTCCTGAGTATGGCGATGCCAAATGTGTGAGACTTTTAAACAGCCTGGCCACATACAGAGGTCCAACAATGAAATAGCACCTTCAGGCATTCTAGGAGCATAAATTACACATCTCATTTCTCAACCACCTATTACACTTTTGAAGGCTCTGGAACACCAGGACAATGGAAACGCCCACAAAGGGACCCCAGATTTTTCCAACACATAGCATGTAAATAGCAAAAATTACAGCACAAAATACATTCTGCTACTCCTCCTGAGTATGGCGATAACACACATTTTTAAAGTGTAAGCTTGAAGGTCTATTTGTTTAAGAAGAAATCACACTTGTTGAATGAACACCTAGGGGCAGATCCACGTACCTGCGCGTAATCTTCCGCCGGGCGCAGCGTATCTAAGATACACTACGCCGCTGTAACTTATTTAGTTTATTTTGAATCCACAAAGAATTTGCACTGTAAGTTACGGCGGCGTAGTGTATCTCTGGCGGCGTAAGGGCGTGGAATTCAAATGGTTGTAATGGGGGCGTGTTTTATGTAAATACGTTGTGACCCGACGTAAACAACGTTTTTTTTAACTGCGCATGCGCCGTCCCTGGGGGTATCCCAGTGCGCATGCTCGAAATTTAACCGGAACAAGCCAATGCTTACGACGGTGACGTCATTCGACGCAAATTCCTATTCGCAAACGACTTACACAAACAACGTAAAAAATTCAAAATTCAAAATAGTACGCGGGAAGGACGGCCATACTTAACATTGAGTACGCCTCATAATAGCAGCTTTAACTATACGCCGTAAAAAGCCGAACTCAAACGACGTAAAAAAATGCGTCGGACGTACGTTCGTGGATCGCCGCTAATTTGCATACTCAACGCTGATTTCCTAGCGGCCGCCGAAAAATTGCATCTAAGATCCGACGGCGTACTAAGACATACGCCTGTCGGATCGATCCCAGATGCCGTTGTATCTTGTTTTGTGGATACAAAACAAAGATACGACGTGGGAAATTTAAAATTAGGCCCGCGTATCTATCCTTTTGTGGATCTGCCCCCTAGTTTTCGTAGTCTGTAAAGCCATGGAAAGCTATTTACTAAGCTGTCATGAAGTGTTGAGACATGGTATCTGTGGTAAAATTTCTCATCATTTGTATCACCCATATAATTGATAATTGAAGGTTTATTCTTTGTATCATCACCAATTATATTTGATATTATTTTGCACTGAATTTTTAGTTAATAAATATATATATTTTAGCACACCGCTGTATTCCCTTTTTGTCTTCAAACTAGCATGGATAAACAAATTTTATTTATTTGGTTGATTTGTGGAAAGATGATAAAATCTAATTAAACCATAGATTTTTGCATATTTCTATAAATAAAATACTGTTAATATTTCAGTATAAACATCTAACATATTATGGAGGCCCCAGCGAGATCCTTCAAAGTTTGAAACAAGGAAAATAATTGTGAAGATTATATTTATATATATTTTTGGGGATATTGCCATTGTTAGTTGCAATATTGAAAAATGACTGACACAGAAGATATTTCTAGTGTAGCCGGTCCTGATGATGCAGAAAATCAAATTGGTCTGCACAACAGAAAAAACAGAGAATTGGTAAAATATCTGGTGATATCTTATGTCAAAGAAAAATGCTACTGCTGCCAGAAGGGCCATTTATACTTTCAAATGTACAGGGCCGGATTAACAATGGGGCTGATGGAGCTGCAGCTCCAGGCCCCTTTCTCAAGATAGGCCCATTTGCCAAAAAAAAAAAAAAAAAAAAAAATTTTTTTTTTTTAAGATTTTTTTTTTCTAAGATCGAATTTGGGGGGTTAAAGCTCGATGACCAGAGGTCACAGAAACCCCACATTTGGGGGTAGGCATGGGAAGAGCTACCCCACAACTGGTTAAAATATGGGACGGCTATCATTTATGGTTCCGGAGATACGGGCCTGCTTGCACAGCCTGTCAGAAGCTACATACAGAGCGGCCAATATAAATACAAGCTGACACACTACAGCAGACTGATAGGATCACAGGGCTTATAATAATTATTTGTATATTACTCATGGTAATTAACCCCTTGCCACCCAGGCCAATTCTGACACTTCTCTACTACATGTAAAAATCATCATTTGTTTTTTGCTAGAAAATGACTCTATGGTGGTCTTTGCACTTTTTATGTTGCAGGGTACAGAGCTGCACGATTCTGGCTACAATGAGAATTGCAATTTTTTTGCTTAGAAGATAGATCACGATTCTCTCACGATTGTTGCGGCGTAACATCATCTTTCACATTAAAACAAACAAAAAAAAATGGGCTAACTTCACGGTTTTGTTTTTATGGTTTTTATTATTCATTGAAGTGGGAAAATGCAGTGTGACATAAAATATTGCAGCAATTGCCATTGTATTCCCTAGAGTCTCTGCTAAAATATATATAATGTTTGGCAGTTCCAAGTAATTTTCTAGCAAATAATATTGCTTTCTAACTTAAGAAACAAGTGTTGGACTTTAAGTGGTTAAATTTAGTTACAATGTTAGTTAGTTACAATGTTTCATTTTGTTTACAAACTTCGCAGACTGCCCAGATTTGTTCTTTACACACAGAAGTGTATCCCTTTGATCTAAGAAGGAAGCGTTAGTTACAATGTTTCCTGTTAAAAACTTGGCAGACTGCCCAGATATTTTCTTTTGACAGCTGAAAGTCTCTCCACTTGTTATATGAAAGAATCAGAAAACTCTGCATTGAAGATCGTCAGGGGGGTTGAATCGAGATCACGATTTTTTTAACGATTAATTGTGCAGCTCTAGCACGGTATTTGCACAGCAATTTTTCAAACATGTTTTTTTGGAAAAAAATGTTTCATTCATTAAAAAAACAGTTAGTTAGTTAAGTTAGCACAATTTTTTTTGGTATCCTAAGCGATGCTTTACATTTTTTTAGGTTACATGTTTAGAGTTACAGAGGAGGTCTAGTACTAGAATTATTGTTCTCGCGCTAACGATCGTGGCGTATGTAACCTGTGTGTATCTGGCTCTGATACTACCAGTGCCTATCCAGCCACTGACTAGTATCTCTCCCCAGCCTGTCCCCACACACCCTCTCACCTGCTGACCTGTGGATGGGGGAATCACTCCTGCAGTGTTATTGTGTTCTGCCAGTGCGTACAATGATCAGTGTTGCTAACTATAGCTGGCAGCACTGATTGTTTTAAGAAAAAAAAACAGGCTGGTTGTACTCAAGTTGATTAATAGATTGACTTGTGTAAAACCAGCTAGCCCATACATAGATTGACTATGGCTGGTCTCTGCATAATTGGCGTAATTTCAATCCATGTATGACCCGCTTAACCACTACTCAGTCCCTAAATATCCTTCCACTCCTGTACATAGTGCTCACTGTCATACTCTTCTCACTCCTCTCCTGTACATAGTGCCCACTGTCATACTCTCCACACTTCTCTCCTATACATAGTACCCACTGTCATACCCTACACACTCCTCTCCTGTACATAGTGCCCACTGTCATACCCTCCACACTCCTCTCCTATACATAGCGCCCACTGTCATACCCTTCACACTCCTCTCCTGTACATAGTGCCTGCTGTCATACACTTCTCTCCTGTACTTAGTGCCCACTGTCGCACCCTCCACACTCCTCTCCTGTACATACTGCTCACTGTCATACCCTCCACACTCCTCTCCTATACATAGTGCCCACTGTCATACCCTCCACACTCCTCTCCCATACATAGTGTTCACTGTCATACCCTCCACACTCCTCTCCTATACATAGAGCCCACTATCATACCGTCTACATTCCTCTCCTGTACATACTGCCCACTGTCATACCCTCCACACTCCTCTCCTGTACATACTGCCCCATCATACCCTCCACACTTCTCTCTGGTACATACTACCCTCTGTCATACCCCCTCACTCTTCCTGTACATACTGCCCATTGTCATACCCTTCACACTCCTCTCCTGTACATAGTGCTTTTTTCCGTACCCTTTGTACTCCTCTCCTGTACATAGTGCCCACTGTTAGACCCTCCACATTCCTCTCCCTCACCTGCACATACTTCCCACTTATATACCGTCCATACTCCTCCCCTATGTCCCTTACCCACAAAAACAGTTCTTTAAAATTATACTGAATATCCTCAATGTTACCAGCTCTAGAATGGACACACTTTTGTTAGTTCAACTAAAGGAAATATCAGTTCTCATATTTGTTCTGCCCCATTATTAGTACTCCTTTAATTTTGTGATTACTACTATGATGTATAGAGGAACATCGGGGATCTCAGCTACTCTAAATATAGCACTTATATAAAAAAGTGTCCCTGAAAATATTTTTTAAATGTTGGCAACTGTGCACTTAGGCACTGCCCAAGGGCCACCGTCCACCGGGTCAGTAGGGGGGCCCCATGAGAGGCTCCTGGGATCCTGTGATAATAAAGCGGTAGTAAACTTTCCTGACATTACTACTTTTTAGAGGCCCTGGGGTAGGTTATGGCACAATGTACAAGTATGCACAGCATATTAGCACATTAGTGTACACTTACATTTTCAGACTGAGCCCTCCAGAGCTGCGATGAATCAGGCGGGGCCTGGGCACTTCCATCTTCACCCGGTCTTCCTTCTGGGTTCTGTGCCTTTGGTCACTTGCCTTGGCTGGGCTGCGTTCATGTCATTCCCACGCATTTATTTATTATTTATTACACCCCATTCACACCTCCGCGACAAAACGCCCAACGCCGGCCGCTCGTGCCGCTGGAGGGCAGAATTCCCATTGCTGTCTATGAGATGGTTCACATCTCATAGACGCCGTACACCTGCGGCATGAAAAAAAGTCCCGGACCCTTTTTTTTAGGCGGCATTGGCGTTCGGCCATACAAAGCAATAGGAAGGATTTGTAAAAAAAAAGTTACACTATTCGCGGCAAAATACGCTGCCTACGCGGCGTTACTTGTCGCGGAGGTGTGAATGCAGCCTAAAAGGCCCCACCAAAATCCTCAGCACCAGGCCCATGATGTTCTTAATCTGGCCCTGCAAATGTAGGCCAAATCAAATTCCCAAAGAATTTTTATTATTTCTCAAGATTGCCTATAGCTTGGCTGAGAGAGAACTCAATTTTGAGAGCCATGAATTTATCCAACTGTTTTATGATGCCTTATCAAATAACAATAAAAATTGTTATGGCCTGGGATTACCATCCCAAAAATGGTCTGGCTTGGCTAATAACAATAGCTGAGGCTCAGTTTAAAAAGAATTAGGGACAATTTGATGTTCCAGAAAGTAGTTATGCTGAAGTGGTTAAAAGTCCTGGTTCTCCTAATCAGAGGAAAGCTAGACTCAATCCAGATGATAAAAAGGTACCAGTTGTTTCTGAAGACGCAATTAAAAGGAAACAGTTTGTAAACAGGTGGTGTACTCATTATGGGAAAAATCTGAGAAATTATTACAGAGACGATCAGCCTGATGAGACAAAAGTTCAAACTAGTTCTGAATCAGATGGGTCTGAAAAGCCTCAGGCTTCTAATTTCCAAAAACCACCCACAAGGGTTCATTGGAAAAATAGAAGTAGTTTACATGATAGGTTGGATCAGATGCAGTCTCAGTTTGGGATATTGACAGAACAAATGGAGAAATTATAACATTTTCTCACTGTACAATCCAAAAATCCTTTTATCGAAGGAGAGACTCCTGGCCAAAACCCAGTTTAAAAAAAAAAAGGAAAAAGCTGCCTGAAGTGTCAAATAATGCGAATGTGTGTAATTTACCAATTGTCAAATATGAGCAAATCAACCCAAATATTTGTATACATGAAATTAATTTAACCCCTCTTACACCAAATGGCAAGAAGTTGGATAGACCTGTTTGTGATCTGATCTTGCAGCCAAAACCTTGCTGTGAAAAACTGACAAGCAGTCTTAGGAATGTGTCCTGTGTAAAAAAAGGAGGGGGACCAACCTCTTCCGTGGGTGAGTTATACAGAAGGCAAATTTTACATGTCATCCAAAGTTCCTTATAGTTAATTCATGGAAGTCAGATTCCATGATGATTTATCATACATAATGGAGTTATTGGACACAGGTATCAAAGCAACTATTTTGTCTCAGAAATATTTCCCACAAATACAGGATTTATCTTCTGAAAAGTATAATCAATAAAAATGTTTCACTGCGGACATTGTAAATGTTTTAGGCACTGTCCTGAAGTCATAGGAAATGCCTGATTGAACTTAGGGAACTCTGGGCCAGATCCACAGCCAGCGCCGCAAATTAAGTTACTCAAAACTTATGTCATTTAAGTTACGACGCCCTAAGTTGGTGTCGTAATTGCCGTATCCACAGCGCATTTGCGCACAAAATTGCGCTTGCGTAACTTAAATTCCGAGGCGTAAGGCGGGGTTATTGCAAGTGGGAAGGAAGTGGGCGTGCTTCATTGTAATGAGCCGTGTCCCCATGCAAATGAAGGGCCGGCCGTACTGCGCATGCGCGCACGAATCTGCTGCTCACTAGGCATGTGCAGAACTTTGCTCGGCGCAATCAGTGAGATAGGTAAAAGGCCAAGCGTACTTAGTTTGAGGATCGCCCTGTGTATAAATAGCCCCAGTCAAACACACTTCCCTTGCAAAAGTATTTCCCTGTGTTACCCTTCCTAGAGCAAGTTGCTTCTGCTCTGAATGTTTGTCGGTGTTTGTTGGTGAGTTGTGTGTGATAGAGAAGTTTTGGAGGAGTATTAGATGGTGGTGTTTGTTTCTGCTAAGTGTATTTTCTGTTTGTTTTTTTCTGAGTGTATTTTTTTTTTTTTATTGTATATTGTGTTTGTTTTTTTCTGATTGTATTTTGTGTTTGTTTTTTGCGTGTTTGTTTTTTTTTTTAAATCAGTAAAATGGTTTATTGTGCCAAAAATATAAGTACGGTACAGAGATATATATCAGCATACAAAAAACGTTGCAAAATAAAATTATTACAAAAAGACTTGCTTTGTACGCATGCTAGAACAGAGGCACCAGGAGGTGACCTAAACCAAATTCCGTCATTGAAGGAGTTTGAACTATGCCGGGCAGGTGAGAAACCGCCTCTCCCCCCAACACTAACACACACTCGGCCAACGGGCCAAAACTGAAAGTCTGCATTCCACCGTCTGCTTAAGCATTCAGAGTCCTTATCCATCCTCAAGTAGGTTCTCCCGACCATATTATGTAATCCCCACAGGCGCGTACCTCAACCATGGTCTAAGTTTTATACATTTTTTGACTGAGTCAGACATATTTTATAATTTTATGTTTTGTGCGTCAGGAAGATAGAATCGATTACATCTGGAACAGCCGGGTCATAACCAGTCTCGGAGGTGCCAGTCCAGGTGTTTCCAGCCAGGGTTGCCAGATGGAATTAAATTTCTTAGGGGCATTTCTATGCTGATATGTATAATGTTCCCTCACTATAATAAGATTCACCTGATCAATCCATTGTTTCTTAGTCGGGACATGCGGGGACAGCCAGAATCTAGCTATCTGTTTCCTTGCTAGATATAGGAGCCTAATCACTGCTATATTAATAGGTGGGGGGTATACCTCTTCGTCCACGGCACCCAGTATACATACTATGGGGTCCAGTGGGACCCTAACTTGATACACCGAGGAGATAACCTCTGTGACACTCCTCCAGAACCGGTGTAACTTGGGGCACCTCCACATCAGGTGAATAAGCGACCCCTCCCCCTCGCATAGCTTGGGACACAGTGAAGAGTCCCTTCTTCCCCATCGAAACAGTTGAATAGGCGTACGATAAACCCTGTGTAACAGGAACAGGTGAGACAACCTGTGAGACTGCGAGACAGAAGTGAGAGGGCCAGCCTGTAAACAAATTTCCCAGGTCTCGCCATCAATGTCCCCCAAATCCTCTGTCCACCCTCTTCTGCATGGCAGAGTTGCTGAGTTTTGCACAGACGACAATAGCGAGGAGTATACATGGGATATCATACCCTTTCTTTCCGTGCCAGAAAATACCTCAGTTAACAGCCTATTCCCAGATAGCTGGAGAACCGACACCTGCCCCTGTGCCCGAAGGGCATGCCTGAGTTGTAGATACCTATAAAATTGTTGTCTGGGTAGACCAAATTCATTTTGTAAATCCTGAAATGATTTAAGCACATTGTTACTGTAAATCTGGGCGATGTTCTTAATTCCTGCCAGTTTCCAAACCTGAAAGCCTTCAAGCCTGAAGACCTCCATTAGGTTTAGGTTGTCCCACAAAGGAGTGTCCGCAAGAAATCCCGAGACACCCAAGGTGGATCTAACCATAGACCACAGCTTCCTAAGGAGGACCACGGTGGGTGCCGCCTGAGGCAGATGCGGAAAACCCGCCTCCAAATTTGCTAGGACCGACGCACTCCCCGAACCCGTTCGCAGTAGAGTATCAATTGAGTCATTATCATTGGCCCGCCCCATGCCACACAGATGCTGCATTTGAGAGGCTAAGAAGTAGAATTTAGGATTAGGGACAGCCGCTCCTCCCTGGTCTTTATCATATTGTAACGTGGACAATCTGATACGGGCCACTTTTTTTTTCCAAATCAGTGATCTAAACAAGGAATCTATCCGGGTGAACCAACGACGAGGTATCCACTGAGGGGAATTGTGCATAATGTATAGAAGTTGGGGGCCCCACACCATTTTTATTAGATTTATTCTACCAATTACTGAGAGCGGAAGTTTGCACCAGGTATTACAGGTCATTTGCAGTCGTTGGAAAAGGGGCAACAAATTCTCCTCCAAGTATTTCTGTGGGTTAGCTGACACCTGAACTCCTAAGTATTTAAAAGATTCCACCACCTTCAGTGACCCCGCCGCCTCCGGTAGAGAGGCAACCGGACCATCCACAGGCAAAATGACGGATTTACCCCAATTTATCGAGAACCCCGACAAGGAGCCGAACCGTTGGATCAATTCCATAGCTGCCGTAAGAGATGTATCCACATCTCCCAGATACAACAGGGTATCGTCTGCGTAAAGAGAAATCTTCTCTATCTGTTCACCTCTCTCAAAACCGATTATCTCAGGGGAGGACCTTATCCGCGCCGCTAACGGCTCGAGGGCTAGTGCAAAAAGCAGGGGCGATAAAGGGCACCCCTGCCTTGTGCCTCTGTAGAGCGGAAAGGGGTCCGTAAGGTCCCCGTTCACTCGAAGCCTGGCCGTGGGGGCAGCATAGAGTAACCGAACCCATCTAATAAAACTGTCACCCAGTCCAAAGCGTCCCAGGACCTCCCACAAATAGGGCCATTCGACGCTGTCAAAGGCTTTGGCAGCGTCTAATGACAGGATCGCCCTCTGTTTCTCGTTATCTACAGGTATCTGTAAATTAAGGAAGAGGCGTCTAATGTTGAGGGCAGTTGACCGGGAAGGAATAAAACCTGATTGGTCCGTATGGACTAGTTTAGTTATAACTTTAGCGAGCCTGGTGGCCAATACCCTAGCCAGTAGTTTAACGTCTGTTGTCAGTAGTGATATAGGTCTATAGGAGTCAGCACTTTGGGCATCCTTACCAGGTTTCAATAGGAGAACTATAATGGCCTCATTCATGGATTGGGGCAGGGACCCCTGATCATACGCATCTATAAACACTTCTTTCAAAAGAGGTATCAGGCCTTCAGAGTAGCGCCCATATACCTCCGCCGGCAAGCCATCCGAGCCCGGAGACTTGCCAGGAGAGGAAAGCGCCAATGCCTCCAGTAGTTCATCAGTCGTGAGCGGCGCACTCAATTGCGCCACGTCTGCGGCCGATAGACGCGGGAGGTGGCACTGATCCAAAAAGGAGGCAATCTCCTCAGTAGTAGGTGAGACTTTAGAGGAATACACATCAGCATAGAAATCTTTAAATGTGGATAGCACATCCGCATGAGATGAGACCAGTGACCCCGAGACATTAGTTATTGACTCTATGTGTGGCGAGCCCCTTTGTGCTCTCACCATCATAGCCAGCATATGACCTGTGCCCTCCCCGTCTTCGAAGTACTTCTGCTGAAGGAAAAATCTTTTATTCTCCGCCCTGGTCATAGTCACATGCTTAACCATATTCTGAGCCTCATTCCATGCCCTTTCGGTATGCTCAGAGGGGGAGTCCACATAAGCCGACTCAGCCCTCCCAGCCTCCCGAAGCACGAATTGTTCCCAAGACTTCGTCCCCGTTTTAATGGAGTTGATAGACCTAATAAACTGGCCCCTCAAAAAGGCTTTAAGAGCATCCCAAAGGACACCCAGGCCCGTGGAATTCCTGTTAATCCTAACAAAGTTTACTAGTTCAGTATGAATAGGATCAGGGGCTGGGAACAGCGACATCCAGAAGGGATTGAGCCTCCAGCAAGTGCGCTTAGAGATTCCAGACGCCAGTATCTCAATACATAAAGGCGAGTGGTCAGAAACAGTCCTGGCCTCGTACTTTATGGACGAAACCAGGGGAAGCATCTCACTGTTGCCCAGGCCCAGATCAATTCTAGAAAGGCCCCTATGCGAGGCGGAGTGGCAAGAGTAACATCTCTCCTGTGGGTGAGCAAGCCTCCAGACATCTCTTAACCCCAGCTCCTGTAGAAGCCGAGCAAAAGGCGTCTGGCTCCCCCTAGGTGTGGCCGCCCGCGCCCCAGGAGAAAACTTGTCAAGGTCGGCACACAAAAAATTATTAAAGTCCCCCACTACAAGAGCGGGGACACCGGGGTGACGTGACAAGAAGGTGGCCAGGGTCTTAAGAACCTCCGCCGAAAAAGGTGGCGGTATATATATGTTGGCTATAATACATGGTATGCCATTTAGGGAACAATGCAAAAAAATAAAACGACCTCCAGGGTCTATTAGTGAGGAGATAAACGTATACGGTACATTTATGCCAATAAGTGTACTGACCCCTCTGGCATACGATGAAAAAGCAGAGTGGTACTGGTTGCTATACAGCCTAGAGGAAAATGGAGATTCCTGACCTGGTAGAATATGTGTCTCCTGCAGGCACACCACTGAGGAGCCCAGCCGTTTAAGCACATGACCTACTGCCATGCGTTTCACTTTATCTCCCAGCCCTCTAACATTCCAGCTAGTTAACACAATCTGTACTGCCATGTCCTAAGTATAGAATCATCTGCAGCGAACACCACATAAATGCATTTCAAGTCAATAGGCCAGGACCATCTTACAAATAATAAAATAAACGCTATTCCATCTCGGTCGGGACAGAACACAAAAAAATAATAGTAGCGAGAGTGACCAGGTGGGGAGGAGAGAATCTCATTTCTAATGTTATGGGGAGCATAAAACACAGGGTGAGGTCTCCCCAATGTCTCAGTCCAGGCGCATTGGGCACAACCTGTGGAAACAAATGTCAAGCAGACTGTAGACATATCATTCAAGAGAACCATTATCAAGCTCAAAGGAACCAAAAATAATAAAAAACCGTCGATGAGACTTCTTGTCCACGAGGGACTCAGTTCTAGTGGGCAAAGTTCACTAGCCAGCTTAAGGGCATCCGCCTCCAGCGGATCTTTTTTCAGTGTAGAACAAAACATATTTAAACTGTGCGAACACCTCCTGTGGAAACAGTTCTCCGCCTTGGAAGGAGGTTGAAATAGGACATCATTCCTGTCCCGCTGTTAGGTAATAATGTTGGTGCTTGTGAGTGAAGCATGTGGCGGTCACTCATTCCTGCGTCTTCTCCCCAAATCTTCACGCAGAGAGCGCTCCTCTCTATCCATCCATTGCATGGCTTGGGCAGGTCTCTCAAAGAAGTGCACTTCATTTCTAGCTACCACACGGAGCTTAGCAGGATAAAGCATGGCATACTGTAATTCCAGGAATCGCAACCGCTTTTTGACATCATTAAATTGGGCGCGCTGCTTTTGCACCTCTGCTGAAAAGTCCGGAAATAAGGATATCTTGGAGTTATCTATAACTAGAGCCTCCCCCAGGGTGCGTGCCTTAGACAGGATGACATCCCTGTCCCTGTAGTGTAACAGTTTAAACAGAAAGGCCCTGGGCGGGTTCCCCGGGGGTAAAGGCCTCAGGGGGACACGGTGTGCGCGTTCCACCGCAAACATTTGTGAAAAAGAGTCTTTTCCGAATTTCTCTGTCAGCCATTGCTCTATGAATGCTACCGGATTCTTTCCCTCCATTCTTTCTGGTATTCCAATGGCTCTAACATTATTGCGGCGCATTCTATTTTCGAGTTCGTCAATTTTTGCCGCATGTTTAGCGACCATCAGTTGTTGGGCATGTGCCTCCCTCTGCATAGGGGCTATATCATCCTCCAATACACTAACACGGCCCTCAACATCAGTAGTGCGGTCCCGCAGCTTCTGCATGTCCTGGCGCATGTATGTCATTTCTGCCTTTACCCCCTTAAGTTCTGATGCCAGGTGTGTCACTGAGGCATTGCAGGCCGTAATTGCTGCAAAGATGTCCCTTAGTGTGGGCTCAGGCCCGTCCGGGCCTGAGGCCTCCACCGCATCCAGCCCATGGGACCCTGGTGATGTACTCACTGTGTTCCACGGCAGCACTGGTGCGGATGGGTCCTCCAGGGGCACAGTGTCGTCGGCATCGGATTGGGACCCGCTCCGGTTGTCTCCGCCATCCCCAGGGACCTCCAGGAGCTCGCGTGTGCTGATCGGGGAGAACAACTTCTGAGCCGCGGCTTTGTATTTCTCTTTCGCCGACTGCGCGGCGCCGCCATCTTGGATCGCGTGGTCCGGGGCCGTGCGGCCTTGTGCATTGCGCCGGGACATCTTATCTACGCCCGATCCGGTACCGTCGAGGGTCGCTGTAGCAGCCAGGGGAGTCCAGGTAAGTAGCGGGACCAAAGTAAAGCCACGAACGGCTTGTCAGCAGGATAATCGAGCGGATGATCGGCGGAGCTCACAGGACGTGCGACCGTCTACATCCCCAGCTAAGCCACGCCCCTCGCGTGTTTGTTTTTGAATTTGTAGTAGCTGTCTGCTTGTGTGTTTTGCTTTTTGTGTGTTTCTTCTGTGAGTGTTTTTGTTTGTTTGTTTGTTGTGTGTGTATTTTTGTTTGTTTGTCCTGTGAGTTTCTTGTTGCTGAGTGGTGTCTGTGATGGCACCCAAGCGCAGGAAGCTCAATTTTAATCAGGTGGAGAAGCAAATCCTTGCTAGGTCCATCGTCCTATATGGGCGCTATTTACATGGGCCTGATAGCCGGAACACCTCCCCGGCCCAGAGGAAGGCGATATTAAAAAAGGTTAATGTAAAAAGGTAAAAGCAATATGGAGAGCAGGTGTACCAATATGGGCTTGGTACACCTGCTCTCCATATTGCTTTTACCTTTTTTATGCTACAGTGATCACTTTTATGTATATTGGTTTTATTACAATAAAACCTTACCCATTTTTATCTGCACCATCCGGAGCTTTTTTTTTTTTTTTTTCTCCTGCATGTCCTGTTGGTCACTAAGTTTTTCATACTCCAAGATTGTGCCCACTTCTCTGAGTGGATACCACTTTGTCATCATCGATTGCCGCTTTGGAATAAGCAGACTTCTGTTTTTGCCTTCGAATCTGAGTCTGAGCGAATCTACCCAAGGTGAAGCTCCAGTCCAGGACTACAGCCTCACATCTGGATATCCTGCGGGGAATCTACCATTGGGTCCGCATCCAGCTTAGCCGATTCGAGTGGAGTCCTTCCATGCGCTTATGATCTGTTGTCGCTGACAAGCAGATCCACGTCATTTGGTAAGAGTATTCCATCTACTCCTGTTCTTTTGTGCAGAATGTCTCTTCTAGGATGATGATGTGGTCATATATTTTCTACTGACAGACTTCTGTTTGTCTTGGTGCTTTCATTATCAACCAATGGACACTTTTTCACGTGTTACTGTGGTTTAATTATATTCATTTATTTTATCCATGTTTTTTCACCCCTTTTTTTGCTCACAAGTGACTTTATCAGCACCACAGATCTTTGGCACCTTCCATTACTCACTAATGGACATTTATTCACGTGTTACTGTGGATTAATTACATTTATTTATTTATCCATGGTTCTCCACTTATTTTTTCACTTATAAGTGTTTTTATTAGCGCTACATATTTTTTCACCAATGTATCTCTGGGGTAATGATGTTAAAATGGCATTGTATGTGTGTGACATGATGACGATGAAGCCAACCCTTGTGTTTGGGGATGGCTGTTCCAATTCAACATAGTTGGGTTCTTTCATGTCTCTTAAACGAGTTGGCCTCTTTGGCTTCAAATTACAATTTGGCCTAGAATCTGTGGACAACTGTTTAATGTGGGAAAAATGTACAATCAATCATTTGAAAGCTAAAAGATCCATACAACATGCAACTGTAGGTGAGGAGATAAAATTAATTAAAACAAGTGCAAATGTAGAATATGCAATACATACAACAAGCATATAATACCAATCTGCAGCCCCTAAATGTAGTACTGTAAGATAATTTCTTATAATACAAAAAGGCAAATACTCAGGAGGAAGATATAATGTTCCTATACAAAAATCTTTTGTCACAGGTATAAAAAATTGATGACGTGGGACTGAAATTATTTAATAAGTTGGTTGGATATGGAGGCCCTTGGTTACAGAGAAAGGCTAAGTAAAATAAATTAATTAAAACATTTTCTTTTATCAGGTCTTTTTTATTCTAATGGTTAAACTACATGAACTTGTGTCTTTTTTCAACCTAATTATGTAACCCTGTACAAGAGGCAAATATAAGAAAGGTATAATCTCACATTTTATTTTTTAAAGGAACCAGTTATTAAAGGATTTTCCTTTACCAATAAAGCCCAGCACTGTCTGTAAGATTGTTGTTAGCCTGTGCAAATTCAGATGGTCTCACCTCTGCTAAGAAAGAGATGTGAAACAGTGTGTATCCCTCCTATTAGTCATAAGTACGGTATGCGTAAATTATCTAGTATTTCCAGTGGTCTATTTGCAAAGAGCTGAACATCTTCTTTTAGATGCTGATGTGGTTGCATTGGACTCACCACCTGCTGGTTAAATGTGGTAAATGTGAAACATATGTGAAAATAAATAACAGTTCTAACTGTATGATTTTCTAAAAAGAGAACTGAATCAATTTGCCTTCAACAGAAACCAGAGCAGGTGTTCCGTCAGAATCAGCAACCCATCAGATTAGGTAACGTTAGTGATGCTCCGTCAGCTGCGCATGCGCTCACTTTATTGCTAATATTACACAGAAATTCAAGAGCTGGGTGTACTAAGATGTCCGCTGCTTTCTTCTGACTGCAGGTTTTCTGTCAAATAACCAAACCTGGCAGCGGTGGAACGCATGTGCAGCTGACAGAGCGTCACTGATGGAGCACAGGCATGAAAGGGATGGGGGGGCAACGTATGTAAAGTTGAGTTGTTGAACTGTAAACAACACTTTGGTCGTCAGCAAAGCTATAGACAAAAGACGTCTACAGCGCAGCGCTCAATTGCTGGGAAGGCGTCCCTGGAAGTCCTTCTGTTTAAATTTATGAAGAAAAATTTATAATTTGCAAAATTTTACCACAGAAATTAAGAAAAATTCGTTTTTTTTTTCAAAATGTTTGGTCTTTTTTTCATTTATAGCGCAAAAAAAAAAAAAAAACAGAGGTGATCAAATACCACCAAAAGAAATCTCTATCTGTATGAAAAAAAGGACACAAAATTAATTTGGGTACAGTATTACTTGACTAATTGTCATTGAAAGTGTGAGAGCACTGAAAGCTGAAAATTGGTCTGGGCAGGAAGGGGGATTAAGTGCCCAGTAGGCAAGTGGTTAAAAAAACCCATGCTTTTGTCTACTATCAAAAAGATTAAACCATGAGCTCTGTTACAAACATTGTGCATAAACAATTGCCTGGGTGTGTTCTGTATATACAGTATAGAGTACTGTGTAAAAGTTTTTCGAAGGGGAAGGGGGGATGCTTTCAGATATTTAAGTGTTAATAGTTTTTTTTTTTTTTATAAATTAACAAAATGGAAAGTAAATGAACGCCTTTGCCTTCAAAATATCATCAATCCTTCTAGGTACACTTGCACACAGTTTTGAAGGAACTCAGCAGGTAGATTGGAGAACTAACCACAGATCTTCTGTGGATGTGGGCTGCTTCAGATCATTCTGTTTCTTCGTGTGATCCTAGATAGACTCTATCAAGTTGGGAACAGGGCTCTGTTGGGGCCAAACCATCACCAGAGCTCCTTGTTCTTCTTTATGCTAAAGATAGTTCTTGACTGTTGTAGTTCTGACATTGGTTGTATGTTTGGGGTTGTTGCCCTGCTGCAGAATACATTTGGGACCAATCACACGCCTCCCTGATGGTATGGCATGATGGATAAGTATCTGTATTTCTTAGCTTTGAGGACACCATTGATCCTGCCCAAATCTTCAACTCCATTTGCAGAAATGCAGCCTCAAACTTGCAAGGAACCTCCACCATGCTGCACTGTTGCCTGCAGTCACTGATTATTGTACTGCTCTCCAGCCCTTCGGCGAACAAACTGCCTCCTGCTATAGCCAAATATTTCAAATTTTGACCCATCAGTCCAGGGCACCTGCTGCCATTTTTATTCACCACAGCTTCTGTTTAGTACATAGTTGAATTGCTTAGCCTTGTTTTCATGTCGGAGGGATGGCTTTTTGGTCGCAATTCTTCCATGAAAACCACTTCTGGCCAGACTTCTCCAGACAGTAGATGGGTATACCTGGGTCCCACTGGTTTCATCCAGTTCTGTGCTGCACTGCTGGAAGGGAAGTAAGCATTGTGTGTCTTTCATCTGATGCATTGTTTGCTTGGCCGACCACTGCGCCTATGGTCCTCAACGTTGCCCGTTTCTTTGTGCTTCTTCAAAAGAGCTTGAACAGCACATCTTGAAACCCCAGTCTGCTTTGAATTCCTTGCCTGGGAGAGACCTTGCTGATGCAGTATAACTAACTACCTTGTGTCTTGCTGTGGTGCTCACTCTTACCATGGTGACCTGTGACTAAGGACGAGCTTCGAGTTTGAGTCGAACATGAGTTCGACTCGAACAACGTCTGTTCCCTTGTTCGGCGAATTTTGAAAATGATGGGCCATTCCCGCCAAATTCGAGTGGCGCGTCATGCCCCATAATGCACTGCGTCATCGCAGGCTTTGTATATATATATATATATATATATATATATATATATATATATATATATATATATATACTGTATACAGTTTAGCTAGATCTCACTGTAGAGCGTTCCTGTTATTCTTTTTTCTAATAATACTACAGGCAGGCAGTTGATTCAGCTAGCTGCAGTATATTAAGTCAGTGTACTGTATACTCGGCACAGTGTGCAGCTAAACCTCACTGCAGACAATTTCTGTTATTTTCACTTCCAAATAATACTACAGGCAGGCAGTTAATTCAGGTAGCTGCAGTATATTAAGTCAGTGTACTGAATCCTGGGCACAGTGTGCAGCTAAAACGCACTGCAGACAATTCCTGTTATTCTCTTCCTAATAATAGTGCAGGCAGGCAGTTGACTCAGGTAGCTGCAGTATATTCAGTGTACTGTATCCTGGGCACAGTGTGCAGCTAAACCTCACTGCAGAGCGTTCCTGTTATTCTCTTCCTAATAATAATACAGGCAGGCAGTTGATTTAGGTAGCTGCAGTATATTCAGTCAGTGTACTGTATCCTGGGCACAGTGTGCAGCGAAAACGCACTGCAGACAATTCCTGGTATTCTCTTCCTAATAATAGTACAGGCAGGCAGTTGATTCAGGTAGATGCAGTATATACCTTTTAGTGTACTGTATACTGGGCACAGTGTGCAGCTAAACCTCACTGCAGACCATTCCTGTTATTCTCTTCCTAATAATACTACAGGCAGGCAGTTGATTCAGCTAGCTGCAGTATATTAAGTCAGTGTACTGTATACTCGGCACAGTGTGCAGCTAAAACTCACTGCAGAGCGTTCCTGTTGTTCTCTTCCTAGTAATACTACAGGCAGGCAGTTGATTCAGGTACAGTAGTTGCAGTATATTCAGTCAGTGTACTGTATCCTGGGCACAGTTTGCAGCTAAACCTCACTGCAGATAATTCCTGTTGTTCTCTTCCTAATAATATTACAGGCAGGCAGTTGATTCAGGTAGCTGCAGTATATTCAGTCAGTGTACTGTATCCTGGGCACAGTTTGCAGCTAAACCTCACTGCAGATAATTCCTGTTGTTCTCTTCCTAATAATATTACAGGCAGGCAGTTGATTCAGGTAGCTGCAGTATATTCAGTCAGTGTACTATATCCTGGGCACAGTGTGCAGCTAAACCTCACTGCAGACAATTCCTGTTGTTCTATTCCTAATAATACTACATGCAGGCAATTGATTCAGTTAGCTGCAGTATATTCCACAGTGTACTGTATCCTGGGCACAGGATACAGCTAAACCTCACTGCAGATAATTCCTGTTGTTCTCTTCCTAATAATACTACAGGCAGGCAGTTGATTCAGTTAGCTGCAGTATAATCAGTATATATATACACATCCCAGCTTTGTGCAACTACATCTCACTGCAGGCCATTCCTTGTGTACCTATTCCAATACATCAAATACAGTATGTCTGGAAGGCCAACAAGGATAGGCAGACACTCACAGGCCAATAAAAGAGGGCAAGCAGGCTCTGTGTCTAGAGGCAACAGTGCTGGTCCTGGACACGGTTCATCCTCATCAGCACATGGCCGTGGGGCACGCTTGAACTTTTTTCGTCAGCTGCCCGTGTTGAGCCACAACATGCAGAAGAGTGGGTCGAGTGGATGACCAAGCCGTCCTCATCCTCCTTATCCTCTGTCACCCAGGCTACCTTGGCTGCCAATGCAGGTACCAAAGCGGCCTATTCCATCGGCTCGAGGTCATCATCAGTTACTCCTTCCCTAGCCCCACCATCATGCATGGAGGAGTCCCCCGAACTGTTCGACCACAGTGTCGGGTACATGCTGCAGGAGGATGCGCAGCGTTTTGAAGGCTCTGATGATGGTACCCAGCTTGAGGAAGGCAGAAACATGAGCCCAGAGAGAGGGGGTGCCCAAGAAGGACAACAAACTGGCAGTCATGTTCCCCCAGCTGCAGCATACTGCCAGGTTTGCTCCAGTGATGAGGAGGGAGGGGATTATGAGGTCACTGACTCTACGTGGGTGCCTGATATGAGAGAGGAGGAGGAGGATGAGGCACATCTCCAACGAGGCAGGATGCCATCTAGGGGCCAGCTTAAGGGCAGCCAACCGACTGCATCACACCGCAGATCTCCGAATGTGCAGGTTGCTGCTGACTAGTTTTTCCAAAAGTTCAAGCATGGCCAAAACACCAGCCGTTTGACCAGACATGTGTCGAAGTTCCATGCCGTCCATTGACAAGCGTACTTAAAAGACCCACGCCAAAGAAAAAGGCGGACCTCTCCTTGCTCCTCATCAGCTGGGATCTTCAACCCCACTATACCTTCAGTCCAGTGGCGGCTGGTGAAGTTTTAGGATGGGGGGGCGCCAGACCCCACCCCTCCCTTTTGGTCCATCCCACTTCTCATAAGCCCCACCCCTCATATAATTCACCCACTCCGTCCCCTCTATTCCACTAACTTCCACCCATAGTGTCAGGAGTATACAGCCCCACCATCACAAGACAAAGTATACAACCCCAGCATCACAGGACAGAGTATACAGCTCAGCATCACAGGACAGAGTATACAGCCCCAGCATCACAGGACAAAGTATACAGCCCCAGCATCACAGGACAGAGTATACAGCCCCAGCATCACAGGACAAAGTATACAACCCCAGCATCACAGGACAGAGTATACAACCCCAGCATCACAGGACAAAGTATACAACCCCAGCATCACAGGACAGAGTATACAACTCAGCATCACAGGACAGAGTATACAACTCAGCATCACAGGACAGAGTACATACCCCCCAACTGTAAACATGCGGCACATCACGCCAAAAAATGAAAGGGGCTTAAGGGGCATGGTTAAACAAAACCAATCACCCCTATCACCCCTACCACCATCCCTTTTCCCATCATTACACAGGACCCCTTCCTCAACATTACCCCACATTTATACATAGGACCCCCTCCCTCCTACTAACCCCATCATTAAACACAGAGAAGTTATTTGTTTAGGGTGGAGAGGCAGGGAGGGGGGGTGTTTAGGGTGGAGATGCAGGGAGGGGGGTGTTTAGGGTGGAGATGCAGGGAGGGGGTGTGTTTTGGGTGGAGATGCAGGGGGTGTTTAGGGTGGAGATGCAGGGAGGGGGTGTTTAGGGTGGAGATGCAGGGAGGGGGTGTTTAGGGTGGAGATGCAGGGAGGGGGTGTTTAGGGTGGAGATGCAGGGAGGGGGGTGTTTGAGGTGGAGATGCAGGGAGGGGGTGTTTAGGGTGGAGATGCAGGGAGGGGGGTGTTTAGGGTGGAGATGCAGGGAGGGGGTGTTTAGGGTGGAGATGCAGGGAGGGGGGTGTTTAAGGTGGAGATGCAGGGAGGGGGTGTTTAGGGTGGAGATGCAGGGAGGGGGTGTTTAGGGTGGAGATGCAGGGAGGGGGGTGTTTAGGGTGGAGATGCAGGGAGGGGGGTGTTTAAGGTGGAGATGCAGGGAGGGGGTGTTTAGGGTGGAGATGCAGGGAGGGGGGTGTTTAGGGTGGAGATGCAGGGAGGGGGGTGTTTAGGGTGGAGATGCAGGGAGGGGGGTGTTTAGGGTGGAGATGCAGGGAGGGGGGGTGTTTAGGGTGGAGATGCAGGGAGGGGGTGTTTAGGGTGGAGATGCAGGGGGGGTGTGTGTTTAGGGTGGAGATGCAGGGAGGGGGTGTTTAGGGTGGAGATGCAGGGAGGGGGGGGGGTGTTTAGGGTGGAGATGCAGGGAGGGGGGGTGTTTAGGGTGGAGATGCAGGGGGGGTGTGTGTTTAGGGTGGAGATGCAGGGAGAGGGGGTGTTTAGGGTGGAGATGCAGAGAGGGGAGGTGTTTAGGGTGGAGATGCAGAGAGGGGGGTGTTTAGGGTGGAGATGCAGGGGGGGTGTTTAGGGTGGATATGCAGGGAGGGGGTGTTTAGGGTGGAGATGCAGGGAGGGGGGGTGTTTAGGGTGGAGATGCAGGGGGTGTGTGTGTTTAGGGTGGAGATGCAGAGAGGGGAGGTGTTTAGGGTGGAGATGCAGAGAGGGGAGGTGTTTAGGGTGGAGATGCAGGGAGGGGGGTGTTTAGGGTGGAGATGCAGGGGGGGTGTTTAGGGTGGATATGCAGGGAGGGGGGTGTTTAGGGTGGAGATGCAGGGAGGGGGGGTGTTTAGGGTGGAGATGCAGGGAGGGGGGTGTTTAGGGTGGAGATGCAGAGAGGGGAGGTGTTTAGGGTGGAGATGCAGGGAGGGGGGTGTTTAGGGTGGAGATGTGGGGGGGTGTTTAGGGTGGAGATGCAGGGAGGGGAGTTTAGAGTGGAGATGCAGAGAGAGGGGGGTGTTTAGGGTGGAGATGCGGGGGGTGTTTAGGGTGGAGATGCAGCGAGGGGGGTGTTTAGGGTGGAGATGCAGGGGGTGTGTGTTTAGAGTGGAGATGCAGGGAGGGGGTGTTTGGGGTGGAGATGCAGAGAGGGGAGGTGTTTAGGGTGGAGATGCAGGGAGGGGGTGTTTAGGGTGGAGATGCAGGGAGGGGGATGTTTAGGGTGGAGATGCAGGGAGGGGGGTGTTTAGGGTGGAGATGCAGGGAGGGGGGTGTTTAGGGTGGAGATGCAGGGAGGGGAGTGTTTAGGGTGGAGATGCAGGGGGTGTGTGTTTTTATTGTGGAGATGCAGGGAGGGGAGGTGTTTAGGGTGGAGATGCAGGGAGGGGGTGTTTAGGGTGGAGATGCAGGGAGGGGGGTGTTTAGGGTGGAGATGCAGGGAGGGGGGGTGTTTAGGGTGGAGATGCAGGGGGGTGTGTGTTTAGGGTGGAGATGCAGAGAGGGGAGGTGTTTAGGGTGGAGATGCAGGGAGGGGGGTGTTTAGGGTGGAGATGCAGGGGGGGTGTTTAGGGTGGAGATGCAGGGGGGGTGTTTAGGGTGGAGATGCAGGGGGGGTGTTTAGGGTGGAGTTACAGGGAGGGGGTGTTTAGGGTGGAGATGCAGGGGGGGTGTTTAGGGTGGAGATGCAGGGGGGGGTGTTTAGGGTGGAGATGTAGGGGGGTGTTTAGGGTGGAGTTACAGGGAGGGGGGGTGTTTAGGGTGGAGATGCAGGGGGTGTGTGTTTAGGGTGGAGATGCAGGGAGGGGGGGTGTTTAGGGTGGAGATGCAGGGGGTGTGTGTGTTTAGGGTGGAGATGCAGGGAGAGGGGGTGTTTAGGGTGGAGATGCAGAGAGGGGAGGTGTTTAGGGTGGAGATGCAGAGAGGGGAGGTGTTTAGGGTGGAGATGCAGGGAGGGGGGTGTTTAAGGTGGAGATGCAGGGGGGGTGTTTAGGGTGGATATGCAGGGAGGGGGGTGTTTAGGGTGGAGATGCAGGGAGGGGGGGTGTTTAGGGTGGAGATGCAGGGAGGGGGGTGTTTAGGGTGGAGATGCAGAGAGGGGAGGTGTTTAGGGTGGAGATGCAGGGAGGGGGGTGTTTAGGGTGGAGATGTGGGGGGGTGTTTAGGGTGGAGATGCAGGGAGGGGGGTTTAGAGTGGAGATGCAGAGAGAGGGGGGGTGTTTAGGGTGGAGATGCGGGGGGTGTTTAGGGTGGAGATGCAGCGAGGGGGGTGTTTAGGGTGGAGATGCAGGGAGGGGGTGTTTAGGGTGGAGATGCAGAGAGGGGAGGTGTTTAGGGTGGAGATGCAGGGAGGGGGTGTTTAGGGTGGAGATGCAGGGAGGGGGATGTTTAGGGTGGAGATGCAGGGAGGGGGGTGTTTAGGGTGGAGATGTGGGGGGGTGTTTAGGGTGGAGATGCAGGGAGGGGGGTTTAGAGTGGAGATGCAGAGAGAGGGGGGTGTTTAGGGTGGAGATGCGGGGGGTGTTTAGGGTGGAGATGCAGCGAGGGGGGTGTTTAGGGTGGAGATGCAGGGGGTGTGTGTTTAGAGTGGAGATGCAGGGAGGGGGTGTTTGGGGTGGAGATGCAGAGAGGGGAGGTGTTTAGGGTGGAGATGCAGGGAGGGGGTGTTTAGGGTGGAGATGCAGGGAGGGGATGTTTAGGGTGGAGATGCAGGGAGGGGGGTGTTTAGGGTGGAGATGCAGGGAGGGGGGTGTTTAGGGTGGAGATGCAGGGAGGGGAGTGTTTAGGGTGGAGATGCAGGGGGTGTGTGTTTTTATTGTGGAGATGCAGGGAGGGGAGGTGTTTAGGGTGGAGATGCAGGGAGGGGGTGTTTAGGGTGGAGATGCAGGGAGGGGGGTGTTTAGGGTGGAGATGCAGGGAGGGGGGGTGTTTAGGGTGGAGATGCAGGGGGGTGTGTGTTTAGGGTGGAGATGCAGAGAGGGGAGGTGTTTAGGGTGGAGATGCAGGGAGGGGGGTGTTTAGGGTGGAGATGCAGGGGGGGGGGTGTTTAGGGTGGAGATGCAGGGGGGGTGTTTAGGGTGGAGTTACAGGGAGGGGGTGTTTAGGGTGGAGATGCAGGGGGGGTGTTTAGGGTGGAGATGCAGGGGGGGGTGTTTAGGGTGGAGATGCAGGGGGGTGTTTAGGGTGGAGTTACAGTGAGGGGGGGTGTTTAGGGTGGAGATGCAGGGGGTGTGTGTTTAGGGTGGAGATGCAGGGAGGGGGGTGTTTAGGGTGGAGATGCAGGGGGTGTGTGTGTTTAGGGTGGAGATGCAGGGAGAGGGGGTGTTTAGGGTGGAGATGCAGAGAGGGGAGGTGTTTAGGGTGGAGATGCAGAGAGGGGAGGTGTTTAGGGTGGAGATGCAGGGAGGGGGGTGTTTAGGGTGGAGATGCAGGGGGGGTGTTTAGGGTGGATATGCAGGGAGGGGGGTGTTTAGGGTGGAGATGCAGGGAGGGGGGGTGTTTAGGGTGGAGATGCAGGGAGGGGGGTGTTTAGGGTGGAGATGCAGAGAGGGGAGATGTTTAGGGTGGAGATGCAGGGAGGGGGGTGTTTAGGGTGGAGATGTGGGGGGGTGTTTAGGGTGGAGATGCAGGGAGGGGGGTTTAGAGTGGAGATGCAGAGAGAGGGGGGTGTTTAGGGTGGAGATGCGGGGGGTGTTTAGGGTGGAGATGCAGGGAGGGGGTGTTTAGGGTGGAGATGCAGAGAGGGGAGGTGTTTAGGGTGGAGATGCAGGGAGGGGGTGTTTAGGGTGGAGATGCAGGGAGGGGGATGTTTAGGGTGGAGATGCAGGGAGGGGGGTGTTTAGGGTGGAGATGCAGGGAGGGGGGTGTTTAGGGTGGAGATGCAGGGAGGGGAGTGTTTAGGGTGGAGATGCAGGGGGTGTGTGTTTTTATTGTGGAGATGCAGGGAGGGGAGGTGTTTAGGGTGGAGATGCAGGGGGGGTGTTTAGGGTGGAGATGCAGGGAGGAGGGGTGTTTAGGGTGGAGTTACAGGGAGGGGGGGTGTTTAGGGTGGAGATGCAGGGGGGGTGTTTAGGGTGGAGATGCAGGGAGGAGGGGTGTTTAGGGTGGAGTTACAGGGAGGGGGGGTGTTTAGGGTGGAGATGCAGAGGGGGTGTTTAGGGTGGAGATGCAGGGAGGAGGGGTGTTTAGGGTGGAGTTACAGGGAGGGGGGTGTTTAGGGTGGAGATGCAGGGGGGGTGTTTAGGGTGGAGATGCAGGGAGGAGGGGTGTTTAGGGTGGAGTTACAGGGAGGGGGGGTGTTTAGGGTGGAGATGCAGGGGGGGTGTTTAGGGTGGAGATGCAGGGAGGAGGGGTGTTTAGGGTGGAGAAACCCCCCACAGCTGCCAGTCACTGCCATGAACCACAACACTCAGCAGCCCCCCCCCCTCCATGAAGCTCTTCAGCAGCTGAGAAAGGTGATCAGAGGTGGGGGAGGGGGGCCAGGATCACGGCAGGACACACAGTACTCACTGGGTGGAACAGTCACACTCTAATCGGTTTGCTGCTCTGCAGAGGAGACCGAGGAGGGGGAAGCTATCCAGAAGGTGATGGAGAAACCCCCCACAGCTGCCAGTCACTGCCACGAACCACAACACTCAGCAGCAGCCCCCCCCCCTCCATGAAGCTCAGAGGTGGGGGAGGGGGGCCAGGATCACAGCAGGACACACAGTACTCACTGGAACAGTCACACTCCACTCGGTTTGCTGCTCTGCAGAGGAGGGGGAAGCTACACGGAAGCATGATGGTGCGGAGAGAGAGAGACATGCCATACTGTGATGACTCTAACAGCAAATAGGGAAGGTGAGGAGTCCTCTCCGATCCCGGCACTCACCTGGTGCTCTGTGTCCATCCATCCACTGCAGCCTGCCACTGTGATCAGCTCTTTGCCTTCATCAAAGGGTCCCGGATAGCTGCCGTTGCCGCACTCCACAAGTCGCACAGTCAGTCAGCCCCAGTGCCGGGAAGCTGAAAGTGACGCGACAGTGCAGAAAAAGCACCGCCCAATCACCCTCCGGTCCGGCCAATAAAAACGACAGAGTAGAAGCCAGGGATAAATCAGTGGCGAGTGGGAGTGTGTGCGGGCGCACAGCTTGCGCCCTGCACACGCCCAAAACACGGGCAAATCAGCTTCCCAGCTTGCAATCAGCTGATTGCAAGCTGGGAAGCTTCCCATAGACCGCCGCATGTCCGGCGCCTGGTCACTCTTAAAGTGACATTTTTTTTTTTTTTCAGATTTTTTTTCAGATTTTTTTTTTTTTTTTTACAGCTTGGGGGGGCGGCGCCCGAGCGCCCCCTATGGACGGGCCGCCACTGCTTCAGTCCTCTCAGAAACCTGCACTAAGAGGAATGAAGGTGTAGAATTAGGTGTGCCACTGCCAAGTACTTGCGGGCAATCTGCTATCGGTACACCAACATCCGATTATAGCAGGCAAATTTCCCTGCCCCAGTTGCTACACCGGCGAAAGAAATTCGCTCCCAGCCATGCACATGCCCATCGTTTAAATGCTAGCTTGGCTAAATTGCTAGCACTTCAACTGCTGCCTTTTCAGTTGGTAGACTCTGCCCCCTTCCGTGAATTTGTGGAATGTGTGGTACCTCAATGCCAGGTTCCCAAACGCCACTTTTTTTCACGGAAGCCGATTCCGGCTCTCTACCGGCATGTGGAAGGCAATGTCTTGGCCTTGCTGGACAGGTCGGTCAGCGGTAAGGTGCATATTACCGCTGACTCATGGTCCAGCAGGCATGTACAGGGACATTACCTATCTTTCACGGCCCACTGGGTGACTCTGCTGGCAGCTGGGAAGGATGCAGGACAGGGTGCAGTAGTGTTGGAGGTTGTCCCGCCACCATGCCTCCAAAATGCTACTAGTGGCAAATCTACCACAACTCTTTCCTCCACCCCTCCTCTTCTTCCTCCATGGCCTCTTCCTCTGCTGATTTTGTCCTCAGAACCAGCGGTGCTCCGTAGGCGTTCAAGGGGCTACGCAAGCACGCAGGCAGAGATGCCATGCAGTGCTTGAGCTTGTGTACTTGGGGGACAGAAGCCACACTGGGGCAGAGATTCTGTCAGTTCTGCAGGGGTAGACGCCACGCCAGTTTCAGCCAGGAATGGTGGTTTGCGACAATGGCACCAACCTCCTCTCTGCCCTCCGACAGGGACAGCTGACCCATGTGCCCTGTTTGGCTCATGTCCTTAACTTAGTGGTGCAGCGGTTCTTGGGCAGGTACCCGGGCTTACAGGATTTCTTGAGGCAGGCTAGGAAAATCTGTGTGCATTTCCACTGGTCATATAATGCCAGTGCTCGGCTGGCTGACCTCCAACAGGAATTTAACCTGCCCAAGAACCGCCTAATCTGTGACATGCCTACCAGATGGAACCTGTGTGACTATGGCACCAGGACAGGGGAGCTTGTCTTTTTTCACCACGCCAGTGGGTCATGATCAGGGATGCATGCACTTTCCTGTCACCATTTGAGGAGGCCACGAGGATGGTGAGCAGTGACAGTGCATGCATCAATGATACTGCCCTCGTGGACAGGGCACTTGAGGCAGAACAGAGGGAGGAAGAGGACTTCCTTACCTCTCAAGGCCCCATTTATCCAGACAGTGTTCCTGCGGGCCCGTCGATCTCACAGGAAGAGGACAAGGAGGAGGATTGTGTCAGCATGGAGGTGGAGCCTAGCACCCTAGCAGCAGTCTTCAAGGAATAATTTACAGTCCACAGAAACCCATGGACTTGTACGTGGCTGAGAAGAGGTGGCTGCAGATCATGTCGTCCTTAGTGACCCAGAGGACTTCGGACCGAATGCCTCAGCAAACCTACGCTGCATGACCTCCCTAAACCTGCAAAAGGATCCTCAGATTCGTGGTATCAAGGAGAGGGATCATTACTGGTCGACAACCCTCCTTGATCCACGTTACAAGGGTATGGTTGCGGACCTTATCCAGCCGTCGCAGAGGATGAAACATCTTTGGGAGGCCTTGCAGAAAGGTCTGTGCAACGTGTTTCCAGAGCCTGGGAGGTTATAAATTCCTGGTCCTGGACAACGTGTTGCTGAGGCTTCGGTCAGTCATTTTTTAGTCTTCAGCCCCAAGGTATGATCGGTTCCAGCAACGTCTGATATACATGGTGCAGGAATACCTAGAGGCAAGATCAGACTTGGACACCTTTCCCACCGAAAATCCTCTGGGTTACTGGGTCTTGAGGATGGATGTCAGAACAGCTCCATACCCTATGATTAAGTGGCGTGCACAGCCACGATACGCGTGAGGGAAGTGAGCTGTTGGTGACGTCATCTCCGCTCTCGGCCGGGAGTGGAGATACTACTGTGTTTGATGTCTGATGTTTGAGATCCTTAACTGAAATGTGAGTGTTTATTATGTCTTTATTAAAATTATGCTGACGTTTTTACACTATTGTGAGCATTATTCCTTCCATATGTGCCTTATGGGGAGTCATTGATTCAAATGAAGAGGGGCTTGTACACTGGCTAAGCGCTGCCTTTGTGGAGTGAAGTTGATCTGCAACGCTGCTGCATTTGGAAGGAAAGAGGAACTGCCATTGGGATTTCACATATGGCTTATATTTTAAGCCTCTTAGAGGTAAGAGGCTGGTGATACTGGGCATGTGGGGAGTGAAGCAGTTTCTGAGCTAGTTCTGAACACTGCACATTTGGAAATTCATTTTGTTTTGTAATTCGTTTTTTTTCGAAAATTCGTTAATTACGAAATTTCGTATTTACAAATTTTTTATTTACGAATTTTCGTATTTCCGAAAATTCGAATTTACGAATTTTCGTATTTACGAATTTTCGTATTTCCATTTTTTCCTGAATTATCGTATTTACGAATTTCGGAAAATCGGATTTTCAGAAATTCGGAAATACGAAAGAATTTCGGATTTTTCAATTTTCGAAATTCCGAATTTTCCAATTTTCGAATTTTTCCATTTTCGAATTTTTCCATTTTCGAATTTTTCCATTTTCGTATTTTTCAATTTTCGTATTTTTCACTTTTCAAATTTCGAATTTTCGTATTTCCTAATTTCCAAAATCGAAATTTCTAAAATTGAAAAATTTGAAAATCGAAATTTTCGAATTTTTCAAATTTCGAATTTTTCCATTTTCGAATTTTCGATTTTTTCACTTTTCCAATTTCGAATTTTTCAGATTTCGAATTTTTCAAATTTCGAATTTTTCAATTCCGAATTTCAAAAATTGAAAAATTCGAAAATCGAAAATCCAAAAAATCGAAAATTTTAAAAAAAAAATCAAATTTCGAATTTTTCAATTTCCGAATTTTCGTATTTACGAATTTCGAAATTGAAAAATTCGAAAATTTAAAAATTTTCAATTTTCGAAATTTCGAATTATTCAATTTTCGAAATTTGGTATTTCCGAATTTTCATATTTGCGAATATTTTCGTATTTCCGAATTTTCGTATTTCGAAAATTGAAAAATAAAAAACTCGAAATTTCGAAAATTGAAAAAAATTCCAAAATTCGAAATACGAAACTTCGGAAATACAAAAATTCAAAATTTGAAAAATTCGAAATTTGAAAAATTCGAAATTTGAAAATTGAAAAAATCGAAGTTCGAAATTTGAAAAAATCGAAGTTCGAAATTCGAAAATTGAAAAGATCGAAATTTCGAAAATTGAAAAATTCGAAAATCGAAATTTCGAAAATTAAAAAATTCGAAAATTGAAAAAGTTCGAAATTTCGAAAATTGAAAAATTCGAAAATTGAAAAAATCGAAAATTGAAAAATATGTTTCAAATTTTTCAATTTCAGAATTTTCGTATTTTACGAATTTTCGTATTTACGAATTTCGAAAATTCCAAATTGAAAAATTCTGAATTTTCGTATTTACGAATATTTTCGTATTTCGAAATTTCGAAAATTGAAAAATAAAAAACTCGAAATTTCGAAAATTGAAAAATTCCAAAATTCGAAATACGAAACTTCGAAAATACGAAACTTCGAAAATTAAAAAATTAAAAAATTAAAAAATTCGAAATTTTCGAAAAAGTCGAAATTCGAAATTTCGAAAATGTAAAAATTCAAAATGTCAAAAATTCGAAATTTCGAAAATTGAAAAATTCGAAATTCGAAAATTCAAAATTTCGAAAATTCGTAAATTTCCGAAAATTCTTCGTTTCATTAGTTTTTTCCGTTTCATTCGTTTTTTTTCCGTTTCATTCGTTTTTTTCCGCTTTTTGCTTTTTCGGAAATCCGAAAATTTCCAGAATTTACGAATTTACAGAAAAAGCAAAAAAACGAAAAAATATTTTTTTTTTCGACATTTCAGAATTTCCGAAAAAAAAAAAAAAACAAATGAAACAAAAACGGAAAAAACGAATTTCCCGAATTTACGAAAAAAAAACCGAAAATAACATGAACGAAAAAAACTAATTTTTTGGCAGTGCACATGTCTACTGTGGACTCTACTTTTTACATATATTTTTTTGCATGTTTGAATTTTTGACACGGAATTTTGCACTTATAATGCGTTTTTGCACAATTGCACGAAGATTTTTATTTTTATTGTTTATATTGGACTCATTTTGCACATCCAGTGCCGTTTGCTGAATTTAGTTTCAATGTATGGATGCACCTGATTAGCATTTTTTTTTTTTTTGCATGTTTGGGTTTTTTGATCCGGAATTTTGCACCTTTTATGTTTTTGCACAAATGCATGAAGATATATATTTTTTTACATTGGACTTATTTTGCACATCCAGTGCCGTTTGCTTGAATTTATTTTCAATGTATGGATGCACCTGATTAAGCCCCCGTTCACACCTAGGCGTATATACGCCTGTAGTGCGACGCCGCTGCAGCCCCAAGACGCCAGAGGGATGATTTAACATGCACCTCTATGGAGATGGTTCACATCTCCACGCCGAACGCCGTACGCCTGCTGCCTGAAAAAAAGTCCCGGACCTTTTTTCCAGGCGGCTTTCGGCGTTCGGCATAGGAGATGTGAACCATCTCCATAGAGGGGGTGAAGGCTGCATTCACAATCGCTGCGTTTTGTCGCCGCAAATCGCGGTACAAAACGCCGCTATTTGTCGCCGCAATTCGTGGGACAAAACACAGCGATTTTGTACGCCGAGGTGTGAATGCAGCCTAACACTTATTACCTATCATGCACCTTAGTGCTGCACATTTTTGATGTTGTATTTTGCCATGCACTTAGTGCACTGAAATTGTATGGGATTTTTCATTCTGGGATTTTAGATTATTTATTTACTAATTATTATTCTTAATTAGCGAGCGCCCCAACACATTACCTTCAATTACTGTTATAAGTGTGTGTACACCCAATCGTTGTGGCTGCTGCTGTAGCCCATCCGTTATTTAGTATTCAATAGTGTGGTTTGCGCATCTAGTTACCCCCCATTCCAATTACTTTTTGAAATCGGTGCAGCGCCACAGATGTGGTGTCACACCGCTTAGGACGGTGCCATTGCCGGCAATTTGCGGCAAATACCGTCGTTTTGACATGCCAAATCACATGTCAAAACGCACCAGTGTGAACCAGGGCTAAACCTACAAAATAATTGATGCTGGTTTGAAGCCAAAGTCATACCAAATACTGATTAGATTTTTATTTCTGTCCGAAATGCATTGTCATGACTACAGCCTGCTGACAGCTTTCCATCTGCTCTACCACCGCATTTGCATTCCATCCCACACCTCGCTGTGGTGAGTCAGTTAGACATTGCTCTGTGTTGGTGATGTTACATGCAGCACGCCACCCAGCTGCACTATCCGTGTTTTGGAGTATTTTGTCCATTGGGGCCTCTCTACATCACTGACCCTTACGGGTTCAACCAGTTGTCTGTCATTCCTTCTATTGGGTGGATGCCCATGCGACATCTGGTGCCCACACAGTTTTTGGTCGCCCTCAGCACCAGCCTTGATATGACTAAGTCAGTCTGTTGACAATTTACAATTAATCTTTTCATCACAAACCACGACATTGACATTTTTATGACTTTTCTGAGGTATGCCTCAAGTGGTTTGTAGACATTACCCCCCAGCACTGGATTAGGGGGAATCTTTTGTTGTTTTTTTCTTTTGCACAACACCATCCCTGGTGTTTTGGTTCCCCTCTAGCTGCAGAGGGCTAAAATTCATTACACAGGCTGCCATATGTTGGTTCTCCAAACAGTGCCTGAACTTTTTAGGATTTCATTGGGGGATTTGCCCTCCTTTCTTGTTCTGGTGACAATTTTTTTTTTATATTTTCTGTCAGTTTCACACTCGTGATAAGAGGTTAAGAGAAATAGAAATGGTGAATCTCCCTAACAGGGGCACAGACAACAATAAAACGCCAACAGGCATTTGAATCCCTCTCCAAAAGTTTTGCCTCTAATTATACTTTTTTTTTATAGTCAAAGGACAACTGTCCCAAAATAGTAAACTAAATAATTTTTATAACTTTAGCCTTATACTTCTTGTCATTATGAACCACCATCAAGAAAAAACCCAAATAAACCGTACTGCTGATCAGGGGCGGACTGACCATTCAGGCACGCGGGCACTGCCCGAGGGCCCCATGCCACTAGGGGGCCTCATCAGGGTTGCTAGCCTCAGTAAAACCAGGGACAGTATGTAAAAATATGTGTTTTTTTTAAATCCCAAGATTATAGCTGCAGTACCTTTTCAGTGTGTGTATGTGTATTCTGTGTGTATGTATACTGTGTGTGTGTATACTGCGTGTGTATACTGTATGTGTGTGTGTGTGTATACTGTGTGGCCCCATAATCTATTGCCTGGGGGCCCCATAATCTCCTATTGCCTGGGGGCCCCATGAATTGTCAGTCCGCCCCTGCTGCTGATATACGTGTTGATACCGGATATGTGTATATTATATATAGATTCATTACACACAGAGTGATATATTTCAAGCATTTCTTTCTTTTAAATTGATGATTATGGCATACAGCTAGTGAAAACCCGAAACTCAGTATCTCAGAAAATTTTAATATTACATAAGACCAATAAAAAAATGATTTTTAATACAGAAATGTTGGCTTGTCCATGTACAGTATAGTATGCACTCAATACTTGATCGGGGCTCTTTTTGCATGAATTACTGCATCAATGTGGCATGGAGACGATCAGCCTGTGGCACTGTTAAGGTGTTATGGAAGCCCAGGTTGATTTGATAGTGGCCTTCAGCTTATCTGGATTGTTGGGTCTGGTGTCTCTCATCTTCCTCTTGACAATACCCCACAGATACTCTATGGGGTTTAGATCAGGCGAGTTCCCAAATTGTTCCTTAGTTTGCTGGCCAATCAAGTACAGTGATACCATGATCATTAACCCCTCTGGCGGTATTCCCGAGTCTGGCTCGGGGTGGTATTTCATTACCAAAAGCGGTAACCCCGAGCCAGACTCGGTATCGCCTCGCAGCAACCACAGGCAGGATTTACTTACCTTGTCCCTGGATCCTGCGATGCTGCCGTACTGTGTGATAGAGCGGTGTCTCCTTGCTTGATTCACAGTGTCCCTGTGTGCCGCCGAGCTCCGTTCCCTGCGACATTGCGATGCACGGGAGCGGAGAACGGCACCAAATTCAAAAAAGTAAATAAACACAATACATACAATATACTGTAATCTTACAAATTACAGTACTGTATGTAAAAAATACACCCCCCCTTTGTCCCTAGTGGTCTGCCCAGTGTTCTGCATGCACTGTTATATAATAAAAACTGTTCTTTCTGCCTGCAAACTAGAGATTGTCCATAGCAACCAAAAAGTGTCCCTTTATGTCAAAAGTAGTTTTAGAGCAGCTAGAAAACAGCGATAATAAATTACAATCACTTGCAGAATTGTGCGATAGCGATTTGTGAGGAAATTCATCATAAAAAAATAAAAGTAATGACAGCGACAATTCTGCAACTGAGCAAATTTCAGTGATTTTGAGTTGATTACATTATTAAATAATTTTTATTATAATTATATTATTATTTGTTATAATTATATTATAATTTATGATTTTGTTTTTCAAACTTTTTCATACCCGAGATGTCTACTAGACTCTTGTTTGGACAGATTTAAGTGAGTTATTCCTAAGAATTGCAGGCCTACGATGTAAAACGCCAAATTTCCTTGCAAAATAATGGTACCGCTTTCAGCACCTAAAATCTGAAATAATACCGCCAGGGAGGTTAATCCAAGTATAAGTACTTTTGGCAGTGTGGGCAGGTGCCAAGTCCCGCTGGAAAATGAAATCAGCATCTCCATAAAGCTGGTCAGCAGAGGGAAGTAGAGGGCTGTGTTGACTTTAGACTTGATAAAACACAGTGGACCAAGACCAGCAGATGACATGGCTCCCCAAATCATCACTGACTGTGGAAACTTTACAATGGATCTCATGCAATATGGATTCTGTCCCTCTCCACATTTCAGCCAGACTCTGGTACCTCGATTCCCAAATAAAATGCAAAATTTACTTTCATTTAAAAAGAGGACTTTGGACCATTGAGCAACAGTCTAGTTCTTTTACTCCTTAGCCCTGGTAGGACGCTTCTGACGTTGTCTCTGGATCAGAAGTGGCTTGACACAAGGAATTCGACTGTTGTAGCCCATGTCCTGGATACGTCTGTGTGTGGTGGCTTTTGAAGCACTAACACCAGCTGTAGTCCACTTCTTGTGACTCTCCCCAAAATTCTTGGATGGCCTTTGCTTCAAAATCTTCTAAAGGCTGCAGTTAACCCTGTTGCTTGTGGACCTTTTTCTACTACACTTTTTCCTTCCATTCAACTTTCCATTAATATGCTTGGATACAATCTTCCCCATGATTGTATAACCTACTGAACCAGACTGAGATACCATTTACGGCTGGGTTCACACTGCCGTGTGGAGTGGCTCACAGCAGGGGTCTGGTGCGTTCATGTTCACCTTTTCAGGTCCGATTTCCGGCCCAAATTTTGGGCTGAATTCGGACCTGAAACACAACAGAAGACGCACAGAACTCCTGTGCAATTTGCAACTCCGCAGCCGCCTTTGGAGCTGTGTGAACTGTCTCCATTGAAAGCTGGTACAGTCTACTGACATGCATATTGGATGCAGGGAAAATAGTGTGAACCCAGCTTAAAGGCTCAGGAAACCTTTACAGATGTTTTGGGTTAATTAGCTGATGGGTGACACCGTGAGTCTACAATATTAAACTTTTTCACAATATTAAATTTTTCTGAAATACCAAATTTTGTGTTTTCTCTAGCTACAGCCATAATCGTCAATATTTAAAAAAAGAAATGCTTGAAATATATCACTCTGTGTATAATGAATCTACATAATATGTGAGCTTCACGTTTTGAATTTAATTACTGTAAGAAATTAACATTTTGAAGATATTAAAATTTTTAGGGATGCACCTGTATTTATAAAAAACTGTACTGGACAGATGTCACAAGCATTCCCCAGCCCTCATAATTAATTATCATAGTTTGCTTAATACAATGACTCCTATGATTGGCAGTCCTATCTAGTGGCCATAATGCAAAATTGTTCCTGAAAAACCTCAATTAGGAAAATACTGCATTACCACTACATGGAACTGGTGATCATAGGAAATGAACGTATTAAGCAAAACACAGAATTCATGAGGGCTGTGTGACTGGTTGCCACTTTTATTTTAATAAAAACACAGATTCTGACTCTAAAGTTATTTTTTTTTTAAATCCTACCTAAAACATGCTGACCCTGACACTAACATAGATTACGCCCAGATCTAGCTATTTTTCTTTCTTTCTTTTTTACATACAGATTTTGTTTTACAACCTTCTCCTCAGGCTAGGAGAAAAAGATACAATACATATATTTCTCAAGAGAGAAATGCTGGGAGTGTGCTTACAGCACAAAGGCATGCATTAGCAAGTTCCTGACCGTCTCACGAAGAAATAATGTGGTAGAATTGCTTCCCTGGGCTAAAATCCGTACAAGTATGTCTTTATCTTTTTTGGCCACCAGAGGGCGCACCCACTGCACGGCAGGGAACCCGATACACGTGGCCAGTGGGCACGATCGCCGCCGGGGAAACGCAAACGCGTGTAGGAGCGCCAGCACAGGGATTTGTGTGTGTAACCACACAAATCCCTGTGCTGTCAGGGAAGAGGAAACATATTGTTTGTTCCTACTACGTAGGAAAAACGATATGTCTCCTCTCCTAGTCACTCCCATCCCCACACAGTTAGAACACACAGTTAACCCCTTGATTTCCCCCTACTGTTAACCCCTTCCCTGCCAATGACATATACACAGTATATCAGTGCATTTTTATAGCACTGATCACTGTATATTTGTCAATGGTCCCAAAAAAGTGTCAAGTGTCCGTTCTGTCCGTCGCAATTAAACAGATCACCACCATTACTAATAAAAAAACAGAATAAAAAATACATAAATCTTTCCCATAGTTTGTAGATGCTATAACTTTTGCGCAAAACAATCAATATACGCTTATTGCGATTTTTTTACCAAAAATATGTAGAAGAATATTGGCTTATTTATTATAGCAAAAAGTAAAACAATATTTTTTTTTCCAAATTGGTGCTCATATTTGTGTTTATAGCACAAAAAATAAAAACCGCAGAGGTAATCAAATACACCAAAAGAAAGCTCTTTTTGTGGGGAAAAAAATGATGCAAATTTTGTTTGGGTACAGCATTACACGATCGCGCAATTGTCAGTTAAAGTGACGCAGCGCCAAATTGTAAAAATTGCTCTGGTCAGGAAGGGGGTGTAATCTTCCGGGGCTGACGTGGTTAAGGCAATACCACCAGAGAACCCAGCAGCAATATGGGTTAAAATTGCTGCTAGTATGAAAACCATTAGTTAATTTTGTTCAATAATGTTTTGTTCAACTGAAAAAACATTATTTACAAAACACCCTAATTTCTTCTGTAGTTCATTAGTAAATAATTTTAAGATGCTTTTTTTTTTTTTTTAAACATTATTTTGATGTCATGATAAATGGGACAAATTGCAAAGTATAATCGGCACTTTTTAGCTATGGTAACCATGAATTTGTCATTGAAACTGCTGTGATTTTCAATACAATTTTTCTGACCTATAATAGTGCCACCTGCCCACTTTTTTTTTTTATGTGAAAAGGTCAGAGCCTTCTTACATACAGTTTCTTCAAGTTGAACAATTTTTAAATTATACCTTTGAGTTGAATTTGAATCCAAAATCAGATTGTGCATAGTTATATGTCATTAAATCATTTGTTTAAAGCCCTGACTTATTGAGCTGTTTCCACACCATACATTTTTATCTGTACACATTCATATAACTGTGAGCAACAAAGCAAAAAAACTGCATAACATTTTTCTTTTATCAATGTGCACAACCATTTCTTTGTTAGAAAGAACCTGTTATCTTTTTATATTTATTTTCATATGTATATGGGATCAATGTACAGTACTGAATATGAATAATTAGCCGTGTTAAGACTGCCTGAACACAATGCACAGTCTTTGTAACTAACTTATCTTCCATTTAGTATTTGTTCAGAATCTATAGTGATTGGCATAGCAGAAAAAAATCTCTAATACACAGGAAAATATATTAACCACTAAAATCTGTCCTATGGGAAGAGTGTAGAGAAAAATATATGTATGCAGCGTTGTACAACAGTTCATGTATGCTTGCCTATTAATCAAAGTCCAATGCATTGCGTATGGTCCTAATACCAGGCGTCTTATAATATTTTACTAGTGTGCAATTTGTTCGTGATTTTTTACTACTTACTTAGAAATTTTAAGTTAGGATGCCAGATTAAAAACATTTAGTTTTTGGAAAGCAGGGCGAGAACAAGGGGTGGGCAGGAGGGTCGGCTGCCATGGGCACTATGGTATAATGTGAGGGCACCATAAGGAGATTGGGGGTGGGCATGTTGTAAGTGCGAATTCAGCAGGGGTAAGAATTGTTCTAGGAGGGGAAATTTGAAGTGTGTGCTGGGAGTGGTGATTTAGGGGGATCTGTGCTGGGAAGGGGGATGGGCGAAGAGGATTTGTGTTAGGATGCTGTTATTGGGGTTTTTGTGCTAGAAGAGGTGATATATTGGGGGGGGGGGGTGCTAGGAAGGTTGTTGTTTTTTGAAGGGCGGGAGGACGTGTGCTAGTAGTGATGATTGAGGGGCTATTTGTGCTAGGAGGGAATTATTTTTTTTGGGTGGGGGGAATTTTTTTTTCTAGGAGGGGGAATTGTGCTGGGAAAAGGGAATTAGTTGTGGGGTTAGAGGATGTGTACTTGGAGGGAAACTTTTGGGGTAGGGGATTTGGGGGATGGGGGGGGCAAAGATTTGTACTGGGAGAGGGGATTTCAGCAGTGGGGCAGATTTGTACTAAACATGCATTTAGTGCTCAGTTTTGAGCACTTGGCAGGTTTTTGCTGACACATATTGCTCATACATCTTGGAGGGGGGGGGCACAGGTTGGCATGTTCGCCCTGGGCTCTAGATAACCTTGTCCAAGCACTGTTGGAAAGAAACATATTGTAACTCAGCAGCCATGCTAAATAGAATCTCCTTTAAAATGCTCCCCAATATTAAACCATTGTAATAACACACATGACACCTCAATAGAAATGTCTTACATACCTTAGTTGTGGGAAGCTTTCACCCACTTATTACACTAAAGCTTGCAATGCTGGTAGGCCATCAATAAGCCTGATATTTGATGAGCAATCAGGAGACCGTGGTCCCCATTGACTGGCTGGTCTGTGACACTCATCTGTGGAACTTAGTGCCATTGTTTGGGGTAAACAAAAATACTTTTTTTCTCAGCCGTCATGAAAACAAAATGTTAGAAAGCTATTTTAATTTACAATTTGTAGAAACAAAGGTATACTGAAAATGTCTTCTAGGTTTTTAATATGTTTTTACAAAGCTTTGATGCCATACAGTTTCACAAACCCACTAAATAATTTCAACACGCTAAATAAATGTAATCTGTATGACATACATTTTTAATGATCTTTTTCTGTTTCATTCTTGTATGTTTACATGTGAAAAATTACGGGACAATGGAACAAGGGTCAACACGCATCCTGTTTTAGAGTGCTCAGTCAGTCTATTTACCACAGTATATTCTCGGTGACTGGCCTGTATTCAGATAATGAAAATTTCCCCTCCTTTTAGGCATATGCACATGCAGAATCACATCTTACACATTCAAAATTGCATTCATACTAAAAGCCATATAGACAGGTCCACAGAAACCAGACAAACCTTCCTTTCTCCATAATTATAAAAAAATGAGGAGAAATTTGGGGTTTCATTTTTTTTTCTTTTATATATATTTTTTTGTTTCGTTTTTGGTTGCTTACAAAAAAACTATTTGTTTTTAAAAAAATAGGGAAACACATTTCCTCTCACCCTCAAGCCCCAGAACCCAAACACAAACAGTGGAAGGAATGGAGATTTCTATGCAAGAAAAACTATACAGATTAAAAATTCAGTGATTTAGATTCAACAAATTGTAAATCACTCCACAAATTAACCATCCAGCAGCTAGATGAGACTGCATAGACACAATGTTTCACAGCCCCTTTTGACTAAATTGCATTTGACATATGTCCTACTAAAATTAAGGGGAGAAGGACATCCTAGATTTGGTTTATCTTAATATACATACAAGATTACTATTTCCTTGAGTATGACCTTCCCCTGTTACATACAATCCTTGACAAGTTTAAGTGGATATCCCCTCCCCCTGTACTCACATGAGGTGTAGGACAAATACAACTAATTGCATATATTCAGGAGCTTTGGAAGACGCAAGAGAAAACACAAAATACAGAAAAAAATATAAGACCAAAGAGGGAGGTATTTAACAATTTAGGTATGAACTGATTGCCATGTAATTATATGAACAGGCTTGGTCTGAGACTTCATTTTTAGCAATGGGCCTGAACAATATAGGCCTATTATATCAGTCATTTGTATTCTATAAAAAAAGTCTCATTGGCTAAGGTTTTTTTACCACGATCTAGTTGTACCTGTGAAATACTGTATATTATAAATATAGCAACAATCTTAAAGTGTAAGGTTCATTTCTGCAGGCTATTACTCGCAGTACTCTTCTCCTGGTGCAATTCCAGCTATAGTACAGTACATGGATTGTGTCCACTCCCCTTAATCTCCCCTCTTCCATTCGCAAAAAAGCCTTGCACTTCTTTCACAGAAGTGCCCAGAAGACCCTTACTGCAAGGGAGGTTAGCTTTAAGTAAACCCATGAGATGAAAACACTTATGCCCTGTGAATGAATGAATGAAAAACTTATATAGCGCGGCACATGCGAACTGAATCGCTTCTGGGCGCTTGAATGTTACTGTCTCTTGACATCAAAAGAGCAGAGTTTTAATCTGTCTTCTGAAGGCCAGGTGGTTTTCCTCCAACCGAATGCTGGTTGGTAAAGCGTTCCATAGTCTTGGACCTTGGAATGCAAATCTTCTTTCTCCTTTGGACTTGTATCTGGCTTTGGGTACCTTGACCTGTACACACGATTGGTCAATCCAATGAGAACGGTCTGATGGATATTTCCATCAGTTAACCGATGAAGCTAACTGATGGTCAGTCGTGCCTATACACCATCAGTTAAAAAAACGATTGTGTCAGAACGCGGTGACGTAAAACACAACGACGTGCTGAAAAAAACGAAGTTCAATGCTTCCAAGCATGCGTCGACTTGATTCTGAGCATGCGTGGATTTTTAACCAATGAACGTGCCTACAAACGATCGTTTTTTTTATCGGTTAGGTATCCATCGGTTAATTTTAAAACAAGTTTCACGTTTTTTAACCGATGGATAAATAACCGATGGGGCCCACACACGATCGGTTTGGTCTGATGAAAACGGTCCATCAGACCATTCTCATCAGATTGACCGATCGTGTGTACGCGGCATTACTCCTGTAGCTTCATTTACTATTGTAACCACAGCAACAATGCAAAGTTACCCACAATAACATTGCATTAACTCAATGTATTAAGACTATCTACTGTGGCATACCACACTTCTTACTTTCACACTGTCATTACAACTTTAAAAGGTCAGAACACCCAAAATAGATATTTGAGTGCAGAATAGTCATTGTAATTCATTGTCTCCTTGTGAGTCTGGTGGCAACACCACTGCTTGGATTTCCAGCCTTGAAGAGTTGCCACAAAAGAGTCCCACCACTATCTCTCTTGATTTTTATTGTATTTTTTCTTTTGGTGTATTTAGTATGTACTAAAGAGGAAATAGCAACAGTACATGCATGAAAGCTAACGTTTAGCCCAAAACAATAAAAACTTCTCTTTAGTGACCTAATTTACCTGTAATGATATTTGCTTCATGTTGTGCAGACAGCTGGTGCTGTTAACATTAATAGCTTTGAATATTATGCAAAACTGCAGTGAATAGAAGATAGTCTGATGAATCACAGGATTTACCATTCGCAGATCATGTTACATGCAGTGTATACTATGAAATATCTTTTCCCAATGGAGGAGGGAGGAGAGCTTGTTCACTGCAACTTCACAGGAGACTTATCCATATGAGCCCTATAAGTTTACAGGCAGGAAGAGGACCAGCATCTCTGCACAGAAGATTTTGACAGGATACGGCTGCCTGCATGTGGAACATGCTTGTTTACAGATAAGTTAGCTCAATATAGCTATAGAAATGAAAGCTAAACTTCAGCTTTATGGGTGTAGGTGAGTGCAGTAGATATCCTGTTGTAATTCCCCTTGAGTCACCACAATTGTGAGTACCATGGGCATTAATTGTTATAATGTCCCTTAAAAGATAATTATGCAAGATGGCACCCTTCCTTAGAATACTTGGCAACTGCTCCCTACCAGTATGGGATGTCCCTGGAGGGCTATATAGATAGGTTGGCGGGGTACTGCAGTGTGCCCTCAATCTTTGGCCAGAACCTTTCCCCATTGGTTTTAAATATGATGCTGCCATTTTCCTATATGGCTGGCTATTCATTTAGCATTTTTCAGTAAAGACAAACATCTTGTTAAGGAGGGGGATTGGGGATTACTATTAAACTTGGTCCCTGGGAATGATAGAAACCAAGACCATCAAGAAGAGACAGCGGGTTGGATCAGAGGTTAGGCCCTGCTGGGTTGCCCACAAGAGATTTGTCTGGAGATTTTTTGCCCAATAACCATGGAAACCCTGATGGGCCCCATTATTAGGAACCACATAATGCCCATGAATCACCCATGCTGGCAGGTGAAGGGTTAAAGTACAATATAGGTGGTCCCGTTACCTTACAAGGGTAACACAGGATCGTTGAATCTGGTACCATTCACTTTCAGTGTCAAATAATATGATATGTCGTCAAAAGCTAGGTTATTCTTGTGACAGTGTGAGTAATAAAGGGTGGTAAATACCAGTGATCCGTATAGTTGTCTAAAGTTATTTAGGTGTGGCTCAAAGGGGGAGGGGTCAAGGATGCAGTAGTTAAGAGTAAGAGGAGCTTTGATGGGTGTAGGAAGGATTCTGGGTAGTCACGAAGAGAGATATGGTAGAAGAAAAAAAATTGAGAGAGGTGTATGGAGTGAAAGCCAGAAGTGGGGAAAAAGATTCAGGGCCCTGATGTTACCACATCTAGAGGGTCAGTTTCTTAATTAGGATTTGGAGATTTGGAGTCTATGCACATAAATTGGAAAGAGGGTGCTATTTTGGGATAACAGAAGAAATTATGGTTAGAGTCTGGAGAACTTGTAGTCAATCCAAAAAGCCCAGGTGTGTATATATATTTAGTAGGGCTGGGGAAATTAAAGATTAATTCCTTGATTAATCTTTAATTTTTTTGATTGATCAAAATTCTTTTGATCGATCAAAATTCTTGATGTCAATGGATAGCCTGGACAGTGAGACTTACCCTACTGGATGCGAGCCAACTGCACCCATTGGATTGAGGTACATTTGCATCTGTGGAGCAGGAGGATGCATCAGGCTCCATCAAGGGAAGGGGGCAAAAATAACCATTGTTTCCCTGTCCCAAGCAGTTTTGTGCAGACAATCCTTTGTGTATCGACAACATCTGTTCCATGCAAAAGACTGTTCAGTTCTTCAGGGTATATTGTCAATAAAATGCTATCATGTCTGCTTCCAGAAAATGTAAACAATCTGGTAGGTCTGCGTGACTGGCTAAAGTGATGCCTACTTGCCTACTAAGTGACTGACAGTAATTATACTAGATACGTTTTATAATTAAAGTTAAATGAACTTTCTACGTTTTTCTTGAAGTTTAATAAGAAAAAATGACTTACGTCAGTGCTACAGTTTGAATTTAAAACGCATTTGTGTGAACTGTGAAGTTAAGTCATGGATTGTGGAAACAAACTAGTGACGTGTGATTATATTTAGTGTATACCACATTTACCACTGACTAATGCAGAGTTGCAATGCAAGGAGATCAGCTAAAAGTAGTTGGATCTGTAAGTGCGTTATAATTAATCGAAATTAGTTGATTATTTGATTTTAAAAAAAAAAAACGATTAATCGAATACGAAAATTTTAATCAGTAACATCCCAAATATTTAGTGATTATGTTGAGGGCAATGTGTAAAGTTCCTCCATTTCTTGAGTTCTCTCAATTCTGGAATATCTTTAAGTCTTTTGCTTAACCATAGTTGGGAATGCAATTCCTGCATGCATTGATTGATTGGAAAGAGGGTGCTATTTTGGGATAACAGAAGAAATGATGTTTAGAGTCTGGAGAATTTGTAGTCAATCCAAAAAGCCCAGGTGTGTATATATATTTAGTGATTCTGTTGAGGGCAATGTGTAAAGTTCCTCCATTTCTTGAGTTCTCTCAATTCTGGAATATCTTTAAGTCTTTTGCTTAACCATAGTTGGGAATGCACTTCCTGCATGCATTGATTAAGTGTACCATACATGTTTTTGATTATTGTGCTGGGTTGGTACAAGGATGATGCAGGAGGAACTATGCTGGGATAGAGTTTAGGGGGGATTTGGCAACGGGTTGCGTATATTGGTAAAGACCTGATCAGAATAGTTTGGGGGGCAAAGCCCCCAAATACAAAGTATTTTTGTGTATTTTATATTAAGGAGAATACAACACAAAATGATGGCATAATGTGGAACAACCATATTCTAGCAGTGAGGTGTGAGAATGGGAGCTAAAGCAGGAACTATAGTGGAAAGTCCTTCCTGTTGGACACCAGAACCCCCTATTATTTGAATATAAATGATTTTAAATGTAGCTTAAATTGCATTTGAAGCCTCTAATCTCTAGCTAGAGCAGATTATTTATAAGAAGTTCACAGGGCAAAAGTCTTGCTATCGCCTTTATCTGTATAAAACAGACAAGCAGAGTACATAAGCATAAGTAGGATTATGATACATTTTGTGGCACACACAAGGAAAGTATTTTGATTTATCCTAAAAACCATAAATAATACTGGGTAAAAATAATTATTTCACATATTATTACATTTTAAAGTGTGCCTGTTATACAATAAAATACACACAAGCATGCGTAATATAGACTTCTCACATGTCCAACCAAAAGAGTTTTTTGACATTTTGGTAAATGTTGACAGGTTGCATCTCTCATGTGCTTCTTTTTCACATAAACTAGGATTTTGTCACGGTATAACTAAATTATCTGTTGCTAAAACCAACCTAACTGATGGCAGAGATAGAAGAGGGGAAGTGGCACTCCTTTTCATCGAGGAAACCGTCGAGGAAAAAAGAGAACAAGTTCTCTTTTTCCTCAACGGGAGTCTCAATTTCCTCGTCGTGTTCCTCGTCGGGCTGGTTTTCGACGAGATACTCGAGCGTGTATGCTAAGAAACCTGTGCATGCTCAGGATAAAGTATGAGACGGGAGTAAAAGTAGCATTTGTAATGAAGATCACATTTTTTACGCTGTAACAGACTGAAAAGTGCAAATTGTCTCCGATCAAACTTTTACTTAACACGCAGTAACATGAGATTAGCAAAAGCAGCCCCAAGGGTTGTGCCAGTGGAATCGAACTTCCCCTGCCATTGTATGTGTTGTACGTCACCGCGTTTGAGAACGAGGAGATTTTGTCTTGACAGTGTGTACGCAAAGCAAGCTTGTCGAGTTCCTCGACAAGCCTAACAAGGAACTCGTCGAGGAAAACGATGTGTCTCGCCCGACGAGTTTCTCGGTCGTGTGTATAAGGCCTTATTGACCATCTAGGCTCTTGTGGAGGAACACATACACAGGTACTTATCATGTGCTCTACAATTCCCAGCATTCAGTGAACCCGGGAAACTTGCTCCTGCAGCATTTATATACTCACCATTCTACCTCTGCAGCGCTTAACAGAAGAGCTTTAACCAGTTCGCTCCCTTTACCATTTGTCCTGTCAAACAAATAGCTGATCTGTTTAAATTTGACCATGTAATGCAAAATCTTGCTTGCTCACTGGGTATTCTTAGCTTTATCTTAGAGTGTACCTAAACTGCGTAGAGAGTTCTTTACTGTAAGAGCAGCAAGGATGTGGAATTTCCTTTCACAGGCGGTGGTTTCAGCGGAGGGCATCAATGGTTTAAAAAAAACTATTAGATAAGCACCTAAATGACCCCAACATACAAGGATATACAATGTAATACTGACATATTATCACACACATAGGTTGGACTTGTGTATTTTTTCAACCTCACCTACCATGTAACTATGTGTAATGCTAGAGGTGGGAGTATCACTTAGGCCCCGTACACACGACCAGTTTCCTCGGCAGAATTCAGCTTCCGACCGAGTTTCTGGCTGAATTCTGCCGAGAAACCCGGCCGTGTGTACACTTTCGGCCGAGGAAGCCGACGAGGAGCTCGGCGAGGAAATAGAGAACATGTTCTCTATTTCCTCGTTGTTCTATGGGAGCTCTCGCCCCGCTGAGCTCCTCGGCGGCTTCAGTGCTGAACTGGCCGAGGAACTCGATGTGTTTGGCACGTCGAGTTCCTCGGCCGTGTGTACGAGGCCTAAGTCTTACTGAGATAGAATGGTGAGCAAGCGAATGCAGCTAAATATCCTTAGCACTTCTCTAATCAGTTAACAGGTGGGCAGGACTTAAAAGGTGGAAAGGGCAGGTTTTCATGGATGCATTAAATGTTGGGACTTTTGAAGCACAGAATAGTGCTTCTTAGGTACTTGTTCCTCCACATAAGGCTTGGTGGTTAGTTAGTGATGATGTATTGGTTGATATTAGCAACAGAATTAGGTTAGGCAGACCGTGGCAAAACTTTGCTTTATATGGTAAAAAGGTACACCATTTACATTGCTGATGTAATAAGTGTGGTAGGCTCATTACAGTATTGCATATTAAAACAAAGCTGCATTTGTATTTTAAGGTGGTAACATTCCTAAATTTGTGACTTTCTGTCATTGATCTGTAGGTGCCCAGATTAAATATAGCAAAGCTAGCATCCAGAGTTTTTTTTTACATTAACACTAATACTTATTTTTCTATGTAGAACATTTTTCAGATCATTTAAGGACATACAAGGTTTTAATTTAACAAACTTAAACACCCTGTTCAAGTTAACAGCCTGGTTATATTAATATATAGGCTGTGAAAGTCAAGTGTTTAATTACTTCAGCTCTGGAAGGTTTACCCCCCCTTTATGACCAGGCCATTTTTTGCAATACGCCACTGCATTACTTTAACTGACAATTGCATGTTTAAACGTGCGACGCTGTACACAAACAAAATGTGTGTCCTTTTTTTCCCCACAGAGCTTTCTTTTGGTGGTATTTGATCACCTCTGCGGTTTTTATTTTTTGTGCTATAAACAAAAAAATACCAACAATTTAGATAAAAACAAAACAATATTTTTTTTACTTTTTGCTATAAAACACACCCCTAAAAATAAAACGTCTTAATAAATTTAGGCCAATGTGTGTTCTGCTACATATGTTTGGGAAAAAATCCCAATAAGCATATATTGATTGATTTTTGGCATCCCCTGCAACAAAAATTAAATTTTTGCTAAGATTATTACCAAAGGGAAGCCAAGTCTGAAGGGATGCAGACTTTGCCAACTCTGCAAGTGCAGAAGCTGATAATTATAAAACCACTCCCATATTTACTAAGCACAAGGACACAGACAAACAGCTATTTTTTCAGAATAACAAAAGGTAGGAATCTGAAACAAGCTTGTTGAAATCCTTGCAATGTACATAAATCACCCAGAAGGGAATGATTTTTTTTTCTCAACAAAACTGGAGCTACTCTTGAAAGAAAATAAATCAGCTTAACACGTGAGTCCAATTTTTTATCATGATGTGGCATTTGCATTTTTGATTAGTGTTTTTTTGACAAGATTTTAGAAAAATGTTATGCTGCCTATTCAGATTAGCATTTAATATGCAGTTCTGCATTAGTGATAGCTATTTTTACAAACAATGTAATAAAGTTGTTTTTTCTTAGCTTTAATTTGGAACATCAACAGTAGCACAAGAAGAAATTGCATTATTTCAGAATATTTTAGGAACTGTGTTGATGGACTTTTTTTCATGTTAGATGGGTTTTGCACTCCCATACAACTCTAAAGGAATGGAAAACCGACTTGAAGTAAAAAAGGAGGTCAAATGCACCCGTCAATGAATTCTAAATCATTTTAGAAACGTCTCAAACTGAAAACAAGAAAACTACAAAATTATCCTTCATGCTTTTTTTTGTTTTTTGTGATACTGTACATATATAAAGTTTCAGGATAGAACAGACTGGTAAGAATTATATTTGTCTTTAATTTACATGGCAATCAGATCACTGATGAAAAAGATCAGAATTCTTTCATTCCCATTTTACAAATCTAATGAAGTAACTTGTCTTAATCATAGTATTAGCATCACTTTAAGGAATGACCAGCAGTGTAGAGTATAAAAAAGCAAAAGCATGTTAAATATACAAAAAAAGTCTAGCAAATATACAAAATGGAATATCTGTATTAGTTTGACATGAGTTGCATTATACTAATATGACATGATTTGCATTGTATGAAGTAATATAACAAGAGGGATCAGTTGTATGAGGGAATCAGAGGAATTCATAACATATAATAAATCATGTAATCCAAGACACTGTACACGAAAAGGAAATATAACTGAACTGATGAATGCATCTGATCTAAGCTTTTAAAGAGGCTGTTAAATTGGCTGGTCGTTAAAACAGCAAGCCTGTAAAGAAAAATGTATACAAAAGAATGGCAGGTTAAATGATTTGCACACTATCTAGATAAAAACAAAAAATCCCATTTAGTTTTAAAGAGGATCTATGTGATACGTGCAGACTGTAGTAAGTTAAAATTAGGCTTCACTCTAAACCTTTTATTACCTGTGGGGCTTGTTTACATCAAATAATTTTTTTAATAAAAAAAATTCTGAATGACACCCCAATGCACTTTGCATTGCAACATGCATTGTGGTACATTGCCAAACTACATACATATTTCTTGGTACATTTGGCAGCCAATTTAAAATAAATAGGCTACGTTCAAGTGGAATGTGCTTAAGAAAGCTTACAAACAGGCAGGCTTTTAATGCAGAAGAGACACTGGGGTTGATTTACTAAAACTGCAGCTCTGCAGAGAAACAATCAGCTTCCAGGTTTTATTGTCAAAACGTAATAAAAGAAGCTGAAGTTAGGAGCTGATTGGCTACCATGCACAGTTGCACCAGATTCAGAGTGCACCAGTTTTAGTAAGGCCCCCGTACACACGACCGAGTTTCTCGGCAGAATTCAGCCAGAAACTCGATCGGAGCTGAATTCTGCTGAGAAACTCGGGCGGGTGTACACTTTTGGCCGAGGAAGCCGATGAGGATCTCGGCGAGGAAATAGAGAACATGTTCTCTATTTCCTCAATGGGAAATTTCGGCTCGCCGAGATCCTCAGCGGCTTCACAAGGAACTCGACGAGCAAAACGATGTGTTTTGCCCGTCTAGTTCCTCAATCTATGTTGGGAAATGCAAAACATTTTTACCAACACTTTTTTAGTGCTATCGCCTTTTAAAATGGCCTGCAACAGATTTTGGTAACAGTCTGCCTCAGTTTTGCTAACTTTACCAAATCAGGCAGCTCTTAATTGTGCCACTTTTACAAATTGGTGTTATTAAAGCACCAAATTAAAAAATACTTATCTCCAGTTCGTAGATATTGAAACTGGAGGTATTTGGGACCAACTGTTAGTTGGTGTATGTAGTATATTGCCAAGTGTAATCTTATAAATATAAAATTATACTTACAATATACTACAGTGTACAAAAACAGGCAAACTTCCTTTTCCTGTATGCAGTGTAGCAGAATGGCATATTTGCTAAGCCCCTGCCTGTCACTGGGTGTTAAGGACGCTGTCAGTTTCACATTCAATAGCCAATAATAGGCTATCTTTGGACTAATATTTGGTTCATTGTCAATCGCAAGGAGGTGGACCTGTTGGGGATCTGGTGTCTGTGAATGGATAGGCTCTGCTAACCCAGATACAAAACTGGCCACCACTGTCTGTGTGACAGCTGAAGTGACAGCAGGAAGAGCTGCACTGAGGGACACTCTGGGCTTAGTGCACCTCCACACTCAGTGTGTGCTCCAGATCCATGTACCTGTCTAAAACAGGTACATGAATCTGATCTGTCACCCACACTGGCATTTATCAGGTGAAGGCATGTCAGAATTTTATAGAGTGTCTTACATAGTCTAAGAATTCCCAACTATGTCTCTTATGTCTCTGTGCATTAAATCATTCCTACCTGCTTGTTTACAAAAGCACATACAACTCAGTGTACACTTTTGGCATCTCCTGAAATGAAAGAACTGCTGTGTGAATGCACAAGAGTAACATCATCTCAACCTGGCCAATTAAAATGGCCAAAGAAAAAACAGCCAAAAATGTCAGTGGCCGATACATATGCGCTAATGCAGCACAATGATGTAAATGGGTCCTTAATGCCTTAATTGTATTTTAAATGATAGCACTCTCAAGCCGCATACACACTATCATTTTTCCTGCAGGTTTTTCTCTTCAGGTTTACCAAAACCATGTAGTGCAAGGGCCTGCCTGATTGCATACAAATTGAAACTCTTGAGGTTTGACCTCATATTAGGTGGTTTTGGTAAACCTGAAGAGAAAAACTTGCAGGAAAACTGATAGTGTGTATGGGGCTTCAGGCCTCGTACACACAACCATTTCCTCGACAGAATCTATCAAGAAACTTGGTGGCAGAGCTTTTTTGCAGTGGAAAACGATCGTGTGTATGTTTTTCGTAGAGAAAACTGTCGTGGATCTCGACGAGCAAAAAAAAGAGAACAAGTTTTGTTTTTCCTCGTCTGGAGTCTCAATTTCCTCGTCGTGTTTCTCATCGGGCTGGTTTACGACGAGAAACACATTCGTGTGTATGCTTAGAAACCTGCGCATGCTCAGAATAAAGTATGAGACGGGAGCGCACCTTCGGTAAAAGTAGCGTTCGTAATGGTAATAGAACTTTCGTCACTCTGTAACAGACTGAAAAGAGCGAATCGTCTCTCACCAAACTTTTACTCAACACGCAGTAACATGAGATTAGTAAAAGCAGCCCCAAGGGTGGCGCCAGTGGAATCAAACTTCCCCTTTATAGTGCCGTCGTACGTGTTGTACGTCATCGCGTTTGAGAACAACGAGATTTTGTCTTGACAGCGTGTACGCAAAGAAAGCCTGACAAGGAACTCGTCAAGGAAAACGATGTTTCTTTTACGACGAGTTCCTCGGTCGTGTGTACGAGGCCTCAGACTGCACAACCGCAGAGCACAATTCAAAAGAAACACAAACTTTTCAAGAACATACTACGTATTTTCTGTTTGCATAATTCAGCTACAAATGCTGCTCCAGCTTTGTTATGCATAGTATACTATATATAATTTACATGTGATATATCCTGATAAATGTAATGCATATCATAGAATTTTTTTTTTTTTTATAAAGAATACAGGAAAAGGACACTAGGCTATAAAAAAGTTATACAGCAGGGAATATTACACTCACCGAACATTCAGTGCAGGTGAATTTTCCTGGCGCATGTATGTGAATGTCACATTCACTAGTTTATAAATACGTCTCTTAGTATTTTTTGTTTGGACATTCAAATGGACAGCATAACCACTAATTATTATAATATTTAAAAGGGGAGATATTAGAGATGCAATACTTATTCTTCCCAGCAAAATATATTGTTAACAGCCTCTCATATAGGTATGAATGTATGTATGTGTGTGTGACTAAAAAGAAAAACAAAAGAGGTAAAAATTAAAACACATTAAAATTATAAGGAATCAGAAACTGTTAACTATTTAATGTCTGTACATATTTCATATTTCCTGTCAGAGTCAGAGCATGCAGCAAATGAGCAAGTGGTTATTTCATCATTTATCAGAAGGCAAGGCACATAATGTGATAAAAATTTCCGTGCAAATAAAGGGAAAAAATATTATTTATACATATTTAATGCTTTCTCTTTATACTTATATTTTATATATAGATATATACTTAGTTTTGAAGGATCTTATTTTTTTCCTAGTGTTTTATGTATAGCGTTTTTTCTAATCCTTCAAATGTATGTCTTAAATTGCAGCAGACCCCCATTTCAGATTTTCCAGTTGCCTCACAAAAATGATTGAAACTTTCCTTACCGCTTCATATTTGTGAATACTATTTTCTAGTGCTGCTATTTTGGTAGCGACCCCTTAAAATCACATGCTCAGTCAAAAAGAGAAAGCAGCTCCCAATGACATGCAGGGAAAAGGAAAGGAAGACTGAGGAGTAGGGTCTCCTTTTTAGTGAGCAAGCTGAAAGAATTTCAACTACTACAGGCATCTTTTAAACTCATAATTCGGGCTAAAAATTTATATTTTGTACATTTGATCTGAATCTTTTGAATCTCTGTTAAGACAGACTATAAGTGGAGAAGGAGTTAATATATAAAATAATGCACTCTATTACTCTTTATTTCGCACATCACAGTGCATTATTTCAATCTGCCATGCAGGTCTTTAGCCACAAGCCTGCATGATGAGTGCAAAGTAGGTAGGTCGATAGGAGGGAAACACCATGCAGTTTACACTGTATAATAGCTGATAAGGTTTTCTTAGTTATGACAAGAGTTCTTATCCGGCCACCAAACTACTTTTAAATGTGAGTGACAAAGCTGATAAGTGCATGTAGTTTACATAGCTGTACAGTTATTCTAGAGAATATGTTCTCCATGTGTCTATGACTGCTGGGCATAAATGTATATTTGTATATATAGGTGCACTTTTATATCTGCGTATATATTATATATACAGTGTATATATATATATATATATATATATATATATATAGACACCTTTTTTTACCCAGAGATTATCTTACAAATTGGTTGATTCATGTCATTCTAACCTAAAATATGGCATATGATCCTAAATATCAAGGCTGGTACATTTAACACATAGCTACACGGACGAATGATACATTGCATAATGACAGCAGCATGGCATGGCAAGCTTAGAAAAACATGATGATGCTTGGTGGAATTTTTATCTTACATGCATGTTTATACATTAACCTTGATGACATTAAACCTGAACATATATAAAGACACAGTTGCCAAATCTATGTATGCCAGCCTTATATATACAAAAATGTAAACAACATTTTTTAAGGGATCCTGTGTTACTGTTCTTAAATTGTTATGTCTGCAGTTTCACTGGGTCTTTGAGAGCTGACATATGGACAAACATACTAAGATACTGTATGACCAGTCACATTAACCTGCTTCTATACATATTTAATGTCTGTATCAACAGAAATCAATATAGCAGCAGCATTTCCTAGGATATTATTCTCATGTCTTGTTACATCAAAGTCACTGTAAATCTGGCTTGCTTGCTATATTTTCATAATTTATATTAAAAGAGGGTTTAAGGCCATGTTCACACTGACGTTATCCAGAAGTTATCTAGGAAATCTATAAACAAGTATTATGCCCCAAAACACTTTTTCCTCTGTTTTAGATACTCCTGCTTTAGCCACGTTTAAAATATTTAATTGGATCCCAAACACACAGAATTCTATTTTCTCTAAACGCATCTAAATTGAACACACGCAAATGTAGGTAAACAAAAACATTGCGTGCATTTATAGGCATTTAGGAATGTCCTCTAGCACATATAAACTCTAGTTTGACACTGCCAGTGTAAATGAAGCCTAATATTTTTTTTATTTACACAGGCACCACCAAACAATATTTTTGCATTTAGATTTTTCTTTAACGTCCCTTTAAGTTTAAGACTATACAGTATTTAAAGCCCTGGCTAAAAGAAAATAATATTAATAATAATAATAATAATAATTGTAGTGTCATTTCACCCATATATGCAGAATGTAATTCTCACTTAGCCTAAGGGGGGACTTTGATAAAGAGAATTACCTACACAACTTCATGCATATTTCCTCCCTGCCAGTTCTGACAGCGACAACTGTACCCACAAACTGATGCTTTTCTCCCAGTCGTGTTGCTTCTTCTTTTGCAGATATCATCCTGTAGAACACATTACCAGCAGTCACTGGTCTTTGAGGTATGATTGGTTTTTAACTCTAATGGAGTTCCCAGAGACTAAATGAGCATTATATCCTGTATATAAGGGAGAAGTCACTCATGTGTCATTTTTTAAGCAGACAAGACATATAACATTTAAAACCAGGGCTTCTAGTGTTTTAGAATAGCCTACAATAAAGTAATAATGTGGCCTTGCCATTAAAATGCAAACTTAAAAAAGGTTGCTAAGGCTGAAAAAAATTAATAAAAAATTTGAGGACCTCATCATTATTTGTCAAATTGTATACAAAATGCAACTGAATATACAACAGATAAAAAAACAACATAAATCCTCAGTACAGTACTTTACAATCCTTTGTAGGACAGGCTACACAAGCTTCTTTGGATTGTTTTTATATCTAGCATAGATTCACCTGCCTTTGTACAAAAAGGTCTAGTAGAATATAAAATATCAGATACAATTATTCTGAGGTTCTGTAAAATCACCAAATACTGAAATGTACATATGTGATTTAATGAAAGCACTTTTACGTTTTAATCATGGCTTTAACATTCTCAATCATGTTTTTGAACCTAAAGCCTCACTTTGGGCAGCATAAAAAAATGACCCTTGCAGTGAGTACACCCTGCATTGAAAGGTTTAAATGTTAATTAAGCATAGGGGAAGAGAAATCAGCTATATTATTTACCCTAATTCTCACTCTAGCAGGCTTCCACCATGCTGTACAACCAGTTACCCAAAGCTCCTTTCTTTGGTGCTCTGGCTGGCGGTCACACACTGACACACATGGATTCAATGCAGGGCTGCTGGCCCTGCATTGTACTTGAGGACCCTGAAGGCCTTGTCCATACCCTGTAGCATCAGAGAGAAGAGGAAGGTGCTGGTGGCTGGGCGGGGGGAGCAAGGGGTAAGGTAAGTATTACAGCTTATTCTTCCACCTCATAAAACTTAAGGTCACTGCTCAAGCTCCTGTGAATCCATCTGGTGTTTCCTGCAATGGGTTTCCGTCTAACTCCTCATACTCTGTATATGCATAGAGAAAGATCCCAAACACTGCACACTTAGCAAAGCCTTTAGTACACATGTAATTGCAGCCTCAGCCAGCTTCACCCGAAGCCACACCCCCAACACAATTCACCCCACCCACAAGGATTAATCATGGAGGACCTCCATGATTTAGCGCCATGGGTGGGGTGAAACTTGTTTGGCGTGACTTTGGCTGAAGCTGGCTAAGGCTGCTTTCAACCTGTGTACTAATGGCTTTGCTAAGTGTGCAGTGTTTGGGAACTTTCTCTAAGCTTATTCATCTACCCATAAACTTAAAAAGCATTGCAGTGCGGGGAAGACTCACTTTAAGGGTTTTTATTTTTTTACTTCCCTGATTTCAGCTTTAAAGTGTAACATCAGCCAGTTTTGGATAGAGTGAAGGGTTAGAACCTGTAACAGGTTTTTATTGCTGCTCGAGTTAATAGCCTCCAGAATGTTTTATGTACAGCTTCCCATGCCATAAGAACATTCATTAAGTTGGAGATAGGAACTAGCAGTGAAGACCTGTGTGTGCTCCTAGTTACATGACAAGCCACTAACAATCAACGTGGTTCCAAATCATGTGATCACCATGACAACAAACCACGGTGATCCCAAAGAAACCTCTCTGGTTGAAGAGTTTAGTGTGCCTCTCTCGGCAGTTTAGTTAAAGTGGAACTTTACTCAGAAAAGTCCTGCTAGATCACTTCAGGCTGGCCCCATTTACAAGATATAGCTATGTAAAACATAAAAGACAAGTACCTATAATGTTTAAAATTTAGTAATACACTGTCTCATCCTTCACTGCACATGCTCAGTTGCTCTCTATTTTTAGGCTCTGCCGAATATGTAGAGGACGATCTGCTGACAGCCTAAAGAAATATTGCTCTCTGGGCTTCAGCAAAATGGCAGCCTCCAGCAAGAAAAAACAGGAGCAATTCTGGAGGCAATTTACAGAACACACTCATATTGGTAGCATCATTTTTTTATGTGGAATGTATGTTCCTTGCTAAAGAACGTTGATTTTTTTAAGTTGTTATGGGTAAAGTTCCACTTTAAGCAGAGAGAAAAATATACAATGTTACAAGGTTTAACAGTGTGTACAAATTACATTAAAATGTTTAGATGTACAATAATACGAGCAGGGAATCAAATAAAACCTTTATATTTCTTAAAAAATGTAAAAATGATTTAGGTGGGCATATCAGCCATGTTTAGTTAGCTGATGCATTCTGAAGCATACTGAGTTTGCAAAATTTAGTCAAAACATGTAAGCCTCAAAGACCTCTGGTTATTAAGCAGTTAATGTGTTTGTATTGCTATCTGTGTATAACGTAAAGAGTTTTTTTTCACTTTGGTGACCACTGTTGCAAGGAGAGGCCGTAAGGCCTCGTACACACGACCAGTTTCCTCGGCAGAATTCAGCTTCCGACCGAGTTTCTGGCTGAATTCTGCCGAGAAACCGGCCGTGTGTACACTTTCGGCCGAGGAAGCCGACGAGGAGCTCGGCGAGGAAATAGAGAACATGTTCTCTATTTCCTCGTTGTTCTATGGGAGCTCTCGCCCCGCCGAGCTCCTCGGCGGCTTCAGTGCTGAACTGGCCGAGGAACTCGATGTGTTTGGCACGTCGAGTTCCTCGGCCGTGTGTACGAGGCTTCAGGGGAAATCCACCATACCAGGTACAAATTAATCAGAAAAAAAAACCTGACAGAGGTTCTGACCTTTTCCCAAGCTATCCAAAATAATATTGTTATTATTTGCCTATAGTGGCATTTTAAGAACAATTTTAAAAGAATATCATTTTAGTGTGAACATTAGTTCCACTTTCTTTTCTTTTTTTTTTGGTTAGATTGCATGAATATTGCACACACTAGACAGGTGGACAACAGGCTGTAGAATAGTATTAAAAGTAGGTTGGTGGCTGCTGTTTTGAAAACACTGTGGGGACATTTTCAATTGTACATATATTTCAGGCTTTTCTCTTGTTTTAAAAGTTGTCACCTTTGTAAATTACTATATGTGTAGCTTGACGCAAAGGCCATTCCATGGGAAAACATATATACAATAGCGCTGCATGTGTGAATAAGTGACACTTATTCAAATTATGTACATATACTTGCAGTGCCTGCCACAGCCTGTACACTGAATGTATCTTCATACAGATGTCAACACACAACCTATGAATATACTGTACATATAAATCTGATGAAGTGTACAATACATAAAAATTAGCAATAATGTGCAATAAACAAATTTAATTCACCTAATCCTTCAAGGTATCTGTTGCGCTGTACAATTTGTATTGTGTATGGTGTGTGCATATATATATATATATATATATATATATGTACACACACACCATGCACACACAGACACATGATTCATACAGTGCCCTTCAGATCATTTGACAGTTTCCTCATTACTGAATACCAAATCCTACACTAAACTTTTGTTCCATGTGATATTTGTATCTGACATTAGGTCATATTTATAAACCATTTGCTGGTTAATAAGATAGATAGAGAGAAACACTGTTGAAGAGGCACACAGCAAATAATAGAAAATTGAGTCTGGGGCCTGCAAGTGGTTGGCAATAAATCAGGACAGTGAGATACCGTACTCATAGATCTATCCGGACCATATATATATATATATTATATAGGCATATATATCAATTAGCAGCTTTATTGTGACTGATGTTTCTGTGAAGCGCAGCCATATATATATGTATAGGATGTATAAATGTGTGTGTATATATTTTACCAAACAAATTTTCAGTTTAGGATTTGTTATTCAAGACATTGCAGAATTTGCCATCTCTGTATATGTTTTAATATTTGTTTGTATAATGTGTTGTGTGAAGAAGACAACTGTACAATGTCTTGCAAAAAAAGAATTAGTACTTTTGCAAGGCACTGTAGAAATATATTTTGTCTACACATACTGCATTATGCACACAGATATATCTACAAAAATGATTCATTATGATACAGGTTTTTCAAGAAGTACAGACTAACAAACTTGAGCATGTGTCTGGATCAATATGTACCTGAAGTTACAGACAAGGCCCAGGTAGAAGGCTAAGGTGCTTATCACAACATTTGTGAGTATCTGATTAATGCCTATCTGTCATAGCTAAAGTCCTCCAGGCAAAAACAGGTTAAACATTTATGGGATAAAGCAGAGCTATATAATGAAATTATATTATTTCTAGAATATTTATATCCCCGCAGGAAGATTATTGTTCTTCTTCCTTCTTGCTGGTTGGATGGTCAACTCTTTTGTGAGTGGAATTATGAATAAAAGGAGATTAAACAATAGCCCTGTTCCTTTTTCTGAAGAGAAGGGTCCACCAGAATATGGGTAATTATCTTATATCTCGAGCTAACAGCTGCAGGTTTTTGAGGACTTCTCCATTGTGGTAACAGCATTTTTTTTATTAAAAACGTGATTTTATCAATATGGACTTGGACCTATGAAGAAAACCTCATTTTCTTTTTTGATGGTTCCGGTAGATGAGAGGTAGGTTGTTATCCCAGGTACCAGGACTAAGGAAAAAGCACAGTGAGAAGGTTACTTTGGACAAAATGCAAAAATATGCTTAAAGAACAATGTTATTAAGAAGGTACTAAAACACTAGGAACATTTTAATATGAAAAACTCTAAAAAAAGATACCTGCAAAATGAATGATTAAGAACAACAGTCAAAAAGTTAAAAAGTTATTTTAAACTGTGACGGTTAGAACCTAATTTAATAGCAAAGTTATCACTAAATTCCTGCAGACATTCTTTGGTATGCTAAACCATAAAAAGGGCATAATACAAATTCCAAACATATGTTCCACTGTGTTAATAATAGTAACAAAAAATATTGACATCATTAATGTAGAATAAATGTGCATTACAGCAAAACTGACTTATCAAAATGACATAAATGTATAAACTATCATTTATACTCTAGGCCTGGGGCTCCTTCACACTTGTTCAGTGATCTGCATTTTCTGCAGGGGCACACAGACACAAAGTGGCCTTTTCACACTAGAATGTAGATTTGCTGTGTGGGAAAAATGCACCATGTCTGTAATTTTACACGCAGCTTCGCAGCTCTCTGTGGCACCCTGGAGTGATTGAAATGTCACATTATGACACTTCAACAAAGTAAAAAAAAGGGGCATTGTCCCAAAAGTATAAAAATAGTTCAGGTTTGGCATGTATATTGGCTGACACTATTTGTAAATATACAGATTTCTAGAGTACAATGGAAATTTGGTAAACCCTAACACTAAAATCCCTGCATCTACAGACATCAACGATCTAAAGCCTCGTTCACACGACCGAGGAACTCGACGGGCGAAACACATAGTTTTCCTCGTCGAGTTCCTTGTTAGGCTGTCGAGGATCTCGACAAGCCAATTTTCTCCATTCCCGTCAAGGAAATAGAGAACATGCTCTCTTTTTGGCTCGTCGAGTTTCTCGACCGTTTCCTCTCCGAAAATGTACACACGACCGGTTTCCTCGGCAAAAATTATCTCCCAGCAAGTTTTTAGCTGGTTTTTGCCGAGAAACTCGGTCGTGTGTACGAGGCCTAAGACTAACCTGGAGTACACACCTGGAGGAAGTCTGCTATTGGACGAAACGGCGTAGGGAGGAGCAGCGTGCTGACGTCACCATTTGTGAACCTACACTGCTATCCGGAAGGACGAGCGGTATATCTAGAGAGCCGGCCGGCTTACTTGAAAAACAAAACGCCCATACTTTATCTTCTAAATGTGAGTGCAACCGATTTATTATTAAACACCCTTTTATTGCAATACTGCTCTATGTCGGCTTTTTCTTTCCTTCTGTGACTAACATCCGTGAGGTAATCTGTTGGAGAGTCCTGTTGCTGTTGGAGAGCCATATTGCTTTATAGAGGTGGAGTTACTGGATGATCTGGATAACATCAGTGGCTGTTGAGCCTAAATGCCTATGTGATCTCTTTCATTAGGGATCTACGCAAGTCGGTAAGCAGATTAGGAATAGGAGGTGGAGGCTTTCTTCTTTTCTGCAAAACTGACACGGTGTTCTGGGATACTGTCAGCACTATTTCCTGTTGATGTGAATAGGCACGGAGATTGAATTCCCTATGAACTTATTTGGATCCATTACATGTGTTTGGCACAGGATGTAATGCATGCACATGTCACGATATATCTATTAATTTTTCTTTTTTCACATGGACTTTTAATCAGTTTATTCACATTGATGTCATATGTACTAGGATATGTATGTTTCACTTCTCATGTTACTATTGTGATCATCTTATCTGATTTTTAGTCCACGCAGCGCAGATTTTTTACCATTTTTTACCTAAGACTAACCTATCTAGCCCTGTAAAGAAGAAATCAGTATACATACATTTTTTTAAGCTGATCCAACCCGATCCCACACTGAGCTTTCAGCCATGGCTTCTCTTCGTAGGCGGGTGCAGAGGACACATTTGACAACGGAAGCCCCAGTGACTGACGTCACTCCCCATTGAATTCACAGCCGGTGTAGAGCTTACATACACTACATATGGAATATGTAAGGTATGTATACTGATTTATTCTTTACAGGGCCAGATAGGTTAGTGTTAGATTGTGGCTGTCTATAGATGCAGGGATTTTAGTGTTAGGCTGGACTTACACTTTAATAATAGAGGATTGAAAGGGCTATATTTAATCAAACAATACTTGTCTCTCAGAAATGATAGTACAAAAAGAAAATATTTAAATGAAAAAGCACATAGCAGATATACACTCACAAGGAGAAAGATATTTCAAGTTTGAGTTCAACCATTTGTGGTCCAGCTCTCGTGTGTACCTGCTTATTTCTATACCTTTGCCATGAATGTGTTTTGGTACAAAATATGGTTGACCAAGACATAAGGGATTGATTCATGAAAGGGGTATAAGATGTTTACTTGGCTTAGTGAATGAGATGAAGCTGCGTTAACTTCAATTATCCAATAGTGTGAGCAAAAATTCTGTTTTGAAACTTTCTTGGCACATGATTTGTTACTTTTTGCAAAGTGAATTTCACTTTACTTAGTTTAGAAAATTAGGTGAAACCAAGTGAAAATTCACTTTGCAAAGTGAACACGCTCTACTCCTTTAGTAAATCAACCAATGTGTCTTCAAAGTTTTAGCAATGGCATACAGATAAACAGTGTGGGAAACACAACTATGACATATTGATAGATGATTTTCATATATTAAAGCTAACTGTGATGGTTATATCTTGGCTAAGTTAATGTAAATGTATGTACAGTGGAACCTCGGATTGCGAGTAACGCGGTTAACGAGCGTTTTGCAATACGAGCACTATATTTAAAAAAGATCCTAACTCGATTTGCGAGTGTTGTCTCGCAGAACGCGCAGGATTCAAGCAAAAGCGGTGTGCAATACCACGTTTGGCATGAGGTGGGGGCGCTGGAGCCGAGCGGTGCCAATCGGAGTCGATTGGCGCCATTAGGAAATGCTTGGAAAATCTCAGAAATACTCAGTTGCCGAGCCTTTCCGAAGTTTTCCGTGTTCAGCCGAGGTGTCTTCGGGCCTTTCCGAGTGATTACGAGGCTCTCCGGCGCCCCCCACCTCTGGCCACATGCGGTATTGCATGCCATTGAAGGTAATGCGGAACACATTTTTTTCTTTTTCCATTGACTTAAATGGGGAAACTCGCTTTGATATGTGAGTACTTTGCATTACGAGCATTCTCCTAGAATGGATTATGCTCGTAATCCAAGGTTCCACTGTACATCTATTTATTTATGTACAAGTTTATAATATATTATGATTTAAATATCCCACATATTAAAGCTTAGTTCCAGGCTAAAATGAATCTAGGTCTTAAACATTAATCTAGGTCTTGAAGGCTTCACTGCCGGTTTCACTTAGTTGCAATGCCGGCGCCTGCACCCGATCCGATATCGTGGGATCCCTGGACAGGTAAGTATCCTTATATTAAAAGACAGTAATTACATTATTTGTAGCTGCTGACTTTTAAAAAAAATATGTAGATGCTGGAACTCTGCTTTAAATACATTAACATTTTTAAGTTGTTGCAAACCACAATAACAACACTTGGTGGTGCTATTGTGTTTTATTATTAATGAATACATCTTGTAGTCAGTGTAATATTGTACTAAATGAGGGGTCTACAAACTTTCTAAATAAAGAGCCAATTTACTATCCATCAGACCTTAGGGGGGCCAGACTGTGGCCAGCTGGAGTGGTCAATGTCTTAGGCCTCGTACACACGACCGAGTTTCTCGGCAAAAAACAGCAAGAAACTTGCTGTTTTGTTTTTTTTGCCGAGGAAACCGGTCGTGTGTACCCTTTTCGACGAGGAAACTGTCGAGGATCCCGTCGAGCCAAAAAGAGAACATGTTCCCTATTTCCTTGACGGCAATGAAGAAATTTGGCTCGCCGAGATCCACGACAGCCTAACAAGGAACTCGACGAGCAAAACGATGTGTTTCGCCTGTCGAGTTCCTCGGCCGTGTGCGAGGCTTCAGGTTTGGTGGTTAGTGGGAATATAAAAATGACACAGCCCACGTGGTCTGTAGGAGAGATAGTGCCCTCATAGGCGTGCGCATGGGGTGTGCCAGGTGTGCCTGGGCACACCCTAATGTGTGTCCGGAGGTCTGCTGTAAAAAGCTGCAAGAGACTGTATAGGGAGCTGCCTGTGAGACAGTTTCCCATTGAGCAGTCAGGGAGGCTTGTAAGAGCTATCAAACACCAGCCAATTATTGGGCTGCTTAAGAAAGGGGGCAGAGACACATACACAGAGCGGCCCGCCAGGCCCCTATCCTGTTGGCTTGTTTGATAGGCTAGCTGTTCGGTCCCCTCACCCCCGACATCAGTGCTGAGTTTTGACAGCTCCTCTCTGCAAGCAGTGACATTACATTTATTTCACACACTTAGCGGTTCCTACATGCCTCCCTGACTGCTCAATGTGAAACTCCCCCTCTCCTAGATCAGTGCCAATCGTTGCTGCCTATCAATGCCCATCAGTGCCAACCAATGCCACCTATCAGTGCCGCCAATCATTGCCACCTGTCAGTGCCCACCAGTGCCACCTGTCAGTGCCCATTAGTGACAATCAGTGCCATCTGTCAGTGTCCATCAGTGCCACCTGTCAGTGCCAGCCAATGCCACTTATCAGTGACAATCGGTGCCCAACATTGCTTCCAATCAGTGCCACCCATAAGTGCCAACCAATGCCACCTATCAGTGCCCAATAGTGCCAATCGGTGCTGCCTATCAGTGCCCACCAGTGCTGCCAATCATATTTGCCTATCAGTGCTAATCATTGCTACCAATGAGTGCCAATCAGTGCTGCCTATCAGTGCCAACCAATGCCATAAATTAGTGCCCATCTGTGATGCCTATCATTGCCCATCTGTGCTGCCAATCAGTGCCACCTATCAGTGCCAACCAATGCCATAAATCAGTGCCAATCATTGCTGCCAATGAGTGCCAATCGGTGCTGCCTATCAGTGCCAACCAATGCCATAAATCAGTGCGCATCAGTGCTGCCAATCAGTGTTGCCTATCAGTGCACATCAGTGTTACCTATCAGTGCCATCTATCAGTGACAATTAGTTCTGTCTATCAGTGCAGCCTATCAGTGCCCATCTGTGCTGCCAATCAGTGCATTTTTTTTATTAAACTAGTACTGCCTATCAGTGGTCATCAGTGCCCATCAGTGCTGCCTATCAGTGTCCATGAGTGCTGCCTATCAGTGCCCATGAGTGCTGTTAAATCAGTGTCACCTATCAGTGCCAATCAGTGCCCATGAGTGCTGACAATCAGTGCCCATGAGTGCTGCCAATCGGTGCTTCCAATCAGTGCCCATCCGTGCACTGAGTGCAGGGATGGGGAGTTGAACATTGTCCATGGGGAGGTTGATGGCCTGGTGGGGCAGTACTAAAATGTGCTGATGTTTATTAATGCCACATGCCGATCTTTAGTATAATAGGTAATAACCACACTACTATTTACAATAAACTACTGGAGGTAAATTCAAAAAGTGTCAGTAAAAGGCCTGCCGCTAAGCACTGTTATGTGTTCCCACACCACAAAAAAAGTGCAGTGCTAACTTACTAATCAATAACTTAACAATAATGGTGGAACCCTCTAATGTATGGAAATCTCAATAAAAGTCAATATTACCACAATACCGGTCTCTGTGATATGTAACGTCACATATAATACACATCAAACTGAAAAAATAAATAAAAAGTGAAACTTAGTAGGGATGGTGGAAACCTCTCCTATAGATATTTGCCATACAGATTAACTTCAAGTGCAATAATTCCAATGATATGTGATTTAACATGTAATACACATCAAAATGAGAATAAGACATCATTTTTTTAAACTTAGCAAGGATGGTGGAAACCCCTCTACAGATAATTGCAATATAAATTAACTTCAAGTGCAACAACTTCTCAGTTGGGAGGTTCACACCATTATAGCACTTTGGAATCATTTTTTTTTAGATTGTTAAACTTCATTTTATATGTTTTAGTTACTATTATAATGTACATTTTTGCACTTGAAGTTAATTTTCCACCACCCTTGCTAAGTCCATGTCTTTATGGACCTTGCTTTGTACACTGGTTCGCAGCCGTGTTGGAACAGGAAGAGGCCATTCCCAAACTATTACCACAAAGTTGGAAGCATGAAATTGTCCAAAATGTCTTGGTATGCTGACACCTTAAAAAATACCTTTACTGGAAATAAGGTGCCAAGCCCAACCCCTGACAAAAACAACCCCACACTATAATCCCCCCTCCATCAAATGATTTGGACCAGTGCACAAAGCAAGGTCCATAAAGACATGGATGAGTGAATTTGGGGCGGAGGAACTTGCCTGGCCTTCACATTAAAGTGGAGACTGCGAGCCAGGCTTTCTCATCCAACATCAGTGCCTGACCTCACAAATGCGCTTCTGGAAGAATGGTCAAACATTCCCACAGGCACACTCCTAAACCTTGTGGACAGCCTTCCCAGAATCTATATATATACAGTACAGACCAAAAGTTTGGACACACCTTCTCATTCAAAGAGTTTTCTTTATTTTCATGACTATGAAAATTGTAGATTCACACTAAAGGCATCACAACTATGAATTAACACATGTGGAATTATACATAACAAAAAAGTGTGAAACAACTGAAAATATATTTCATATTCTAGGTTCTTCAAAGTAGCCACCTTTTGCTTTGATTACTGCTTGGGCACACTCTTGGCATTCTCTTGATGAGCTTCAAGAGGTAGTCACCTGGCGCAGCACCCCATCACTCTCCTTCTTGGTCAAATAGCCCTTACACAGCTTGGAGGTGTGTTTGGGGTCATTGTCCTTTTGAAAAATAAATGATGGTCCAACTAAACGCAAACCGGATGGAATAGCATGCCGCTGCAAGATGCTGTGGTAGCCATGCTGGTTCAGTATGCCTTCAATTTTGAATAAATCCCCAACAGTGTCACCAGCAAAGCACCCCCACACCATCACACTTCCTCCATGCTTCACGGTGGGAACCAGGCATGTAGAGTCCATCCGTTCACCTTTTCTGCGTCGCACAAAGACACGGGGGTTGGAACCAAAGATCTCAAGTTTGGACTCATCAGACCAAAGCACCGATTTCCACTGGTCTAATGTCCATTCCTTGTGTTCTTTAGCCCAAACAAGTCTCTTCTGCTTGTTGCCTTTCTTTAGCAGTGGTTTCCTAGCAGATATTCTACCATGAAGGCCTGATTCACACAGTCTCCTCTTAACAGTTCTAGAGATGTGTCTGCTGCAAAAGGTGGCTACTTTGAAGAACCTAGCATATGAAATATATTTTCAGTTGTTTCAGGCCTCGTACACACGACCGAGTTTCTCGGCAAAAACCAGCAAGAAACTTGCTGTTTTTTTTTTTTCCGAGGAAACCGGTCGTGTGTACATTTTTTGACGAGGAAACTGTCGAGGATCCCGTCAAGCCAAAAAGAGAGCATGTCTTCTTTTTCCTCGACGGGAATGGAGAAACTTGCCTTGTCGAGTTCCTTGACAGCCTAACAAGGAACTCGACGAGGAAAACGATGTGTTTTGCCCGTCGAGTTCCTCGGTCGTGTGTACGAGGCTTCACACTTTTTTGTTATGTATAATTCCACATGTGTTAATTCATAGTTTTGATGCCTTCAGTGTGAATCTACAATTTTCATAGTCATGAAAATAAAGAAAACTCTTTGAATGAGAAGGTGTGTCCAAACTTTTGGTCTGTACTGTATATATACACAGTGCCTTGCGAAAGTATTCGCCCCCCTTGAACTTTGCGACCTTTTACCACATTTCAGGCTTCAAACATAAAGATATAAAACTGTAATTTTTTTTGAAGAATCAACAACAAGTGGGACACAATCATGAAGTGGAACGAAATTTATTGGATATTTCAAACTTTTTTAACAAATAAAAAACTGAAAAATTGGGCGTGCAAAATTATTCAGCCCCTTTACTTTCAGTGCAGCAAACTCTCTCCAGAAGTTCAGTGAGGATCTCTGAATGATCCAATGTTGACCTAAATGACTAATGATGATAAATAGAATCCACCTGTGTGTAATCAAGTCTCCGTATAAATGCACCTGCACTGTGATAGTCTCAGAGGTCCGTTTAAAGCGCAGAGAGCATCATGAAGAACAAGGAACACACCAGGCAGGTCTGAGATACTGTTGTGGAGAAGTTTAAAGCCGGATTTGGATACAAAAAGATTTCCCAAGCTTTAAACATCCCAAGGAGCACTGTTCAAGCGATAATATTGAAATGGAAGAAGTATCAGACCACTGCAAATCTACGAAGTCCTGGCCGTCCCTCTAAACTTTCAGCTCATACAAGGAGAAGACTTATCAGAGATGCAGCCAAGAGGTCCATGATCACTCTGGATGAACTGCAGAGATCTACAGCTGAGGTGGGAGACTTTGTCCATAGGACAACAATCAGTCGTATACTGCACAAATCTGGCCTTTATGGAAGTGTGGCAAGAAGAAAGACATTTCTTAAAGATATCCATAAAAAGTGTCGTTTAAAGTTTGCCACAAGCCACCTGGGAGACACACCAAACATGTGGAAGAAGGTGCTCTGGTCAGATGAAACCAAAATCGAACTTTTTGGCAACAATGCAAAACGTTATGTTTGGCGTAAAAGCAACACAGCTCATCACCGTGAACACACCATCCCCACTGTGAAACATGGTGGTGGCAGCATCATGGTTTGGGCCTGCTTTTCTTCAGCAGGGACAGGGAAGATGGTTAACATTGATGGGAAGATGGATGGAGCCAAATACAGGACCATTCTGTAGGAAAACCTGATGGAGTCTGCAAAAGACCTAAGACTGGAACGGAGATTTGTCTTCCAACAAGACAATGATCCAAAACATAAAGCAAAATCTACAATGGAATGGTTCACAAATAAACATATCCAGGTGTTAGAATTGCCAAGTCAAAGTTCAGACCTGAATCCAATCGAGAATCTGTGGAAAGAACTGAAAACTGCTGTTCACAAACGCTCTCCATCCAACCTCACTGAGCTCGAGCGATTTTGCAAGGAGGAATGGGCAAAAATGTCAGTCTCTCGATGTGCAAAACTGATAGAGACATACCCCAAGCGACTTACAGCTGTAATCACAGCAAAAGGTGGCGCTACAAAGTATTAACTTAAGGGGGCTGAATAATTTTGCACGCCCAATTTTTCAGTTTTTTATTTGTTAAAAAAGTTTTAAATATCCAATAAATTTCGTTTCACTTCATGATTGTGTCCCACTTGTTGATTCTTCAAAAAAAATTACAGTTTTATATCTTTATGTTTGAAGCCTGAAATGTGGCAAAAGATTGCAAAGTTCAAGGGGGCCGAATACTTTCGCAAGGCACTGTATATATATCTATATATAAAAGCATGCTTGTTTGAGCTTTGGGGTGCACACCCTAATGCAATAGGCTGCTCATGCCTATGAGTGCCCTATTATTGGTATTGCTGGGAGGAATAGCGCCCCATTGTTAGTGTGAGTGAAAGGAATAGTGCCTCATCATTGGTATCAGTAGGAGGAATAGTGGCCCCTCGTTAGTGTCAGTGAGAGGTTTCATGCTCTGCTGTTAGTGTCAGTGGAAGACATGATGCCTCATCGTTGGTGCCTTGTATTAGCGAGAGTAACAGGCAACCAAAGGGCCCACAGTTTGGAGACCACTGTACTAAAGGAATCACAGCTTACATTTTTTAAAACATCTGCATTGCCCACATCTTATCAGCTACACCTTATCATATTTCTACAATATTAGAAAATGTATGGAAATCTCTAATCAGATCGTTAATTAAACTAGATTCAAGTATAAGGCTCTTAGAATTTGAGGCTGGGTTCACACTTGTCCGACAAATGCTCCGACATTGGGAGCTCAGGAGCTCGCATGACGTGTGAAAATCAATGTTTCCCTATGAGAGCTGTCTTAACTGGTCCGACACAAGTCGGTCCGACTTTGAAAATGCTCCCTGTACTACTTTGGTCCGACATTGATCCTACTTCAGCCCATTGAATATCATTGAAGTCGGACCAAAGTAGGAGCCTTGTCCTTACCAGACATCCGACATGTGATTACAGCAGCAGTGAAAAGGAATTTATCTCACTCTGGGATTGTTTTGATTGGTCAAAGAACAAGTCAGACTATCACAAAGTCGGTTCAAAGTAGTATCCTGTTCATGAAAGTCGGATAGATGTAGGACCCATGTAGGATCAATGTAGGACCAATGTAGGACAGATGTCGCAGAGCAAAGTAGGATGAAAGTCGTACTGCTGTCGTGTAGTATAGTGTGAACCCAGCCTCAACCAGTTTTACTATTTAGATCAGAATATACAGTGAAACCTTGGATTATGAGCATAATCCATTGCAAGAGAATGCTCGTAATCCAAAGTACTCGCATATCAAAGCGAGTTTCCCCATTGAAGTCAATGGAAACAAAAATAATTTGTTCCACATTGACTTTAATGGCATGCAATACCACACACTCAGAAAGGGCTGAGGACACCTCGGCTGAACTCGGAAAGGCTCGGGAACGGAGTATTTACAAGATTTTCAGAGCATTTCCGAACGGCTCCGAACGGCGCTGTCCAGCTCTGCTCGACCTTGGCACCCCCCCATCTCAGGCCAAACGCGGTAGAGCACACTGCTTTGGCTTGAATCCTGCTCGTATTGCGAGACAACACACGCAAACCGAGTCAGGATTTTTTCAAATACAGTGCTCGTATTGCGAAGCGCTCGTTAACCGCGTTACTCGCAATCTGAGGTTCCAATGTACTTGACAAATGCTCTGGGACAAAACAAGCCCATTTTGGCCAGGCTTCCATGTTTTTATTCACACCCAATTTAGAACATTTTTGAAAAAAATATATATATTTTTTCAAATTGCTTTGCTTTTACATTATGCTAAATCGATTTGTGTAATTGATAAATAACTATTTGTCAACCCTGTGCAAAGATCACATCCTCTACACAAAACAAGTCCTAGTCTGTCTTAGAAAAAATTACAATATATAAATGAGCTTCCAAAACATTACTCTGTTTTTATCGATGATGGAAAAAAAAAACTTTTAGCTCTACTGTAAAAAGCCAGCTCTTTTGCCTATAGGCCTAGTATGCCTTATAGTAAATCCAGATTGCTCTTTTTTTTTTCACTAGCAAAATGCACTTGACACTTTGACTAACAAAATTAACTTATTGTTCCACACTTACCTGTGGCTGATAAATGCTGCCAGGGTCCCGTGGACCCAGTCCTACAAATCGGTTTGCGGGAGGCGTGCTAGGTGCAGAATACGCTGTTAAATGAAAAAGGAATGTGATTCATAGTATATATGAAACAAGATGTCAAAACGTGTCACAAAAACTATACCACAAATGTTCATATAAACACATGAAAAAAAAAAAGGCTAGGCCCCAGTAATGGTTTTCCAGGTGAGCATTCTGAGCGTTTTCACTATGTTAAAGGCCAAGCCAAAACTCAAAACTGACATTTCAGCTTTGCGTGGTGACTGGCAAACTAATATACATGCTGGCTTCTTACATCACTTAGATTTCCAGAATTCCCAGTTTGCCCAACTGCCATGGCTTTTACAAGGCAAAATTATGATGTAGTTCTCTTATGGATTTAGCATAATGTAGAATACACAAGGAGAGACCAGACGCAGTAAGTGCTATTGCCTTGCAAAATATTTTACACAAGCTAGTTTAGCAAATGTTTCCCTTTCTGAGAGAGAAAAGAAACAGGTAAATCAATCCATAGCTGAGTAGAAAAAATGGAAATATCAGTTTTGCGATGGGCTGATTTTTTAAATATTATAGCAATTTTAGACATACTGATAACTATGTACATCTTGTTGGTTGCAACATATAGAGGTCGATTTACTAAAATGTGGAGAGTGCAAAATCTGGAGCGGCAGTGCATGGTAGCCAATGAGCTTCTAACTTCAGCTTGTTCAATTAAGCTTTGACAAAAAATAATGGAAGCTGATTTCTATGCAGAGCTGCACCAGATTTTGCTCTCTCCAGTTTTAGTAAATCAACCCCATAGGTTGATGCATAAAACACCTTATCCTGACTGCATGACTTCTGTTCTGTATTGGGGATTAAGAATAAAGCAGCTCAAGCACTTGTTTTGTGACCATAAAATATCAGCACTCACAGAGAGCACAGAACATTTCATTGCACTTCGTGTTAGCAATAACAACTAAAAATATTCCTTTTGATATGAAAAAATACTTTTTTTTTTCAATGAAAGATAAATCTTCTTACAAACTAAGTAACAACAACATTGTCTGTTTGGGTAGATCCAATGTGATAGTTGTAGCAAGCAAAGGAATACTCGGTTCATGCTCAATAACACTCAGCAAGCATATAAGCCTGCATCATCAATGCACATTTCTTTGTACTAATATTTTGTGAATACCTTAGTGCCATAAAAGGTACTCACTTGGAGAAGTGGGTGAAGAGGTACCCCCATCAGATGCAGTAGTAGATTTGGTGTCGGAGGGCAATGCAAGACGGGGCATTCCAGGAGGAGGTGGGGCCAGCATCTGCGTGGAGATATAGTGACTTGAAACCTTCACCTGGCCGCTCCCATTCAGCTGAGATAATAAGTGGGTGGAGAGCAGATGTAGTAACAGTCTAGGGCATAGCCCCAGATGCAGAATATTTAAGGGATAATACCCAACTTAAAACTATAAATACATTTTATATGACTATATACAGAAAACCACATGTCAGCAGTTACAGCATCTATCATCATTTCCCACTTATTTTAAACCGGTCACCATTATTTATACCCAGAATTGACTACATTTTCTATCAAAGCACACTTAACTTATCTTTTGATAATGGCCACATGCTTACCGGGCCAGGTTGCTGGGTGGACGGGTCACAGGCAAGGGATACCAAGTCTTTCAGGGGATCCTGAGGGTTAAGGTGAGGAGGATAGCGGATTGCTGTGTGTGGAAAGTAAGTGGAGGCAGCCTGAGGAAGTAGGGAGGAAGGTGGGAAGTGTAATGTTGTGGAGGTATGGGGACTGCGGGCCAGACCTGAGTAAAGCAAAGGTAATTGTAAGAGAGAAATGGGAAAAGAGAAAAAAAAAAGAGAGGAATAAATAAACAACTAAAACAATGAAAACACAACAAGAAGATTTGTGATGTGTAACAAGAGAGTCTGAGGCATAAAATACAGTATACCTGTCCAAATTTCCAACTGTGCACTTATCTGTGCAATCAGAAGAAAGCTATCTTATATTTTTCACTCACCACTGTGCACAGCTATGACCGGCCTGTGATGCTGAGTAAAGCCACTGATTCTTGGGGATGTGTCTTGAGGAGATGGACTGTGAAATGGTGATTTATCCAATTCAGATTTTTTCACAGTTGGAGACATTCCTATCCAATCAATTACAATACAGAAAACGAATTAGGAAGCAGTATATACTTTTATGCAAATGGTATGGAAACATTTCACTAAACAAATAAGGAATGGCACTGGATGATAGACTATGGGAGTCATTTATTAAAGGCAAATCCACGTTACACTACAAGAGCAAACTACAAGTGCAAAGTGCACTTGAAATTGCACTAAAAGTAGATCTGAGGGGGACATGCAAAGGAAAAAACAGCATTTTAGCTTACACATGATTGGATGATAAAATCAGCAGAGCTTCCCCTCATTTCAGATATACCCCTCAGATTTACAGCGACTGTACTTCCAAGTGCACTTGCAGTGCAATTTCAAGTGCACTTTGCACTTGTAGTTTGCTCTTGTATTGCAAAGTGGATTTCCCTTTCATAAATAACCCCCTATATGTAAGCACCCATTCATTTAATGTCACAGGTTCACACTAGTTATGATTGGTGTACTGTAAGTATACATACTGTATGGTGTAGTCTGGAATAACAAAGGTTATCAATTATTGGTGAACAGTGTGAAACAATTGTAATTTTTTTTTCTCAATACAGAGCTGAAGGTCTGGACCAAGTGTACAAATACAGTACCCATTCATTTAATGTCACATGTTCACACTAAGGAACTAGGAGCACTGATCTCTTCAGAGGGTGGTCAGTCCAAACTCTGCTGTCTTGAGGAGGAGCAACATCATGGCTCCAAGTAGCAGCACGTAGCTGTGAAGCACCTGTTTGTTCCCCCGATTGAGATATGAATGGGATCCTCCTATATGAAGCCGCACCGTGAGATACTTGTTTAAAACTTATGGTTACGGACGGACACGGACATATCCAGCAGACTCTGCTTATCTGAATTGGTCTCTGTTTGCTGTACCTGGGTCTGCTTTTAGCTGTTTCCGGCCATTTGGCTGGCCTGTTTGCCGTGCAGTGACGGAGAGCTGAGGAGGCTGGGAGCAGAACTACGCGGTACAACGTTCGGAAGCAAAGCGAGCCAGGGAGCCCGAGCCCAAGGTGCAGACGGAGATTCCCCTGATCTGACCTGCTGGAGACCTGGGGGAAGCAGGAGCCTCGAGGACCCTCTGAAACATCATAGGACCAGTCGGAAGTTGCAGAGGAGGCGAGGAGAAGAGGCGGACAGACAGGTACATTAGAGCAGCAGGGGACCGGACTGAACAGGCTCTGTGGTGGGGTCTGAACTGCATAAACTATTAAAAAAAATTGAGGTGGAGACTGAAACTAAAACAGAGGACACTGGAAAAAAGCCTGTGAAAGCATCCCAGCTATCTTCTTATTTATGCACCCACCAGTATACCACCAGTATACCCACCTACCCGCTAACCTGCATATTTACCTGCACCCTAGGGCAGCTCCTCTCTTTTACAGTAAGAGTACAGGTACTGGTCAGTTAAATCCGTATACCAGCCATACAGCAGTGGTTTAATACTCACATATACATTTGTAATATCTGCATATTTACCATACAACAAACTGCACAAATATATGCCTATCAACTTGTGAAGCTGTATATCCAGTGTGTAGCAATTGCATAACCATCACCAGCTGGAAAAATCTGCCTACCCTTTATGCAGTAAATGTACAAGTACCTACTAAGACTATAGGCGCAGAGAAAAAGTACTAAGAAAAGGAGCTCCAACTTAAATTCTGGGGATACGGAGGCCCCCCCCCCCCCTTTTTTTTTTTTTTTTAATTCGAGAGCTTGTAAGTCCTCTGAAGTTGAAACTACAATCTGGACTGCATACTTATCTGTGCACTTATCAGTTAACCGATTCAGTTTGGTTTGATCCGGTTATTTGCAATACTATTTGCCCTTAATACTGTACACTCATAATATACAACCACTTGCATATTGGTCTGCATAATCCTGATATATACTATAAAGCGCAAAAATATATAAAAAACAAGGTGCAATCAGCGCAAATATATAGATCAAAAAATTATGATATTAAAAGTGTATTTATGTGATACAGACCCCCAGGGTTCAGATCACTGGTAATGCCAGCTGAACACTAAGGGAAATTCGCAAAAATCCTAAGCAAGTAAAAAATAAAATAGAAAAAGTGCAGCGCAAAACTCAAATATATAAATGATACTGGTATACTCAAACACCAATACCATAAGTGTGAATATAAATATGCAGAAAAAAAAAAAAAAAAAAAAAAAAAAAATATATATATATATATATATATATATATATATATATAAAAATTAAATACAATTCAAACAAACAGTCCAAAAGTCCATAAGTGTCAGAAGATGAGTGAATTAAACGAAAATAAATCTCCACCACGTGACAATCCACCAAAATTTTGAAGTGATCCCTCCACCGTTGTAGATGGCTACTCTCACCTTCATATATGGACCACTGAGTTAACAGATGGTCAATAAAGCAAATCAAATAGGCAGGTCATGAACAGGAACCAGGCTGATGTATTAGATCCTCATAAGACAACCAAACCGCAAAGGACAGGTGCATGTAAAGAGATAATCACATACTAAGTGCTCACTGTTGCAATGTGTGGATTTATTCTTTAAAAGAAGCAAAAGTCAGGCTACTCACATTTGGCCAGACAAAAAACGGCATGAAGTAACAATCTTTAGGAATGAACAGCAGATGAGCGACGTGATGTTTCAGGCTCCTAAACCACCGGACGCGTTACGTTATATCAACTTCCTCAGCGGGGCAGCCCGCCCCGCTGAGGAAGTTGATATAACGTAACGCGTCCGGTGGTTTAGGAGCCTGAAACATCACGTCGCTCATCTGCTGTTCATTCCTAAAGATTGTTACTTCATGCCGTTTTTTGTCTGGCCAAATGTGAGTAGCCTGACTTTTGCTTCTTTTAAAGAATAAATCCACACATTGCAACAGTGAGCACTTAGTATGTGATTATCTCTTTACATGCACCTGTCCTTTGCGGTTTGGTTGTCTTATGAGGATCTAATACATCAGCCTGGTTCCTGTTCATGACCTGCCTATTTGATTTGCTTTATTGACCATCTGTTAACTCAGTGGTCCATATATGAAGGTGAGAGTAGCCATCTACAACGGTGGAGGGATCACTTCAAAATTTTGGTGGATTGTCACGTGGTGGAGATTTATTTTCGTTTAATTCACTCATCTTCTGACACTTATGGACTTTTGGACTGTTTGTTTGAATTGTATTTAATTTTTATATATATATATATATATATATATATATATTTTTTTTTTTTTTTTTTTTTTTCTGCATATTTATATTCACACTTATGGTATTGGTGTTTGAGTATACCAGTATCATTTATATATTTGAGTTTTGCGCTGCACTTTTTCTATTTTATTATATACTATAAAGCAACTCTACAAACATCAGCATATTTGCTATGAAATTTGTACGGACATTAATTAGTAACTGTGCAGAAATCTGCACAACTATAGGCGAACAACAGCAAAGTCATCGTCATATGTCATAATTATATTTTGTCATGTTTTTCTGTTTGTATATGCTTTCTGCGATTTGAGTGCAGGTTATGTGCCCCCCCCCCTTTTTTTTGAGTATTTAGGGCAGCCTGCTGGTTATTCAGCCACCAATACAGATATATACGGCTAAAAGGAAGGGGGAAACTTCTTTTTCTTGGAAAGATGGAAATATTTGGAATGTCTGATTGTGTTTGAGTTCATCTGAATACCCAACTATGTACCACCTTGCAGACCATCGTGCATATTTGTTTATAAAGCGGGGGTCTTTATTATATTTTTACTTTGCAAATCTTGTTGCACTACAACTGTATACTTTGTACACTTACTAGTAAATTTAATTGCACAACCACCTGTATAATCAATTTGAAGAGATATTAGCAGATATAGCAAAACCTTATTTAGTAGAGGGACTGCTGCTTACAGTAGCCATTACTGTAGCAAAGGAATGGGGAGAAAAGGAGTCAAAACAAACCAGGCAGAAAGCAGGAGTTGCAATACTATAAAAACATACTTGGTTCAGGATAACCATGTAGCAGAAAATACAAATGAAAATATATCACTACCACCATCACCAGTAGAATCAGTAAAAAAGAGTTGGGGTAGGGGTGGAGAAGTGGAAGGAGATAAAACAATGGCAGAGAATACACAAAAGGGCAATAAAGCCCAGTCCTCACAAGCTAAGAGTAATCAAATAGATCAGGTATCCCTGGGAGGACAACAACAACAACTGAAAATGGGCCCCAAAGATTTACAAGTGCTCCCTACAAAACATGATATAAGAAATATGATGTCCCGCTTAGAACTTACGATTAAAGGTGAAATGAGCGCATCAAGAAGACATATACAAAATGTCCTACAACGAGTAGAAGAGACTGAAGAACACCTGGAAGAACTTAAAGGGGCAATATTAGAATTGCAAGAGAGAACTGAGCTGGGATGGTTAAAAATAAGGAACATCCGATATAAGTTGGAAATCAAGAAAATCGCAGTAGACGAAAAAATCGAAGGATAAGGCGACTTCCAGAGACTGTTAAGGATACAGAATTAGAAGATGTGCTAAAATAAGTTTTTAATAAAGGCTTGAAATAAGAAGAGTTTGAAAAGAAGATTTTCCAAGGGATATGATAGTAAGATTTCATCACTACGAAGTAAAATAACAGGTGTCGCAGAGTACAAGGAGCACCCCATCCATGATCTAGCTCCAGAAACTTTAGCCCGTAGAAGAGCACTGAAACCTTTGATAAACCACCTACAAGTGAATAATATCACTTATAGATGGGGAGTCCCAGCGTGTTTGATTGCAAAAAAACAGGGGATTTCAGCAACCATACGTTTCCCAGAAGACCTAAAAGATTTCTGCAGTAAACTAAGCTTGCCATACATAAATCTGGAAAACTGGAAAGGGAGGCCGCTGACTTGGAAGAAATTAAAAGATTAAGAGTGGAATACAGTATAAATCCCCCGAAATAGGTTAAAAACAAGGGGAAAAGGTGTAGAAGAATTCAAGTAGATGAGACAGAATGGCGTAGGAGGAGGGCATGTATAGGATTCACTTGGGGGGAAACAACAGGGAGTGGCTATGCCCACTTGGATCTCCAGAACCACCCTTAAGTTTGGGGGATGATATCTGGAAGACCAGGTGGGCATATAAAAGCCCCAGAGGGAGGGTCCGTCCGGCCGAGGGCCCAATTGGGCGGAGGCCGGGGGAGACTCAACATTGTTTTTCAATGTTAGGGGTGGGAGGAGGGAGGGTTCGATGTGGAGGGGTACATGTTGTTTAAATGGTATATGTATGTGGGTGTATTTAGATTATGCCCTTTGTTATTTGAGTGGTACATACCTAGAACTAGGGAAAATGTCCCCGTTTTCCTCAGTTTTTTTCCCCCAATCATCTCCATAGTAAAGCCTATAAAATTTGCCTTTGAAATATGGCTCAGTTGAAAATAATTACATAATGTGAGAGGTCTAAATACTCCTAATAAGAGGCACCAGATATTTCAGGAGTTGAAAGGATTCTCTGCCAATATAGTTTTCTTACAAGAAACCCATTTACAATGGACATCAAAAACTAAGCTGGGATCTAAAAACTTTTCCACATGGATGCATATTTACTCACCCAATAAAAGATCAAGGGGTACAGCAATAGGGTTTGACAAGAATACACAATTCACAATGAAAGCAATGGAGTCGGACCCTGATGGGCAGTATATATTTATCAAGGGGTCTTTATTTAATACTGACTATACCTTGGTGAATGTGTACTGCCCAAATAAACGCCCATTTGCTTTCTTGAAAAAGGTCCTAAATAAACTAAGGTGTTTCAGAGAGGGTAGATTGATAGTAGCTGGAGACTTCAATGTTGTCTTTGACCCAGCTCTGGATACCCAACCTCTCTCCTTGAGGTCAGAGGGAAAGTATCTAAGGGCAGTTAAACATAGACTCCATCAATTGCAGTTGGTAGAGACACCCTACAGACATTTTACATACTACTCCCCAATACACTTGTCATATTCTAGAATTGACTATATCCTGTTAGGCCGCGTACACACGACCGGTTTTCTCGGCAGAATCCAGCAAGAAACTCCATGGGAGGCATATTCTGCCGAGAAAACCGGTCGTGTGTACATTTTTCGCCGAGAAACCCGTCGGGAAACTCGTTGAGCGAAAAAGAGAACATGTTCGCCCATCGAGTTTCTCGGTCGTGTGTCATCAGCTTTTAGAAGGGTTACGAAGGACAGAAATAAAATCAATAACTCTCTCGGACCATGCTCCAGTGGAGGTAGTCCTGGAGTTAAGGGACATCCCGACTGGACAGAGGTCTTGGAGATTAGACGAATCTCTCTTACACAATCCTAGGATAATGGGGGAACTAGAGAAGGAGATGAATCTATTTTTCAAAGAAAATAATAGAGAAAATATTGCCCCAACTTTACTCTAGGAAAACCATATATGAAGGGGAGGTTGATCGCAGAGAGAGTAAAGCGGGGGAAAATATGTCAGGCTCAAAAACAATCCCTTCTACAAGAAATCCAGGCTTTGGAACAGATGCATAAAGTGCTACAGGACGATCAAATTATGGCGTTATAACAGAAAAATGTGAGATACTGAGGGTCCAGATGCAGCAAGATACTAAGCGGATGTTTAGTAAGATGAGTAAGAAATACTACGAAATGGGGAATAAGCCTGGGAAATTGTTGGCAGAGATAATTAAACCCAGAAATAAGGTAAATTATATAGCAAAAATGAAAGATAAAAAGGGGGAATTAAAATGCTCTACAAAAGATGTTATGACGATCTTCCAAGAATACTATCAAAAGCTATATAAAGTAAACAATATATAAAATCCGGAGGAAATTCAACTCAGAAAAAACAAAATAGAATACTATCTAGAAAAGGCAAAAATACCAGCTATATCAGAAGAAGGAGCAATTGAGATGGATATAGAGATCACAAAAGGGGAAATAGAACAGGCGATTAAAAGTACTAAGGCAGGTAAAAGCCTAGGCCCGGATGGTTATACCGCATTGTATTATAATTTTTTTTTGGAATTCTGGCCCCTCATTTTCAGCAATTTGGCACACCGGCGTTTGGCACAGTAGATGCAATTGATGGTTTTTTTTGTGCTCCCCCTAAAATTATGAGCACCAGCCACCACTGATTAAAATACTACATAGTTGGTTGGAAAAAACACTTTTTTTTCCTACAATGGAGGCCCATTTACACTGCCCATTTAATACACAAATGCCCATAATCAGGAGAGAGTGTCTGTTTTCATCTCAGGCCCCGTACACACGACCGAGGAACTCGTCGTAAATGAAACGTCGTTTTCCTCGACGAGTTCCTTGTTAGGCTTGTCTAGAATCTTGACAAGCTTTCTTTGCATACACACTGTCAAGACAAAATCTTGTCGTTCTCAAACGCGGTGACGTACAACATGTATGACGGCACTATAAAGGGGAAGTTTGATTCCACTGGCGCCACCCTTGGGGCTGCTTTTGCTAATTTCATGTTACTGCTTGTTAAGTAAATGTTTGGTGAGAGACGATTCACGCTTTTCAGTCTGTTACAGCGTGACAAATGTGCAATCTCCATTATGAACGCTACTTTTACCGAAGGTGCGCTCCTGTCTCATACTTTATTCTAAGCATGCGCAGGTTTCTAAGCATACACACGAACGTGTTTCTCGTCGTAAACCAGCCCGACGAGAAACACGACGAGGAAATTGAGACTCTCGACGAGGAAAAAGAGAACTGTTCTCTTTTTTTCTCATCGAGTTCCACGACAGTTTTCTCGACGAAAAACATACACACTACCGTTATCCTCGGCAAAAAAGCTCTGCCACCAAGTTTCTTGATGGATTCAGTTGAGGAAAACGGTCATATGTACGAGGCCTCAGAGCTGCAGTGCAGTGTGTTTTTAAAAATATGACATTTCCTTTTTTTCTCTGATATAGTGTGTTGAAAGGACCATAGAAAGTCAAGAGTAGCACATCAAAACACATAAACCATGAGCTGTGTCGCATTCGCAATGGGATTTAACGAGCCTTGGTCAAAGGTCAACGTGTCCTTGTTACTTCCTATGAGCTGAAATTAAACCAATTTTATCTTATCTTCCTACAGTAAACTACTAATCTCCCCTATCCACCATTTAAAGAGATGAAGAGAGAAAGACATGTTTGAAGTCCAATTGAGTGGCAACCATGAATACCCGCGGGTTGAATGAACAAAAAAAACTATCAGTTGCGGTCAGAGTCGCTGTACTAACCACGCAAGGTTAGTTCAGTGATCTCCCTCACTGAGCTGTTGTGTTCTGACAGGGGGACGCACCGAGGCAGCTCTCTAATTAGGCAAATTAGGCGGTGGCCTAAGGCCTCACACTCAGTTGGGCCCCGCGATCGCCTAATTTTTCTAATTGCAGAGCCACCTCTGATAACAATGCCGCTGCTGTTGCGCTGCGATCCGGCCACTCGGCCAGCAGAGCTGCCTGTGAGCTCCATGGAGAGAAGACGGAGCCGTGGGAGGGCCAGCACTGTGTTGGGGAGGCGACTCATTACAGCAGTCGGAGCAAAATGACCATACAAATAAATATCCCATAGCCACAGATCGCCCCCCCCCCCGTCTCCCCCCACTGAAGTGCTCCACTGAGTGATCCCTGCACACCCGGAGGAGTCATCCGGCACCTGACTGGTAAGCAGAGGGGAAGAGGAGGGTCCCGCCTGGGAGGAAGCCTCGCCAGGGCTGTATTGGAGCTGATGAAAGGGGGAGGTAGGACTAGGAGAGAACTGAAGTGGTGTCCAGGCCACCCCTCTCTGGGGCTGTCAACCAGTGGCGTGGTGGGGGCCTCGGGATTCAGGGCTCCAGCTGCAGGGAGAGGCACAGCTACCTACCATGATAAACCCCTTCTGCGCCAGCTACCACTATCACCAGAGAGAGCCTCATCCCTGCTCCTCCAGCATCCCTCAACCACAGACACTTGCCTTTATTTTCACTCCCTGTCCCATCTTCTCCACTCCCTCCTCCTGATAATCAGTGCCACAGTCAAGGCAGCTCAGTCTTGTGCCAGTGTGCCAACCTATGATTGACAGCCCCTGACCCCTCCCTTTACCCAACTTCCCCCTCCCCCCACCAATGCAGGACTCCACTGCGGGGTTGAAAGGTCCCAGCCCAGTCCAGTGCGATCCTCAGCCATCGTGGGCCAGGCGCTCTGCATCTTGCGCTGGCACTGCCTGCTGATTGACTTCTCCACTCCTACCTCCCTCACTAACACCAGCACCGAGATAGAGAACACTGACACCAGCACCCAGATAGAGAACACTGACACCAACACCCAGATAGAGAACACTGACACCAGCACTGAGATAGAGCACTAACACCAGTACTAAGATAGAGAACACTGACACCAGCACCGAGATAGAGAGCACTGACACCAGCACTGAGATAGAGAGCACTGACACCAGCACTGAGATATAAAACACTGACACCAGCACAGAGATAGAGAGCACTGACACCAGCACTGAGATATAGAGCACTGACACCAGCACCGAGATATAAAACACTGACACCAGCACAGAGATAGAGAGCACTGACACCAGCACCGAGATAGAGAGCACTGACACCAGCACTGAGATAGAGAATACTGACACCAGCATCGAGATAGAGAGCACTGACACCAGCACTGAGATAGAGAACACTGACACCAGCACCGAGATAGAGAGCACTGACACCAGCACTGAGATAGAGAACACTGACACCAGCACCGAGCTAGAGAACACTGACACCAGCAACAAAATAGAGCACTGACACCAGCACTGAGATAGAGAGCACTGAGATAGCGAGCACTGACACCAGCACTGAGATAGAGAACACTGACACCAGCACTGAGATATTGAGCACTGACACCAGCACTGAGATAGAGATCACTGACACCAGCACCGAGATAGAGAACACTGACACCAGCAACAAAATAGAGCACTGACACCAGCACTGAGATAGAGAGCACTGAGATAGCGAGCACTGACACCAGCACTGAGATAGAGAACACTGACACCAGCACTGAGATATTGAGCACTGACACCAGCACTGAGATAGAGATCACTGACACCAGCACTGAGATAGAGCACTGACACCAGCAATGAGATAGAGAGAACTGACACCAGCACTGAGATAGAGAACACTGACACCAGCACTGAGATAGCGAGCACTGACACCAGCACTGAGATAGAGAACACTGACACCAGCACTGAGATAGCGAGCACTGACACCAGCACTGAGATAGAGAACACTGACACCAGCACTTTAAAGCTCTTAATATATGTAATTTATACAGTTAATTTTTTTATCGATTGAATTATTTTTCCCATTATGGGCGTGAGTGGGGCCTCATATCTAGGTTTTTGCCTAAGGCCTCACAAAGCCTAGAGCCGCCTCTGCCCCCCCACCAGAACACTCCAATTGGCGCTCTCTGCCATTAGCTGAGAGCGCTGATCGAGAGTCATCGGATGCTGGTCAGCTTCTGTAAGACAGACCGACATACACACGGGCTGAATATCGACAGTTTTTTTTTTTTAGGTAATACAAAATGTAAGTAGGCAAACAGATGCAATAAACTACTCACATTTTTGGTCAAATAAAGAAAAAGGTTGCACCAAGTAAATAGATACCCAACATGTCAAGCCTTAAATTTGTGTGCATCCGTAAAATGGTGGCAAACTTTAGTACCCTATATATTTCTATAGGCAATGCTTCAAAATCCTCAGTTTAGTGGTCATCAGTTTAGTGTTAAGGTGGAGGTCTTATGCTAGAATTATTGCTCTCACCCCAGCATGCAGGGCGCTATGTAACTTGTAATCAATGGGGTAGATTCAGGTAGGGGCGCGCACTGCTACGGCGGTGCAGTGTACCGTTTTTACGCTACGCCTCCGTAAATTACTGGAGCTACGCTTCATTCACGAAGCATTTGCTCCGTAATTTGAGGCGGCGTTTCGTAAAAGGGGCCGGCGTAAGCACGCGTAATTTAAATGATCCCGTAGGGGGCGTGGATCATTTAAATTAGGCGCGTTCCTGCGCCAAACGTACTGCGCATGCTCCGTCGGGAAAATTTCCCGACGTGCATTGCAGTAAATGACGTCGCAAGGACGTCATTTGCTTCGATGTGAACGTAAATGGCGTCCAGCGCCATTCACGATCCACTTACGCAAACGACGTAAATTACGGAAATCGCGACGCGGGAACGACGTCTATACTTACCATTGGCTGCGCCTCCTAAAGCAGGAGCAGCCTTACGACGAAAGCGACGAACGCAAACGACGTAAAACACGACCGCCGGGCGCGCGTACGTTTCTGAATCGGCGTGAGTATGCAATTTGCATACTTTACGCTGACAACTACGGGAACGCCACCTAGCGGCCAGCGTCAGAATGCAGCCTAAAATACGACGGCATAAGAGCCTTATGCCAGTCGTATCTTGGCTACAGTCGGCGTATCGAGCTTTCTGAATACAGAAAGTTGATACGCCGACGCTACTTAGCAATTACGCTGCATTGCTACCTGAATCTACCCCAATGTTTTCACACATAGGCACCCCCAACACATTCGTACATGCATTTATGTGGGGGTAGGGGGCCTCAAAAAAAATTGGGGGGATTTTATGTGCTTGGGTGTACCTTTATTTTTGGGGAAAAACAAAATCATTGTTTAACTTTTTTTTTTCATCACAAAGTGGTACAAAAATTTATGATTTTTAGGTGACAGGTTCTCCTTAGTTAGACATGCAGGGTCTAAAAAGCTCAGCATGTCTCCTCTGGGCTCCACTGAATGTATTGCAATGCACATCACACTGCAATACATCCCTTCCCGGGATGCTAGCTGCGGAAAGTGACAGGGTGATCCGCAAGTGATGTTATACATGTCGCTTTCTAGGTCACAGCAAGAAGGGGAGGAAAGTGGACGTGTGTCCACTCTTCTCCCTCCTCACCACCCATCCGCACCTGCAATGTCGGTTCCCGAGCCCACAGGTAGGCAATCGGAGCCCAGAATATATGGCAGGGTCACGGGTGTGTGTCAGGGGGTGCTGGTACCAGAGGCGGGGGCGGTTTGGTAGTTGCCCGAATGCTTCCACCTGACAGGCAGGAGTCTGCCTGTCAGTTTTACACACCAGGGGGTAGATTCAGATAGGTTAGGGGATCTTTAGATCCGCGTAACCTATCTGATTTATGTTACGCCGCCGCAAGTTTTTGAAGCAAGTGCTTTATTCAGAAAGCACTTGCCTGTAAACTTGCGGCGGCGTATCGTAAATCCCCCGGCGGAATTCAAATTCCGCAGCTAGGGGGCGTGTAACATTTAAATCAGGCGCGTCCCCGCGCCAAACGAATTGCGCATGTGCCGTCCGTAAAATTTCCCAGCGTGCATTGCTCTAAATGACATCTCTAGGACGTCATTGGTTTCGACGTGAACGTAAATTACGTCCATCCGTATTCGCGAACGACTTACGCAAACGACGTAAAAAATTCAAAATCCGACCCGGGAACGACGGCCATACTTAACATAGGATACGCCGCATATAGCAGGGGTAACTATACGCCGGAAAAAGCCGAACGCAAACGACGTAAAAAAAAAGCGCTGGGCGGTCGTTCGTTTCTGAATCGGCGTAACTCCTCATTTGCATATTCCTCGTGTATACAAACGGAAGCGCCACCTAGCGGCCAGCGTGAGATTGCAGCCTAAGATCCGACGGTGTAAGTCATTTACACCTGTCGGATCTTAGGGAGATCTATGCGTAACCTGATTCTATGAATCAGGCGCATAGATACGACGGCCAGACTCAGAGATACGACGGCGTATCAGGAGATACGCCGTTGTATCTTCTTTCTGAATCCGGGCCCAGCTGTCAGATCCATATGATGTACAGACCTGGCAGTGAAAGGGTTAATCTCTCCTGATTTATTTTCTTAAATTGGGTAAAGAATTATGGTAAATATGACAGCAATGGGGGAGATTTACTATTTACTTTACTGGAGCACTCAGAATCTGGTACATGGTAGCCAATCTGCTTCTAACTTCAGCTTGTTCAATTAAGCTTTGGCAATAAAACCTGGAAGCGGATTGGTTTCTGTGCTGAGCTGCACTAGATTATGCAAATCTCCCCCTCCCACATAATTAGCACAATGGCAAATTTAATAGGGATTTATATTGTTATAGTACAGTAGGATTGAAACATTCAACCGTTTCCCGTAATCAGTTCTGTTTGACTGAGAGCAGACATTATACATGCCAACAACATCCTCCGAGGAAGCCATTTCCAATGACGCATTTTAGGAGAGTTTGGTGTTCTCTCTGCACAGAGGCTCATTGTTCTTGCTGGTTCTCAATTTTCCTTATTACGCTGAGCTCCCTCAGGACCTAACAGCTACAAACTTGGTAATATTGTTCTTCTTTTTTCTTTATTTCTTTATTTTTCACACCATAAATCACAAAAATGTAATACCAAGAATATATTGCCAGAGCTTTGAATTTACATCCAATATACAGTGTAGATAAGTAGTGTTTACTAGGATATAAAGTAATGTAAAACAGGGTTTACAGTTTTTTTTTCCAGGTATAGCCTCACCATGTGTCTAGATTTGTATTATTGGGTTGGTAAAGACGTATGCTACATAGTTACATAAGGCCAGATTCACAAAGCACTTACACCGACGTATCTCGAGATGCGCGGCGTAATTGAAAAATGCGCCGCGCGTATTTTTGCGCCTGATCCTCAAAACGAAATACGCCTGAAAACCATTTTTTCCCGTCCTACCTAAAACAATTACACCGGCGCTTCTTCGAGCGCAAAATACGCTAGACACACCATTTTTTTGCTAGGCAAAGATGCAAATGAGGGAGATACGGCGATCCACAAAATTAAGTGTGTGCGGCGTAGCCTACGCCCTGTGCGCATCTGTTAGTTTCCCGGACTAAAGTTACACTTTATAAAAGGTACCTTAACTTTGCTCCAGCCGTGTAAAGGTCAGCTAAAGCAACACCATTAAGGAAGAGCTGAGCACACACACTTGCCGGACTACAATCTGTGTGCCAACCTGCCAGGGGCATCCATGCTCATAACTATACTAGTGACTTTACTAACCGTGGGTACCCCCTTTTCTGAGGGAACAGCAGTCAGGAGACGCCTCGCAGAATGCATCTTTGCACAGTAAACACACACATTAATCATGGCACAATGAGAATGCATGCATGCACACCCACTGTGGTCCCTAGCACAGACACATCACATGCACATCTAATTGGACCCTAGAAAACCACATGGTATTAGGGAGCAGTAACGCCACGCCATGGCTCCAATTATGTCACTGTGCATTCATACACCTTTCACACGGACCTGGGATCACTTCTCCCTGGTCCTGGGGATCCCTAATCCACCAAAACTGAGGGTGACACCCTTTTTCACCAGGAATGTCACCCCCACATTCATACATCATTCACACACATAAAACAAATCAGAATCACACTAAAAATTCTGAAAAAAAAAATACAGAAAGGTACACCCAAAATCTCAATAGCGGCGGCGTGAGCTACGCCTGGGCCGGCCACAGGCCCTCAGGGGAGACTCATGGGGGGGGGAGGCAGGGGAAGGAGGATCCTCGTGGGGGGGAGGCAGGGGAAGGAGGAGCCTCCCCGGGTGGCTGCCCACCTGCTGGCCTGCCATCCAAGGCCGCGGCGATCCTGGTCAGGCCCAAAGTGAGGGCTGCCGTATTGGCCTGGACAGCCTGGGTGTTGTCCTGGACAGCCTGGGTCAGGGCAGTCACCTCAAGGGCCACGCCTGTTGTGGCGGCCTGCAGCTCAGAAAAGCAATTTATAAAAGCTAATGAATTAGTGCCCACCTCACTGACTGACTCCTTGATGGAGGCCAGGCTCTCCTCTATCTGGGCCAAAGTCCGGAGGACCTGACCCATATGTTGTGTCTGACAAGCCTGGTCCCTCAGCAGATTTGGAGGCAGGAACTCGGCCACCCCCCTGGTCTTCTGGGTGGCCTTCCTGCCTGCAGTTGAGGCTTGTGGCCTGGGAGGAGGGGAGCCCCCTGGGGGGGCAGCCCTGTTGGGGGAGGAGTGGGAGGGACTACCCCTGATGGTGGCCTGTCTGCCTCCAGATGAGGCTTGTGGTCTGGGAGCAGGGGATTCCCCTGGGGGGGCAGCCCTGTTGGGGGAGGAGTGGGAGGGACTACCCCTGATGGTGGCCTGACTGCTGTCAGGCGCAAGGGAATCCTGATCCCAACACAGCATCACTTCTCGGGCAATCTCCATCCGGTCATCCTCATCCTCACCCCCCTCATCCTCCTCCCCCTGAACCTCCTCATGAGGGGAGTTGTGGCCACTCCCCTGCCCTGGGGACTCCGGACTTTCTTGGGGCTCCTCAGCAGCCTGTTGTCCTGGGGGTGGTGTAGCCTGGCCTGATGGCCCAGCAACCTCCTGGCCTGATGGCCCAGCAATCTCCTGGCCATCTTTGGTCATACACAGGTTGGAGGATCCACTGTCAGGGCACTGGCCTTTCACGGTCACATTCCCCAGTTGGCTCTGGGTGGAATCGAACCTAGGACCTCTCCATTACAGGTCCAGCTCTTTGCCTCTGAGCCACTGCTCAGTGTTAGTCTGCTTGCTGTCCGTTGGAGACTGGTTCTGAATCTGTACTACTGTGGACCAATCAGTGGCCTGAGCGGCCTATTTAAGCCAGCCCCTTCCTCCTTGCTAATTGCTGGTTTGTTGTCAGCTTTACCTTGTTTGAAACACCTTGAAGAAACCTGAACCTTTACCTGTTTGACCCGGATCTGGACTTGACTACTCTTTTGCCTTCTCCTGCACTTGACCCCTGGATTGTCTATTGGACCTGCTGCCGTCTCCACTCCCTTTGACCATTGGCTTACGGACTTGGACTTTCTGCCTTCCGGAACCCCTGACCATTTGGCTTGCTTCTTGGATCTCCTGTTGTCCTGACCTGAACGGGCTCCCTGCCTTCTGGACTTTGTTTTTGCACCTGCATCTCTGCTACATCTACCACAGCTCCCCTGGTGTCTTCGCATCACATCTCCAGTGATTCTCGTCTTACCATCTTCCGCTGCTGGTAGCCGGTGCCTCTTTGTGCCCCTCCTCGCTGTTACCACCTCCAGGGGGTGAGGTGCACAGAGTCGCAAGGGTAGCCGCCCTCGGCATCTCGGCCTCGGTGAGTACTTACCTTAACGGTCCTGACATCCACACACTTGGCACATATTCCCTTCCCCCCACACACATGCTACTCACCAGATGGAAATAAAAAAAAACTTACCTGTCCTCACAGGATCATCTGATTCAAAGCCAGGCAGGCCCACCACTTGCTGGCTGTGGAAGCAACGGGCCACCGCAAGTTCCTCCTCCGTCCACCTTACGGTGCAGGGTGGGCCTCCTCCAGTGCCCCTGGCATGGGCTGCTTGCTTGGCCATCTTCTCATGGACCAAACTCCTCAGATCATTGATCTTCTTCTGAATCCCACTGGGGGTCCTTGTCTCCCCCCCCCCCCCTCTGCATTGATCCGATCCGTAATCTCTTGGATTATTGCCCTCTTCCTGGCCGGGGGACGTCCCGGCTGTCAGGGCCATGCAAAAATCTCCCATATTGGGTGATAGCCCTGGCCAGCAAGTGCTTCTCTCGCACCGAGAAGTTTAATTTTCTTCTCTTAGGTGCCATCTCACAACACACCACTCAGCAACAAACAGATACTAAATTCAAACAGTCATTCCTCACCCAAGGGGCGTGTTGTGGTTTACAAAAAAGTGTCTGTATATTTATTTCAATTGGTTTTGCTGAATGCTTTTGTGCTATACATAGCTTTAGGACGGACTGGATCTTTCCGTAAATTCCAGGAAGATATTGTCCAAGCCCTCCTGTATCCAGGAGGTGCTGCACCTCACCATCCCCAACCAAATGCAGTAAGCCGGCTGCATGAGAGGCATTTTCTGCATGTCCTCCTTAGTACCCCTACCCAACGAGCCCCCCAAAGAAAATGTGTCTGTAGAAAGCGCGGATTTAGGCGTGACACCCGTTATTGTCCATGCTGTCCTGACAATCCTGGTCTTTGCATTGGTGAATGATTTGAACGCTACCACACACTAGTGCAGTTTTAGCGTAGGGTACAGCATTTCACAGACTTGGACACACTTACACAGGGTCTCCCAAGATGCCATTGCATTTTGAGAGACCCAAACCTGGAACCGAACAGTTACAGTTACAGTAACCAAAAAATTGTAAAAACAAAAGTAAAAAATAAATAAAATAGTTGTCGTTTTATTGTTCTCTCCCTCTCTATTCCCTCTCTATTGTTTTGCTTTTTTTTTTACTGTATTCTATTCTGCAATGTTTTATTGTTATGTTTTATCATGCTTGCTTTTCAGGGATGTAATTTTTTTATACTTTACTGTTTATTGTGTTTTATTGTTAACCATTTTTTGTTTTCAGGTACGCCATTCAGCTGCAGCGCTGATTTATTTATCTTGACAGCAACAGTGTTTGCTCTCACGATACATAAAGCCGTAACTCCAGTGCTGTAGGAGGTGATTTCACCACCACAGTTAAAAAAAAGAACATATATGCCGAAGCATGGGGGCAACAGGGGCAGAGGAGCGATTTGCTCCTAATGCCGCGTACAGACGGTCGAAATTCAGACGGAGGTTTGCCCGTTGAAAAGTCTTACCTGCGAGTACGCGGGCATAACTTTGTAACTTTTGTGGGAGGATACACCCATGCCTCGGCATATATAAATGGTGCATGTATGTCCATCATTAGAAGTGGGTGGATGAAGAGAGGTATTCTAATGGTGGGCATACCCACCGATCAATCTCTTGATGGACTTTGAATAGTTATACCAGAATGATGCCTGTAGGTCTTGGTATGGTCAGATGCTTTGAGGGCAGAGGAGAGATCTAGGGTCTAATAGACCCCAATTTTTTTAAAAAAAGAGTACCTGTCACTACCTATTGCTATCATAGGGGATATTTACATTCCCTGAGATAACAATAAAAATGATAAAATAAAGGAAGGAACAGTTTAAAAATAAAATAAAACCGCAAAATAATAATAGAAAAAAGCACCCTTGTCACCCCCTTCTCTCGCACAAAGGCGAACGCAAGCGTCGGTCTGGCATCATATGTAAACAGCAATTGCACCATGCATGTGAGGTATCACCGCAAAGGTCAGATCGAGGGCGGTAATTTTAGCAGTAGACCTCCTCTGTAAATCTAAAGTGGTAACCTGTAAAGGCTTTTAAAAATGTATGTAGTTTGTCGCCACTAAGCGTTTGTGCGCAATTTTAAAGCATATCATGTTTGGTATCCATGTACTTGGCCTAAGATCATCTTTATGTCATGAAACATTTGGGCAATATAGTATGTTTTAGTGCATTAAAATTAAAAAACAAAAAATGCGTTTGAAAAATCTCTGCACAAATACTGTGTGGTAGAAAAAAAATTCAACACCCGCCATTTTAATCTGTAGGGCCTTTGCTTTAAAAAAATATATACTGTTTGGGGGTTCAACATAACATTTGTCTTGCAAAAAATTTAGTTTTTCACGTAAACAAAGTGTCAGAAAGGGCTTTGTCATTTTGGAAAGTAGACACCCCAAGCTATTTGCTGAGAGGCATGTCGAGTCCATGGAATATTTAATATTTAGACACAAGTTGCGGGAAAAATACAATTTTTTTTTTTTTTTTTGCACAGTTGAGTTAAGTTGTCACTAAATGATATATTGCTCAAACATGCCATGGGCATATGTGGAATTACACCCCAAAAATGTATTCTGTTACTTCTGAGTACGGGGATACCACATGTGTGAGACTTTTTGGGAGCCTAGCCATGTAGCCTTCAGGCTTTTTAAGGGTGTACATTTTTGATTTCACTCCTCACTGCCTATCTCAGTTTCGGAGGCCATGGAATGCCCAGATGGCACAAAACCCCCCCAAAGGACCCCATTTTGGAAAGTAGACATTCCAAACTATAGGTGTAGGGCATTTTCGTAACTTCTGAAACCTGACTGCAATACTCCCAAGATGTTCCTATGATGTTGCCAAGTGAGGTTTAGTCAATACTACTCACCTCCTCATCACAGGAGTTAGTTCTCAAACCCTGAGCTTAGAGCAACTGCATCAGTGGAGAGAAAGCGCTTGTGAGGCGGCTTGAACCAGAGAAAGCTTGTTCCTGTGGTGTGGGGGTGAGTAATGGCTAGACCTCACCTAGCAACATCCCAGTTGTATTCCAGGCTTCAGGAGGTATGTAAACGCTCTACACCTACAGCAGGGAAAATAATTATTTGATCCCCTGCAGATTTTGTAAGTTTGCCCACTTACAAAGAAATGAAGGGTCTATAATTGTTATCATAGGTGTATTTTAACTGGTTGCCGACCAGCCACCGCAGTTCTACGGCGGCAGGTCGGCTCTCCTGCGCGAGAGCCCGTAGCTCTACTGACTGCAGAAAGTTAAGAGAATTGCAATCAGATGAGAGAATGCCCATCAATGTTCGTAAGTAAGTATTTTTAAATTAGCTTCTGGCAGTCACATTTACCAAATAGTTTAATAAATTCAAGAGTCTTTAAAAGAGTAGCTAAACATAATTATTTAACACTGCATTTTGCCCTGGCTGTTCACCTGAGTGCAGGGCCGCTGATAGGCCAGTACAACTGGCCCTGTTGTACCGGGCCCGGAAACCTGATCAGATCAGAGTAATTTAATGTAAAAAACAAAAACAAAATAATCCTCCATCCATGTCCCTTAACGTCGATCTGCCATCTGTAACAGCCAACCCACCCCCGTTTATGAGTGAGTGAGTGAGAGACTTGTAAAGCGCAACACATGCGAACTGAATCGCCTCTGGGTGCTGTATCCATTTCATGGGTAAGAAACCCCTTGACCTCAGAAGAGATGGGTTTTAATCTCTCTCCTGAAGGCCAAGTGGTCCGACTCCAGTCGGATGGTGGTTGGTAGTGCATTCCACAGGCGGACTGCAAATCTTCGATCTCCTTTGGACTTGTATCTGGCTTTGGGTATCTGGAGGAGGTTTTGATTGGTGGATCGCAGAATGCGATTGGGGTTATGGGCTTTTATTTTTTCGCATAGATATTGGGGGGCGTTGCCTTGAATACACTTATGTATTAGACAGAGTGCCTTGAAAGTGATTCTGTCTTTTACTGGCAACCAATGAAGAGATCTCAGTGAAGGTGAGATTGATTCCCATGTTTTTTTACCAGTCACTAGTCGAGCGGCCATATTTTGAACAACTTGCAGACGAGTGATTTGGTATTTGGGGAGTCCTAGATAGAGGGCATTTGCGTAGTCGAGTCTGGAATTGATGATTGTTCCCACCACGACTGCAATGTCCTCTTTCGGGATAAAGGGGGTGAGTCTGCGTAGTAGGCGCAGCAGATGGTGGGATCTGCTGACTACTGACCCTATTTGTGTATTCATTGTCATGTAGGTATCGAAAATGACTCCGAGACTTTTGACTTTGGTGCTAGGGGTGATAGTTTTACCCAGAATGGGTGGGGGAGTCCATGTTGACGCGGGGTGATTTTTCCGGTTAGCGTGAAACAGGAGAAGTTCTGTTTTCGACCCGTTGAGTTTAAGATAACTGTTTGTCATCCAGTTATCTATTAGAGTGAGGCATTTCTCTAGTCCAAGAGAATGATCCTTTTTGTTGCAGATGCGGAAATACAGTTGAGTGTCGTCTGCATAGGAGTGGTAAAGTAACTTTTGGTTACTGATGATTTCAAAGAGAGGGCGAAGATAGATATTAAACAATACAGGCTATAAGGGAGATCCCTGAGGGACTCCGCATGACACTGTACGTTTTTCAGAAGTGAAAGACCCCAGTTTCACTATTTGTGATCGGTTTTCCAAGAAGGAGGAGAACCAGGGTAAAACACCTTCAGCGACTCCGGCTACTTCTGCTAGCCTAGCCAGTAGTAGTCCGTGGTCTACAGTGTCAAAAGCCGCGCTTAGGTCCAGCAGTATCAGGAGACAAGATTCTCCTTCGTCTGCGGCCTCTAGAGCGCCATCCCATATTTTGAGCAGTGCCGTTTCTGTTCCGTGACCGGGACGGAAGCCTGATTGAAACGGATCGAGTAATTTATGTGTGTCTAAATGCAGTTGCAGCTGTTGTACAACTACTTTCTCCATTACCTTGGAGAAGACATTTAGAGCTGTTATGGGCCTCCGGTTGCTTGGGTCTTTGGGGTCGAGGGTATTTTTTTTTAGAATTGGTTTTATTGTACCTTGTTTCAGCAATGTGGGCACCATGCCCTACTTGAATGATTGGTTTATGAGCTGCGTGATAGCTGGTGCCAGTATATCGGCACTTTCTTTCAGCAGTTTTGTGGGGATGATATCATTGGGTGCTGTGCTGTTACGCAGAGTCCCGATGATATTTTTATTGGCATCAATGGAAATGCCACTATATATATATTTTATGTTTTTTTTTTCTTTTTTCGGATTGCTCATTGAAGTATTAGGTGGCGGCAGGAAGGACTATTTTGTGTATTTCGGGCAGAATACCTCGTCCGCGTCCGCGCCCGCTCCTCCTGCTGGATCAAGTCCCGGCCAGCGCGTCGTCTGGTGCCGCAGAGTGATGCCTTCCTGCCTCTGACTCTCTCCGCGTGATGTGAGAAGTAGCAGCAAGGCGACTCAGGAGAGCAGTGGCAGCGGAGGATATCGGCAGCTGACGGCACAGGCATCCCATCTAACTGACCCTCAAGACCAGGCAGCAGCAGCAGCCATCAAGGAAGAAGTGATGCCTTGGGCCCAGGCAGCTAAAAACACAGGTGTGTGTGCTTGGGGGGAGGCTTCAAGATCTACAAAAGACCGGATCGCTCTTACTGTAGATCGCATGGCACTGTACACACACCACACCCTATACACATTTGTTTCTGCTGGGAGGTGAGCACTGAGCAGCCTTTGGAGGAGATGGGGGCGCTGTGTGTGTGTGTACAGTGCAATCCAATCCACAGTAAGAACGATCTGGTCTTATGTACTATAAAGACCAGCACTCTTCTGACAGGAGGGGAGAACAAAACACAGCACACCTCTTCCTGGCATTGGAAGGTATTTAGGGAGGGCGATATGTGTGAGGAGGAAGAATAGGGGGATATGTGCTGGGAGGAGAGATGGGGGGGGGCAGGGGGGTAATTAAGAGGGGGTTGTGCTAGGAGGGGGGATTTTTGTTTGAAAATTTGTGCACGGGGCCCCGTCAGGTAGGCTGTACGGGGCCCCGTGATTTCTATAAGCGGCCCTGCCTGAGTGTACCAAACAACGAAGGTTTTGTCTTACAGCGTGCAACAAATGTTTCCTTTGTTATCCACAAAACTCTCTCTGCTCCTCCAGAAATTAGTTTTACTTTATTACAAGGGCCTGATTTTCCTAACTTTAGTGAAAGTGCCAACTTCTGCATGGGGTCCAGTGCTGTCTTCCCGCAGCAGGTTCTTCCTACTGATGCAGATTGCTGGTGCCACCATCTTGGATACTGGAACCAGCTATGGTTTCCTGAAGAACCACAGCTGACTTCCCACTAAACATGTGTGAGCTTGCAAAGTGATTTGTTAATGGTCCTACAGCCTCCGTGGACATGTGACATGTTCCAGGAGGCTGTGGGAAAGGAGCGGGCAGGGCAAGTGACACAATCATTGCCTAGATGAGGCATGCAGAAGTAGGAGTGGGTACTGATCAAAATTGGTACCTGCCCTCCCTCTTCCCTCAAAAAAACTGTAACTCAGTTACAGGCTGGGGAGACAGAGCAAACCAGCGGGACTTCACTTTTTGAGTAAACTTGGGCTTTAAGGAGAATAAGAACAAACAGAAATTTAACCTAAATATTGTTTTACATGCCTTCAATTCTCTCCTAGGTTTCTTATAGCATTTCCATAAACTTCCTTTAGGTGGAGGTAGAGGCCCAAAATTCAACATTCACGAGCTTCAAACTGTATAGCGAAGTACTTGCATTCAATTATATTAAGTGAAAATTATTACAATGTCAATAAATAAAATGACCAGTTGACTAGTGTGTGCATATATATACATACACACACAGATAAATATATATATATACACAGTATATATGTTTGCACTGCATTATTCTAATTTAACAAGTGGGAGTGAAATTCCTCTGCTGGCTCAGTGCAATGAGACCAACCACAATCTGAAAAAAGACATTAAGTGAAAGGAAAGGAGGGGAGCTATGAGGAAAAGGAGGGTTGATTGAGGGGAGGGGTTGTCAGGACCAGGCAGGGTCATCTTAGGACAGCCTAACTATAATAGAGTAAACATGTGACTGAGCAGGGAGGAAACCTACGTAGAAGTCCCCATTACTGCCACAGACAAACTCTCTGCTGCTGTCACACTTAAAATTTCCTGCCATTGATTTTCCACAACCTCCTTTGTTGTGTTAAAATAACCAGAATACTGAAAGCTAGGAAACAATTCTTTACCCACAAAAATGTTTACCTCCAAGCAACCTACATATTTCAATATTAAACAAATTCAAAAAATGGCAAAGCGCTGCAATGGTGTGCTGAAAATGCAAATCTTAAGATCTGTCTTTAGTTTGCACAGAAAAAACTGAGCTTGTCCTGGTAAGAAGTTCACACTGCATTGCAGATAAATGTTGCACTTTGTACAGGAGTCCCAGGAAAATGAAGTTTATCTATCCTGGGTCTTAAAGAAATCCACTTATCTGTACCTTGTTCAGATTATATGTCATTTTGTTTCATCTGGTAGGATAGCTACTGTAGTTTTTTATAATATTTTTTTTTTAAAGCTTGTATAGCTTGCTGTATAAACAAGTTTCACATTTTGTTAACAAACAGCAAAAAGCGATTCCACCTTTAATAGAAAGTGTCACTAGAAATATTACAATGAACTCTGCACAGGCATGCAGTTGCGTTCTACACTAATAACATAGCAGTAGTGGCATTGATCATATTAAATTGAAGGCAAAGGAATTTTAATATATTTTACACATCTTTAAACTGCCCATACATTGGCTGAACAGAAGAAACCAGTCAACTGTCCCATTCATACTGGATCCACATGGGTGGACAGCTCTCTCCTGATGTATCTCCTGTTATTATATCCTACACCCACAGCTGTCATAATCCCCTACTCACCTGATTGAATGCAGTTGCTGTTAAAGTGGAGGTTCACCCCAAAACAATTATATACCATTACATCCAGCATACTTCCGACATCTACAGTATGCAGTTTTTTTTTGCCGTACATAACGTTTTATTTTTATTCCCCCCCCCCCCCAGCTTCCGGGTTCTGGCTCCCGCGGGTGTGGGCGTTCCTATTCAGAAGTTAGATGATTAACGTCTGGTGAAGAACTTCCCCTGGCGCATAAGGCGCGTCACAAGTTTTCCGTAAGCAGCCGAACTGCGAGTCGGCTCTATATGGCGCCTGCGCAGTCAGCTCTACACGGCGGGCGCAGGCACCGTATAGCGCCGTATAGAGCCGACTTACGGAAAACTGGTGACGCGCCTTATGCACCAGGGGAAGTTTTTCACCAGACGTCAATCATCTAACCTCTGAATAGGAATGCCCACTCCCGCGGGAGCCAGAAACCCGGAAGCCGGGGGAAAATAACAATAAAACGTTATGTACGGCAAAAAACTCCAAAAGAAAACAGCATACTGTAGATGTCGGAAGTATGCTGAATGTAATGGTATATAATTGTTTTAGGGTGAACCTCCGCTTTAAGCCAAACATTTTTTGCTCAGCTCCTTCAATTTTCAGTTGTTGGACAGGAGGGTGCCAACACAGCCACAAGAACTGAATTCTATAGCCATGTTAAGAGAAAAGCACACCATCTAGGAGCAAGGTTTATACTTTTTTTCTCCCCATGGTAACTAACTTGTGCCCCCACCTTTCCCAACACACAATGCAGTACAACTAATTTACCAAGACTTTCAATATTAGAAATATAGCACAATTATTCTCATACCTACAAAAGTTGAGTCAAAAATAAATTAAGGCACTAACAACCTGTGACATTAACACAGAGAAAACATAAGTACTGTACTGTATAAATCAACGCAAGGAAAACAATCATTACTAAGCATTTCATTTTGTTTACAAGCCAATAATTAGTGCCCACGAATTACTTAACTCTAACCTTAAAAAATGAATTCAAGTGTTTCTATGGTGAAAAACGCAAAATCACATATTCATTTCCACATTGTATTTCAAGTATTTCTAGTCTACTTAGTTTGTAAACTTTGATCCTCATGCATTTACTTCCTTGAATTCTATAACGGATATTCACTATGCATTGTGACTAGGCACTGTCACACATTTCACAGAGCCTGCCTTCTAAACTACAGAGGTGCTGAGAGGAGAAGTTTCAGGAAACAAAGTCAGTATAAGAATCCAAACTTTTAGGCAGCAGGGTACCACTGAACATGTAGTCCTCAGAAAATTTAAGTAAATAGCAGAGGAGAAGCTGCAAAGCATGCAGGCAGCACAGGAAATTGTAGAAAAAGATGGCCAGCAGACAGAGAGCACTCACAACATGAAATATTTTTTTAAAGTAAGTTTATATTGGATTGACCTATACAACCAGGGCCGCTGATAGGGGGGGACCACCAGTCCTCCTGTAGGGGGGCCGGGCAAACAGGGGGGCCCAAACACCAGAGGGGAGGGGCAATTACAGGATGCTCTCGGCAGCAGCTGAAAACCCTCCCGCCGACTTTTAGCTGTTGCAGGGAGAGACACAGACACAACTGCCGGCTTCCTTGTCCTGTTAAAAAATAAATAAATAAATAACCCTGTATTGTTTTAATCCATTGTAAAAATAAAAATAAAATAGAAAATTGTATTAAAAAAATTTGTGAAAATTGTAAAATAAAAAAATGTATTTATTTAAAAAAAAATTCTAAAATGTTTTTGTTCAAAAATGTTGAAAGCTATTTTAAAAGTGGCTAATTCACACAGCTTCTCTGTTATCTGTGTGTCCGCTAAGAATGATTTTAGTATATTTATTGTGAATTTTTTTATATATATATATATATATATATTTGAGGGGGGGCCCTGCCAGGTAGGCTGTACAGTGCCCTGTGATTTCTAACAGCAGCCCTGTATACAACTATTGTTTGTAATACTATTACAATGTTGAAAATGGAAGATTTTGGATTACTAAATCCAAAATCTGGTTGTTGGGACTTTAAATGAGACTGTGGCCGTCCGGCACACAAGTCTCCATCCCTAATAGCATACACTTTATCAAATTAAAGTGTATGCTGTGACCAAAGATCTTCTTTAACTGCTTCCTGTCCAGCCATGCAGATAGATGTACCCATACATCCTCCCGCTGCTTGTGCGCAGATCCTATGGTGCACAGCTGCGCACCCTCACAGCAGTCACTGATTGGGGTACAGGGCCAATTGACTCTGTACCGTGTGATTGCTATGGCCAATCACAGCAATCACACTTGTAAACAAATGCCGCAAGATGCCTTTGAATTGTTTCCTTTCACAGTAATTGGCTGTGAGGTGAAACAGAGTGCTCACTGAAGTGATTTGGATGGTAGTAAACACTCAGTGTGTAAAGAAAAAAAAGACCATTACCCCATGAGCAGTGCTGTTTCACTATGATGACATTGTACCGCTCTATTTGGTTATCAGAAACACTGGACCTGTGTGGGGATGAGGGGGATCCGTGTTTGGATCATTCCTAAGAGAGCATTTGAAAGGCAGTAAGGAGGCACTGTATCTCCTCCTGACTGTCTGCTTTAACCCTTTGGACCCCGCACAAATGGCCCTATTCAGGTCATGATCCGTGGGTGAAATGCCTTCTGAAAGTGACATGGGGTGCATGGCTGCTCAGCAACACATGGCAGCTCTGGAATGTGTACACCTCTGGCTGCTGCCTCTGCAGCTAAAGGGGGTAGGGGCGGGAGGGGTGGTAAAACTTTGGCTCAAGCACAAGGTTTTATCACCCCACCTCATCCCATATGTTTGAATGAGCTCTAATAGTTCAGCCAGTAACAGCTTCTCAAATTAGTACCACATCAGTTACAGTGAGACCAGACCAGTGTGGCTAGAAACAGTGTTCCTGATCACCACCACACCAGTCCCAGTTTTACCAGACTTGTGTCAATGGGAATTTATATGTTCAAGATTACTCTTTTGATATTGATTGAAGTAGATTTAGCACTGAAGTAGATTTACTACTCTGATGATAACCATGTTAGCAAGTACTAGTTAATAGTGTTAGGCCCAGATTCACAAAGACTTACAACGGCGTATCTCCAGATACGCCGTGGTAAGTCCGAATGGCCGCTGGCGTATCTATGCGCCTGATTCACAGAATCAGTTACGCATAGATTTGGCCAAGATACGAGCGGCGTAAGTCTCTTACGCCGTCGTATCTTGGATTGCAATAATTTTGCTGGCCGCTAGGTGGCGCTTCCTTGATTTCTGCGTTGAATATGTAAATGAGCAAGATACGCCAATTCACGATTGTACGTACGCCCGTCGCAATTAGTTACGCCGTTTACGTAAGGCTTACGCCGGCGTAAAGATAAAGCATGTCTCTAGGTGGCGCAGCCCATGCAAAGTATGGACGTCGGAACAAGCGTATCTTTTTACGTTGTTTGCGTAAGTCGTACGCGAATAGGGCTGTACGTAAGTTACGTTCACGTCACAGGCATTGAGCCGACATATCTTTGGGCGTAAATACGACGTGATACTGCGCATGCGCCGTTCGTTCGGCCATGCATCTACATGGGGTCAAGCCTCATTTAAATACAACACGCCCCCTACCAGCCTACTTTGAATTACGCGCGCTTACGCCGGCCCATTTACGCTACGCCGATGTAACTTAGGACGCAAGTGCTTTGTGAATACAGCACTTGCCTCTCTAAGTTGCGGCGGCGTAGCGTAAATACGATATGCTACGCCCGCGCAACGTAATGCGGCCGTACGTGAATCTAGGCCTTAATGTCTATTTTCAATTTCTCCTGAGCTGACATATAGTTCAGTTGAAAAGATGGATCTGAGATAAAGGCCAACTCGGCATTCAGTATTTTCTGGCAAACCTAGAAGTCCTACTAATTTCTTTCAATAAGAGACCCAGAAGAAATGCTTTCAGTATTCCAAATAATCTGGTAAGCCGTTGCCAGCATTTTATTTACAAAGCTCTTTCTCTATTAGCTGATGATTTGTTATGAAGGACAACCAAAAAGGGTTTAGCTTCCAGATGTTATAGATAATGTTCCACCGCACAGTTATCTCCACTACTTGTGGGGAAGTCTGATAGTCCCCTCCCTATGTAATATGATGACTTTGGTATTAGCCCTCCAGCTGTTGTAGAACTACCCATCCCATGAGGAATTGTAACACACTGACATTTACAGACATGACTAGGCATGATGGGAATTGTAGTTCCTGAACAACTGGAGGGCCGTAGCTTGTTGAAAGACACAAGTCCATCCCGTTCAACCAACAGAAGGGGGGGGTGAATACATCCTCATTTTTCTTAGGCAGCACTTTATTACATTTTGGATAATCTTATACAGTAAAATGTAGTGGTTACTTTCCAAAGCATTCTGGACAATACCTCCTTGGCAAAGTCCGGCAGCTGCCATTCCCTATATGGGCACATGAAGCTGGTGGCCATACCTCTCTTAATACAAGAAAGGACTTTGCTCGCTTTGGAAACCGCAGCTTGGCATTGTATGCCATTATTGAGCTTATGATCTACCAAAACCCCCAGATTCTTCTCCACTACGAATCCCCCCAGTTCTACTCCTCCTAGTATATATGATGCATGCATATACTTAGCCCCCAAGTGCATAACTTTACATTTATCAACATTAAACCTCATCTGCCACATAGTCGCCCAATTAGACAGAGCATTGAGGTTGGCTTGTAAATTGGAGACATCCTGTAAGGACGTTATTCCACTGCATAGCTTGGTGTCATCTGCAGAGACAGAAATGTTACTTTTGATCCCAGACCCAATATAATTTATAAAGGTATTAAAATGTAAGGGTCCCAGCGCTGAACTCTGGGGTATACCATTGATAACCTTGGACCATTCAGAGTAAGAATCATTAACCACTACTCTCTGAATTCTGTCTTTTAACCAGTTTCCTATCCATTTACAAACTGATATTTCCAAGCCTGTAGACTTTACCTTGCACATGAGCCGAGTGTTCAGAACTGTATTGAACGCTTTTCCAAAATCCAAGTATCCCACGTCTCTGTCCAAGGTTTTACTTACCTCTTCAAAAAAATAATCAATTTCATCAATTTCAGGAGTCTTAATAGCATAGCAATAGTCTCCATAGGACATCCCTATTTGTAGATCGTCTAGGCCTCCAGAACCAGAAGTTGTGGGAAAATTAAACATAAAAGGTATTTACCAAAAAAAAAAAAAATGCAATATCCAAATATTAAATAACTTTGCCTGATCATTCAGATGGGACATACTTCTGAAAGAGGCTGAAGATCTTTGGGGCCATACAGTGCCCAGTTGATATGAAATTTCTGGTTTTAATTGTCTGTAATAAAGTTATGACTTTTTATACAAAACTATATTGTATACCTATTGATATTAAAAATATCAGGTGGTCATCGTTTAACGCCCATTTCCACTACTTTTCCTCATCTTGGTTGCTGGGTTAAAGACGTCCTGATATATATCTGGTTTAGATTTCTATATTTGCCCTCTGTACATACCAATTGAAGGTCTACTTTGTGAAGATCTACTTTGAGAATCTCATTTGACCTTAATGCCAGGTCAGTCAAGACAGAACTTTGAGTCTTGCAGAAAAAGACGCATTCCTTGTGGGGTTGAAAAAGCTGGGGTTACTGGCAAATTGTCAGGATGTGAAGTTATCTTGCTTATGTCCCCTGTGATAGCGCTCATCCGATTGTAAGTGCACTTTAGATTATTCAACCTTCGTACACTGACTAAGTTGTGTGGACTGATTCTTGCATAATAGCTTTGATTTCTGCATGCTGGAATCTAAGTGTTAAAGAAGTGGAGAACAGGAAAACATGTCAGAGGCTAGTTTGGCCAGGGAGCAGGCATAATCGGTGGACAGAGAACCCCTGGATAGAGTTGCTGGTCTCCCAACAGGGAATTACCCTTACTGGATATTATCACACAATTTATTAACTCAAAATCACATTCACAGCAAGTATTATGAGTGCATTTTTTGGAAGGCTGGAGAGATGTTATATAATATAACTAAGTAAGCTGAGTGCAAACAGAAATGTAGCTACTGGTGCAGTTGTATTATAAAGGTTTAATGGACTACAACTTATATACAGTATGTCTGCACACATTCAGGTTCACTCTCACTCTTAAGAAACTGGCTGGTGATACATGGTAGAACAAAATATATTTATATTCTTCTTGCAATGGCCTAGTTAAAGCAGATCTCTAAACTCTACACTAAAAGCATGGAGATATTTTTGAAAAATATATGGGAAAAACTATTTTGAACACTCTTGCCTGATAATATTTTACAAATTTAAAGATCTACAAGATCTAAGATACATGTAGTGACATTTAATGCAATGTGGAAAATGTCCTGTGTGAAATGTCAAAAATCACAGGGCTGGTTTAAAGATTGCACTTAAGAGGGATATATGAAATCATAATAGAGATTAGTACACATTAAGTAAGGTGATCTATAACAATGTTGGAGAGAATAATAGGAGCATATAAGTAGATGATGAAAATCATTAAAGGTGCTGAATTGAGGGAGTTGCATCTAGAATTAATAAATGGGTCATTTATATCCATTAATAGATATTTTAGATTCTCTGGAGAGGTAGAAAGAAAAACGATGCCAAACATGTCATTTAAATCACCCAGATTTAAACTATATTTTTTTTTCTATGGACCTATTAGTATATTTTGGAACAAACAAGCTTATTAGCCTATTAGTGAAATAATGACTGATGGTATTAGGTTTTGAAGATCTTATAATTTTAGAGCTGAAGTATGAAGTATGGCAATTATTGGGTGCATTGGTCCAGCTTGGTCCAGCTTAGTATGTATGTGCCATCCTGTGGAAGCTAGAAATCACTGTAGTAGGCTCTACAGTGATCACCACTAGCCTTCAGCTGCCATGCTGTGGCTGCCCGGCCACACTGTGAACACAGGATGCTGCTCTCTTGGCACTCTGGTTGGACAAGGCAGACATTGGGTCATCACCACCCACTCCACCTCATCCTATCAGAGTACTCTGCATGCACTGCTTGCATTGATAAAATGCAGTGTACCTTGAATGGGGCCCATTCTGAGCAAATGACCTCCTGTGTTTACAATGCAGCAGAGCAGCCACATGGTATGGGACATTAAAGCTAACGACGATCACTTTAGTAGAGGCACCTGCTAAAGTGTTTTCCAGATTCCACAGGGATCCCACAGGTATGACACACTCATACTTACATTGGTCCAAACAGAACCTATGTAAGCAAGTTAAAACTGTGGTTCCTAAAGTTTAGTTTTAAGACTGCAGTATAATAATTTGAAGAAGATGAAAACACCTGTGTGTAGGTTATTTGCAGTATAAATACAGCGGTTCTGTGAAGCCCTTAGGCCCCATACACACGAGAGGATTTATCCGCAGATACGGTCCAGCGGACCGTATCCGCGGATAAATCCTCTCGAGGATTTCAGAAGATTTCTATGCGATGGCGTGTACACACCATCGCATTGAAATCCGCGCTGAAATCCTCTGGCGATGACGTGTCGCGCCGTCGCCGCTATTATGACGCGGCGACGGGCGCAACGCTGTCATATAAGGAATTCCACGCATGCGTCAAATCATTACGACGCGTGCGGGGAATCCCTTTGGACGGATGGATCCGGTAAGTCTGTACAGACAAGCGGATCCATCCGTTGGAATGGATTCCAGCAGATGGATTTGTTGTGCATGTCAGCAAATATCCGATCTGCTGGAATCCATCCCAGAGGAGATTTCTCCGCGGAAACAGATCCGCTGGCGTGTACACACCATAGGATCTATCCGCAGAAACCCATTTGCTGGGATTTATCTGCGGATGGATTCTATCGTGTGTATGGGGCCTTAGAGGTTTGTTAGCGAACAAACAGTATCATGAAAGCCAAGGAACAAACCAGACAGGTCAGGGATAAAGTTGTGGAGAAGTTTAAAGCAGGGTTAGGATATAAAAAAATATCCCAAGCTTTGAATATCTCATGGGACACTGTTTAATACATCATCAAAAAATGGAGAGCATGGCACAACTGCAAAACTACCAAGACAAGGCTGTCCACCTAAACTGACTGGACGGGCAAGGAGAGCAATAATCAGAGAAGCAGCCAACAGGCCCATGGTAACTCTGGAAGAGCTGCAGAGATCCACAGCTCAGGTGGGAGAATCTGTCCACAGGACAACTATTAGTCATGCACTCCACAAATTTGGCCTTTATGGAAGAGTGGCAAGAAGAAAGCCATTGTTGAAAGAAAGCCATAAGAAGTCCCATTTGCAGTTTGCGAGAAGCCATGTGGGGGACACGGCATACATGTGGAAGAAGATGCTCTGGTCAGATGAGACCAAAATTGAACTTTTTGGCCTAAAAGCAAAATGATATATGTTGCGGAAAACGAATACTGCACATCGTCCTGAACACACCACACCGTGAAACATGGTGGTGGCAGCATCATATTGTCTGGATACTTTTTTTTAGCAGGGCCCGGGAAGCTGGTCAGAGTTGATGAGAAGATGGATGGAGCCAAATATAGGGAAATCTTAGAAGAAAACCTGTTAGAGTCTGCAAAAGACTTGAGAATGAGGCAGAGGTTCACCCTCCAGCAGGAAAATGACCCTAAATATACAGCCAGAGTTACAATGGAATGGTTTAGATCAAAGCATATTCATGTGTTAGAAGGGCCCAGTCAAAGTCCAGACCAAAATCCAAATTAGAATCTGTGGCAATACTTGACAATTGCGGTTTACAGATGTTCTCCATCCAATCTGACAGAGCTATTTTGCAAAGAAGAATGGGTAAAATGGGTTCTTTTCACAGCTGTACGAGGGTGGGGTACTGAAAACGTACGAGCAGCTGTGTAGAGAATACCAATTAGCCCCACTGAGTTTTTATCAGTATCTCCAGCTCCGGCATGCTCTACAGAAACAACAACAAACACGATCATTGGTGGTGACCTCACCGTCACCTTTGATGACGGCGGTTCTGCAAGCAGAAGCTCGGAGAGGACTGATAACAAAAATATACGAGGGACTGATAGCAACAATTCAGAGTCATGCCTCCCTTAGAAGTCGTAGGAAGTGGGTGGAAGATATTGGGGAGATAGATGAAGACCAGTGGGAGAGGGCGCTTGAATCTGTTCCGGCGGTATCTGTCTCTGCGTCGCACAAACTGTCGCAACTCTTTATCCTACACAGGGCTTATAGAACAGCGCCACAACTACATAGATGGGGAAGAAGGGATACCCCTATGTGCCCAAAGTGTAAAGTTCAGCAGGGGGATTTCATACACTTGATTTGGAGATGCCCAAAGCTTCACAGGTACTGGGAGGAAGTATCACAGTGTATCACTAGAGTGGCACAGGTACCAGTCCCACTGGACCCCCTAGTATATCTGTTAGGGGCCATCGAGCCTGGAGAGTTTACAAAAGGAAAGTACTATATGGTAACAAGACTGTTGTATTTGGCAAGAAAACTCATTGCACGTTATTGGATGGCTCCGGGGGTCCCCACATGGAAGCAGTGGATTGCATATGTCAACTCCCTGTTGGGAAGAGAACACCTGGCCTACAAACGAAGGAAAGCAGAGGGTAAATTTGAGGAGATTTGGTATTCCTGGCTGAGAGATGCGAGTGTTGCACCACCAAAATTAGTGACGGATAGATTTTTTATGTAGAGTGCAGAGGATAGGGGGAGGGAGGGGGGAGGGTGGGATATGAAAAGATAGAGACGTACATTGGAATATTATAGGAATATAAAAATGTGGTATAATGTGTAAAATGTATGTCAAATGAAATGTAATGGACGTCGAATAGGCATATCTATGTATGAAATAAGAAAAGACATAAAAATAAAGTGGATACAAAAAAAAAAAAAAAAAAAGAATGGGGAAAAATTTCACTCTCTAGATGTGCAAAGCTGGTAGAGACATACCCAAAAAGACTTGCAGCTGTCATTGCAGCGAAAGGTGGTTCTACAAAGTATTGGCTCGGGGAGGCTGAATACAAATGCATGCCACACTTTTCAGATCTTTATTAGTAAAAAAATCTGAAAACTATTTATAATTTTCCTTCCCTCCATTAGAACTTGATTTAGTCCCTACAAACCATGCACATACAAGTAGTATACTTGAAAAAAAAAAGTATGCCTTTCGGCTCATTTACTCAACAAAACTATCAATGGATGTAAGGGTGTCAATTAGGTAAAAAGTTAGTTACACGCTTTACCTTTGGAATTCAAATTAGGACTTTTCATATGCCAGTTCTTAACTTAAACCTATATTTCTACTTTGAGTCACTTTGAGTGTTCTTTAGGTCATTAGAATGTTGAAAAATCTATTTCTGGTTCAACCATTTCTGGACAGATGGCCTTACATTCTTAACAAGCACACTTTGATAGGATGCATAATTCAAAGGTGACTTGATGACTGCAAGCTGACCAGGCAATGAAGCAGCAAAGCAACCCCAAACCATACCATTTCCGCCACCATAAAATGCTGTCTACGGTTTGTGCCAAGCATGTTTATCGCTACTGTGGCCAATAAACCCTATAATTCATTCATCAGTCCACAACCTATTGTTCCAGAGGGCCTGGTCTTTGCCTAAATGGCAAACTGTAGTTTTGCTCCAATGTTCTTTTTGGACATGAAAGGCTTTTTTTTACCTAACATACCTTCCTTGCATGCTAAATTGGTGCAATCTTTTTCTGATTGTAGATGCATGTTTGACATCAAATGCTGCAAGAACTACCTGCAAATTTTGTAATACAATTTTGGATTACTGGGAGACTAGTATCAAATGGTCAGTTATTTGGCTTCATTTGCTGTGCAAGCCAGTCGTAGAAAAATTAGCAGTTGTTTGAAATCTATGCCACTTGTTGAATATTTCAAGATTCTTCTTTCTAAGGTCCTAAATAGCTCTTTTGATCTTGGCACGACATCATTGATGTCTACAGCAAAAACGAACACCAGAACCCAGATATCTAAAGTTTAAATAACACAGGTTTCATCTGCATAATCCCTAAGGGGGTTCTGATGATTGGCACCTAATCTGGAGCACCTGAAACAGGATGAAACAGAAGGCACAGATTAGATAGCAGATCTGGCCTATTGGGAAAAGGCCCATGTTGACTGCCAAAAGTCTGAGGCCCGGATTTACGTAGGAGAGCGCATCTTTGTGCGGGCGTAACGTATCCTATTTACGTTAAGCCTCCGCAACTTTGACAGGCAAGTGCAGTATTCTCAAAGCAAAGTTGCGGCGGCGTAGCGTAAATAGGCCAGCGTAAGCCCGCCTAATTCAAATGTGGAAGATGTGGGCGTGTATTATGTAAATGTATTGTAACCCCGCGTAAATGACGCTTTCTCCGAACGGCGCATGCGCCATTCGTGAAAGTATCCCAGTGCGCATGCTCCAAATTAACCCGCAAAAAGCCAATGCTTTCGACGTGCACGTAAATTACGCACAGCCCTATTCGCGAACGACTTACGCAAACAACGTAATGGATGGAAAATTTTACGCTGGCCCGACGTCCATACTTAACATTGGTACGCCTCGTCTACGCCTCATATAGCAGGGGTAACTTTACGCCGGAAAAAGCCTAACGTAAACGGCGTATCTGTAATGCGACGGCCAGGCGTATGTTTGTGAATTGGCGTATCTAGCTGATTTACATATTTCTAGGTGTAAATCAGCGTACACGCCCCTAGCGGCCAGCGTAAATATGCAGTTAAGATACGACGGCGTAGGAAACTTAGGCTGGTCGTATCTTATACAAATTCTGGCGTATCTGATTCTTTGAATCAGACGCCAAGATACGACGCCTCAGACTCAGAGATACGACGGCGTATCTGGAGATACGCCGTTGTATCTCCTACGTGAATCCGGGCCTGAGTGTGTCTGTGTACCAGGTTCTTCTGAGCCAGTTTGGTGTAATTAGAACCACTATTTTTCTCTCTTGCTTATTTTCTTCAGCAGACAATGCATAATTTGCACTGGATTCAAGGTGTAAATTAGCCTGATCTGAGACCAGGAGATTTATCAAAGCATCTGAGCTAGAACTAGAGGCTACCTGGTTCTAGTGACAGAGTTAGTTTGTTGTTAAATCTAGGCTAGGATCCCTCATTTCTGGCATATTAGATTGAAGACCTCTGAATGAAGGGCCAACTCTCCTTCATCTGGGCCACTATGACTGAGGTAATCTGCTTTCCAGTTCTTCACTCCTGGGATGTGGACCACAGAGATCGCTGGACAATGAATTTCTGTGTATGAGATTATCTTTCTTGCTTTCTTCAAGGCAGCCAGACTTCTGGTACCCCCTTAGTGGTTGATGTAGGCCACCGCTATGGCATTGTTTGACTGCACCCAGTGTTGCAGGGTCCAGACTGCTCTGATTTCCAAGATGTTGATGGGGAGCTTGGTTTCCCCCAGCAATCATGTTTCTTTGACTGGTAGGAAGTAGAACACTCCTCCCCAGCCTGAGACACTTACATCTTTTAGGGAACCATTGATTTGTACACATCATGCGACATGAGCTCCAAAGTCAGAGATTTTGTCGCAGCAGTGTGAACTAGGCCTAAAACTGCTTTAAGTGTATTTAAATTCAAAACTTTTCATTTTGGTTCTGGATAGAGTAGAGAATGGTTAAAATCCCTGTCAAGTTCCTTTTTTTGTTTGTTATATACTCATAGGAGAGTTTATACTAAGCAAAGAAATCTCTGCAAAATAAGAGGAAATACTTTCTTAGACAGTTTTACTAAAAAAAGGTGTCTCATTAGAAGATTTTCCAGCACCTCTTCTTTCAGTGAGATCTGCAAAATGTTGGATTTTTTAAATAGAGAGGGTGAATTCTGATTTGGGTACTAACCCTTCTACATTAAATCCAAAGTTTAAAAACGTTTTTGTTTTAAATATTAATATGTTAAAGGGGTTGTAAAGGTAAAAAAAAATCCCTAAATAGCTTCCTTTACCTTAGTGCAGTCCTTCTTCACTTACCTCATCCTTCGATTTTGCTTTTAAATGTCCTTATTTCTTCTGAGAAATCCTCACTTTCTGTTCTTCTGTCTGTAACTCCACACAGTAATGCAAGGCTTTCTCCCTGGTGTGGAGTGTCGTGTTCGCCTCCTCCCACTAACACACAGCTCCTTTCTCTATCTGCAACGTAGAGAGCGTCCTGACTCTCCTGCTCGCCCCCTACCCCCTCAAGGGAGGGGGCGAGCACAACACTCCACACCAGGGAGAAAGCCTTGCATTTTTGTGCGGAGTTGCAGACAGAAGAACAGGAAGTGAGGATTTCTCAGAAGAAATAAGGACATTTAAAAGCACAATTGAAGGATGAGGTAAGTGAAGGAGGACTGCACTAAGGTAAAGGAAGCTATTTAGGGGGGAAAAAATGTACCTTTACAACCCCTTTAAGTTTGTTTGTTTTCCAACCTAAATAATTGTGCAGCTTATCATAAATAGGATTAAATAATTTCAGTATATGAAAATAAGGCTCATTGTTGGGAAAACAGCACACACACAAAAGAAAATCTTACTATGTATAGAACTGTTTAATGAGGCGCAGAGATGTACATACACCTTTTTTGTGTCAGAAAAACATTTAGTTAATTTTTTTAGTTGTAGTACTCTGGCCTTCCGGAAGTACATGTAGGGCATTGATATGGGAGGCATAACAGAAGGCTGATTTGTGAATGTGCACTTTAATTATCGAATCATGTGAAAAGAAAATTCCTACTTACTTTGAATACCCAAACATGTACTGATGAAAGAAGTAAAATGGAATTTGCTATTCACATGACTGTATAATTGAAGTGTATATCCACACAACTTATTAAGTGAAGATTGCAGGTATTTTTATTAGTAAATCCGCCCAAATATCTTGCCTGGTAACCTGCATTTACCACTGTCTCCTAATAACGGAAATGCTCAAATTGTGGGAGAAATATGGTCCCTGAGTAGACATTAGAGGAAAGGATACAAAACTTAAAGTAGTCTACACTGTTAACTTATAATTTAAATATACAAAAAATCCTATTAAGCTGCTTTATCAGTACATAAACCAAGTAAATGTATAAATACAGTGCTAACAAACTAAATCTGGAATTGGTAAACATTTTAAAAATATGAATATGTAAATAAAAAATTATAAATAACAAAATAGCATTTATTCCTTTACCATGCCACGTTCCCAGAAGAGACAAAATGGACAATTTTCTGTGACCACTTAAATATATATGTAAGTCAAAAAGCACTGGTATATTGTATAGCAATTATGTATTTCCTCCCTCCATACTCCATCATATGAAGAAAAAAGAATTCCATAGTGAAAATCATTTTGGTAAAACAAAAACCCAATGAACTCACTTACAAATACTGTGCTCACCCAGCACTGAGAATACATTGCTTTGGGAGCAACTCATCGCCAGCAACTGCTTCCATGTGTGCATCCTTTACATGCACGATGATGTCACTATATGCATCAATACACCTAATTTATATATACAGTTGTGCTCATAAGTTTACATACCCTGGCAGAATTTATGATTTCTTGGCCATTTTTCAAAGAATATGAATGATAACACAAAGACCTTTCTTTCACTCATGTTTGGCTGAAGTCATTTATTATAAATCAACTGTGTTTACTCTTTAAATCATAATGACAACAGAAACTACCCAACTGACCTGATCAAAAGTTTACATACCCTGGTGATTTTGGCCTGATAACATGCCACGTTGACACTAATGGCACGTACACACGATCGGTTCATCCAATGAAAATGGACGATTATCATCAGATATCCGATGAAGCTGACTTTCATCAGTCTTGCCTACACACCATGAGTTAAAAATCCGATCGTGTCCAACGCGGTGATGTAAAACACAACGACGTGCAGAGAAAAATGAAGTTCAATGCTTCCGAGCATGCGTTGACTTGATTCTGAGCATGCATGGATTTTCGACCGATGGATTTCCACACAGACGGTCATTTTTTTTCTATCGGTTTTTTAACCATCAGAAAATTTTAAAACAGTTTCTATTTTTTTTCACCGATGGGGGAAAAAAAAACGATGGGACCCACACACGATCGGTTCATCTGATGAAAACGATCCATCGGACCGCTTTCATCAGACGAACAGATCGTGTGTACAGGGCATAAGGGGTTTGAATGGCTATTAAAGGTAACCATCCTTACCTGTGATCAGTTTGCTTGTAATTAGTGTATGTGTATAAAAGGTCAATGAGTTTATGGACTTCTGACAGACCCTTGCATCTTTCATCCAGTGCTGCACTGAGGTTTCTGTATTCTGAGTCATGGGGAAAGCAAAATAATTGCCCAAGGATCTGTGGGAAAAGGTAGTTGAACTGTATAAAACAGGAAAAGGATATAAAAATATAGCCAATGAATTGAGAATGCCAATCAGCAGTGTTCAAACTCTAATCAAGAAGTGAAAAATGAGGGGTTCTGTTGAAACCAAACCACGGTTAGGTAGACCTACTAAAAATTCAGGCACAGCTGCCAGGAAAATTGTTTGGGAGTCAAAGAAAAACCCACAAATAACTTCAGGTGAAATACAAGACTCTCTGAAAACATGTGGTGTGGCTGTTTCAAGATGCACAATAAGGAGGCACTTGAAGAATGATGGGCTGCATGGTCGAGCCGTCAGAAGAAAGCCATTACTACCAAAATGCCCCAAAGTATCCTGCTTACAATACGCCAAACAGCACAGAGACAAGCCTCAAACCTTCTGGCACAAAGTCATTTGGAGTCAGTGTTGCCAACCCCCCCCAAGTGAAATTTACTAGCAGAATGCCAAAATTTACAAACGGCACCAATTTATTTTTACTGACAAATAAACATGACATTTTCTGACAGATCCACATTTTTTTACTGACACTACAAAAAAGTACCCAAAATGACTGTTTTCAGCGCTAAACATTGCCAAAATCAATATTTGAACTATAAACACATAGCTAGTGCTATTAGCAATGTGTTGAAGTTAAACAAAAGTCAAAAACATATTTCTCGATTTACATAAGGGTCAGGTTACTATAACCCAGCCAGCACAGAGCACCCCCCCCCCCAGAGCGAATACCCTAAGGTAAATAGGGGTTACTAATATAGGGGGACCTTTATATCATTGCCCCCTTACATTATTGTATTCACTCCCCCATTACATCAGCAACCCCCCCCCCCCAGACTGGCCTGGCGGCGCTGTCACTGACCTCCTCTCAGGTGCACCGTGCAGGCCTCAGTCAGACGGCTCCAGCTTGACGGCTCTTGTTTTATTCTATAGTCTCCTCTCCACAGTCCACACATGCCTGTCTCTTCCCGTAACCCCCATCCCGGCGGCGCTCCCACTCTTGACTCCTTTCTAGGATCGCCCTCAGAGACTAAAGACAAGAGATGGTCAGAGACAGCAGACATGATACAGGAGATGGTCAGAAACAGCGGAAATGATACAAGAGGTGGACAGAGACTGCAGACATGATTTAGGAGAGGCTGCGGACATGATACAGGAGGTGGACAGAGACTGTGGACATGATACAGGAGGTGGACAGAGACTGCGGACATGATACAGGAGAGGCTGCGGACATGATACAGGTGGTGGACAGAGGCTGTGGACATGATACAGGAGGAGGACAGAGACTGCGGACATGATACAGGAGGAGGACAGAGACATGATACAAGAGAGACTGCGGACATGATACAGGAGAGACTGCGGACATGATACAGGAGTGGACAGAGGCTGTGGACATGATAGTGTCCTCCTCACCCCCTCACAGTAGCCTCCTCCTCTGTCCACCATCATATGACTTCTCCACATCATCAGTGTGCTGTGTCCTCCTCCTGTGCCCCTTTTACATCTCCACAGGTCAGTTCAGCACATCAGTCTCTGTTCCTTGCACGCCATGGCTTCACCCTCCCGGCTCCCAGTATAGTCCTCCTCTCTGTCCCCTTTTTGCTATCCCCCACAGTTTCACTCTCCTCCTCACCCCTTCTTGGCTTGGCTCCTCCGCCTATGGTGAGTGCATGAGGCGACGGCCGCCGTGGCACCGACAAGAATGAGTGGTCTCTCACTGGTGTCTAATCAAACATGGTGCCTTGCGACACCAATACGTTACTGCGCATGTGCCGCCCAGCTGAGCGCATACAATCTTTCCTGAGCCCTGGCCGGCTTTGGAACGGCACATGTGCCGTTGCATGGTCGGCTCGCGGCCATCTTTTTTACGGGCACTGATGCCCGTAACTGACTTTTACGGGCAGCCTGAAAAGGGGGTTAAATTTACGGGCTGAGCTTTTTGGCCACAACCATAAATGCTTCATTTAGAGAGGAGTCAACAAGGCCTATGATCAAAGGTACACCATTCCTACTGTGAAACACGGAGGTGGAATGCTGAGGTTTTGGGGATGTGTGAGCTACAAAGGACCAGGAAATTTGGTCAAAATTGATGGCAAGATGAATGCAGTATGTTATCAAAAAAGACTAAAGGAACATTTTCATTCATCAGCCAGAAAGCTGTGCATGGGACGTACTTGGACATTCCAACATGACAATGATCCAAAACACAAGGCCAAGTCGACCTGTCATTGGCTACAGCAGAATAAAGTGAAGGTTCTGGAGTGGCCATCTCAGTCTCCTGACCTCAATATCACTGAGCCACTCTGGGGAGATCTCAAACGTGCAGTTCATGCAAGACAGACCAAGAATTTACAGGAACTGGAGACTTTTTGCCAAGAGGAATGGGCAGCTTTACCATCTGAGAAGATAAAGAGCCTCATCCACAAATGACCACAAAAGATTTCAAGCTGTCATTTATGTTAAAGAGGTCATTTCACGGTATTAAGAACTGGGGTATGTAAACTTTTAAACGATCATTTGGGTAGTTTCTGTTGTCATTATGATAATAAATGGCTTCAGCCAAACACTAACCATGAGTGAAAGAAAACTTTGTGTGTTATCATTCATATTATCTGAAAAATAGTCAAGAAATCATAAATGATGCCAGGGTATGTAAATTTATGAGCACGACTGTATTTATTTTTAGAAGACGTGAAGCATGAAGCCACTACCAGCAGCATCAGGGTGCTTACTTTCATTTACGGAATTGCAATAGAAAGTGGAAGCCTCAGCCTGGTTGTCCATAGGCAGTATTATACAGTTTAAACTTAAAAATATATTGTGCTACATACATATTAGTGGGTAGCAGTCATAACAATATATAGCTTTAACACTTACAGTAGGTGGGTAAACCTTGCTAAAAGAGAATTCAGTTGCAATGAAATGCTCTAACCCCATGTTATCAGAGCAAATGTGATCCAGAAGTGAAAATGACTTAAGCCTCGTATACACGACCGAGGAACTCGACGGGCGAAACACATCGTTTTCCTCGTCGAGTTCCTTGTTAGGCTGTCTAGAAACTCGACAAGCCAATTTTCTCCATTCCTGTCAAGGAAATAGAGAACATGCTCTCTTTTTGGCTCGTCGAGTTTCTCGACAGTTTCCTCGACGAAAATGTACACACTACCAGTTTCCTCGGCAAAAAAATATCTCCCAGCAACTTTCTTGCTGGTTTTTGCCGAGAAACTCGGTCGTGTGTACGAGGCCTGACTGAGCAGCCATCACAATTCCTGGTTCCAGGAGGTAGGAACTGATAAATCCCAATAAAATCTCACTTCGTCTACTGTAGCAGTAGAAGCACATACTATTTTCAGAAAATATATATTTTCACATTTTAACACAAATGCCCTACTTACTTCACCATTTAAAAACATTTTACTAATGTTTTCACCCTACAGCAACTACAATTTTAGTTTGCTTTTATCACAGAAATAAAAACAATAAAGAAAATCTAAACATGCAGAAGAGACAAAAATTATTATAACAGACATTTCAACATTTGGTCATTAAACTCAAAATAATTGAAGTATTAATATTATTTTATTAAATAATGATTTAATAAAGACCCTGTTGATTTCATATAATACATTTTCTTGTATGAAAAATTTGAAAATATTTAATACTTCATAGTGCCTTTAAAATGAATAACTTTTAAAGCCAAACCTTCGTTTGTTTCACACTCACCTCCTTCCATGTCCTCAGTCCAGTTTCGGCTGCTCCCAGTTGGAGAAGATGGAGATGTGTAGTACTCTCCCCCAGGGCTTGTGTCTACATCATCTTCCAGGGAGCCAGACTTGTGTCTTTTACTCCTGTGCAGGGAACAATTAATAAAGGTTAGAGTAATTGGCAAGCTGAATGTCTTGCAATAAAGTGGAAGGAATCACTCTACAACTAAATATAGAGACTTTGTCATTGAACACGATTTATTTTGCATATATTTACACATATATCACTGGCAGAATTGTGACAGCGGGGTTGATTTACTAAAGCTGGAGAGTGCAAAATCTTGTGTAGCTGTGCATTAGCTTCTAACTTCAGCTTGTTTAAATAGGCTTTGACAAAAAAAAGAAAAAAAAAAAACCTGGAAGCTAATTCGTTTTTATGCAGAGCTGCACCAGATTTTGCACTGCCCAGTTTTAGTAAATCAACCCCAGTTTGTGAACCTTTAGCATTTTTCTGTATAAATGGATTTTTAAAAAAGTTCTCATCTCATCCAGGGCCGGACTGGCCTACCGGGAAATTTCCCAGTAGGCCGCCTGTCCTGGGGCCGCTTTGATCTGTGGCTGGCTGCAGGCTCCGCGCTCCCCTCTCGCCTCCTCTTGTTTGTCACAGTCACACAGCTGGATCTGTGTGTGTTCGGCTTGATAAGCAGTAGTGAGACTGCATTGATCGCTTGTATCATGTCTGCAGTCTCTGACGTCTTTAGTGTAATGTCCTCAGTCTCTAACCATCACTCGCATCATGTCCATAGCCTCTAACCATCTCTTGTATCATGTCTGCAGCCTCTAAACAATCTCTTGAATGATGTCCTCAACCTCTTATCTTATATCATGTCTGCTGTCTCTGAGGGAGTTTGGAGAGGAGACAAGAGTGCGAGTGCCACCAGGATGGGGTCATGGGAGAAATCAGACATGTGTGGACTGTGGAGAGGAGACTATAGGATAAAACCAGAGCCACCAAGCTGGAGCTGACTGAGCCCTGCATGGTGCACCTGAGAGGAGGTCAGTGACAGCGCCGCCAGGCTAAGGGGGGGGGGGGGGGAGTCACTGATGCAAGGGGAGCATGAATACAATACTGTAAAGGGAAACACCTCCTTACCTTAGTGTATTCTTTTTTGCGGAAGGTGGTCTCTGGTCACCAGAGCCCCTCCCCCCATGTTTCTGGGGCCCCCCTTGATGATTGACCACTTTTACCACTTTTGACTGGAATTTGCTTTTATATATACAGGTATATATATAAAGCCCTATGTGCTTTCATATCTGTCTTCTCTATATATAATACACTCTTCAAATGTGCTTTAAAATACATGATTTTCCTTTTCATGAACAAGAAAATAATGACGTTATGATGTTGGGCTGGTATAATAATGCTATGGGGCTGGTATAAATTTTTTCCAGGACGGGTTTTTATTCCCAGTCTGGCCCTGATCTCATCCAATAATAATAATAGTGATAAAAAAGAAGTTTTTTAACAGCCCACACAACATGTATTAGCACATCTTTACTGGAATCAAATGGTTTCAGCCAGCTTTTTTCATACTATGGCTACTTTCTCACTGAGGCGTTTTGCAGGTGCTATAACGCTAAAAATAGCACCTGCAAGCTCAAGGGCTTTCACACTGGAGCGGTGCGCTGGCAGGACGCTAAAAAAAGTCCTGCCAGCCGCATCTTTGAGGTGTTGTAGAAGCGGTGAATGCACTGCTCCTAAAGCGCCCCTGCCGATTAAAAACAATGGCCAGCGCCTCCAAACCGCTGGCAAAGTGCCACTGCAGCAGCGCTTTGCCAGCCGTTTTAGCTCCTTAAATCGGCCGCTAGCGGTGGTTAAAAGCGCCCTGCTAGTGGCCCGAAAAGCGCTGAAAAAACGACGGTAAAGCGCTTCTAAGAATCGCAACGCTTTACCGCCAAAGCCTGCGATGCTCCAGTGTGAAAGTAGCCTTAGAGATATGTTATCTTTGACGGGAGTCACTTTGGACGGGGAGGCCTGTGGAATCCCCAGAATCCCTTGGAGAGGTTGGGAAACCCTTGTTCTAGCTCCCCATGCACCTTCTATGTCTAAGTTACCCTTTGTCTATTAGGGGCACAGGGTGACTGAAAAAATGCACAGCTATTCAATGGACATTGAGAATGTGATTTGGATTACTTAATATGGAATAGTAATATTTATCAACAATATCCCTCAAGAAATCTATGATACATTAATTCCACTGTATCAGAATGATGGAATATTTTAAGAGTTTTGAAAACTGTTGCCATGCCATCTGCAATCCCTGATTAATCAAAGCATAGCTTGGATGTGGATTCCATGGTCTTCAATGTAGGAGACAGACCGTCTGCTAATTCTGACAGCTCCTGCTATTGTAAAAATTGAATAATACTGCACTAACCCAATGGTGGAACGTGGAAAGCTGCTACATACAAATGTGACAAAGATTGGTGAACAAGGTAAATGAAAAATGTAGCGCTACATTTTCCATTTACATTGTGAGAAGGTGTCCTGTGTTTATATTTATGATAATGTGTGTTGTGTCTTCTGAGCTAAAAGACGGCAAGGTTGACCTGAAAGGTCATACCTCTGAGTCACCTAGGCTGGGTAAATGACTAGCTAATTAACTCATGTTAATTCATGTTTCTGGTTACAGTTGTACTGTTAGGATATGACCAGGAGGGAGGAACCTCCTTCTGAATTGTATGACATCCAGTCAGGATAAGTGAACCACCGATAGGCCGTCATTTTGCTATAGGGGCTGTACTTATGGGGTTTTGTCCATAAAGAATAAATGCCCTTTACATGTTTTTATTGTCTTTTTTTGTGTTTTAGGTTTTAACATGACCAACTTGATGTTCGTTAAATTGTGCTAATAAACTGTGATCAAATACCACCAAAAGAAAGCTCTATTTGTGGGGGAAAAAAAGACGTCAATTTTGTTTGGGTACAGCGTTGCATGAGCAGCCAAATCTTCCGGGGCTGAAGTGGTTAAGGTAAAAAACCTTCTGCCTATACAACCACTTTAAAGTGTGTTCTCTAAACTGCAGTCTCTCTACTGGTAAGTTAATGTATTTGACTGAAAATATATGTTTTAATATTAGAATTAATGGGGTTGAAAACCCTCATTTTTCTTTTATTAAAAAATAACAAACATGCCTATACTTGCCTGCTCTGTGCAATCATTTTGCAAAGAGCAACCACCATCCTCTTCTTCTGGGGTGCCCCGCCTGTGCTCCAGGCCCCTCCTCTTCATCAGGTACCCCCACAAAAAGCCACTTTCCATGGGGCCACTTTTCCATCCTGCTGCTGCATCACTGGATTTGGTTGACAGCCGCAGGAGCCGAAGGCTGTCAATCTGTCCAATGTCAGATTGACAGCTATCAATCTGTCCAATGAGGAGAGAGACAGCGGCAGGAGCCGCTGCGCTTGTGCACATCGATGGATCGGATCGAGCTCAGGTAAGAAACAGAGGGTGTCTGGGGGGAGCTGCAGCACAGAAGGTATAGAATGCATTTAGGTGAAAAACCTTGAGGCTTTACAACCACTTTAACTTACTATAAACTATGTATAACATTTAGTTTATAGTCAAAAAGAGCTGTATTTGTAGGTGTGGGATTAAATAAAGTATCACCTGATATTGACAGGCAAGGCCTCAGAAGAAAGAGTTTCACAACCCCTGATAAAGATAATAGTTACACATTTCTAAAAGTTGAGACAACATACCCACTTGATGATGTGCTAGGGAGGGTCCTTCTCATGCCAGTTCCCGCAGGGTTTAAATCATAAGCCAGGTGTCCCTGTAGCTCTCCTAGAGAGAAATTGGGGCCTGTTCCAGACACAACTGGGACTGCAAGTAAACATGTCACATTAAAGGAAAAAATACTTATCTTGATATACACACTATTAGCAGCATTAAAACTATGTCAGAAATCAGCACAAAAGAAAATACATACTGTATGTACAAAAGAGATTTTGTTACATATACATAGACATTGACTGTGCAGCAATAGAACAATAAAAATGAGAACATGAACACAACCAATCCCCTCTGTTGCCATGAGAGGCACTCCTCAAGTCCTATCCACCCAGCTCCTCCATTCATAGAAATCATACTACTATAGCAGAGAGTAAACACCTATAAATGCATGAGAAACTTTGTTTTGAAGGCCGCATTCACATTTGGCGCTCCCAGAGCATGCAGCAAATTGCAAAGAAAATGCATATTTTGCCATTTGTTTCCGAAATGTGGTGCAAACAAGCATCACGTTTGCGGTGCTATTAATTGCTAATCGCACCCCAAGCATGATTAGCAGTGGTTTTTAGCGTGAACAAAATGCACCACGTTCCATGGCCAAAAAGGCTCTGGCGCTTTTTTGGCAATTTTTTTGTGCCCTATGCACAACGTTCAGAAAAACATGCAGATAAAAAAACACGACCAGGAGCTTACGTTCTCATTATGCAAAGTGTGATATGGGCCAAGAGTGTTAAGCCTGGTACACACTACAAGTAAAACGAATAAAAACTGTCAGCTCCAGTTGGAGCCACTGTATTAACAATGCAAAGCTAGTGCAGCGATCTCCCCCACTGAGCTGTTGCGTTCTAACAGGGGGACGCCCCCCGCCAGAACACTCCGATCAGTGCTCTCTGCCATTGGCTGAGAGCGTTGATTGGGAGTTAGCCAGCTTCTGATGGACAGACCGATATACACATGGGCCGAATGAGTACTTTCTGGGATTGAAGTGCATTAGCTCACACCATACAAAGAAGGATTTCCAGGTACAATAGAAGATCTTTCTGAAGGAACTTTTCTTGCTTTTAGCAAAGACAACAAGTCTGACTTTTTGGTAAGGGGCAAGGGGTCATCTGCTAGTTGTCTGAGTATGTCTGTATATCATTTGTTTTCTGTGCAAGTTTGGAGCAATAAGAATCACTAGTTTCTTCTCTGCTCAATTTTGCTTAATTTTGTGGAGCAGGTGAGGTAGATATTGCAATTGAAGGAAAGCTTAGAGTAGCCAAGAAATTATCAAAGAATGCAATGCCATGCTAGAGGATACACAGTCTTGGCCACAAACAGAGGAAACTTGTTGTTAAGTCTGGAGGTTAAGATCCCTCATGTCTGACATATGAGGTTGGAGATATCGGGGGGGAAAAAAACATGAGACCCAGCACTCTCATTGAGAATCTCACATAGAAATTACAAAATGTTGGAACTTTAAGGTATTGTTTGGGAATTTTGGGGCCAGGATAGGGCGAATACCCCTCTTGGGTTTTGGTATAGTTTGTAGGAATCCTTAAAACCTGTTCTGTACGAATACTGGCACAACTACTACCTGGGACAAAAGATGGTTCAGGGTATTCTTCAAAACATTTAGCAGATTATGGTCGATTTGAAAGAAGAAAAAAATTGAGGGGATTTTTGTACCCCTCTGAAGCCACCAATTGAACCCACAGGTATGGGACATCTGTGACCTGACTGTAACAGATGTTCCCCAGCTCCTAGGAGTGAGGGTGCCCCTTCGTTGGGAAGAGGACTCTAAGTAAGACTTGCTGGACTTTGTGGCCCAGGTCTTGTCCCGAAAAAAAAGGGATGACATTTTGAAGTTGAAGCCTGGGTAGGGCATTTAGGTGCTCTGAGTTTTGAAGAGGTAGAGTCCCTTTAGGGAAGGGGATTTTTGAACCTTTCTATCTATGAAATCTTTGATGAATTTGTCAAGTACTTTACCAAAGAGATGTCCTCCTTCAAAGTGCATATGTGTGAGGCATCTTTTACAGCAGCTTTAGCTGACCAGGCTTTAAGCTAACAGATTCTGCACATGTGAATGGGAATTAGAGCCATTCTGGAAATTTGCTTTGTTTTAGGCTATCCACACAAAAGAGCAGAGCAGATGTTAATTGCTGTAATTTCAGTTAAAATATGGTCCTGGAATACAGGATCATGTTGGTTGTTCATTGCCCTACTCTAGTCCAGCTGCAGTTTGACAGACAGAAATTGCAGAAATAGCTGGTTGCAGAACTGGGTCTGCAAGTGTAAAGAAGCCTTTAAGAGCATCTTAAACTTTCCTAGGAGCATCTTCAGTTGGCCCAGTGAGATGTTTGAAACAGCAGGAGACAGCAGGATCTACTACCAGAACAGACCATTTTTAGTGAACCCTTTTCCCACGGCATAGAGCTCAACAATTTCTTTCCGAGGGGTGTAAATCTTTTCCGGATTGACCCAATCCTCATTGCTCATTCTTTTTGTTCATGAATTGGAAATGTATTTTTAAATGTTAATCTTTGTACTCAAAGTGACAGCAAATCCACATTGATAAGCATACTGCGTGAAGCAGTAACATCAGGATATAGAAGCGTGGTGGTAAGAAATCTTTTGCAGTCTCCTCTAACACCAGTTCTCGGTCTCCTTCATTCCCTTCCGTGCCTGTCTCTTCTAGGCTTTTAAAACCCTGGACAGCAAAGGATGCATTAAACGTTTGTTTTCTGAGAAAATGTGACATAGTTGCACAGAAATCTGCCTTAGTCAGGTAGGCTGCTTGTTGCATGCCTGAAATAGAGCTAGAATCAGATGCAAAGACCACTGCTAAAATGAGGTGCTGTTCTGGAGCAAGGGGAACAGAATCACTCTAAAAGTTAATAGTTATGTGGGCCTTTGGCAGAGCAAATGTTTGCCTGAGATTTTGCTGTGATTCCCTTTCGCCTGGTTTCTGTCATAGCTGCAAGTTAGGATATTGCCCTGTTGGGTACTCATGGAGTACAGAGCAGAATATAGGGTACATAACCCCGAGAAGGAGTGCACAGCAAGTTCTTGTGGCAAAAGGCAGAAGGAAGCACCTCAGAACCTTATATGAGGCTTTAGGCAGAAGTGGTGATAAAACGTGCAAACTGTGGTGTGCTGTAACACCTGATCATCCACCTCAGACTAAGCTCTCAGTGGTTCAGTTTTAGGGCCACGTTTGAAAAGTTTACACTGTAATGTGAATACAATCCAAACACAGTCCCTTTTTAGAGCAATGATCCAGAGATACAATGAGACGTATGTGTCCACATTTCTGGTTTCTATACAGGGTGCAGGTTTGCCCGTGATGATGGGCATATCTCTGGAGGCATCATCAGTGTCTGGATTTCATAAGGATGGACCATGGTTCTGAACCTGTATAGCACCCTGAGGCTAAATACATGTGTTGAATTACTTGCCAAGGTAGCAACCCAAGAAGGATTATGTGTCAGAAGCAACATTACAGGCAACATTAAGAATCTGAAGTAAAATAACATACTAGTGAAGCAAATTATATCTCTGTAAGGGGGAAGAGGTCCATCACCTTAGGACATGCAACAAAAACTGAGATCTTATAGAGTAGGGTATTGGGTGGTACAACCAGGGGGGCATGTCCAACAAAGTTTTGCCAGTGTCCAATCAACCAGTGTACCAGCCTACAACCCAGGGTCTATGAATATCCAGCCTGTGTTCTCAGTACTGTATATACATACTGTATGTAGATATACATATCCTCTCAGGTGAAAACAAGATAACCCCTCATAATATTACTTACTTCTCGACACTTGAATTAATTCTGTGACGCTGAAAACACCAGAAGTGACAAAACTCTCTTGGAAATCTGTCATATCTGCAGAGACAAAACAACTGTGACAGATATCAAAAACTCACAATTAGGAATGCATGCACAACTCTATTTTAACCATCACTAAACAGGGTGATTAGATGTAAGAGACCATGGTCTACACAAAGATACTCACTTACCCAAATTGATAGGTTTAGTGTCCTCTATGTCAGAGCCGATAACTGTACGAGGGCTGCTGTCCTGTTCAGCATCTAAAACCCAGAAAACCCTAAGATTACCATTTAATTATTTAATTTACAAGATAATTATATTATTACAAACCTGAATATAAGACAATAACGATAAGATATACTGTGTATACTTCCTAAAATGGTTTAAGTATTACTTTGTTAAAGTGGCAGTCTACACAAAACTGATCATTTCAGTTTTTGGGAGGTATATGCTTTCAGGGCTCAAGAGGTATGGTCTCTGCAACCTTCTGTGGCCATTATAAATAGATCTCAGAGCAAGGATTTCTAGGAAGAAATACATAACTTTTTTTGCTTTCCAGGAAGGAATTTGCTCAGCTGAAGTCCCCAGGAGATATAACAGAGCTAGCTTTAGTGTTGACAAAATAAACCCAAAATCTAAGTATTATTTCCCAAATTTTTCTGAGTTTCAAAAATGTAAAACAAATATGAACACAAAAAATAAGGAAAGACAAATGGTGCTAAAAGAGAATGCCCTGGGCTGGGATGAAAACATAAATTCATAATTAAAGTGGAGTTCCACCCATAAATATAACATTACATCAGTAGTTTTAAAAAAATGTCATTAGTCCTTTACGAAATTTTTTTTTTTTTTTAGATGCCTTCAAAGTGTTGTTGCTAGGCAGAATAGTTAATCTTCCCACTTCCTACACCTAGGTGCTTAATGCTTCCTAACCTACACCGCACAGACTCCTGGGAATGTAGTGGGTGTAACTTTTCAGGAGTCTGTGCACTCCCCAGTCTCAAAGAATCATGTGACTTGGACAGCACAGGTGCTGAAACCTGATCTGACACTGCTTGTGCAGCACTGAGCATGTGCGAGATCTGCAAGGCTGAAATCCAGGAAGTCATACAGTCTGGCTTCATGATGCCCACACTTAAGATGGCCCCAGTCAATTTCTATTTTATAAAGTGTCTAAATGTTGTAACAACCTAACAAAACGGACCTTAGTTTACAGACTAACTTTACTAGAATACATTAAGCTTGTGTATTACAGGGGTATTTATATTTAAAAAGTGAAATTGTGGCCGGAACTCCGCTTTAACCTCTGTATCCTGGTGCTGGCCTACAGAAACATGGAGGAGACATTGCGGTTCATTTACTAAAACTGTAGAGTGCAAAATGTGGTGCAGCTCTGCATAGAAACAAATCAGCTTCCAGGTTTTAATGTCACAGCTTAACCACTTCCCAACTGGCTCCTGTACATATACAGCGGCAGAATTGCTCTCCTGCACAAATTGCCGTACATTTATGGTGGCTCCTTTAATTGCCATAGCAAGCACGGGGACCTGATGCGCGTGGCTGGCCACCCGTGATCGCGGGCACAAGAGCCAGAACGGGGATTTGTGTGTGTAAACATTTTTGGGGATATTTATTATATCCAAAAATGTAAAACAATATATATATATTTTTTAAATTTTTTTTTTTGTTTATAGCGCAAAAAATTGAAAACGCAGAAGTGATCAAATACCACCAAAAGAAAGCTCCATTTGTGGGAAAAAAATGATGTAAATTTTGTGTACAGCGTCGCATGGCCACACAATTTTCCGTTACAATGCAGTTCTGTATCACAAAAAATGCTCTGGTCATTAATGGGGTAAAACCTTCCGTGGCTGAAGTGGTTAAAGAGGAACTGCAGTCTGCTCACATAATTTATAATAAAAACATCTTTGCCATTCTGAAGCTTCCCTACAACCACTTTGAATATTATTTTATATATACTGTGATTCTGTACTTGCCAAATATGCTGCAGAAACCCCCCCCCCCCCCCCCACAGAGTCTGGCTGCATCCATTTTAACTGTAGGCAGCTGAGGCTGCTGCCTGTTCACTTCCTGGATTTATACAGACACACAGAGGCATACCTCCAGCTCTGCAGCTCTCTTTGGCCCTCTTATGACTCATCCTCTCCAATACTGGTAAACTCTCACGAGAGAGCGAGAAAGTGAGAGAGAGAGAGAGAGCTGTGCATGTCAAATACCTAGGCTTTTTTCCCAAACAAGAAACATGAAGTGGGCTGTATAAGGTATTTACTAGCCAAAGTTAAAGCAACTAGGGGAGAAGATTTAATAGATGGAAAAATGACTGAAGTTCTGCTTTAATTAAACAAGCTGAAGTTAGAAGTTAGTCAGCTAGTCCATAGCCACCAATTGTATAACTCGCCCCCCCCCCAGGGGCCGCATCATTGGATGTGATTTACAGCAGGGGGAGCGAATGGCTGCGCTGCTATCAATCATACAATGAAGAGCCGACAAGACCTGGGGGAAAGCAACGCGGGATCGTGCCCATGGAGATTCGGGGCTCAGATAAGTAAAACGGGGGCTCAGGGGGGGCCGGTGACTTCAAGGTGTTTTTTCACCTTAATGCATGGATGCATTAAGGTGAAAAAACACAAAGGTTTACAACCACTTTAATAAAGTGACCCAATGATACCGGAAGAAGAACATAAAGGACTGCCCCTCCTGTAAAACCATCCAGCAAGTCCCCTTTGTTCTCTTCTCCCATTCTCTATGGACAGTGCATACCCAGTGCATAGCTGCCATTAATGCACACTGGATGTATAGTCCCAGGCATTTGCTAGGTCAAGCATTATTGTTGCATTTCAGGTGGTGCTGCTACTGGTTATGCTGACCGGGGTGATACGTGGCATTTTATGCTTAGGCCTTACTGTTAGCCATTTTGTATGCTGAATTGTGTTATCGCAATTCCAGTCTATTTGTATTTGCTTGGTTATCAACTTGACTGAGTGATAACACATTAAGCATACCTTTGCAAACTGATTTTTCCTGCTTTGAAACAGCACTATTGGGTAATATGAAATATTTGTGGTGCTTTTACACTCAACCTGATGTGTCAGAGGGGCTGAGGCCCTTTGGAAGGTCAGGGTGAAGAACAGAGGACCCATCTTATTCAGTGGCTCCTGTGGGGCAGTGGCGGTCTGTTCATAAGGGCCAATAGATAGATTCATGCATTGTATGAATCTATCCATGGCCTCCGCTGCCACCCCCTATTCAGGTGCCCGACCCCTGAATTACAGCAGCGGGAGTTCTGTTACACAGTTCACCCAGCTGTGTTAGAAAAGTGAATGAATATTCGCTTTCCTAACACTGAACCGGGGTTACCCATCACCTGATTGTCTGAAACGCCAGGCACTGTAAATAGACGCCTATTAGGGACAGAAGTAGAGGATGGGAGAAGACATTGTGGACATGGAGGAGCATGTAGGACACCACTCACCGCCCGGCAATTGATGGGCACAGTGGTTGCGTTTGATGGGCACAATTAGGCTGCAATTGATGGGTTTCTTTCAAAAAATTTTAGTTTGTCTGCTTCACCCCCTTCAAAAATTTGGAGCACCAGCCACCACTGCTGTGGGGGTATAGCTACACCTCATACCTGAAAGCTAGAATTAATGTTTACATTCCAATATAATCTGTGTATACATACAGTATATAGTAAATAGGGTAAAGGGACTAATATTAGCTGTTTAGACTAACATACAAATATTTCTATATAGACGTGGTATATAAATAGACGGTTTTCCACCGATTGGACAAAAAAAATTAAAAATGCAAACAATTTCATAAAAAAAATAATTTATCCAGAAGCTATAATGATATAGCATCACTCTTGAAGCTCAGGGTAAAGAGCTTTTGCTTTAAAGGAGATGTATGGGACAGGCTAAATAATTAACAAATATTACCATAATCATGAATCAGCTGTTCTTTCTTTGCTTCCTCCTTTTAATTTTCTACCAGGGGTACTTCATCTATCATGTAGGTCCCTGTAAAGCTCTGTACACACGGGCAAGAATCTCATCAGGAAAAAACATTGTTTTTCCTGACAAGATTCTTGGCAAGAATCTCTTGCCGCCCGAGTGTACAGACACTCCATTCAAAAGAACCGCTGTTCTTTTGAATGGCAAGAACGCGCATTAGAGCTCGTCACATTCGATGGCGTCTTGGCATTCTTGCTGCAACTTTACCTATGTCTAGGAAGCTACCGCGCATGCGTCAAAGTCATTTCGAGCATGCACGGGTTTCCACGGCGACAGGTAAGTATACACACTCTCGGGTTTCTCGGCAGGAAAGCAGGTTCTCTATCTTTCTTGTCGTGATTTTGGGCAGTTTTCTTGACGAGAAACCCCAAAAGCCTCGTACATACGCACGGTTTACTCGGTTTTCTTGCTGGTTCTTGCCAAGTAAACTGTGCATGTGTACAAGGCTTTAGAGTTCATTTGCTGTTTGAAAGTTTAGAGGGAGCGGTCACAACTTCAGCAATTCACCCCCTTTTTCTGTCCCTCCTCTACTGGGAGATGTGGCCGCGCCCAATGAACAGGCACACACCTAAACAGTAATAAGTTCAGGCACTGTGCTATTCCTGTGCATAGTGGAAAATACATAAGTGGTATACACATTGCTATATCTAAGGGGAGGGGTTTGAGAGGGCTGTGCCAGATTTCAGTTGTGCCCTCCATCGTCCATGGAAGTTGTGCCGGTTGGGTTCCTTCTCACATCTTGGCACTGCACACAGTCTAATAGCCCGTACACACAATCCGAATATCGAACGAAAACTGTTGTTCGAGGAAAAATACCACGATTTTCGGATCGTGTGTACACTACTTTCGAGAGCCGATCACGACAGTTCATCCGATATTATTAGATCGGACAAGCACGAAAATTTTCCTTGCACGATACCAGATTGTACGATTTTCACTTAGTCAGTATAGTTGTCGTCTGAAAATACAATACAAATACATTACAACACATGACATCACTTCCGTTTTTTTTTTCTCCTGTCGTACGAGAATTTTCGTGACTTTTGTAACCTATTCAATTTCTACTTGTGACTATTAAGCGAAAAAAGTAGTACGATCTGTCGTACAGTATTCAGATCGTGTGTATGGGCCATAAGCACAGGCAGCACAGCTCCTCTCCCCCTTCTCTCCCTCCCTCCCTCCTCCTCCGACATGCTACACAGCTCAGATCGATTCTCTTACAGGCAGCCCCTAACTGCAAACTGCTATGTGCAGATAGAGGCTGACTGTAAGGTTCCATTCACAACTAAGCGTACTGCAGCAACACCTGCTGCACCGCGTTTTTTTATTGCTTTTTTGTGTGTTTTCTGGCGCATTTTTGGAGCGGCACCATTTATTTGAATGGGCCTCCCTCCACTCCAAAGAAGCTCATGTACCAAACTTTGGCACAGAGCCAGGCATGTTTAGTGGTTTGATTCTGCTGCGATTTTAGCGCATTTGTCGCATATACATGTATACTGTACATTTTTTTATATTACTGCTATACCCAGCACAAGACTTTTAACGAGAGAGACTAAACACACAACACGTCAGCATTACTCACATGTATTTAAAAAATGCTAAATGATGGGACATCACTAAACACTTTAGTATTTTTTTATATTTTGACATTTGTTTTGTGAACTATCTTAATTATAAGTACATCAGTCTAGTTAAGTAAATTTACTAAGGAATATTACTTTCCTAATATCTTAAAAAAAAGGTTCTAACTCAATTAAGATTTAGCAAAAGGTAAAATAAATGTGATTATTTATAACCCCACACTGATAGATGCTTGTCACATAAATATATAAACATACAACATGTTTTAATCATTTAGCAGAATAAAAAAAATGACATCAGTCTCCATTTTAAACAATTAAATATATTTCCCAGAATCAAATTATCATCATTTAGTTTACTGGCGCTTACATTTTTCTTACTGTGCATACATTAATACATACACTTTTTCCCTGTCACTTTAAGTTACATACTCAACTGTGTTTTTTCATTGCCTTTGTCTGTGTCCAGTGCTATATCAGCTCTTTGTAATGTCGCCTATATGATTTTTGCTTTTATGTTCTCCAGGCTCTCGATTCCTATTTGTCATGTGTATTATTGCTTTCTTCTACTGTCAGTGACTGCATATTTCCCTTATCTGTGCTATGCAAACTGAAAGACAGGTAATTCTGTTCTTTTCCAGTGCTACTGTATTCCCATTTCCTCTGCATCCATTTGGTTTGTCGCTGCATCACTGTAACCCCCCCACACCCTCCTCCTTCCCTCTGCATCTCTTTATAAATAACCTGCTCCTGTAGACGCTTAGCTCAGCAATTTTCAGTCCAGCAAGATCTTCACATCTGTCCTCCCTTCTAAGGATCAAAACATCCTATCCACACTACGCACAAAGTAAGCAAATGCCCTTTTTGAAACAGAATATGCATCTGAATTACTACCAATTTAGTATTATAACCACAATGTAGTAAGATTGTAAAGTACTACAAATAAAGTATAATTATAAAGATAAACGAAAAAAGCCTAGCCTTGGAGATTAGTATGATTTATAATCAATGACATCACACTTGGCTAAGAAGTTGATTATTTTACTTACAGCACTGAAATTCTGTGTCATTATCCTATCAAGCACACAACACGGAAAGAGTTTTTGTATGGTTCTTTCTGTGTTTGTGTGGCTTTTCACTAGAAGCTTCATTTTCCATCCACAACCAAAAAAAAAATGCCGCTTAGCCAAATTCTACACAAAGGTTAGTGTGTGCATGTGTATAGTAGTGGCAGGGACATTAGACTAATTGGCTAACTAGTCTCCATCCAAAGGGTGGTAAAGATGTTAAACAATATAAACAATAATAAACAATAATAGTTAAACAATAATACTAAACAATAATAGTAAACAAGCTCCGGTCGCAGCCGCTAACGATCTGATGTTAGTACAGTGATCTCCCCGCTGAGCTTATGTGTTCTGACAGGGGTATGGCCCCTCCCCTCAGAACACTCCGGTCAGTGCCCTCCGCCATTAGCTGAGAGAGCCCGACATGCGCACAAACCGAATGTAAGCCGGTTTTTATTGAACCGGCCGATGTCTCCCAACATTCTGCCAGTGTGTACGGGGCATAAGACTGTTTGCTTTTTTGACTGGTGGGACGCTTTCTCAATATTTTCTGCAGTACTAAGCTGGCCAAGCACTAGTAGAATCTAGTTTCAATTTTTTTATTTTCAGAACATTTGTTGTATTTTATTAATATTTTATTTATTAGTGGGGTCAAATCAACATTTCTTTTCATCTGCAGTGACGAGAAAATTTGGAGGAGCAGATGGAAAATGTTTAGTCAATGTAGTTTTTCATTTAACGTTTATTCATTACAAAACTGAATGTTAAAAGCAAACTAAAATGTGGACATCCATCAAGGCATTGAATGTGTCAATCAGAATTTTTGTAGATGTGACGGTTGCATTGTTTTTTTATCCCGTCTTTCGCTTTACTTATTGAGGAGCAACATAGCCACCCAACCTTTTCAATCTGTGGAGATGCTGGTGATATATGGACTGGTAGGTTTAGGTGGATGCCACATAAGTGACTAAAAAATTCAAAACCTAACTCAAGCCACATAAGTGACTAAAAAATTCAAAACCTAACTCAAGCCACATAAGTGACTAAAACATTCAAAACCTAACTCAAGCCACATAAGTGACTAAAACATTCAAAACCTAACTCAAGCCACATAAGTGACTAAAACATTCAAAACCTAACTCAAGCCACGTAAGTGACTAAAACATTCAAAACCTAACTCAAGCTAACACTTTTTAGGCAGCTACAGATTTTGTTTTGCTTTTGGGATAAAAGCTTTTACTAAATAAATAAAAGCTGACCTCTGTAAAGCACCCCTCTCAGTGTTAAAGCAGAACTAAAGTGCACAATAGTTGCCTTCCATCTATTGGTTGGGGTTCTGAAAAGTCCCTCACTGTCACCGGCATCTTCTACATGACTTCTTACAGGTGCTGGGTCTTCGGCCATCCTAATTAATCAGCACAGGGTGGCATAAAACCTGAGCTCCCAACTATAATGGGAAACAGTTAATTTTGTTCAGTTAGTGCAAGGAAGTGTATGCCACCTCCTAGATCTTGCTCTTTTCTTCACAGATCGCTGGTTCGCTGAGTACTGATAATATGGCTTTTGCTATACTATGGCACTCCCAGAGGACAGATATGGCTCTCCTACACAGCACTCTGCCCACTCCTCCTCTCCCCTACCCATTTACAGAAAGCTTTGGATTTTGTGAACGGATTCACAGAATGCAAAGTGTTCTGTGAATGGGTAGTGGGAGTGGAGGAGTGGGCAGTGCGGCTGTAAATTACACTACTGCTGCTGTGTAGGACACACATAGTTGATGTTTTGAACTGCCAAAATGATAGCAATAGCTATACTATCAGTGCGTAGTGAAGCAGGAAATTGAAAAAAAAAGTTAAAAGGGTGAATATGTTTTTGTCCTGTATACATTTTAGTCAAGTGATGTAACCTTTAAGAAGGTTCTTTAACCACTTAAGACCCAGACCTTTAGGCAGCTAAAGGACCCGGCCAGTTTTTGCGATTCTGCACTGCGTCGCTTTAACTGACAATTGCACGGTCGTGCGACGTGGCTCCCAAACAAAGTTGGCGTCCGTTTTTTTCCCACAAATAGAGCTTTCTTTTGGTGGTATTTGATCACCTCTGCGGTTTTTATTTTTTGCGCTATAAACAAAAATAGAGCGACAATTTTGAAAAAAATTCAATATTTTTTACTTTTTGCTATAATAAATATCCCCCAAAAATATATATAAAAAAATTTTTTTTCCTCAGTTTAGGCCGATACGTATTCTTCTACCTATTTTTGGTAAAAAAAATCGCAATAAGTTTTTATCGGTTGGTTTGCGCAACATTTATAGCGTTTAAAAAATAGGGGATAGTTTTATTGCATTTTTATTAAAAATATTTTTTTTTACTACTAATGGCGGCGATCGGCGATTTTTTCCGTGACTGCGACATTATGGCGGATACTTTGGACAATTTTGACACATTTTTGGGACCATTGTAATTTTCACAGCAAAAAATGCATTTAAAATGCATTGTTTACTGTGAAAATGACAATTGCAGTTCGGGAGTTAACCACAAGGGGGGCGCTGATGGGGTTATGTGTGACCTCATGTCTGTTTCTAATTGCAGGGGGGTGTGGCTGTAGGTGTGACGTCATCGATTGTGATTCCTTATATAAGGGAACACACGATCGATCACGGTGCCACAGTGAAGAACGGGGAAGTTATGTTTACACACAGCTGTCCCCGTTCTTCAGCTCCAGGGACCGATCGCGGGTCTCCAGCGACGATCGGGTCCGCGAGTCCCGTGGCCGTGGTCACGGAGCTTCGGACCGAGTCACGTGCACGCGGCGCGCGTCCCCACGACCATTTACGTAGGCAGAATAGCACGGCTGGGCACATCAACGTATATGTACGTTGCCCTTTAAGCCCAGCCGTGCCATTCGACCAGCCGCCGCAGTTATATGGCGGCAGGTCGGCTCTGCTGGGCGAGATCACGTAGCTATACGTCATCTCTCCCAGCAGCCAATAGGGGCGCACGCAGGCGTGGCCCCCGCTCGTCCTTGATCCCGGCGCGCGTGCCCGGCGGGCACGATCGCCGCCGGGCACCTGCTTTCACTCGTTACAGAGCGAGAACCGGGAGCTGTGTGTTTAAACACACAGCTCCCGGTCCTGTCAGGGGAGAAATGCCTGACCGTCTGTTCATACGATGTATGAACAGCGATCAGTCATTTCCCCCAGTCAGTCCACCCCCCTTCAGTTAGAACACACCCAGGGAACATACTTAACCCCTTCCTCACCCTCTAGTGTTAACCCCTTCCCTGCCAGTGGCATTTTTATAGTAATCAATGCATTTTTATAGCACTGATCGCTATAAAAATGCCAATGGTCCCAATTTTTTTTAAAAAGTGTCCGAAGTGTCCGCCATAATGTCGCAGTACCGAAAAAAAATCGCTTATCGCCGACATTACTAGTAAAAAAAAAATATTAAGAAAAATGCCATAAAATTATCCCCTATTTTGTAAACGCTATAACTTTTGCGCAAACCAATCAATAAACGCTTATTGCGATTTTTTTTAAGAAAAATATGTAGAAGAATACGTAAACTGAGAAAAAAAAATAGTTTTTATATTTTTTGGGAGATATTTATTATAGCAAAAAGTAAAAAATATTTTTTTTTTTCAAAATTGTCGCTCTATTTTTGTTTATAGCGCAAAAACTAAAAACTGCAGAGGTGATAAAATACCACCAAAAGAAAGCTCTATTTGTGGGAAAAAAGGACGCCAATTTTGTTTGGGAGCCACATCGCACAACCGCGCAATTGTCAGTTAAAGCGACGCAGTGCAGAATCGCAAAAAGTGGCTTGGTCTTTGACCAGCAATATGGTCCGGGGTGAAGTGGTTAAACATATTCTTCATGAGTAGTTCAATTTAGTTTTCAGGTACAGCAGGTTTTTAGAGCCAATTATTTTAATGTCTGCCAAATCTCTTCCTACAAATACAATAGATTGGCATAGACTGTATTGGCAGCTGCCAGATCTAAAAATGCACAGGAGAGAGGTGAACATTAGGATAGAGTCCATAAATAATCAAGAATTGAATTAATCCTAAGGATGCTTTGGCAAGGTTATGTGAAAATTCAACCAAGAAAGCAAGCTGTGAATGGATAACAGAATACAAGGCATTTTGGAAATGACCAAGGGAAGAGTGTTGATAAATGACACTAGCGTTTCCACATATGAGACCATAGCTTTCTTACCTCACCAGGTAACAATCAGGTACCATTTTAAAATGTCATGATTATCTAAAAGAGGATAAATTCTAATAGCACAGTTAGGTATTTGATACAACCGTTTATTTTATTTTTGAATACCTTTACTGAGGGTGTTTGCATTTTGGCTAGAGCCACAGCTATTATAAATACTGCTCACAGGGCAGTATTGCTGAAGCCTTGGAGTTGAAGTTCCAAGTTTATGTACCTTGTCATGGAATTCAAGATTGTGTGAGTAGTTTTCTATTTTTGTAAACATACTTCACAAGTTTAAAACACACATGCAAACACAGACAAACATGAACTGCAATGTTACAAACAATTTTCTAGTGACATACAAGTTTTGGACAAAAAATATCCAGTAATCACTCATGGTGCTATTCATTTAGGGGGGGACCATCATATGTATGTTAAGCCAAAACATTTAGCCCTCTCTATTTGTCCTATTGAGCAGTGTCCCAGCGACAAAAAAAACAGAATTGTAAAGCTGTCGCCATAAAAGGAAAGTCCCAATGCCTTTTCTGGTGACAACTGTCACCAGGATTTCTCCTTTGGAGAGATTTCCTCCTAATTCATTTTATGTCTCTGGGACAGGAAGTAAAGTTAAATCTCCCTGATGGGACAGAAAAGGGAATAAAAACACACACACACACAAAAAAAAAAAAAACTTCTGGGGGTCTAAAACATTTCCGTTTCCATCCAAACAACAAAAAAAAAGGTTTGGCTTTACATACATTTTAATTCCAATCTTTTTCAAACTTAGAGCGGAGTTCCATCCAAAAGTGGAACTTCCGCTTTAAGCACTCCTAGCCCCCCTGGCATGTAATCCTTTTTTTGGGGGGGGGGTGTACCTTTTTTTTTAAGAGGGACTTCCTGTCCCACTTCCTCCTTCCGCTTCTCGGCCGCCTAGGCGACTCCTTCTCTCCCCCTAGGCAGCCTCTCCCTCCCTGCAATCTTCTGGGACATGTCACAGGTCCCAGAAGATTGCCTGGCCAACAGCAGACTGCAGCGCGACTAGCGCATGCGAAGTGAGCACCCGGCCGTGAAGCCGTAAAGCTGTCACAGTTGCTATGACGGTGCTGCGGAGAGGAGGGAGGACAGGAGCAAAGCTCCGGGCGGCCGCATCGCTGGACCGTGGGACAGTTGAGTGTCTGTCTATTAAAAGTCAGCAGCTACACTTTTTGCAGCTGCTGATTTTTAATAAACTGTAAAACAGGGCTTGACAAATTTTCTTGGAATCTAGGTGCCAGCTAAAAGTTAGGAGCCAGGAACGTGCGCAGAAGCAAACGCATACGTGAGTAGCGCACGCATATGAAAGCAGTGTTCAAACCACACATGTGAGATATTGCGGCGATTGGAAGAGCGAGAGCTAATTCTAGTCCTAGACCTCCTCTGTAACTCAAAACATGCAACCTGTAGAATTTTTTAAACGTCGGGGGAGGTGGGGGCGCACGGAAACACAGGATACCCCAGCTGTGCCGTCCCAGGCGCCAGGTTGCTAATTCACAATTGCTACCTGGTGCCCGGGGTTTGTCGAACCCTGCTGTAAAAACAGGTGGAACTGTGATTTAAAGCGGGGGTTCACCCTGTTAAAAAAAAAAATAATGTTTTTTTTTATTATTCCATTACTTTCGGCATCGTAGCGCGAGCTACGGTATGCCGGTCCTAAATTTTTAATCCCCGTACTCACTGTGCTATTGTTGATTGAAGAATCCGGGGAATGGGCGTTCCTATGGTGAGAGAAGGTGATTGACGGCCGGCCCTGGCACGTCACGCTTCTCCGGAAATAGCCGAAATAGGCTTGGCTATTCACGGCGCCTGCGCATAGCCTGTGCGCAGGCGCTGTGAATAGCCGAGACCTACTCCGGCTGTCTTCGGGGAGCGTGACGTGCCAGAGCCGGCCGTCAATCATCCTCCCTCTCCATAGGCACGCCCATTCCCCGCGGGAGTCGGATTCTTCAATCAACAATAGCACAGTGAGTACGGGGATTAAAAATTTAAGACCGGCATACCGTAGCTCGCGCTACGATGCCGAAAGTAATGGAATAATGGGGTGAAGGAGGGTGAACTACCGCTTTAAAGTGACATCCTTTATTCTCAAGGTAAGCTTGTGGCCCACTGATGTAATAAGACAAACCAAGAGCTTCCATTTAATAGTCAGCAATTTGCAAACATAAAAAGAAGTTAGCAAGGAAAGCCCTCATAGGATTACTATAAATAAAGTCAAGTCACTAACCACCTCCGAATACACATTTTAAGATCAGTGTTTGGCAAAGCAAATAACCTGGAAATAATGACTTTTGATCATTACAGGAAAATTATATTCTAAACCTCTAAAGTTTAAAGAGGGGAAGGCTTTTTACTTTTTTGTAGGCAACATATGCCACTGCCATTTGCATAGAAACATTTAAAGTTACTTCCTTGAAGAGAATCTGAGATTGTACCCATTTATTACAAAGTAACAGATTAAAGCTCTCATCACCATATGAACTGATGCTCAACTATGCCACCCTCTCTAGATGCTGTTAATCTGTTGAATCAGTGGGTCTATATGCAAGTTCCATGGCTCCAGGGTTAATGACCTGCTCCCCTGTTTGGGCCTTGAGATTGATAGACATGTGCACACTGGAATATTTTGTTTCGTTTTTTTTGTCTGAAAAATAAATGTATTTACTCCCAAAATTCATTTTTATTTATTTCGTTTTTCGTTAAAAAAATGCATTCGTCCGAAAATCCAAATGAATTAAGGTTGAATCTGTCACTGAAGGCTTATGGTGTCTGTCGAATGTTCTAAGAAGATTCGACGGAATCTTTTAAAACAAAAAAAAGATTTGACGGAATCTTTAAAAAAAAAAAAAGATTTGACGGAATCTTTAAAAAAAAAAAAAAAAAGAAGAAGATTCGACAGAATCTTTAAAAAAAAAAAAAAGATTTGACAGAATCTTTAAAAAAATAAAAAAGAAGAAGATTCGACAGAATCTTTAAAAAAAAAATAAAGATGTAATTTCTGAAGGAAAAAATGTCATTTAAAAATCACTTGCGGCTATAATAAATTGTCGGCTCCCGGCAATTCAGAGAGAATTCATTCATAAAAAAAAAAAACAGGCTCTTATCAAAAAAGCTTGACTATGTCCGCCCTTTTTGTCCAGCTGCTCCATTTATAAAAGCTGCAGCACAGCTTCTATACATGAAACACCATCTATGAATGGAGGGGGCACAACTATCAATCATCTGCCTGTCCTCTATTCTCAGATCCTGTTTCATTCATAGAGGCTGTAATACAGCTTCTATGAATGGAACAGTTGGGCAGAAAGGAAAGATAAGGTTGCAGCAGATGTGGCAAATCTTGCACCATGCAAACAGTGCAAGACTCAGGGGTGATCATCAAGGCTCTTCCCAAGCTCTTTTGCAGACACATAAAACAAACAGGTAGTGTTGAGACCACCCAAACTGGCAGATGGAAAATCAACTACAGTCTAATGGACAAACTGAACTGGTATATAAATTATTGAACAGCTTTTGTGACTCTTAGCTAGATTCAGAAAGAGTTAAGCCGGCGTATCAGTAGATACGCCGTCGTAACTCTGAATCTGCGCCATCGTACATTTAAGTGTATTCTCAAATTGAGATACACTTAAATGTAGCTAAGATACGACGGCCTGCCACTAGAGACAACTTTTAAAGTCTATACAGGGAAGCAAAGAAATACATGCTGTAAGGAACACTGAATGTGTTGATAGGGAAAATACATTCCGCTGGGCTATTATATCCTGTCAGAGGGGTGTTTCCCTGCCATAAGAATACAATGATCACTGCTGGCATCTATAGCTGATAGCAGTGGTTGAACAGAAAAAAAGTCAGGCTGGTTAGCTGAAGTCAGTCACCTTCAGTACTACCAGCATGCCCATACAAAGATTGAAATTCGGCTCATACAGCAGGGACTTCAGTACAACCAGCCTGTATGGGCATACCTGTACATGGATCAAAATTTGGCAGGTCCCTGCTTATTTATTGGCTTATACCTGCTTAGGTTATTTGTTCTAAGCCTCTCCAGTGTAGCTTCAGCTAAGTGTTTAGGGTCATTGTCTTGTTGGAAGGTGATCCTCCTCTCACGTCTTTTGCAGACTGAAATTGTTTTACAACAAGTTCCCTACATCCATGCATCTTTCTCTCAGTCACGCTTTGCTGGGGGCAAGATGTTCTCAGAGTAATAAGCCATGTTCTTCTCTAAAGCCAAAAGATTAAATAGCTTTTTTCCCATGCATTTGCTGTGTCTTACACATGCTTTTTGGCAAATCCCTATACTATATATATTTTTTCTTTTGTTTTGATCTCTTCAACTACTTTGGAGCTAAACTGGCTATACACTAGTAGATTGTCAAATGAACGTTCGTATGAACACTTAAAGGGTCACTAAAGGTATTTTTTTTTTAGCTAAATAGCTTCCTTTACCTTACTGCAGTACTGGTTTCATGTCCTCATTGTTTGTTTTTGCTTTGAAGTAGCTGTAATTCTGCTGTGATCTCCACACTTCCTGGTTGCCTGTTTCCTTATAACCATGGTACTGGGAGATTTTCACGGTGGTCTAAGCCAGTGTTTCTCAACTCCAGTCCTCAAGGCGCCCCAACAGGTCATGTTTTCAGGATTTTCCTCAGATGAAATGGCTGTGGTAATTACTAAGGCAGTCAAACTGATCAAATCACCTGTGCAAAATAATGGAAAACCTGAAAACATGACCTGTTGGGGCGCCTTGAGGACTGGAGTTGAGAAACACTGGTCTAAGCTGTCATTACTGTGTGTCTAAAACTCCTCAGAACCAATCAGATTCATTTTAAAAACAAAACACTGCCCTGGATTTGTTTGTTTTTGTTCTGTGTGTCTTCCCGACTCACCTCTCACCCGGAACTTCATGTATGTACCTTTAAAACCGAAAGTGAAACTAGAAGCACATTATATGATAGATTAAATTCAATTTTTAATCATTTTTAAAAGGAATCAGTTAACTTGTATGTCTCTATACCCAATAAACAGTCATTTCAGCAAAAAAAATAATTTCCTTTAGTGACCCTTTAAACAAAAAATCTTTGTACATAACTTTCAAACAAATGTTGTTCGAAAGTACTTGAATATTGTTTGCTTTTAACATTTGATTTTGGAACAAATGGACTTTCCAGAACGAAAACCACATACACTGTAACAAATGTATTTGTTTGAGAAAAATATTCCATCCTGTTCCTTTGAATTTTCTCTTCACTGTAATCGAAAGGCAACATTGATTTGATCCCATTTGAACGAACATTCTTAAAATGAAAAATGTCAAACACAATTTGATTAATATATAGTCAGGTTTACTATTGGCCTATTTGTTACTTCCAAAATGTCTTCCTTACCTGCGTTTTGGTGGACAATTTTTTTTAGGCTGCATTGCAGCTGTATCTCGGTCCTCCACACATTGTGTGGTTCATACATTAATGTTTTAATTCAATTACATTTATCTAGTTTCCATGGTATTCTGCGAATGTTATGATGTTTTCAGTACCTACATAAGTTTCGGTGTCTCTGTGCTCGTTTTTTATTTATTTTTATTTTTTAATTATTGTATTTTTGTTCTTCATATTTTAATTATCAGGCTGTCGTTGAATAACTACGATTTCTTCGCCATTTTTATTCAGTTTCCAGGGATTATATATGTATTACATATGTATATTCATATTACCCAGTTAAATAGTGGCTTGAATATCCACGGAAAGATGTCAGCTCTGGTCGATTGGTATAGTTAATACCTTCATTGTGCAATACGGCAGGCCATGGGAAAATGGCCGCTATAATACATCCTAATGGTAGACTATGGGAAAATGGCCGCCAGCATATACTTACCCATTATACTATATAAGGACATTAATATCTGTTGTTAACCCTGAAGTCACGTGACACGTGACGATATGCCTCGGAATTGGGTCACAGATAGACCGGAAGTGACAAAGGAGTACGAGTTTGCCGCTTGTGGATTTTATGCCTTGCTAAAGTTTGTAAATGTGAGTAATATCTAGCTTTTTTATAATAAAATATTTTGAGAAACTATATCACACTATTGGAGCACCTTTGTTTACATACCACCACCACAGAGGTGACAAGGAGGAACTCCAGGATTACTTTTAAGGAGGCACTGCCGTATATACAGTCCCAAGGGCAGCATCTATTACAGAGAGATCCCCAGAGAAAAGGAGGCACAGGGATTGCCTATAAGAGTTACTTAATTTAATGCTGTTACCTAACAGCAGTAAGGTGAGAGGCCTGTGAGCACTGAGGTGTCATATACACTATAAGAAGAGACACCATCATATTTATTCGCCGTTTGAAATGTGGAAGAAGTAGAGCACTTTAATCACCATTGCACCTTTGGATGTATACTGTCACCACTGAGACTTTATATATTTTTAGTAATTTCTATTGGCACTATTTGCGAATATAGAAGCATCAATTGATGTAGTCATCTTTCTTTTTATATATTTATTTATGCACATCATTCACTGTATCAGTGTTTGTGGCAGTCATATTCACACAATTTTCATTTTTTGAGATAGCGCGGGGGTTCCATCTTTGTGCAATGCAGATGTGCCACAAAATTAAGAGCATTGCCACCTAAGTGTAGCAACAAGACACCTTTATTGCACATATAAAAGAGCAACTCACAAGATGGAGAGATAAAAGTGCTTTTTATAACAGGTGGTCATCCACTTGTAGAGCCAGGGTCCATGACGCTATGAGTGAAGAGCCGATGGCAATGGTGGCTCCCAGCACTTCTAGTGTATACGGGTACACTCTGATACGGGAGTGAAGTCACTTCTGGGTCCGAGGTTAGCAGGCGGCACGCGTGTCCGTAGCATGCTCAGCCGACACCTGATGATCGGCTCTGAGTCTTACAGAACAAATATACAAATACAAATTTGGTTATGAAGTGGGGGTAAATCTTCCGGAGGTCAATATATACAGAGTACCTCTTGCATATATACAGTAGTCTAACCCCTATCACAATATGTATGCTTAAAACTAAAAGAAGGTAAATTACCTACATGTTTTAAATAAACATTGTCACACATATTATGAATACAGTATATAATTAAAGAGAACGGCATTTTTCATGATTGATGTTTTTAGCATTATTCATGTACAATGTATGCTGTATTAGAAGCATCTTTAGAGTTTCTTACCAAAGCAACCCAAAATATCTTCAACCTAAGCTATGTTAGCAAGTTTTTGTTGCTTATTCATGCTATTAAAATTAACAGCGGCAATTGCTAATGGATGGAACAAATGGCTCCTATACTGCAAGACTACTTAAAGTAACACTAAACTCTGGTTTAGAAAAAAAATTCTATCCAAGTATCTATTCTTAACGCAAAAAGTACCTTTATTGTTCTCAGCCTCCTCCATGTCCCTTTTTTTTGCTGCTATGTTGTGACTTCCTGTTAGAGGATGGTCCCACTGTATTTAGGAACGTCGCCACCCTCTCTTGCTTGTCCCTGAGATGGACTAGGGGCCATGGACTGTGGGATTTGTAGTATGAATTGAGGATTGCACAAGCCCGCAACTAACTTGTTCCAACAAGCAAATGAAAGTGAGGGGAGCTGACAAAGTATGTTACAAGTAGGCAGAAAAACACAGTAAGAAATAATTTTGTGAAAAATACATTACAGGGCCATTAAGTGTTAGATACATTTTGGAGAGTAAGGATAACGTTTAGTGCCACTTTAAGAGACTACTAAACTCCTAGTTTATGCTCTATTAATGTTTTGTCTTTACTACTGCAGTCTTTTCTTAACTGGTATTGCTCTATCTTTACAATTTATTAGGAATACTGCTGCAAGACTTCTCTATCTCTCACACACGTCCCCTCCTCTGCTGCACCTCTCTGCTATTTCCTTTACTAGCTTCCCATAAATCTAAGAATCAAATTTACGTTTTGATGCTTTGACTTCAGAGCACTTCACAATGAATTACCCACCTTCAGGTACGCCAAACATCTAATCTGACTTGCAAATGCAGCACTGTAGATCAAGTAGATCATAATTGCTCTGAACACATTTAAAGAAGTGTGATCTCCTTTGGATAGATAAAAGACAGACAAAAGAGGGGCTTGAGAATTTGATATGAAAAGAAGACATCACCTTGATGGACAAAGCATGGGAAGCGCCAATTCAGATACTTTCCTTGCCGAGGTGATGGAAACCAGAAATGTTATCCTCTGAGACAAAATCTTAAAAGGTACCTCACACAGCGGTTTAAAGGGGGCACCCAAAAGATCTGATAAGACCAGACTGTGATCCCATGAAGCCAAGGGAAGGTTGACAATAAGAAAAATGTGTACGTATGTTGACAGGAGGAACACTATAGTTACATAGTTAGTCAGGTTGAAAAAATACACAAATCCATCCAGTTCAACCATGAAAAAAACCCCAGCAGAGCAGGATTCAATTTGCTACAGCAGGGGAAAAAATTCCTTCCTGATCCCCCGAAAGGCAATAGGATTTTCCCTGGATCAGCTTTATCTATAAATGTTAGTACCCAGTTATATTATGTACATTTAGGAAATAATCCAGGCCTTTTTTTAAAGCAATCTACTGAGCTGGCCAGAACCCCTCTGCAGGGAGTCTATTCCACATTTTCACAGCTCTTACTGTGAAGAAACCTTTCCGTATTTGGAGATGAAATCTCTTTTTCTCCAGACGTAAAGAGTGCCCCCTTGTCCTCAGTGTTGAGCGTAAAGTGAATAACTCAACACCAAGTTCGCTATATGGACCCCTTATATAATTGTACATGGTGATCATATCCCCAATATCCTCTTTGAGAACTGGTGCCCAAAACTGAACTATGTTAGTAATAGATTCTGTGAAGTTGGGTTCTTTGCAAACCTGGGCTTCAAAAGCTATGCTTTTAAAGAAAGTGACCAACCTATGGAACTTCAAAATCATAAGGTATAAGAAGAGACAGAGTAGAAAAGAAAAAGTAAAGAAGAAGTAGTAGAGAGGGGTCCACCGGGTCGATCCAGAAGTCACAGTCAGACCTGTATGATCAGTATAACTTCAAATCATCTACCATGGCATTAAAACAGAGTCATTCAATTCTGTCTTGGTAAGAAATGTTCTATCCAAGGTTGCCATAATTTACGGAACTCTTGCCACAGTTTGTTTTGCTGCTCTGAGCAAAAATATAAAAAGTTTAAATTGGGCATGAGACTATCTGGTTTGAGATTAAGTAATGTCGTCGTAGTATATTTCTTTCCAAAATGTTTGTACAGTCGGACAGGACCACCAAATGTGCTTGTATGTACCTTCTGTGCAGCCGCGGAAACAATGACCAGGATAGTCAGGGGTCAATTTTGCAATTTTGGCTGGTACTAAGTACCATTTAGTTAGTACTTTATAGTTGGTTTACATAGCTATTACATTAGGGGAGGAAGATTTAATTGTGGACCAAATCTTTAACCATTCTGCCTAATTTAAGGCATACTCCAAGTCCTCCTCCCATTTCCGCACGTAGGTAGGTTTATTTGTTTCAGCATTTATTAGTAATTGAGAATTAAAGGAGGAGATTAGTCCTCTAGCGTGTGAGTCGTTTTTGCAAGCAGATTCGAAACTAGTGAAATGGTTCAGAGGCGTGTCTGAAGTGGTATTAGTTGTAAAGAAATTTTTAATTTGTAAGTAAGTATCGGAACATTTCCGATTGTGGGATACCATATGTTTCGCAGAGAGACGGGAAGGGGATAAAGGATGATGGGTTAACAAAATTGTGAAATTTCAGTAAATCAAAGGAAGACCATGCTTTAAAAGATAAAAGGATAAAAGGTTGAGTTTTTGAGGAAGGAGAGGAGAGGGTTGTGTTGAGATTGCAAACTGTGTTTAAATTTATATCTATCCCAGATGGATAAGTAATGTTTAGTTATAGGATTACTTAGGCCAAGGCGGTTTTTGGAATGAAGCAATAATATATTTGAAATCGATAAGGGGTCACATTTGCAAGCCTCTATCGATACCCATTAAGGAATTTCCTGAGGGGCATGATATTTGGCTAAACTAGCTATGTGAGCTGCTCTGTAGTAAGTGGAAACATTAGGTACTCCTAGACCTCCTAATTTTTTAAGTAAGTATAGTGTTTTGAGAGGTATATGCGGTTTTGAAGCTCCCCATATAAATTTAGATAATACGTAAGTAGTAGGCAGGGACTGTTATCGGTAATACTCTAAATAGGTATAGCAGTTTGGGTAGTATTGTCATTTTAACAACATTTATTTTCCCCAACCAAGAAATAGAAAGGTGGGACCAGTTATCCATTAGCTTCGTGATGTGTTTTAGAATGTTAGGGTAGTTAGCTGAGTTTAGGTCTGATAAAGAGGCTACAAGGTGAATCCCTAAAAACAGGATTGACTCCACGGTCCACGTGAAGGTTAGTGCTATTTTAGCTGATGTTAATTCTATTGTTGAAAGCAATATGTTTAATGCAATACATTTCTTGGGGTTTATCTCTAATCCTGATATGGTAGCAAATTTGTTAAGAATGGGTATTAGATTTGGGCCTGAGACTTGGGCGGATGATAGGAATAATAAGATATCGTCTGCAAATAAGTCCAACATAAAATAAGTTTATGTTGGATTTCACCTAGTTCTATTCCAGTGATAGTTGGATCTAGTCTAAGGTATTGGGCCAAGGGTTCTATTAAAATGGAAAATAGTAAGGGGGAAAGTGGGCAGCCCTGACGTGTGCCTCTCTCTATATTAAAATATTCCAATTTATAGCCTGAGTATTTTACATAAGCTTGGGGTTTGTTATAGAAAGCTGATATCCAACTAGTGAAGTGGGGACCGAATCCCCATTTCTGGAGAGTGTAGTGAAAGTATGGCCAGGTTACTGAATCAAAGGCTTAACTAATGTCTAGAGACAGGAAGCATGTAGGAATGCATCTTTTTTGGCTATATATGCCAAAAGATTAGCTCGACGTACATTATCGCTTGCTTACCTTTTTGGCATAAATCCAACTTGGTTGTTGTGTATAATTTTGCCAATTATCTTGTTGAGGCGGGTAGCCATCATTTTTGCTAAGATTTTAATGTCCTGATTTAAGAGGGAGATGGGACGGAAGTTCATGCAGGATGTGTTATCTGACTGGGGTTTGGGGATCATGCAAATAATTGATAGTAATGATTTGCATCTAAAGGAATAGCCATCTATTAGGGTATTAAATGCGTCCACTAAAATTGGAGAATGGGTTTCAGAAAATGTTCTGTAGTATAGGGCTGACAAACCGTCTGGGCCAGGCCTCTTGTTCATTTTCAGTTCTTTTATGTTTTTCAAGACTTCCACTGTTGTTATGTGTTCTTCAAGCAAGATTTTGTGTGTGTGTGTGTGTGTGTTAGTTATCAGCATCGGTCTGATTAAATTCTTTTGATTCTGAATACAATGATGTTAAATATTTTTGAACGATTTTAAGAGGGTTACTCTTGTAAGTGTTGTTTGATAGTTAAAGTTGTATTGGGTTGGATTGTCTGTCAATGGATTTCAGTGCTCGTGTCAGGAGGGTATTAGGTTTGTTTGATTTCATGTAAAACGTGTGTTTTGATCTGCGCAGGGTCTTATCTGCTGATTCTGTTAGGAATAAATCATATTACAATCATTTTTTTCTCCAATTGTGCTTTTCCAGTAGGGGTAGGATTGCTTTGGAAAGAGGTAAAGGTATAATTAAAATTGGTTTATAATTTCCGTGCAAGAATATTATGTTCTCTTTTGATCAGTGCCATTTGTCTTTGGATCATTCCACGCATCACAGGCTTGTGCACTTCCCATAAGGTAAGCGGAGATATGTCAGGATTAAAATGTAAAAAGATAAATTCCGCGCTACGGTTTGGGTATGTGGGCTGCTGCCCCCCTGGTTTGCCCCCCGAGAGAGAAGTAAAGGTAGTATAAAAATGGTGTGATAGGGGTGATGGCGCTGCCTAAGCGTGGTAGCTCAAAGTGCTATCACCAGTGTAAACAATGTTCCATGCAATTAAATTGGTGTGAAAGAATAAGTGATCGGGCCCCTCAGTACGGTGGGCTCACATCAGGAGCTCCCGATGCACATGTGAAAGGTACCCTGATAATTAATGACAAAAATTCAGACTGCCCTAATTGGGTGCTGAAATGTTGTTGTAGTGTATAGACAAGGGAAAATAAATTGTATGTAAGTGTAAGTCTGGGATACCCAATGCTAATGGTGGTCCCAAACCCACTAAAGGAGTGTATGTGTGGAAACCAAAACTTTAAGTGAGAAAATGCAAAAAAATATGTAAAAATTAAAACAAGGTGAAAGCATTAAATTGCTAAGGTGCAGTCCTAGTGGTCAAAACTGTGACAATCATAAGGTGTGTTTAGATGAGGTACACCGATTCTGCCTAGAATAAGACTGTGTTGGTGATCTGATGATCCCCACCAATATTAAAATAAATGTGCAAAAAACAGCAAAAATATTTCTATCCAAACAAATGAGGCGACAACATGAGCTCTTTATCCAATACTGAAACCAGAGCGATGCAATCAGCAGTGTGAGTAGCAGTCCATCATAATATTGAATATGAATTGAATGATAGGCAAATACAGGAGGAATCAGTTGCTGTGTCTTGGCCTCCAATATGACATCCGTGTTCCCCCCTGCTGGGTCCCCACTCACCAGATAGTTGTCCCCGCGAGGGGGTGTTGAGCCTTGCGAGATCAATAGGATTTGTTGTCAGCTTACCAGCTATCTTCAAGCGGATAGTATCCTCACCGGGGCACGGGAACCACGTCCATTGGACAAAACGCGTCAGCTGACCCAGTAGCTTTCGCACGTCATACGTCCAACGTCACTTCCGGGTACGAGCAATACGAGGTGTGAAACGCAAACGGACACACACCACGCTCGCCATTGCAGCCTTACCGCAGCACATACCCAGGACACACCCCCTCGCGGGGACAACTATCTGGTGAGTGGGGACCCAGCAGGAGGGAACACGGATGTCATATTGGAGGCCAAGACACAGCAACTAATTCCTCCTGTATTTGCCTATCATTCAATCCATATTCAATATTATGATGGACTGCTACTCACACTGCTGATTGCATCGCTCTGGTTTCACTATTGGATACAGAGCTCATGTTGTCGTCTCATTTGTTTGGATAGAAATATTTTTGCTATTTTTGCTGTTTTTTGCACATTTATTTTAATATTGGTGGGGATCATCAGATCAACAACACAGTCCACGTGACTTGGCTGGAGTCACCAGATATGATGACTGTGCCCATTTTTAGGAATTTACCACTTGTAATAAGTGTGATAGAAATGAGGTTGGTTGTTTGTTAGGGGCGTAGTATGATACGATCGTTACTGCATTATCCATTATATGACCAGTGAGTATTAGATATCGCCCCTCAGGGTCTTTAATTTCTGACTGGATTAGGAACAGGGTAGATCTGGCCGAGGATGTAGAGACTTGTGGATTGAAAGGGCTCATATACTTTGGAGTAGAATTTACTGCAAAGTGAGTTTCCTGTAGGCATACTATGTGGGCCTTCTTAGCTTAAAAAGGAACAAAATGATTTGGTTTTTTTTCTGTGGTATGTTGAATCCCTGAACATTCAGGGAAACAATGTTTAAGACCCCTTTCACACTGAGGGCGTTTTGCAGGCGTTATAGCATTAAAAATAGTGCCTGCAATCCACCCTCAAAGAGCTGCACTATTCATTCCAGTGTGAAAGTGATAATAAAGCTTCCTTTAAGAAGGAAAACAAAAGAGGTTTATACAGTAACAATTTTGCAAAGAGCGGCACCTTGTCCTTTCTTTAGTGGTCCCAGCTGCTGCTGCTGCTTGCATCTTCTGCAATCAGAAGACAAGTTCATCCAAACCCATATATGGTTTGTAAGGGAATGTGAAAAACAAGGCCTTCTTAGATATAGTCGTCCCTAATAATATTATGATCTATTCATTTACTTGCGCAGACTTTATTACCTCATAGCAAGGTGGGAACAAGACTTGCATTTGCAGCTGATAGTGGAACAACAGGATTGAATAATTTATTATGCACATAAAACTTATATATGTACCTAATATCAATGATTTATCTTTAAACTTTTAACAGACTAGTATAAAATGCCATAGGTCCTACACCAGATATTCCCAACAACTGCAGAATCTGTGACGTGGCCCAGAAGATTTTAGGAGAGAAAGTGGGAGCTGTGTAGCCCCCCCCCCAAAAAAAATGACATGCCAAATGTGGCATGTCGGGGGGTCACAAGTACTTAAAGCAGAAGTTCCACTTTTAGGTGGAATTCCGTTTTAACATCTCTAAACAAGTCTATCGGAATGTAACTGACTACTATTAGTAGTATACTCTTTACCATAAATAGCTGTATGACTGGATTGAAAGAAAGGAAATTGGACACACAGAACATGACATCTACTACTATCTTCCCTAGCCATTTTCCAATTCTGCTACATATACTTGATAGCTGCAACCCATAGGAAGATTGGGAAAAGCTATTTGTGTTAGTAGGAACAAGCTACAGGGTTAAATTTTGCAGTATGCAAGCCTGCCAAACAAAATAGCTGAATTTGGCAAGCTCCTTTTTCCCTCTCTGTCTCCCTCCTTTTCTCAGCACCTTCCACTCCCTCATTTCAGCTGCTTATTCCATTTCCTCCTCCAACTTCCTTTTATCTTTTTCACTCTTCTTTACTTCTCTTCTTTTCCTCTTACTAAGCTCTATCTTCCTAGGTAATGTTTCATTGACCACTATCACTGTTCCTCCATTCAGATTCATATAGTTCTCTTTCAAAATGTGTTAACTGTCTTTTTTCAGTTCACCACATTCTACTTTTAATAATTAGAATTGCATTCCCTTGTTTAACGTCATCTTCAGTGATTTGTTAAATATGTGGACGTTTTAAATAGACAAACATGTTTTTTTAAAATCCTTATTGTAAAGAATTGATGCACTATGCAATAATACTGCCACTGTTGAAAAGCATCCCAATATTCATTTTGCTTTATAGTCTTGCTATGGGGACACCTCATGTGTGTCTGTTTGAGCAAGCCTACAGTTATTGGTCTAAATTTTAGCTTTAAGACTGGTTATTTTTTATGATGTACTGTCTTTGCAGTGAAACTCGTTAACAAAAAAGACAGGAAATTAGACATATTTAAGTATTCCTCATCACGCATTAGGCATGCAGACTTGGATTCAACATTCAGATTTCTAAAAACAGACTCCAAAAATATTAGCTGTAGAAAAAGACTGCATGCATACTGGAATACTGTACACTATAGATCAACTGCTCTTAGCCCTGTTCTGGGAAGGTCTGCATCCAATGCCCTGTACACACGATCGGTTCGTCTGATGAAAACGGACCAATGGATTTTTTCATCAGATATCCGATGAAGCTGACTTTCATCAGTCTTGCCTACACACCATCGGTTAAAAATCCGATCGTGTCCAACGGGGTGACGTAAAACACTATGACGTGCTGAGAAAAATCAAGTTCAATGCTTCCGAGCATGCGTCGACTTGATTCTCAGCATGCGTACATTTTTGACCGATCGCTTTTTCTATTGGTTTTTTAACCATAAGAAAATTTTAAAACAGGTTCGATTTTTTTCCACCGATGGGAAAAAAAACAATGGGGCCCACACAAGATCGGTTCGTCCGATGAAAACGGTCCATCGGTTTGTTTTCATCAGACGAACCGATCGTGTGTACAGGGCATTAGAGACGGTATGGATGTACTCGTGCATTGTCATTTCTACCCTCCTCCTTTTGCATGTAGTGTATCCTCCCGGGATTGTCCTACTCAAGCTCAACAGCAGCAGATCCAACAAATTGCTAGAGGCAAATAGTCGGAAGATGTTGAAGGTGTAAAGTTCTGTTGGAGAAGAAAATACTGAATGGGGAAGAAGTAAAGGGTGAAGTCCTACTGGGCGAAGGAGTCCTGGTGAAAGGGGTTATGAAGTTCTGCAAAAAATGGGGTAAGAGGTATGTTCCATCGCTGTATAAATCAATATGCTGTAATATACAGTGCATCCAAAAAACTTCACTTTTTCCACATTTTGTTATGTTACAGCCTTATTCCAAAATGGATTAAATTAACTATTTTCCTCAAAATTCTACAAACCATACCCCATAATGACAATGTGAAAGAAGTTTGTTTAAATTCTTTGCAAATTTATAAAATAAAAAAAAAATCACATGTACATAAGTGTTCACAGCCTTTGCAAATGATCATCCATGACATGTTTCTACAAATAGATTGGAGTCCATCTGTGGTAAATTCAGTTTATTGGACATGATTTGGAAAGGCAAACACCTGTCTATATAAGGTCCCACAGTTAAAGGGGTTGTAAAGGCTCATATCTTTTCACCTTAATGCATCCTATGCATTAAAGTAAAAAAAAAAACCTGGCAGTCACCGGCCCCCCAGCCCCCCCCCCCCCCGTTTAACTTACCTGAGCCCCTTCATCTCCTCGGCTAGGACACGCCGTCCTTCTTTCCACGGAGTCCCAGCTTTGATTGGATAGATGGATAGCAGCGCAGCTATTGGCTCCCACGGCTGTCAATCAAATTCAATGACGCGGGCACCGGGGCTGAGTCATACATTCGGCGTCTATGGATGCTGAACAAATGACTCAGGAGCGCGCCCGCAAGGTAACCCCCTTGGGAGAGCGCTTCTCCTAGGGGGTTGTCTAATGTGGGCAGGAGCTGCGAGATCCATAGAGGGACCCCAGAAGAGGATGTTCAGGGCCACTCTGTGCAAAACGAGCTGCACAGTGGAGGTAAGTATGACATGTTTGCTATTTTTAAAAAAACAAAGCTTTAGTTTCACTTTAACAGAGCATGTTAGAACACAAACCAAGCCAAGTAGTCCAAGGAATTCTCTGTAGACAGGATTGTATCAAGGCACAGATCGGGGGAAGGGTACAGAAAAATGTATGCAGCTTAGAAAGTCCCAGTGAGCACAGAGGCCTCCATCATCTGTAAATGGAAGACATTTAGCACCAGTACTCTTCCTAGAGTGGGCCACCTAGCCAAACTGAGCGATTGGAGAAGGGCCTTAGTCAGGGAGGTGACCAAGAACCTGATAGTCACTTTGACAAGAGCTCCAGCGTTTCTTTGTGGAGACAGGAGAACCCTCAAGAAGAACTACTATCTCTGCAGCACTCCACCAATCAGGCCTGTATGGCCAGATGGAAGCCACTCCTCAGTAAAAGGCACAAAACAAAGATTGGATTCTTTGACCTGAATGGCAAGCATCATGTTTGGAGGAAACCAGGCACTGCTCATCACTTGCCCAATACCAACCCTACAGTGAAGCATGGTGGTGGAAGCTTCATGCTGTAGGGATGTTTATCAGCTGCAGGAACTGGGAGACTAGTCAGAATGCAGGGCAAGATGAATGCAACAATGCACATAGACGTCCTTGATGAAAACCTGCTCCAGAGCGCTCTGGACCTCAGAATGGGGCAAAGGTTCATCTTCCAACAGGACAACGACCCTAAGCACACAGCCAAGATAACAAGGGAGTGGCTGTCAATACTTTCCAGATGCACTGTATGAAGGAGAAAAGGTCTGTTGATATTTAGTTATGCCCCTGAAAACATCCACCAGTTTTTGGACCGGAAGAAAAACTCACCGTGGAAGGCCTCTCACCTGGCTGTAGATGACTGTCCATAAGTGTCACAGAGAAGACTAAAAAGCTAGAAAAGGTTTTAAAACTACAAACTATCTCCGTCCAATGTTAATAAAAACATTTGGCCTGGAGTTGGGCTTCAGTCTCTATAATACAAATAAACCCTATTCCCTCATATGGACAACAAAGAAGTACGCTGTGCTCATGTATGTTTTAACCACTTACGTTCTGAAAATAATTACTGTGGTAAAAATTGACACTTACAAAGGTATGATAGACACAGCATAATATTAATTTGAAATATTTAATATTCAGCTGACTAAAAGAAAAATATTTTAGATCTTTTTTTTTTATTTATACATACAAAAATATCTACAAATCGCTAGAAATTGTAGTTAAAGATTGCCATTGTATATGTTTTTTTAATTAAAAGCTGAAAAATATGTTACTAGGATTATAAATTTATAAAGGTAATATTATGATACGATAATGAAAAAGTTAAGTTAAATGTAGCCTTGCAAGCTGCTTTACATCTGCGAACAGATAGGAAAAACTGCCGCTCCAGGTGAGCACACCTAAGGCAATCACTGTCCACTCAAGAACCAACGGGTGCCGGCAATGCACAAAGCATGCAAAGGAAGGAATGTATATGGACAGCCGCACTCCAATGTCTAAAAAAGACGTGCCCTTTATTGGGTAAAAAGAAAATGCATTTTCCTTTTACCCAATAAAGGGCACGTCTTTTTTAGACATTGGAGTGCGGCTGTCCATATACATTCCTTCCTTTGCCTGCTTTACATCTGAATGACTAAAATAAACAAACATTATTAATTGTATCAATTTCTACTACATCATCTGAACATATATTATTTAAATATACAGAATGCTTACAAATTTTACAAGGAAGAAAAGCATTTCATTTTTTTTTTTTCTGGATGGAAATGATGGAAAGAATTCATGCAGTCTCCATCCCACCTCCTTCTCACTCGCATGCAGCATGTTTCAAAAGGACTGATCAATACTCATCGATTGGTTCCAGTCTGGGCTGACAATAAGAGGCTGATTAAAATTCAGAGCTGATGGGAGTGCCTCCCCTCATTTCACCCCAAACCTATACAAGAATGTGGAATGTAGTGTGTAGTATTAGCACTTAAAATGCCAAGACTATCTAAACTGTGTGCGTCTTGTGTGTGTGTGTGTATATATATATATATATATATACACTATTTTTATGTTAGCTCTAAAAAAGAAGAATAAATTAGGTATGTACGGATGTATGGGGTATCTAAGCAATGCGTGGTTCCTGTATTCTAGAGAGGAATTGTCTAACAAATGCATTTCCTAATAACATGGGTGATTTGGTTATCAAGGCACATAGGCTACTCAATCAAAACCCTCTCTGAGCACCAGAACTGCTAGCAGGAAAATGCGGGTGCAAAAACACTCTTTTCACTGCATTGAGCTTGTGCATTTATGCGAGTTCAGCTGCTTTGGCGTTTACAAGTGTGTTTGTAAGATAACCCCCTCCTACACTCTCAAATGCCCACAATGCATAGTAAAATAGTACATTATTAATTAAGGGAATCATTTTGTGACAGCAGAGAGAGCAGTCTGGGGTTACTGAAACTGGAGAGTGTAAAATCGGGTGCAGCTCTGCATAGAAACCGATTAGCTTCCAGGTTTTATTGTCAAAGTTTGGTCTGAATGGTCAGAAAAAGAGAAAATATCCAGTGAGCAGCAGCCCTGTGGACAAAAATGCCTTGTTGATGTCAGAGGAGAATGGGCAGACTGGATCGAAATGATAGAAAGGCAACAGTAACTCAAATAATGACTTGTGCAAACCAAGGTATGCAGAATAGGAATCTCTAAACGCACAACACATCCAACCTTGAATCAGATGAGCTACAGAAGCAGAGGACCACACCAAGTGCCACTCCTGTCAGATAAGAACAGGAAACTGAGGCTACAATTCGCACAGGCTCACCACAATTGGACAATAGAAGATTGAAAAACCATTGGCTGGTCTGATGAGTCTCGATTTCAGCTGGGACATTCAGATGGTAGGGTCAGAATTTGGCATAAACAACATGAAAGCATGGATCCATCCTGCCTTGTATCAACGGTTGAGTCTTGTGGTGTAATGGTGTGGGGGATATTTTCTTGGCACACTTTTGGCCCCTTAGCACCAATTGAGCATCATTTAAATGCCACGGCCTACCTGAGTATTGTTGCTGCCCATGTCCATCCCTATATTAATACAGTGTACCCATCTTCTAATGGCTACTTCCAGAAGGATAATGCACCATGTCACAAAGCTCAAATCAAAATGGACCAAAATTCTGAGGAATTTTACCAACACCTTGTTGAATCTATGCCAAGAAGAATTAAAGCAGTTCTGAAGGCAAAAGGGTGTCCAGTCCGGTACTAGCAAGCTGTACCTACTAAAGTGGCCGGTGAGTGTAACATTCTAATTGACAAACAGTGAGTCTACACTGAACCTGCCCTCCCCCCTAAACCCTGCAATATTCAGTTCATGGACTTGCGCTTTACTGCTCGAGTTATGAACATCAGCTCATTGATTTTTTTTGTTTCCTCAAATGGTAGTTTAGCCTGGCAGGATCAATATATTAATTTTTTTTTCTCTTAAAACCAAGTTACCTTTGAAGACTTTTTATGCCTAAAACTTCCTCTCCTGAATGTGGTTTTAGTGTGTTCAGAAACAAGCCTGTAAACTTCTCTAATGCCTTGTACACACAATTGGAATTTCCGATGAAAAAAGTCAGACAGAATATTTTCATCGGATATTCCGACCGTGTGTGGGCCCCACTGGACTTTAGTTTAGAAATAGAACATGTTTTATTTTTTTCCGATCTAAAATTCTGATCGTCTATGTGGAACTCCGACGGAGAAAAAAACATGCATGCTCAGGGCATGCTCAGAATCAAGTCGACACATGCTCAGAAGCATTGAACTTCATTTTTCTTGGCTCGTCGTAGTGTTTTACGTCACCGCGTTTTGGATGGTCGGAATTTGGTCTGACAGTGTAAAATTCCATCAGATTTTATCCCATCGGAAATTCCAACCGTGTGTACAGGGCATAACAGCCTTTGTGTACATGGGAACATTGGATGACATAAAGGGGGATTCAGGGGCTTCTGTAAAAAAAGCCAGAGCACTCCTATCTGCAGCTAGTTTAGCTAATGTGGATTCACTATACGCCGATAAATACGGTACATGCAAACACTGGATTCCACTGACAAGAATCAGCAGATTCTTGTGACTGGACTTACAGGTGTATGGGAACAATGGCCGCTCAGCCTGTACAAATTCATGACAGGCTGCGAAGAAACATCGCTGTTCACATGTATCCACACACTCAGCGGTCACCTGCGATTAGGGACAGATGTTCAAGCCTTTACAAATCTGTCTGCATCCAGTCTTGGGCATATGGTATATGCATGTAATCGCCCATGTGAAGGTGGCCTTTTACCACCATTACAACACACATAGACAAATCTGTCTCTAAAGTAAAACAGTCAAAAGGCATTCACGTGACAGTGTCTTATTCCAAGGTTCCAGCAACAGAAGGTCTTTTTTGGCAACATACCCCAATTAATTACACTACCAGCCCTGTATATGCCCCTGGTTTCCCTTATAGTTCTCCTGGCATGTGTTGGCCATTTTATACCGCTCTTTTAGGGCTTTGCATGGGCAAATGCATGAACAGCCTTGTCTGTTGCTTGGGGAAACTGCATATTGTGAGATGGTGCTAGTACAGTAGTTGTAACTGTCAAATGCCACATAATTTCTTCCTTCATTTTCTCATAGTGTTTTACATCCTCTGAGGCTAGATCAAAATAAGCTTTTGGGAGACTCCAAACAAGAACGGTGTCACAAGCTCCACCAACTATGCTTTAGGCCATGCCTTCCTTTCAGCAATCTTCTCAAGGGTGTTAGGGAAATCCTCCCCACCAGCATAATAGGAGCCATAAACTTCTAGAAAACAGCTCTGCCTAAATGATGTGGATTTCCCAGGGGGGATTGAAGATACCTCCTGGTTCAGGGGTAGGAGGATGCAGTCCTCTCTTCTTGGTGGCCAGCAGCCTGTTGTCTTTTGCCATTTTACATTAGTTTCCTGCTGGTCAGCATTACATCTAGCAGGCTGCATTAAAAGTTTCCGTATACAGCAGGCTCATGCCTCGTACACGACCGGTTTTCCTGTCAGGAAAAAAAAGTTTTTCCCAAAGTGATTCCTCACCAGCCTGCCTTGCATACAGACGTTCATGTCAAATCCCGTCCGACCAAAGCACGGTGACGTACAACAGGTACGATGGGACTATAAAGGGGAAGTTCCATTTAAATGGCGCCACCCTTTGGGCTGATTTTGTTGATCCTCGTGTTAGTAAAAGTTTGGTAAGAGACAATATGCGCTTTTCAGTCTTTGTGCTTTTCAGTCCGTTACAGCGTGACAAATGTGCTATCTCCATTCTGAACGTTCGTTTTACCAGAACAAGCGCTCTTGTCTCATACTTGATTCTGAGCATTCACGGTTTTTTTTTTCCCTTCGGAAAAGCATACACACGAGCAATTTTCACAACGGAAAAAAGACCGCTGGGAATCACGATGGGAAAAAAGAGAGCTGGTTCAAATTTTTTTGCGGGCAGTTTTCTCGTTGGGAAAACTGCTATGGAGCATACACAAGGCCAGTTTTTCCGATAAAAAGCAAACATGGCAGTTTTCCCGTTGGGAAAACCGTTCCTGTGTACGAGACATCAGACTTTCACAGACCACAGCAAATAGGGTACAATTTCTTTAATGGCATGGATCTTAGCATAATAGTACACACAGGTTGGGTTCTTACTTACATTTCATTCTTGAAAAAAAGGATATCATGAAATCTTTCCTTCCTACAGGACAAAGTTCTTGCCTCCTCACCACAACTAGAAAATATCCTGGAATCACCGATACAGCATTTGGCAGGGGCTCTTTCTCTTGCATTTTTCACGTCATGAAAACCAGTCGTGTGTACGCGGCATTACAGTCTTGGAGGTTTCCTCCTTCAGCCGTTAATGGTAAATATATTTATTAATATTATCACTATAATTATTGCATATGTACCACTGCTGAGAATGTTTTGGCTTCATGAGTCATTTCACTTGTACAATGTTTTCTAGAGTCTTTCCTCATTTTCCCCCAGAAGAAGACCTCTGCTGACAAGGTCGAAACGTGTCGGGGTCTCTAGTGTGATCAAAATATAGTTATATCATGCTATGCCATTTGTATATGTACTTATACGGCTGTGTCATGATGTATATGCTTTTAATTCAAATTCCAGAGCTTATGTTTTGATATAAACAGATGTTCTCTGTGTGGAACTTTTTTCAATAAAAACACTTTTTTTGATATAATATATAGGGTTGGGATGGCTCACTTAATGGTCGACCGGCCATCAGGTAAGCAATGTGGATCTGTCCATCGGCGGTCCGATGGCATAGCCGTGACCATCGCAGGATGTGTTTGGCAGTATATTGGGGTTCTTTCTCGGCGCAGTTCACTTTACCTCTCAGTCCATGCATTACCATGCAATTGTCATTCACATGGATACATTCCTCTCATGACACAATACTGGTTTTACCAGCAATTTTGGACCTTTTTTACCCATTGCGCCTTTAGTCTCCCCACCTTGCTGCCTTGCTCACACCCCTTGCCCGGCACATCTGGTAAATATCACCAGGCTCTTGTTTCCTTATGGTCTGGCTATATTCCTTAAGAGATTTTACTGCGGTAAGTTCTATTTATTTAACAAACCCCCCCCCCTTTCTATAAATTCGTGGACCCTTTTCTTTCCCCCTTCCCCTCCTCTCCTACCCTTCTTTTCCTCTTCCCGCGTTTTCCTGTCCCTCTCTTCCTCTTACTTATCCCACCCTTGTTCCCATGCCCTTTTTCCTCCCCCTTTTTCTTTCCCCCCCCTTTTTTTCCTCCATTTCATCCCCTTCTGCCTCCCCTCCTGTCTTTTTCTCCCTCCTTGTTTTTTTCCCCCTTGTCCTCCCCTTCCCCATTCCCTTTCTCCCTTCCCACTAAACCCCCCCCCCCCCCCACCCTTATCCCACCTAGTCCACTTAATTGAACAGGCCCAAAATATATATACATTTTTATCTACACCCAGATCTCCACAATCAACCATCCCCTTGTCCGCCGCGGGGGGAACCCCCTGGGCCGCCTGGTTTCCGCATATTATCAATTGACTCATTTGGTAAGCGATTATTAATGTTTTTATTATTTGTTTATTGTATAGCTCACACCATTACTAGCATTCTCCCTTGTGGGAATTATACCCCCACTTCTACTTTTCAGTACAATTCACCATACTATTATTATTTAATTTTATTTCCCTTGTATTCAATTGCCATCTGAGTCATATTGATGCGGTTCGGCTGCCTGCATCTCCCAATCGCGGCGGACTTGCGTCTCCCCTGGCGGGGATGACACTATGTCTCACCCCCTCTTGCTTCCTCTCGGCTCGGGGCCCCCCGCCCCTTGGCTCGAGTTGATCGCACACGCATAGTAGCACTAATCGCGCACTTGCGTTGTGTAGGGAGACTGACCCGGTGACGTCATGACGCGGCCGGCAGGCGGCGCCTACGGCGTCTCCGGGTTGGGATGGCTCACTTAATGGTCGACCGGCCATCAGGTAAGCAATGTGGATCTGTCAATCGGCGGTCCGATGGCATAGCCGTGACCATCGCAGGATGTGTTTGGCAGTATATTGGGGTTCTTCCTCGGCGCAGTTCACTTTACCTCTCAGTCCATGCATTACCATGCAATTGTCATTCACATGGATACATTCCTCTCATGACACAATACTGGTTTTACCAGCAATTTTGGACCTTTTTTACCCATTGCGCCTTTAGTCTCCCCACCTTGCTGCCTTGCTCACACCCCTTGCCCGGCACATCTGGTAAATATCACCAGGCTCTTGTTTCCTTATGGCCTGGCTATATTCCTTAAGAGATTTTACTGCGGTAAGTTCTATTTATTTAACAAACCCCCCCCCCCCTTTCTATAAATTCGTGGACCCTTTTCTTTCCCCCTTCCCCTCCTCTCCTACCCTTCTTTTCCTCTTCCCGCGTTTTCCTGTCCCTTTCTTCCTCTTACTTATCCCACCCTTGTTCCCATGCCCTTTTTCCTCCCCCTTTTTCTTTCCCCCCCTTTTTTTCCTCCCTTTCATCCCCTTCTGCCTCCCCTCCTGTCTTTTTCTCCCTCCTTGTTTTTTTCCCCCTTGTCCTCCCCTTCCCCATTCCCTTTCTCCCTTCCCACTAAAACCCCCCCCCCCCCCACCCTTATCCCACCTAGTCCACTTAATTGAACAGGCCCAAAATATATATACATTTTTATCTACACCCAGATCTCCACAATCAACCATCCCCTTGTCCGCCGCGGGGGGAACCCCCTGGGCCGCCTGGTTTCCGCATATTATCAATTGACTCATTTGGTAAGCGATTATTAATGTTTTTATTATTTGTTTATTGTATAGCTGATGTTTGTTACAAATTTTTATTGCATTACTATATAGATTGGCAGTCCTGACGAAGCGGCAACCCCGCGAAACTAGTCGACGTTTGACCAATCATTGAAGTGTTTTTATTTTGTTTTGCAATTTTTTTACATTAATAAACTTTTTTACATCATTATGTTTTATGTAATTTCATCAGTACCGAGATAGTCCCTCCCAAACCATTGAGTGGGTGGCGTGGGGTCCAACTTCAGCTACTGGTCCCTCGCCCCCCACTCGCCCCCTCTTTATTTTGATATAATATATAGTATTTATTTCTTGCTGCAAATAAAACCCCCATGGCAATCTTTTCCAATTTACAGCTCATATACCCTTTCCTACTCGAGACATACAAAGCAGCTGCGGTCTCTGAGGTAGTGGTCAGCAAGTACTCGTTATTATCAGGAAGGAGAAAGCTTATACATAGGGAGTGTTATGTGAGGTAGGTGGTGTGGTGCCCATGTGAACATCACTGTTATATTTAAAAGGTAATAATCTGGGGTTTCAAAAATGTTTTGTGCACAGAAAGTGGATTTATATCCTTTGTGGTTATTGATATTGAGATAGAGTGACATGGAAGTTTTTGTTCATGAAGTTCAGCTTTAAACTTTGAAGTATGAAGATATAAACTGAATTACTAGGTAGGGCCTAAATCTAATTTCATCATTTTCATCATGCTCCATTTAAGCTAATCTATTTGCTCAGTGGCTGTAAATTCAATAGTCTAACAATAGAGAAGTATACTTACCTTTACTCTTGCTCTTACCAGATATTATTATATCCCCAAGTGGGAATGATGCTCTATGGTCCAAGGTCTTGTTACCCTGGGTGACCCTACGCTCGCCCCATGATGACCTTTTTAGTGAGACTACAGATTGCACAGAATGTATGTAGTTTTGTATCAACATTGTTTGACATATATTGATCTTGTTATATATGTAGACTGATACAGCCATACCCCGCTTTAAGTGCACTAACTTTAAAGGGGTTGTAAAGGATTTTTTTTCTCCCTAAATAGCTTCCTTTACCTTAGTGCAGTCTTCCTTCACTTACCTCATCCTTCAACTTTGCTTTTAAATGTCCTTATTTCTTCTGAGAAATGCTCACTCCCTGTTCTTCTGTCTGTAACTCACCACAGTAATGCGAGGCTTTCTCCCTGGTGTGGAGAAAGCCTCTTGAGGGGGGAGGGGGCAAGCAGGCAAGTCAGGACACTCTCTACTTTGCAGATAGAGAAAGGAGCTGTGTGTTAGTGGGTGTTCTGACACTCCTGCTCGCGCCTTCCCCCTCAAGAGGCTTGCTCCGAGTGTGTAGCCTGCCCTGTTCCAGTGTGCTCTTCCTGTGTGCATCCTGGCCACCTCCCTGCCTCTGGTGACATCACACCCGGCTTCCCTGTCAGCAACAGAACGCCATCCAGCCTCTCCACAGCACTAGTTTCCTCTGTGTGCAGCACAATGTCCGGGGGATGGATTGGAGCGCAGGCTTTTACTCCTGTGATTAAACTGCTTTCTTTTAATACTACACTCCTGCGTTGTCTTTCCTGCCTGACACCTCCACTACAGCCCCTGACACCCCCACTACAGCTCCTGACACCCCCACTTCCGCCCCTGACACCCCCACTACAGCTCATGACCCCCCACTACAGCCCCTGACATCCCCACTACACCCTAAAAGTGAAAAAAGGTATTGCTTCACTTCAAGTACATTTTTGTTTTACATACATGCTGATCCCATTATGTACTTAAAAGTGCGGTATGCCTGTATGTATTTTATGTGCATTGTAGAAAATAGTTTCAATACTCCTGAAGAATCAGAATTCTGTTCTGAGAAATACGTTGAGAGGAGGCTCCGCCTCATCACCTGTCCACCAGATTAGGAAATCTACAGTGATGGCATTTTAAATCTCTTTTCATGACAAATATCTACAGTCATCTACAAATCCTTTATATGCTAATGGGTTCAGGTTTGAGGCAATAATACTAAAGTGTTAATAATCCCAAAAGCAAAAATGTATTGCATTTCAGCTTACCAATTCTTAGATGTAATGGCTGCACCTTTGTTTTTGGCTCTCTCTATTATTTTCACACTGAGGCGATGTGCTGACGGGACTGATCCAAAAGTCCTGCTAGCAGCATCTTAGGAGCGGCGAGAGGAGCGGTGTGTTTACCGCTCCTCCACTGCTCCTTCCCATTAAAAAAAAACAAAGAGGCGCATTGCCGGCGGTATTAACCCTTTTCCGCCCGCTAGCGGGGGTTAAAACCGCACCGCTAGCGGCCAAATACCGCCGCAATTCCGACGGTATAGCGCCGCAAAAAATATACCGCACCTCCCGCCCCAGTGTGAAAGGGGCCTTAGAGAAATGAGACAAACCATTTAAACACAGACAGTAGTGCTTACAATGACTGACTTTTTATTTTTATTTATGTAAAACCTTTATCCCAAAATGAACAAAACTGTTGCTGTAACTGCTTAAAGTATTTGTAAAGTCACTAAAGTGACTTTAAATGTATCCCATGCAGATATGCTGCCATTAATGAAAGTGTAAGTGTTTGTTAGATATAAACAGGGGAAATACCTTTTCTGATACTGCAGATGTGCAGTCACATGATCCCCCTGTGCAGTGGGAGGGACCGAGATTCCCCTCTGCTGGCTGGCTGATGTCATAAGGTAATTTCCACCCTCCTGCTTCTTTTCATAGAGTGATGCTAGCCAGCACAGGGGAATCATGTGATCGCACAGCTGCAATGTCAGAAAAGGTATTTCCCCTGTTCATTTCTAACAGACACTTACACTTTCATTAATGGCAGCATATCTGCATGGGATTCCTTTCCTATGTGCTCCCAGCCTGGGAGGGGCGGGGAGGAAAGCGATCTCATGATAACTGGGAGAGGGAAGAGACTGTCAGAGGAGAGAGCAGGGCTGCGGATGACGAAGCACGTAACCTGACCACAGTAGTCTGGACTCAGCAGCCATGATTATCGTAGTCAGAAGAGGCAGGGGGACTCAGGAACTAGCAGGGTCAACCAGGTTTATTACCAGTTAGGAAGAGATAAATTGCACAGCACCAGCACTGTGCTGTTATTCATGCCCTAAAGCGGTGGTCATCAACCCTGTCCTCAGGGCCCACTAACAGGCCAGGTTTGCAAGATAACTGAAATACATCACAGGTGATATCATTTGCTGCTCAGTGATTGCAGTCATCGGCACATGCACATTGAAGCAATGGCACGTTCGTTCGTTACCGGCAGCTCCCTGCGCATGCGCGGGAGTGACGGCACCGCGGCTAAGGCTTATCACATCGTCGGAGCCCGCGATACCCAGAAGCGATGACGCCGGCCGCACCAGTGTAGGAGGACCGCTGCGGGGGCTTTCAATCTAAGGTGAGTATTTCACATTTTGGGCTAGTATGCTATGCCTTTGTCTTGCAGGTTTTTTATTCTTTTGTTAGTGGGTTTACAACCACTTTAAAAATTGTTACGTATACATTTTTATATAACACATTGCTAATAGTATTAGCAAAATTTCCATGCGGTGCAGATATGATGCAGGAGATGGTCAGAGCCTGCCGACATAGTACAGGAGATGGTTAGAGACTGCAGACATGGTACAGAAGATGGTCAGAGACTGCAGACTTGGTAAAGGAGATGGTCAGAGACTGCAGACGTGGTACAGGAGATGGTCAGAGGCTGCAGACGTGGAACAGGAGATGGTCAGAGACTGCAGACGTGGTACAGGAGATCAATGCAGCCTCACCAGTGTCCATCAAATGCAGCCTCACCAGTGTCCATCAAATGCAGCCTCACCAGTGTCCATCAAATGCAGCTTCACCAGTGTTCATCAAATGCAGCTTCACCAGTGCCTGTCAGATGCAGCCTACCAGTCAGATGTAGCAGCCTGCCTGTGCCCTTCATGTAGCCTCACCAGTGTCTGTGCCCATTAGATGTAGCAGCCTGCCGGTGCCTGTCATGCAGCCTCACCAGTGCCTGTGCTCATATGTAGCAGCCCACCAGTGCCCATGCCATGCAGCCTCACCAGTGCCCATGCCCATCAGATGCAGCAGCCCGCCAGTGCCCATGACATGCAGCCCGCCAATGCCCATGACATGCAGCCCGCCAGTGCCCATCGTGTGCAGCCTGCCAGTGCCCATGACATTCAGCCTGCCAGTGCCCATCATGTGCAGCTTGCCAGGGCCCATGAGGTACAGCCTATCAGTGACCATGAGGTACAGCCTACCAGTGCCTGGTAATGCATGTCACTCTGTGTGTCAGAGCTGGATCTGAATCGCCGTGCAGTGGCTGTAACGATGTCCCGCCTCCTATGACACACGGCACAATGATTCATAGCATTGGATCAGAGTGCCGTCTATCACAAAAGGTGGTCTAGGAGGCGAGACATCGTTACAGCTGCTGCACAGCGATTCAGATCCAGCTTTGACACACAGCGTGACATGCATTACCAGGCACTAGGGAGGCTGTGTATGTACACAGGAGTGAGAAGGAGAAGGAGAGAGGGGAGACTCTGAGGGGCGTGCCGGAATAATACACGTGTGGCACCTGGCGGGATGGCCCTGCCCCTTTTTCGGCACCATTATCGGCAACATTTCTGTTTCGGCAAAGTGCCGAAAACACAATTTTCAACATATCAGCCGAAATTTTGGTGCATCCCTAATTGTTAGTATCTAATCTGCTAGTGCAGGGGTGCAGGGGTAGGCAACCTTTTAGGGGTTGAGCTCTACCTGACAACATAGGGGAAATCAAAGATCCAAGGGGGAAGAGGGAAAAAACGGCACGAAGACCACATAGCGTGCCACAATAGTTTAATTTGCCCCCTTCACATTAAACATCGCCCCCCCCCTTCACATCACCCCCCCCCCCGCAGTAATATATTCTGCCCCCCCACACAGTAGTGTCCTTTGCCCCCCTTTACATCACCCCTCCCACTGTAGTGTCCTCACTCCCCCTCCATAGCAGTGTCCTCTGCCTCCTTCACATGACCCCCCACTGTAGTGTCCTCTGCCTACATTTCAGTGTCTTTGGCCCCCCCTCCCTCCTATAATTTGTTTCCTGCCCCCCTTTACATCACCCCTCCCCCACAGTGGAGTCCTCTTTCCCCCTTGACATCACCCCCCCTACTTTACTGTCCTCTGCCCCCCTCCCACAGCTGTGTCCTTTAACCCTTCCATTGTAGTGTCCGCTGCCCCCTATAGCAGTGTCCTATGCCACCCCAAAGCAGTGTCCTGCCCCCCTTTACATCACCCCTTCCCCACAGTAGTGTCCTCTTACCCCCTTTACACCACCCCCCTACTTAATTATCCTCTGCCCTCCCATCCCCCCCACAGCTGTGTCCTTTGACCCCCCCCCAAGCAGTGTTCTCTGTCCCTCTTCACACCCCCCCACATTGTAGTGTCCTCTGCCCCACTCCATAGCAGTGTCCTGTGCTCCCCCCACCAAAACAGTGTTCTCTGTCCCTCTTAACCTCCCAAATCCCCCACACATCCCCACATTGTAGTGTCCTCTGCCCTCCCAAAGCACAATTCTCTGTCCCCTTCACATAACTCCTCCTTCCCCAATAGCTGTGTCCTTTGACCCCCCCTCCAAGGCAGTGATCTCTGTCCCCTTTCACATCCCCCCCCACATTGTAGTGTCCTTCGTCCTCTTAAACAGTCCACCCATGTTCAAGGATCTCTTTAGAGTTTCTCCAAAACAGATGTGGTACCCACCATATACTGTGTATATATACTCTGCCTCGTTGAAAATTTGTTGTACAATTCATCTTAACCAGTGTGGATTGTTCAATTAGATTTGAAAAATGTTTGGCACGCTTAATACATGTTGAAGTTTAAGCATATCAATAACCAGCATTTTTAGGCAAATATACTGTATGCATGATGTTTATGATAAACACAAGTTGCATCACTAGGCATAATATATCATTCTTAATGGTAAAACAGCAGGTTGTATTAATCTTAATATTAGGTAGTAGAAAAGAAAAGCTGTAAGGTCACCCATAAAGTAGCCCTCAGAACATTTGGTTCCATTGCTGGATCAAGCCGCAACAGACACATCAAAAGTTGTAGAGCAGATTTTTACACATCAAAGCACCCTGACCTCCAAGACAGATGAGGTTCAACTGGACTTTAATAACCTAATGCCTAGTCCACACAATAAGAAAAATATCTGAAGGAACAAGCACGAACATTTTTCTTATATGATAACAGAGCGATTTTTGTCGAATTAGTATAGTATTTGTACAAAAAGAAGACCAAGACCACGCATGCTCGGAAACAAAAGAATACATTACAATATAATAAAATACATTACATCACTTCTGAAGTTGTATTTTGTTTTCATAACTTTAGTAACCTATTTGTTTTCAATATGAGACTAGCATGTAAAAATAAATAAAAAAATAAAAAGAAATAAAGGACGATCATTCGTCCGTTATTCTTATTGTGTGTACTAGACTTAAAGCGGAGGTTCACCCTAAAAAACAACTTTGTACCATGCCATCCAGCAAACTAATGTCAGCTACAGTATGCCTTTAATTTTGCGCTGTACTTACAGTTTAATCCTTTAGTTTCGTTTTAGACTCCTGCGGGGAAAGGCGTTCCTATGAAGAGGGGAACATGATTGACGGCTGGCTATGGCGCGTCACTCGTTCCGAAAATAGCCGGAGTAGGACTCGGCTCTTCACTGCGCTATACGTCCTATTTCGGCTATTTTCGGAAACGCGTGGCGCGCCATAGCCGGCCGTCAATCATGTTCCCCTCTTCATAGGAACGCCTACTCCCCGCGGGATTCTGAAACTAAACTAAAGAATTAAAGCGGAGTTCCACCCAAAAATTGAACTTCCGCTTATCCCACTCCTCACCCCCTTACATGCCACATTTGGCATGTAAGTTTTTGGGGGGGGAGTGGGGGCTTCAGGAGAAGGGGACTTCCTGTCCCACTTCCTCCTTCCGCCGAGGGGCTGCAAAGGCGATTAAGCTTAATCGCCTTTTGGCAGCCCCTCTCTGTAGGCGATCGCGTGACAAGTGACAAGTCCTAGGCGATCGCCTGTCCAATCAAACAGTGCAGCGCCGGGCCACGCCGCGCGCGCATGCGCAGTGCCACGCGTGCATGCGCAGTGGGTGCCCGGCCGTGAAGCCGAAAGCTGTCCTGGCTGGGTGCCCACAGTGACAATGAAGACGCCAGCCGGGGAGAGGGGGAGAGGAGCGGAGACCCGGCCGGAGCGTCGCTGGAACGCTGGAGCATGTAAGTGTCTGTTTATTAAAAGCCAGCAGCTACACTTTTTGTAGCTGCTGACTTTTAATAAACATAAATATTGGCTGGAACTCCCCTTTAAACTGTAAGTACATGGCAAAAAAATAAATAAAGGCATACTGTAGCTGACGCTAGTATGCTGTATGGCATGGTAGACCAAGATTTTGTTTTTTTTAGGGTGAACCCCCGCTTTAAGAGAAAGATTTGCTGAAGCACAGGGAGGACCAAGTTCCATCAATGCAACACACCCATCACAGCAGCACAATTAACAGATCTACATTTTACTCCATTACTAAAAGGACTTTTAACCACTTAAGCCCCGGACCAATATGCAGCCTAAAGACCCAAGGTGTTTTTACAGTTCGGGACTGCGTCGCTTTAACAGACAATTGCGCGGTCGTGCGACGTGGCTCCCAAACAAAATTGGCGTCCTTTTTTCCCCACAAATAGAGCTTTCTTTTGGTGGTATTTGATCACATCTGCGGTTTTTAGTTTTTGCGCTATAAACAAAAATAGAGCGACAATTTTGAAAAAAAAGCAATATTTTTTACTTTTTGCTGTAATAAATATCCCCCAAAAACATATATAAAAACATTTTTTTTCCTCAGTTTAGGCCGATACGTATTCTTCTACCTATTTTTAGTAAAAAAAATCGCAATAAGCGTTTATCGATTGGTTTGCGCAAAATTTATAGTGTTTACAAAATAGGGGATAGTTTTATTGCATTTTTATTTTTTATTTTTTTTTTACTACTAATGGCGGCAATCAGCAATTTTTTTCGTGACTGCGACATTATGGCGGACACTTCGGACAATTTTGACACATTTTTGGGACCATTGTCATTTTCACAGCAAAAAATGCATTTAAATTGCATTCTTTATTGTGAAAATGACAGTTGCAGTTTGGGAGTTAACCACAGGTGGCGCTGTAGGAGTTAGGGTGCACCTAGTATGTGTTTACAACTGTTTGGGGGTGTGGCTGTAGGAATGACGTCATCGATCGTGTCTTCCCTATAAAGGGAATGACGCGATCGATGCGCCGCCATAGTGAAGGACGGGGAAGCCGTGTTTACACACGGCTCTCCTCGTTCTTCAGCTCCGGGGAGCGATCGCGACGGAGCGGCTATAAACAAATAGCCGCGCCGTGGTCCCGGATCGCTCCCCGAGCGGACCCGACCGCCGCATGTAGCGGGGGGGTCCCGATCGGACCCCCCACCCGCTAATAGGCGGGGACGTACCCATACGCCCATGTGCCTGTACGTGCCATATTGTGGACGTATATGTACATGGGCTGGTCCTTAAGTGGTTAAAAACAGAATGTGATGCAGCAACCTTCACTTTGTAGGATTCCCATAGAAGCTGCAAGCCATCTATGTTTCAGGAGAATCTCTTATTCCGCGTTCACGCGATCATTTTTTGGCATGTAAAAAACTACGTTTTTCAGCCTCTAGAACTTCATCATTAAAACGACGTTGCCCACACACGATCGTTAAAAAAAAATGCTCTAGCAAAGCGCGGTGGCGTACAACACGTACGACGGCACTATAAAGGGGAATTTCCCTTTCGGATGACTCCACCTTTTGGGCTGCTTTAGCTGATTTCGTGTTAGTAAAAGACGATTCGCGCTTTTCTGTCTGTTACAGCGTGATGAATGTGCTTACTCCATTACGAACGGTAGTTTTTACCAGAATGAGCGCTCCCGTCTCATAACTTGCTTCTGAGCATGCGTGGGTTTTTAATGTCATTTTAACCCACACACGATCATTTCTTACAACCCGAAAAACTACATAGTTTAAAACGTCGTTAAAAAATGCAGCATGTTCGAATTTTTTTTTTTACGTTTTTTAGAACCCGAAAAATGATGTGAAGCCCACACACGATCATTTTAAATGAAATTTTTTAAAAACTTATTTTTTTACATGCCGAAAAATTATCGTGTGTACGCGGTATCAGACACATTCCATGGAAGAGACAAATTCACCTCTACTCTCGTAGTGGAAAAAGCACTAGGGTCAACACCTCCAGGGGCCACATTAGGACAATTTATCACAAAGATGATACATTTCAAAGATAGAGACTATACCATTTACAGACTAATACACTTTAGCGCAAAAGCAGCGAACCAAGTTTACTGGGGCAAAGAAATGTGTTTGGTATCTACACGATAAATATGCCATATACAGTACGCAGCCAAGTTGCAGATGATGGTAACCATATCCTGTTTTTCTCCTAAACACTCCTATAACAAGTAAGCACAACTGATTACGATAGATTAACCCCAAGGTTTCTTTGAATGGACCTTAAATAAATTCAGTACCTTCTTGTATAATTTCTGGAAGTTACTTTTTCTTCTTCATCCAATTGGAGAGATTATATCTTGGCAGAGTACACAGTGATACAACACATATTTCTTTGAGGCATAAAACAGCTATTTTAATCACAGCAAACTTGAACTTTTCCTGCTTTCCTGCGCTATTTCACGTGCTACTTGATAGACATCTGAGTGGCTTTACAGATGTCTATTGAAGTCGCACCTGAAATCGGCAAAAGTAGTAGTGCAGGAACTACTTTTGCAAATCGTGCAGCTCTGCAAAATCAGTGTCGCACCGATTGGAACAGTGCCATTGCCTCCAATAGGCTGCGACTTGTCATGCGATTTGATCTCTCAAATCTCATGACAAATTGCTCCAATGTGAACCAAGGCTAAAACTGATTTCTAGGAATGCTAGAGCAGTATACATAAAAACCAAATGCTCAGCTATCTTGAATGGTTTAAAAAACATAAGGCAGTCATCATAGTATTACAGGAGACTTATATAGACGGGCATCAACAGATGACACTAAAGTGCCCATAGGGTATTCCTTTCCATTTACATTTGCCTCCTCTCCCAGAGGTGTTTCTGTTTTAATCCCAAAATCTGGAAGATACATCTTTCTTTTTAGTACTACAGTTAGGATTCTAAAAATAAATTCTCCTATTCTCTGCTACTGTAATAATAGGGGTTTTCCTTTATGGCCCAGTAACCCTTCGAGGAGGCAATTTGGATGGGGTATTTAAACACTACCTAAACCCAACATATTGATAAACTCAATTTTGTTGGCTGGTAATTTTTCTCATCAGATTTGTCAGACCACTGCTTTCTAGAATCAAAGATGGTTGCCATTATGTTAGCACATTCAGACCATTCCCTAGCTTACTTACTTTTGATTGGTCCGCAAGATATGCCACTTTTCCCATGACAATTATTTTAAATGATCTATGTTGATTGGTTTGCGCAAAAGTTATAGCATCTACAAAATAGGGGATAGATATATGCCATTTTATTATAATTTTTTACTAGTAATGGCGGTGATCAGCGTTTTTTATTGGGAATGTGACAATGCAGCGGACAGATCGGACACTTTTTTGGGACCATTGACACTTATACAGCAATCAGAGCTAAAAATAGCCACTGATTACTGTATATATGTCAATGGCAGGGAAGGTTAACACTAGGGGCTGATAAATGTGTTCCAACTGTGGGGGGGGGGGGGGATTGACTTGTGGAGGAGACCGATTGTTGTTCCTAAGCATAGGAACAACAATCTGTCTCCTCACCCCTGACAGAAGGGGGATTTGTGTGTTAACCCACACAAATTCCCATTCTGGCTTCGTCAGGAGTGATTGCGGGTACCCGACGGATATCGCAGCCACCGGGCACGTGCATCGGCTCCTACGTGATGGGCCACATGCGTGCACACCTCCCATACTCCTTAAAGCACCAGCTATACAGCTACGGCCATTCGTGCAGGGGAGCCATTCTGCCACCGTCAAACAATGTTGCGCGGTCAGCAAGCAGTTAATAGAACACACATAAAATGCCCCTTTGTTGGGTAATCCAATGTTCCCTCCACTTTTGAGTGGTGGACGAACAAAGGCTTCCTTCATCTCACAGATTTCTGTGACCATAGAGGATTACTGTCCAGAAGCACTTTACAGGAAAATTACCTCCTCCCCATAGGGGAGCAATTTCGATATTCCAAAATTACACACTTCCTGAACTCCCTGAAATGTACTAGTGACTTAACCTCCTTAACTCCCATGGAATATTTGTATAGCACAGTGGATAAACACACTAGCCACATAACTATGATATATGCTATTCTATATGAAGGGTCCAGCAAATTACCTTACATGGTACGTTGGGAACAGGATCTGAGGGAAGAGTTAGAAGCAGCGGAATAGTGTAAACTGGCCCAATTCAATTCTAAATCTTACATTAATACCTCCCTGATTGAGGCGAACTACAAATTTTTCTTGTGATGGTATCTAGTTCCTGTCAGATTGGCGTCTCCCAGTCCAGGGGACCTCTTCCAGGTGTTTTCGCAGTTGTGGCCAGAAGGGTACTGTCCTCCATACCTGGTGGACGTTTAGCAAAGTAAGGAGGTTCTGGATCCGGACATACAATTTGATCTATTCCCTCACCCAAGTGAACCTAACAAAGTCTACACAGCAGGCTCTTCTGGGGAAGTCGTGGAGGGGATCCCGGGACATGTGAGACGCCTAATCGCATTAATTTTCAGGACAGCTAGGATATCCATAGCGAGATTCTGGAGGTTGCCTATAATCCCCTTTGATCTTCTGAAGGCAAAATGTACATGGATCATGATCAATGAACATATGGTGGCTATCCATGGGGACAAGCTAGAACACTTTGAGAAAACACAGAATTCATGGTTAAAATATCAGAATCCACCTGATCTGGAGGGAGAGACAATAGCACCCTACATAGCAGGGCCATAGCCTGGAACCTAGACACTACCACTTTCTTCTTTTCACATCTCTTTCTCTGTGGGTTTTCTCTTATCTTACCCAATCCTTCTCGCCTCCCCCTCAGTTTTTTTCTCCCACTCATCTTTCATTCTCCATTCTTCCTACAAGATGGATTAACCTTTAACCCATCGTTGGTCTGGAGAGGCCTAGTCACTAAATATAAAGCGGAAGGGCTTGCAAGAGTCCAAGTAAGTAAACAGGCAGCAGTTAATAATACAATCGAAGTTAGGCATAGACTGCCCTGTGCATATTATTTCTTTACATTTATTTATTTTATATTACTCAATAGTTCCCCCTATCTACTGTTCGGATTTTACATCTTCAGTATCCTGACTACCCGATCAATGAGTGGGAAGCCACCCATGAGTTATTGGACTGTTTGACTTTGCCTTTCTTTTTCTTGTACGCACCCAGTTCCTTAAAGCGGAGTTGCACCCAAAAGTAGAACTTCCGCTTTAAGCACTCCTCGCCCCATTACATGCCACATTTGGCATGTAATTTTTTTTGTGGGGGGGGGGGGTGGGTGCCTACTTTAGAGAGAGACGTCCTTGTTCTGCTTTTCGGCCATCTAGGGGACTCCTCCTCTCCCCCTAGGCGGCCTCTTCCTCTAGGTAATCTGGGACACGTCACAGGTCCCAGAAGATTGCCTGTCCACTCGGAAAGCGCAGCACGACTCGCACATGCGCAGTGCGTGCCCACAGTTCCAATGACGGCGCCGCTGAGAATAAAGGGGAGAGGAGTGGGGCTTCAGGCGCCCTCATCGCTGGACCTCGGGAACTCTGCTTTAATTTGTTCGGCCAAAGTGGGCTTTCCATAATGTATTAAACTTTTGTGTTAATGTTGAAAAATCTATATATATAAAACTCAACGTGTGTGTGTGTGTGTATGTATGTATGTTCCAGCATCACGTCCAAACGGCTAAAGATATTAACATGAAACTTGGCACACATGTTACTTATATGTCAGCAACAAACATAGGATAGGTGGTTTAACCCTTACCCACCCCCATTTGCCATGGTCGGGGTTTTTCTTTAAAGTCCCATTCAACTCTATGGGAAATACATGTTACTTTATAACTTCCAAACGGCTGTACATATTTCGATAACACTTGGTCACATGTTACTTATATGTCCACTTAAACTATAGGATAGTTAATTTATCCCTTAACTACCCCCATTTGTGAGGGTCGGGGTTTTTGTTTAAAGTCACATGCAAATCAATGGGAAATGTATGTTCCCACATAACTTCTGTACGCCTGGAGATATTTCAATAATACCTGGTACACATATTACTTATATGCCAAATAAAAATATATGACAGTTAAATTAACCCTTACCTACACCCTTATATAAAAGATGGGTATATTTATATTACTATGATTTTCCTCCCCAAAAGGTTAAGATAGGAAGACCGGGCAACGCCGGGTATTCAGCTAGTTACCAATAAAAACGATTGAAACGAAAAAGACAGGCAATTTTATATGACAGTGTGTCTGAGTAGGCAAGAAAGCAGAGGAAAATGACTAGCCTATCTATATATGCCACAAAAACCTTTACAGTGCTTTAACCTCTGTTCCCTAATAACCAGCTAATCAGAGTTCCCAAATGGTACAATGAAATTTCTGAAATTTCAAACCAAACATAGCGAACCTTACATACATCCAAATATGCCTGTAACGATAATGAAATTGTACAGTGTTGGATTATAGTGCCTCTTCTCAATCTAAACCCAGCTCAAATTTAAGTACTTATAGGTTTCCCTGATTATTGAGAAGGTCAAAGTAGCAATGCCACATTTTACAAGAACCAAGACGTCGGGACGAATGGCTTACCAATGAATTTTATGAGTTTTAAAGACTGCAAAACTACCTACTATATCAAATGTTGCCCCTGAATTCTTTTAATCGCCGCGGTGAATGAGAGAAGCACTAAGTTCATACCTATAGTAGGTAAACACCCCCCAACTACTCCAATCCTATTAGCTTATATCGCTCGTCCAAGTTGGCATGAAAATTTTAGCACCATCTGAACCAAGCTGAGTTTATACCTGGCAAAATACACTGTGGCTGCTGTCAGTGCTGTATAAACTATATATGTAGCATCAGCTACATACAGCACATAGTGATGTGTTCTGGCAGCTTTTCATCCCATTCCCAGAGCAAAATTGAGTCAGGCTGAGCACTGCTCAGCCATTTACGTAAAACATTTTATTTGTTGAATGGCTTCCTCTGCTTGGCTGAGGTAGAAAGGCGGGCATATGTCAACATCTCCACATCAGCCAACAAGAGAAAGCTTTGGGCCCATTCATAAAATACAAAAGCCCAAACTAACTATTTAAAGAGTGACTCCACGTTTGTTGGGAAAACAACATTCCCCTCTGGTTGCTCAATGTACATTCCAAAGATTTTAACAAACTTTGTTGCAGATTCCTACCTTTTGCTATTTTGAAGAAATAGCTGTGTCTATGTGAATCTGTTTGGGAGTAATTTTATATTGATCAATCAGCTGCTGTACATGCAGGGCTCTAATAAAGTGGCAACGTCTGCTTGTCTTCAGACGTAATTTCCCTTTGGGAGTGTCTCATCAAAAATGTATTGTTGCAAGGGAATCCTCAAATCTGACTTAAATTTTAGTGCAGACTTTTGGGAAAATCAGTAAGCCAATCACACAAGCCTCCAGGTTGCCATATTGCATTGCATTTTACAGAAAACTACAGCGCTGACATTTGAAAAGAAAAGGAATTTTTTTCATAACATTCAATTACAATATGATTTGTGTCTCAACCGTATACTATATTACTTAATTTTTTTTAATTTCCTTTTTTCCCCCAAAAAAATTACTTTTAAACATGCATAGAATATATGTGAACATTGAAGCTTTGCAAAGTCATGTGGGCATTAGTGTTATGGTCTCATCTGAGGAAGCCAAAGCTTTTGCCTCCGTAGAATAGAACTACCTATGAAGGGTAATCCAAGGATGTTGCTTTGACCCTTGTAATATCAAGTGTTTCAACCTCAGCATTAAGATACTGTATGGGGTCTACTTATAAATGTATTTGCAGATGATTCACACACCTTTTGCCCAGTATTCACACCTTTTAACAATTTACCATATATGCTCGAGTTTAAGCCGAGTTTTTCAGCCCTTTTTTTAGGGCTGAAAATACTCCCCTCAGCTTATACTCAAGTCAGTACCTGAATTCTTGACAGGCATCCATTTTTTTAAAGTCGCAGCTTCCTCCTGGCGTTCCGTTCTGTGATAGGCATTTGACACTGTTCCGCCTATCACGGAGGTCCTCTCATCCTCGGACAGTTTCCCAGCAGACACTGTGTTCAGTGTTCCGCCAATCGTGGATGTCCTCTTGTTCGAGGGTGAAAGAGTGTCCGTGATTGGCGGAACACTGAACACAGTGTCTGCTGGGAAACTGAGTCTGAGGATGAGCGGACCTCCGTGATAGGTGGAACACAGTGGAACACAGTGTCAAATGCCTGTCACAGAATGGAACGCAGGAGGAAGACACGACTTTTAAAAAATGAATGCCTGTCAAGAATGCAGGTACTCAGGCATAGTAAGACTGTAATGGGCACAGTGAGGTATGGCACAGTGAGACTGCAATGGGCACAGTGAGGTATGGCACAGTGAGGTTGCAATGGGCACAGTGAGGTATGGCACTGTGAGGTATGGCACAGTGAGGTTGCAATGGGCACAGTGAGGCGTGCAAATGGGCATTGTTGACCCTCTTTTCCGCTTACAATGGCTGCTGCATTCTCACCCTCGGCTTATACTCGAGTCAATACGTTTTCCCAGTTTTTTGTGGTAAAATTAGGTTCTCGGCTTTTACTCGGATCGGCTTATACTCAAGTATATACGGTAATCCAATTATAAAAATGTGTGAATTCTGGGTATAAACTGTGTGAATCTTGAGTGCAAACATTATACTGTAAAATAAACCCTTATGAGTGAATGGATTGATTTCATTTAAATTATTGCTATCTTTCCCCTCCCCCCCCCCCAAAAAAAACTACTGGCACAGTCCACGCCTAATCAGTGCCCATCAGTGCCATCTAGTAGTGCTGCATATTAGTGCCACTGTCACATGACATTTAAAAAAAGTATCGGTAATATGTATTGGCGAGTACTTGAAAAAAGTATTGATACTTGTACTCTGTCTTAAAAAAGTGTTATCGGTGCAACCCTGATTTTGACCAAAGATACTCTAAGCATTATATAAATGTGAATAGTTTGGGTTAATAAAAATAAGTCTCAGACCATGCCTATAGTTCTCTAATACTTATAAGTAAAGCTCCCTACCATTAATCTGCACTAGTTCAATTACCTATCCAGAAACAGTGATATCTAGAACACTGTTGGACAACTTTCTTGATATGGGGGGCTTCAATTGTCACCAAAGGGCCACAACATCACCAAAGGACCACACATAAAATTAAGTGAATATTCAATCTCAGAGACAGCAGACACAAAATTATATATTCAAAGGCCTTGTGTATGATACAAAGAACAGTTAGTCTGCAGGCATGATACACGAGATATAGACTGTGGATCTGATACATAAAATAGTGAAGACTGTAGACATGATACAAGAGATAGTCAGAGACTGCAGACACCATACAAGAGATAGCTAGAGTATAGACATGATACAAGAGATGGTCAGAGACTATAGGCATGATAAAGAAGATATTCAGAGACTGCGGACATGCTGCTGGAGACTGTCAGAGACCGTAAACCATATATAAGAGCTGTTTGAAGATGGGGACATGCTTCAAGACCAGTAAAAAACTATAAAAGATGTATGAGCACAACACACAGCACCACCTCTCCACACTCTGTATTCCATATAACCAGTCAAATGAATGCAACACTAAGGCCCCGTACACACGAGAGGATCCATCCGCTGAAAAATCTCAGCGGATCGGTTTCAGAGGATAGATCCCCTAGTGTGTACGTTCCAGCGGATATTTATCCGCGGATATTTCCGATTTCCAGCAGATAAAAATTTGTAGACATGCTTACAAATCTATCCGCTGGAATCGGCTCCAACGGATCGATCCGGTGGTCTGTACAGACTCACCGGATCGATCCGTCCGAACCCATCCCTCGCATGCGTCGTAATGATTCGACGCATGCGTGGATATCCTAATATGACAGCGTCGCGCATGTCGCCGCGTCATCATCGCGGCGACGGCGCGACACGTCACCGCGATGGGAATTCGGCGCGGATTTCGATCCGATGGTGTGTACACTCCATCGGATTAAAATCCGCAGAGGATTTATCCGCGGATACGGTCCGGCGGACCGTATCCGCGGATCAATCCTATCGTGTGTACCAGGCCTAAGGTTCATTAATATGAATACACAAGTAATATACAGGGAGTGCAATAAAAAGAGTCCCAAACAACAGCAAACAACAGGACTTCAAACACTGGGTGACGTCACAACCTTCTCTCTGATTCCATTGGATCTTCAAGTGGATTGGAGCCGCATCCCAGCGGTGAGAATTGCTGGTTACACCCCAACTCAGCCTTGGACTCATGGAAGAGCAGAGCGGTGCTGCTGTGATGGATGTTTTTCAATTTTGCTCATTACACTTTCTAATCATGTGAGTGGCCAATTTTTCATCTTCTTTACTTTCAATAAAAGCACCCAATTACTGCACTAGGTTGCTTCCTCTGTGTTCCTTTATGTATTTAGAGCTGCTTCAACTGACATTCATAGACTGAAGACACATCACACGAGACTGCTTGACATCAGTGCTATAACAGGGCAATAGGGAAACACTGACTTAACATCTGTAGGGTCCCCGAGGGCTGTTAGCAGCCCTGGGCAACAGGTTGTGCATCGGGGATCTAGATGCTTGCTAGAACATATGTTGTATAATAGATACTGAATTTCTTCCAAATCAAACATAACAAAAAAAACCCAGATCATGCTCCATATAAAAATAAGGAAAATGATTCTCCTTTTTTAAATTCTTAAAATTATTTGGCACTTCCCTGCAACTCAAAACGTTATTATCCATTGATGCAGTTCTTAGACCTCATTCTCATTGCCATTCAATTATGTGAAATTATAGGGCATTTCTAAACCCATAAATGTATGTAATGATTATAATTAGGGTTGTCCCGATACCACTTTTTTAGGACCGAGTACAAGTACCGATACTTTTTTTCATGTAGTCGCCGATACCGAATACCGATACTTTTTTTAAATGTCATGTGACAGTTTTCAAACCACAATACAGACTAAGGATATTTTCTTTAGAATTATGAAGAACTCTAACTCAAGACATTATAAAAGAATAAAAATGAGTAAAAATGAATAAAAATGTTTTATTTGCTTGTCACGCAGTAGTAAAAAACTCAAAGAATTTTCATAGAACATGTTGATAAATACAAAAAAAGTATTCTATTTAGGTATCGGGAGCATTTGCGCGAGTACGAGTACTCCCGCAAATACTCGGTATCGGTCCCGATACCGATACTAGTATCGGTATCTGGACAACCCTAATTATAATGCACAAGGTTAAATTTCGGGTGCATTCAGTTTAGCTGCATTTATTAAAAATGTGCATCCAAAAGCAGATTAGTTATTCTAAACATGTATAAACCGATGTAAAAGCATACATATTTAAAAGCATATTTAAATTTAGGGGAATTTGATCTGAGATGCTTGTATATATAGGGGTTTCAAAATCAGCAAAAATGTAAATGGGCAATCCTAAATAACATAATTGATCCAGGTGAATCTCAATTATAATGCAGCACAAGCCTTACATTAGTATTACTGGACAGTAAAAGAACCTTTGCAACCTCCTTAGTAAACTTGCTAGATGTAAATTTCCTGACCCAATTTTCAACGCATTCAAGGGCATTACTAAGATGGGTCCATTCATTGTGCGGACTCCTAAAATCTTGGACACTGTCTTATCTATGGTAAACACTGGCATCTAAACCAAAAATACACAATAGCTGATCACATGTGCAGCACCATGGCAACTACAGTAAGATGGCAGCTTCCATGGCTGTGAAGGATTGGAGGGTTTAGTTCGACTTCGAAGAATAATTTAATTTACTAAGCATCATGTTATTTTGCTACTTTTAAATAAAACATAGGCCCAGGATTCACGTAGAATGGCGTATCTTTGTGCCGGCGTAACGTATTCTATTTACGTTACGCCTCCGCAACTTTGACAGGCAAGTGCCGTATTCTCAAACCAAAGTTGCGGCGGCGTAGCGTAAATAGGCCGGCGTAAGCCCGCCTAATTCAAATGTGGTAGATGTGGGCGTGTGTTATGTAAATTTACTGTGACCCCACGTAAATGACGCTTTTTACGAACGGCGCATGCGCCGTCCGTGAAAGTATCCCAGTGTGCATTCTCCAAATTAACATGCAAGAAGCCAATGCTTTCGACGTGAACGTAAATGACGCCCAGCCCTATTCGCAAACAACGTAAAATTTTCAAAATTCGAGGCTGGGGAAGAACGTCCATCCTTAATATTGGTATGCCGCATCTACTGCTCATATAGCAGGGGTAACTTTAAGCCGGGAATAGCCTAGGGTAAACTGCGTATCGGTACTGCGTTCGTGAATTCGCGTATCTAGCTGATTTACATATTTCTAGGCGTAAATCAGCGTACACGCCCCTAGCGGCCAGCGTAAATATGCAGTTAAGATACAACGGCGTAAGAGACTTACGCCGGTCGGATCTAATACAAATCTATGCGTAACTGATTCTAAGAATCGGATAGATAGATAGATACGACGGCTCAGACTCAGAGTTACGACGGCGTATCTGGAGATACGCCGGCGTAACTCGTTTGAGAATCCGGGCCATACTGCCTAAAGACAACTGTCAAACAAATACAGCTGCATTTAGTAAAACAAGTGGCTGAAAAAGAGCAGGAGATTGGGGAAAATAGGGTGTGCCTAGATCCACCCTAGTAAATGCCCAAGCAAAAAAGTAGTTTCTAAAGAGAACTTAACAGAATGATTACCTTACTTCCCTCAGATGGAAGACCGCCTTTATCCCAGAGAGGAATTTAAACAGATTGCAGCATTGCATATGAATACCATAAAATATGGTTAAACCAAAAAGGTAACACAGATTTGCAAGTGCGTAGGCATTCATTTTTTTAACTCACAATTTGGAAAGCAGGTCCCTGATGTCTAAACTCATCCTACTGCACCAGGCAAAATTGTGTCTAATGCCGCATACACACAAGAAAACCGTGAATTTTTTCTGTCGGAATGTTGGCTTAAACTTGTGTTGCATACACACGGTCACACAAATCTTGTCGGAAATTCCGACCGTCAACAATGCGGTGACATACAAAGCGTACGATGAACTTAGATTAATGAAGCTCAATAGGCAGTTCGGCTCTTCTGCTTGATTCTGAGCATGCGTGTTTTTTTGCGTGTCGGAATTGCATACAGACGAGCGGATTTTCCGATAGGAACTTTTTCCGTCGGAAAAATAGAGAACCTGCTCTCAATCATTTGTTGGTGGAAATTCCGACAGCAAAAATCCGAAGAAGCATACACACGGTCAGAATTTTCGTCCAAAAGCTCACATCAGACTTTTCTTGGCAGAATTTCAGATCGTGTGTACGCAGCATTAGTTTTCTCTCTGACAGGTTGGAATATAGTGAGCCAGTGAACGGGTGGCACTGTGGAACAGTATCGCATCTGCCTGCATAATGTATGAAGAGGTCTTAAGCCCTGTACACACGATCGGTTTGTCTGATGAAAACAGACCGATGGACCGTTTTCATCGGACAAACCGATCGTGTGTGGGCCCCATCGGTTTTTTATCCATCGGTGAAAAAAAATAGAACCTGTTTTAAATTGTTCTTATGGTTAAAAAAACGATAGAAAAAAAAACGATCGTCGGTGGGGAAATCCATCGGTCAAAAATACACGCATGCTCAGAATAAAGTCGGCGCATGCTTGGAAGCATTGAACTTAATTTTTCTCAGCACGTTGTAGTGTTTTACGTCACCGGGTTGGATTTTTAACCGATGGTGTGTAGGCAAGACTGATGAAAGTCAGCTTCATCGGATATCCGATGAAAAAATCCATCGGATTAGATTCCATCAGATATCCGATCGTGTGTACAGGGCTTTAGAGTAGAAGAGAAGCAGTGGGCTGCACTCAGTAAATGGTAGGTAAAGTCTGTGCTTTTCATGTCCTGTCAGTGTACTAGGAAAAGACACAGATCCAAAATCAGAGCTAATGAGGCTCCTGTTAGGCTGATGATCAAAAAGGCTTTAAATTGAGTCTTGCTAAACAGACAAAATACAATGAAGCTTCATTCTAGCCTTGTCTATAACATATCACACGAGCTATTTGTTTTCACGCCTGACACTTTCACTTGAAGGGTTCATTCACAAGTGCACATAGACACGTACATCCGTGCAGAGGTCTGTGTTTATGCACCTGGGGAGTGGCAGGTTTTTCATGCAGCCACATGCATCCAATCAGAATAAAAGACAGGCCTAGTGATGGGTTCAGTGCTGTGCGGCTGTCCCTGTACTGGGATATGTAGTCCTTAGAAGTCAAAAGTGGACAGCAGTAGAGAAGCTGCAAAGCATGTAGGGAATCCAGAAAGTTGTGGATAGAGATAATCAGCAGACAGCCCGCATTTTTACAACCGATTTTTCCAAGTAAGATTATATTGGATTGTCAAAAATAACTACTGTTTGTATTGTTATTACAATGCTGATGTTATAAAATGAAAGTGTATGATGTGACCATATAACTCTTTTAAGTGTATTATATATTGTTTAAAATTAAAAGAACTGTGGGGCTTACAATTTGTAACGATATTTAAAATATGAGTTGTTTTTTTTTTATAAAGCCTTTATGCATATTTTTATCAACATTTACATGTAGACCCAGTGTCTTGTAAAAAACAACAAGGGTTGGATATAACATTACCAGGGATACCCAAAACAGTTACATACAGTAGTAAAACCATGTAAATATGGAAAAAATATAAAGAACACCATGGAAAAAATGTAAAAAAAAGTATTTATTCAATACTATTTTTAATGCATGTAAAATAGTATTGAATGAATACTTTTTTTTACATTTTGTACATAGTGTTCTTTATATTGTTTCCATATTTGCATGGTTTTACTACTGTATGTAACTGTTTTAGGTATCCCTGGCAATGTTATATCCAACCCTTGTTGTTTTTTTTACAAGACACTGGGTCTACATATAAATGTTAATAAAAATATGCATAAAGGCTTTATAAAAAAAAAACTACATTGATCAGAATACAATATTTTTGAAAAATATATTTTGCTTATGAGGCTACGGTATGACATAAGGTAAAGATATTTAAGCACAAACATGAATCAGATAAAAATGTATTAAAAGCAGCCAAAGGCATCCCCTCACCTCTTTCTCGGATGAAGTAGGCCAAGTACAGGTCTAGCTCTTTAACAGACACGCTGATATGGTGCGGTTGAACACATAACTGTGGGTTAGAACAGTGTGCAGCCTTCACCAGTCTCTCGCCATCTGTACTTTCCAATGGAATGCCCTTGAAAAGGATCACCATCACAAGATCCAACCTCCACACTTTATCTGCCTGTCGAAGGCAGTCGATCCTCCGAATCTTTCCTTTCTGGTCTGGGTTGGAGAGAACACAAGTAGCAGCCTTTTTGCCAGTTATAGATAGCACAAAATCCTCACGAAATTCTGGTCTTATATCCTTGCGAAGCTTTGCTAAAAGCCGGGATGCCCACTTCTGCTTAACCTCAGCCTTCTCATTTAGCAGTTCATCTTTTACACCTCGTTCTTCCTCTTTAGTCATTTTTTTCTCATGTTTTTTAAAATACTTTCTTTTCCTAGCCTGAAGGTTGAACCAGGTGTAGGCAAATGCTCGAACATAAGGAAGTAGAGCTTCAATGAAGGGGTGAAATTCATCCTAGAAAGAAGAAAAATAAAGTTGATTTTTAAAAAGGCATTCTTAACAAATGTAAGTATCTTGAAGTATGGGCTTCTAAAATAATAAAAAAATATATATACTCACCTAGATGGATGCAGCATCGATCCGATGCTGCATCTGTCCCCTGCCGGCTCTAAGACTGAGAACCAACAGATCAAAGACTATCGATCGTTTATTTCTCACCCTTCGGTGAGTAGAGGGCCAGTGACTGTCAGTCACCAACTCTCTGCTCTTCCCTTGAGTGCTCACTGGAGCGCTGAGCTGGGCAGGGGACAGGAGCAGCTGGTTCAGGCTCTCAGTGACTTGCTGCTGGTCCAGGCATCTGGGCAGATTCTGACCATATTATGATCAGGATCATTTCAGAGCCTGGAGTGGCTCTGTGATGCCAGCCGACAACAGGCTTTTGCCGGGTCACAGGACTGCAGTTAGTTTTGATGCCCAGGAGAAGCAATAGCTTTGGCTCTACTTCTCCTTTAACGTTTGTTTGTCTTATTTTTTTAACCACTTGACCACTGGGCACTTAAACCCCCTTCCTAACCAGACCAATTTTCAGCTTTCGGTGCTCTCACAATTTGAATGACAATTACTCAGTCATACCACATTGTACCCATATTTTTTTTACACAAATAGAGCTTTCTTTTGGTGGTATTTGATCACCTCTGGGTTTTTTATTGTTTGCGCTATGAAAGAAAAAAGACTGAAAATTCAGTAAAAATAAAAAAATATTTCTTGTTTCTGTCATATTAGCAGGTTATTTCTCACACACAGCATATGCATACCACAAATTACACCCCAAAACACATTCTGCTATTCCTCCAGAGTATGGCAATACCACATGTGTTAGACTTTTACATAGCGTGGCCACATACAGAGGTCCAACATGCAGGGAGCACCATCAGGCGTTCTGGAGCACCCAGGCCAATTCTGAAATTTTTCTCCTACATGTAAAAATCATCATTTATTTGCTCAAAAATGACATAGAAACCCAAAACATTATATATGCTTCTTTAGCAAAGAATACAATGGCGGTCATTACAATTTTTTATCTTGCATGGTATTTTAGCAGCAATTTTTTGAACACGTGTTTTTTTAAAAAAAACTGTTTTGTGCTTAAAAAAAACACAAAACAGTAAAGTTAGCCCAATGTTTTTGCATAATATGAAAGATGAAGTTACGCCGAGTAAATAGATACCCAACATGTCACCCTTCAAAATTGCACACGCTCGTGGAATGGCACCAAACTTTGCTACTAAAAATCCCCATAGGCGAAGTTTTAATTATTTTTATTAGTTACATGTTTTTAGTTACGGAGGAGGTATAGGGCCAAGACGATTGCTCTCGCTCCAACGTTCGCAGCTATACCTCACATGTGTAGCTTGAACACCGTTTTGATATGTGGGCGGGACTACGTGTGCGTTCGCTTCTGTGTGTAAGCACACAGGGACAGGGGCGCTTTAAAAAAATATATATATATGTTATTGTTCATTTTACTTTATTTATTTTAGTTTGACACTTTTTTGCCCAAAAATAATTTTTTTGATCACTTTTATTCCTATTATAAGGAATGTAAACATCCCTTGTAATAGGAATATAGCATGACAGGTCCTCTTTACAGTGAGATATGGGGTCAATAAGACCCCACATCTCACCTCTAGGCTGGGAAGCCTGAAATAAAAAAAAATTATCCTGGCTTCGATCGTAGCGGTGAGTGGTGAGTATTGTGGAGTATTGGCAAGGTATTGGAGTATTGGCAAGGTATTGGAGTATTGCAGGATATTGCAGAGTATTGGAGTATTGCAGAGTATTGGAGTATTGCAGGGTATTGGAGTAGTGCAGGGTATTGCAGAGTACTGTGCAGGGTATTGTGCAGGGTATTGCAGAGTATTGTGCAGGGTATTGCAGAGTATTGTGTGGGGTATTGCAGAGTATTGTGCAGGGTATTGCAGAGTATTGTGCAGGGTATTGCAGAGTATTGTGCGGGGTATTGCAGAGTATTGTGCGGGGGTATTGCAGAGTATTGTGCAGGGTATTGCAGAGTATTGTGTGGGGTATTGCAGAGTATTGTGCGGGCTATTGCAGAGTATTGTGCGGGGTATTGAAGAGTATTGTGGGGGGGTATTGCAGAGTATTGTGCGGGGTATTGCAGAGTATTGTGGGGGGTATTGCAGAGTATTGTGGGGGGTATTGCAGAGTATTGTGCGGGGTATTGCAGAGTATTGTGCGGGGTATTGCAGAGTATTGTGCAGGGTATTGTGCAGGTAATTGCAGAGTATTGCCCAGGGAATTGCAGGGTATTGTGCAGGTAAATGCAGAGTATTGCCCAGGGAATTGCAGGGTACTGCAGAGTATTGCGCAGGGATGGATGGCTGGATTTGTGACTGCATTTGTCACAGATCCAGCCCACAGTGCTGCTGCTCCCACCCGCTCTCCCCCCTCTCCTCTCAAACTGTACCGATCGGTACAGAGAGGAGAGGAGAGGGAGGAACCGGTGTCATCACATGACGCCGGTTTGTTTACAAGTGATCGCTCCGTCATTTGACGGAGCGATCACGTGGTAAACGGCCGCTATCAGCGGCAATTTACCGCGATCCGTGATGCGCCGGGTCTTCCAGGGGGCGTGCGAGAGGAGGATTCTGGGAGGACGTCCCCGGGACGTCCTCCCAGAACAACTCGACCGCGCTGTAGACGTCTTTTGTCTATAACGCGGTCGGCAAAAGGTTAAATGATTATACTTAAAGTGGATGTAAACCCGATTCATGAAATTTCAGCTGGGCACATATATCCGCAGTATTTTGTTATCTCTTTTCAATGAGCTAAGTCTTATAGCTCTCTTCTGAACGGTTCCTCTGTTATCAGCCTGAGAACTCCTGACAAATTCTCAGACTTTTTAGACAAAAGCAGCCTGAATCTTTTGTCGGAGGAGGTTGCTAAAATAGAGTAGCAGAGAGCAGCTCCTATTACAGAACAGCTCTGAGAGTCTCTGCCTATGATGAGAGGGGGTGTGTACCTTTCCTCCAATCAGCAATGTTAGCTATCTTGGCTGTATGCCCAGACATCACACTCTGTGTTAACCAGTAAGAGAAAATCTAACAAAATCTGAACTTTCTAAACAGTATATAAATGTGACAGCAGATATATATATAAAACCTATGTAGGGAGGTTTGGTTTATCTCTGTGTATCATCTGAGGCTGTTCACTTCACTGGGTGTATGGAGGGTTTACATCCACTTTAAGCTACATGCACAACCAGAGATTTTTGATCAAGAGAATCTCAGACTGCCCTCTGGGGGATCAGGAAGGAATTTATTTTACTCTCGCTACAGTAAATTGGAACAGAAAGTAAGCTTTCTGACTGCAGTAAATTAGGAGACAAAATGCTGAACAAGGATAAACTAAGGTTGACAATGACATTGCCATATTAGGTCATAGATGTCACATGTAGCAATTTTGATTGGAATTCGGTGAGATTACCGTGCCCTGACCTTCAGAGCCAATGCCGTAAACGGCAACCCCCGCACAGGAGAGATGTCATCATGCCTCCGGCCATTCATGTAGCAGAAAGGCGCAAACCATGAGGGAAGTCACCGCCGGAGGGCTTTGTATTAAGGTAAGTCTCTCATAATGAGCTAGTATGCTGTGCAGGAGATTATTTTTTTTCTTCTTTAAAGCGGGGGTTCACCCTATCGACAGGAAAAAAAAAAAAAAATTTTCTTTTACCTTTAAATCAGGCACTGTAGCGCGAGCTACAGTATGCCTGTCCCGAATTTTTTCCCCCCATACTCACCTTGTAGTCGTCCATCGAAGATACCGGGGAATGGGCGTGCCTCTGGAGACGGAGGATGATTGACGGCCGGCTCTGGCGCGTCACGCTTCTCCGGAAATAGCCGAAATAGGCTTGGTCTTCACGACGCGTGCGCATAGCCTGTGCGCACGCGCCGTGAAGAGCCGAGACCTACTCCGGCTGTCTTCGGGGAGAGTGACGTGCCAGGGCCGGCCGTCAATCATCCTCCCTCTCCATAGGCACGCCCATTCCCCGCGGGAGCCGAAATCTACGATGGACGACTACGAGGTGAGTACGGGGTTAAAAAAATCGGGACAGGCATACTGTAGCTCGCGCTACAATGCCTGTCTCGATGGTAACATCATGTGGGTCAGGGTGAACTACCGCTTTAACTGCGGTTTACTACCGTTTTAACATTAAAGTAGACCTTCACTCGAAAAATAAACTTTACTGTATTGGATTCATCTAAAATGCTGATTTTTTTTTTGTTTATTTACTCTTTCTTTTTACTTTCCAACCCACCCCCTCTCATATTTATTCCTGCTTAGGAGAGAATAATGTGTTTCGTTCATGGAGCCTCAAATATTATAGGATGCATTAGCTTCAATACAGCAGTTGGAGGAGGGTGCATCATTGGGGTGCTGGCTGTTTAAACCAGGAAGAGACAGCTGGCTCTTGATGGAGTAAGAAATAAATATGGCCACGCAGAACATGGTGTACAGCACCGGTAGGTGGATCATAGCAGACCAATGCTGGATCCACCAGGCGTGAGTATGTTTTTTGAAATGAACCCAGCTTAAAAGGTAAAAAGGGGATAAAAAACACACAAGGGCTAGCTAAGATCTTCTGTAACACTGATCCCTACAAAATTGAAAGAGTGTTGGCACTTAGGGAAGATTGCAGCAATGTACCTTTAGAACCCTCTGGGTTCTAATTTCTAGTAAAAGTAAAAAACACCAAAAATGCATTAGTAATTCCCTCTGCAGTCACAACTTTTCAGTAAGTGGTCCTTCACCAGATTTCACAGGTATTAGATTTCCAAAAATAAATACAAGTTGAATGGGAGGCAATGAATAAAATTGTCTGATAACACGATTGTTATACCTGTATACGCCTTGCTGATAGGGGGTGTGGAGGTGAATAATTGTACTTCCTGATTGCTCCTATTACCATCATGAGTTACTCAATTTGTTGATGTTTTATTCACTGTGCTCATCGCACAAGTAAATTAGGGTAAATGAGTATAAGTTCCTAATGCCGCGTACACACGATCATTTTTCGGGTTGTAAAAAACAATGGGCCTGATTCCCAAAAGAGATACGCAGACTTAACTGCTGTTCAGTCTGTGCCTAACTTTGGAAACGATCCTCAAAAGGCTTTTTCCAAAGTTAGGCAGAAAATCTGACATGTGTAAGACACTTACACGGTCAAATCTTAGGATGCAGTACCGCATCCGCCGCTGGGGGCATTTCTCATTGAAATGCAGCTTTGAGTATGCAAATGAGGACTTAAGCAGATCCACAAAGCATTTCATCATTGTGATTTCTGCGTAAGTTCCGAATTTGCTTGCGCAAAACTAGGGCTGGTTTTACAATGTGGAAAGTTAGTCACACCTTGTAAAGGCCCATTCAAGCGACGGCATTTGGTATGCATTCCTGAGGGTGAACTCCACGGCAATTTTTAAATTCAAAACCGGCATGGGTTCCCCCCCCAGGAGCATACCAGGCCCTTAGGTCTGGTATGGGTTGTAAGGAGACCCCCCTACGCCGAAAAATCGACGTAGGGGGTCCCCCTACAATCCATACCAGACCCGTATCCAAAGCACGCTACCCGGCCGGTCAGGAAGGGAGTGGGGACGAGCGAGCGCCCCCCCCCCTCCTGAGCCGTGCCAGGCCGCATGCCCTCAACATGGGGGGGTTGGGTGCTCTGGGGCAGGGGGGTGCACTGCGGGCCCCCCCACCCCAGAGCACCCTGTCCCCATGTTGATGAGGACAGGACCTCTTCCCGACAACCCTTGCCGTTGGTTGTCGGGGTCTGCGGGCGGGGGCTTATCGGAATCTGGGAGTCCCCTCAAATAAGGGGGCCCCCAGATACCGGCCCCCCACCCTAAGTGAATGGATATGGGGTACATCGTACCCCTACCCATTCACCTGGAGGCAAAAAGTTAAAGTTAGTAAACACACAACACAAGGGTTTTTAAAATAATGTATTATTCTGCTCCGGAGGCCCCCCCTGTCTTCTTTATTAGCTCTAATACCAGGGGGGGCTTCTTCTTCCGCTCTCCGGGGGTCTTCTTCCACTCTCCGAGGGGGGTTTCTTCTTCCGCTCTCCGGGGGGGGGGGCTTCTCCGCTCTCCGGGGGTCTTCTTCTCTCTTCGCCGCTCTCCGCTGTTGACTCGGCGCACCCCGGTTCTTCTCCAGCTGTCCGGTGCCTTCTTCTTCAGCGCTGGCTGCCTGCTATCTTTGTGTGTTAGCTCAATTACTAACAGGCAGCCGGCGCGGTCTTCTGTGACGTCAGGTTCTTCTTCTCCCCTCTTCCGATGTCGACCCACGTGGTGGGTGCCTACCCACGTGCACCCACCACGTGGGTACCTACCGGAGCATGATGGGACGGTGGTGCCTATATAAATGGGATGCAAGGCGCGCTTCCATCATTGCAGTGACAAGAGGCGACGAGTCAACATCGGAAGAGGGGAGAAGAAGAACCTGACGTCACAGAAGACCGCGCCGGCTGCCTGTTAGTAATTGAGCTAACACACAAAGATAGCAGGCAGCCAGCGCTGAAGAAGAAGGCACCGGACAGCTGGAGAAGAACCGGGGTGCGCCGAGTCAACAGCGGAGAGCAGCGAAGAGAGAAGAAGACCCCCGGAGAGCGGAGAAGCCCCCCCCCGGAGAGCGGAAGAAGAAACCCCCCCCGGCGAGTGGAAGAAGACCCCCGGAGAGCGGAAGAAGAAGCCCCCCCTGGTATTAGAGCTAATAAAGAAGACAGGGGGGCCTCCGGAGCAGAATAATAAATTATTTTAAAAACCCTTGTGTTGTGTGTTTACTAACTTTTACTTTTTGCCTCCAGGTGAATGGGTAGGGGTACGATGTACCCCATATCCATTCACTTAGGTGGGGGGCCGGTATCTGGGGGCCCCCTTATTTGAGGGGACTCCCAGATTCCGATAAGCCCCCGCCCGCAGACCCCGACAACCAACGGCAAGGGTTGTCGGGAAGAGGTCCTGTCCTCATCAACATGGGGACAGGGTGCTCTGGGGTGGGGGGGCCCGCAGTGCACCCCCCTGCCCCAGAGCACCCAACCCCCCCATGTTGAGGGCATGCGGCCTGGCACGGCTCAGGAGGGGGGGGGGGCGCTCGCTCGTCCCCACTCCCTTCCTGACCGGCCGGGTAGCGTGCTTTGGATACGGGTCTGGTATGGATTGTAGGGGGACCCCCTACGTCGATTTTTCGGCGTGGGGGGGTCTCCTTACAACCCATACCAGACCTAAGGGCCTGGTATGCTCCTGGGGGGGGAACCCATGCCGGTTTTTTCTTTGAAAATTGGCAAGGAGTTCTCCCTCTCAGGAATGCATGCTGAGCGACGCTGTCATTTTTTTTATAATTATTTGTTTTCCCGGCGCGTATATTTTTTTTCACCCGTCGCAACTTTAGTGTCCCGTCGCAATCCACAAAGCCGCCCGGCGTCAATTACGTTCGCGCGCTGCACGTCGGGAAAATTACGTCACACGCATGCGCAGTACGGCCGGCGCGGGAGCGCGCCTCATTTAAATTTTAAACGCCCCCCGGAGAGGAGGACCGCCTTGCGACGGCGGCACTTAAGTTACACGGCCTGAAATTTCTAGGTAAGTGCTTTGTGGATCAGGCACTTAGGTAGAAATTTTAAGTCAGTGTAACTTAACTGCTGAAAGTTAAGTTAGGCAGCTTTTTTGGGAATCAGGCCCAATGTTTTTCAGCCTCTAGAAAAAACAAAGTTTTTTTCAACTTCAACTTCAACAAACGACGTTGCCTACACACGATAGTGAAAAAAAAATGCTCTAGCAAAGCGCGGTGACGTACAACGGCGCTATAAAGGGGAAGTTCCATGCGGATGACGCCACCCTTGGGGCTGCTTTTGCCGATTTCATGTTTTTAAAAGACAATTCGCGCTTTTCTGTCTGTTACAGCGTGATGAATGTGCTTACTCCATTACGAACGGTAGTTTTACCAGAAAGAGCGCTCCCGTCTCATAACTTGCTTCTGAGCATGCGCGGGTTTTTCATGTCGTTAAAGCCCACACACGATAATTTTTTACAACCCGAAAAATGACATTGTTTAAAATGTCGTTAAAAAATAGAGCATGTTCAAATTTTTTTTTTGACGTTTTTCAGAACCCAAAAAATCCTATGAAGCCCACACACGATCATTTTAAATCACATTTTTAAAAAACGTTGTTTTTTACAACCCGAAAAATGATCGTGTGTACGCGGCATAACGGTTCAATACAGCCCATTGTCCCATTTCATCCACACTGCCAAAAATAAATAACGTTTCCACACATTCTTCTGGACAACCACCAGTAGTTCATTTTTACAACCTCTTGCTGATTTAGTAGAAAAAAGAGAGAGTTTGGTCAGCGGGACTTTAAATAAGGCCAATCACCATGCGGAGTAAGCATATAACATATACAGTATTGCTTAATTGGGTTCCAACACAAAAGGGGGGAGTAAGTTCGGGACTTGGAATGAGAGGTGTATAACAAAAAGCAGTCTTAGCAAAGAGCATTTTATTATGCCTTGTGATATAATGTAAAGCATACTGAATGACAAAAAATTGCATCCACAAAATCGCATAAACATGCTACAAATTACATATGCATATTAACACCATGGTACTTGGCATATCGTGGAGTAAGGACAAGTCCTGCACAACATGAACCACGGGAGGGGCTTGATGGTATAATGAGAATCTAGGAGTAAAACAGTATAAAAACATAAAATCATCTGTATGAACATCATGCATCTATGTATGCCCGACGCGTTTCGTTGGGGTATACCAACTATTCAGGGGCAAATGCAATGGTGATCTATAAAGAGACTTAACCATAATGTATAATTGTGTAGTAGAATATTATAAATAATGTATAAAGAACAAGATAGATAACCCTATGAATACTCACGTCAACTGTATAGATGTAAGCACAGGACCAGAGCCGTTGAAATTGTCTGGCATGGGAGCTGTGATAGAGACACGTGAACAAACAGGGAGCACTGTGGGTGATGCTGGTTAGGTCATGTGCTCGTGTTGGACCAATTTTAGACACTTCTCCTGGCAGCAATCCCTTAGGTTACACATTTGGGCACACTGCTCTCACACGTGGATCATGTTTTTCAACCATAACATTAGGTAATTACTTTGAGTTACTATTTGCCCTCTTCTATCACTAGTCATACTCACTGCACAATTGCTTTGCCTGGTGATCTGTATGATGGTTTATGCATTACCCTGCATTATACCCTCATCCATTTTTCGTCATTTGGTTATGGTTATACTTTTGTCATTTCCCATATTCTCCACACCCATATACTCTCAGAATTTTCTAACATGGGGTATTGTTTTAACTTACCCACAATAGTACCTTTTCACTATGATAGACATTTTGCATATTTTCATTATTCTTTTTTAGTATTACTCAATACCACATACAGTAGAAATTTTCAGTAATGCCTGGGGACCTTTTAAACACGTCCAACCCGCACATGGGTCCATATACCTCAGCTCCCGGGACAAACAATTCCAGCGGTCTCTATACTACAGCACCACATGCTCCTATACCCTAGCCCTATGTGAGTACTTAGGACTGGGACTATTCTCTTCCCTTACTGTTACTTTTTTGATATTGTAGTTATTATTAGATTTTATTGATGTCTATATTTTTCTACAGACTTTTGGACACATCTTTTTCTGATAAAGTGGCTTTGCCCACGAAACGTGTCGAGCACTAGGATGCTGCCACTCCTTAATATACACACCTTTAGTTCCATTTAGACTATATTGTTAATTATTTTATTATTTCTACCAATTTTTTTATATGGAGCACTATTACTTTGCCAACTGGTTATTGCAATGTGTTGTGTATCCACTTATGTACATGTATGAACACCAGTTACTGCTATGTACCACTTACCCATCCATGCATATTTATGAATAATTTGTACTATTACGTGCTGCTCAATTATCTATGTATATGTATGAATTTCAAGCTTTTAGTGACTTGTACATTTATGAAATATTTTCATATATGCATATACTGCAATGTGACATGATATATGTTTATGATTATCATTATTATAACTAGGGTTGTCCAGATACCGATACCAGTATCGGTATCGGTACCGATACCGAGTATTTGCGCTAGTACTCGTACTCGTGCAAATACTCCCGATACCAAAATAGAATACTTTTTTTTTTTTGTGACATCGAACACAAATTGGATGGCACCATTGGATGGCACTGATAGGTGGCACTGGCATTGATTGAATGGCACTCATAAATGGATGGCACTGATAGGTGGCACTGGCATTGATTGGGTGGCACTGATGAGATGCACTAATAAGCTGCCTCCCTGCACTGATGCACTAATGGGCACTGATCTGCACTGATAGGTGGCACTGGCTAGCTGCACTTTTGGGCACTGGCACCGATGAGCTGCACTGACAGTGATCACTCCTTCAATGATATGTAGTTTTCCAGTACCGTATGCTAAAAAACAGCTCCACACCATGATGTACCAGTTCTTCATAATTCTAAAGAAAATATCTTTGGTCTGTATTGTGGTTTGAAAACGGTCACATGACATTAAAAAAAAGTATCGGTATTCGGTATCGGCGACTACTTGAAAAAAAGTATCGGTACTTGTACTCGGTTCTAAAAAAGTGGTATCGGGACAACCCTAATTATAACTCTTACCCAGTTTGTATGCTATGCCTCATACAACGTCCCAAACCTTTTTTTCTTTATCATTAGGGATAGAGATGCATGATTGCATGTGTCTCATATAAAGTCTCACATTTCCCCCTTCCCCTTTCATTTATTATTTCATCCATTTTTCACCCTGGATGAGCCTGCAATGTCTTTCCACTGTTTGGATTTCTATGTTTGAAAATGACATAATGCTGCTAATCAGGAGCACTCACCTATTGCTAGAAAATGTATTTATTCACTACCTGGGAGCAGAAGGACAGGGTATTTTCTGTACTCTACCAGCAGCAGAAAACACCTATGATACAGCTATCGCTGTAAACATATTTGTGCCTAAAGTAAATGTGGTTAAAGAAAGGTATCAATTCTAGCAGGGTGAACAGCATAATGCTGAATCCAAAGTAAAATTTATAGCAGCTTAGAGTTGGTTGTTTTGGTGCTCTAACACATGAAATGATACAAGTCCACTAGTAGAAAAACACTTAGCCCGCATTAGAGCTCTTTCACACTCACAGTGCCCGGGCATCGGGTGCCTTACCGTCCTTGCTATGGGTGAACTCAAGAAGGCTCGCTCCCGAGCCATGCTCTGTGTGTCCATTTACTCACAGAGTGTGGCTCAATCTTGCTCTTTCCTCATTGGCTCACTAGCTGTGATTGACAGCTACTGTGTGGGCCAATGAGAAGAGAAAGACCCAGGAGTGCTGCTGCTCTCATGCACATTGTTGGTTCAAGATGGGGCTCAGGTAAGTATAAGAGGGGGGGGGGGTGAGTTGCACCCTGAAGGTTTTATACCTTAATGCATAGAATACATTTCCTCTATCCACCTCGCTTGTGTTGATGGAGGAATGTGTTAGTTTTATATGTTCGGCCTGCTGGGTGAGGAAAAAATAAATAAAAATGTATGCCCAGCCTGACTGTTATGCCCCGTACACACGATCGGTTTTCCCGTTGGAAAAAATCAGATGAGAACTTTTGGTCGGGAATCCCGACCATGTGTATGCTCCATCAGACTTTTTTCAACGGAAAAACTGCTGGAAAAAGATAGAGAGCAGGTTCTTTATTTTCCCGTCAGGAAAAAATTCGATCGGAATTTCCTATCGTGTGTACAAATTCCGACGCGCAAAATTCCAACACATGCTCGGAAACAAATCGACGTATGCGCAAAAGCATAGAACTTAATTTTCTCGGCTTGTCGTAGTCTTTTGCATCACCGCGTTCTTGGCAGTCAAAAGTTCACCGAACTTTTGTTGTGTGACCATGTGTATGCAGGCAGGCTTGAGCGGAATTCCCTCGGAACAACCATCCAACTTTTTTTCCGCCGGGAATTACGCTCGTGTGTACAGGGCATTACTCTTGTATCTGCTAGCAAAGGCTACTCTATGTAACAGCCGCTTTTGCGGGCTGTTCCTTCTTTAAATAGGCGCACTCGGCGCCGTAATGCGTTCCATGTTGGAACGCTTACAGTGCTCGTGCGATGACGTCATCGCCCGCACAGTGATGCGTTCCAGCCGTAGCCTATCCGTCATGGCCTGTCAGCTGTAGCTCAGCTACCTTACACAACAACTATCTGCCTTTGCCGGGACACCGCTCCAGGAAACAACTACTACTTTGCTGTTAAGACTTCCTCTACAACTACAGCATTGTTGGGAACTACCTTCATGGACTTTCCATCTCCTGCATAAAAATACCTACAAAACGGATAAGTAGTCATTCCTTCACTTGTAGTTCTATAGGAAGATCTAATGCTTATGTTTCATCGATTTCAATTGTAGTATTACAAATACAGTGTGGAGATTAACATATCTTATGGGAGATACCATTGTGCTAAAGCTTATTTGCAAAGGAGTACCTTAAAGGGACAGCTACCTCTAAATTATTACAGCAATATTTAGTTCACGTGGCTACTATAAATTCCTGAGCTATATTGCCTCTCATATGTAACCATTGCTACATCTACAATATATAGCTCATATCTGCTACTATATTTACCTGGGATATACTGCCTCTCATATGCAAGTAGTATTGTATCTACAATATTTACCACAAGTATGCTACTATAATTACCTGAGCTATTTTGCCTCTCATACGCAAGTACTATTACTCAACTAAAGTACCTGTCATATACAAGTAATACTACTATTGAAATACTACTAATACTACTTCTATTTACTACGAGCTTGACATAAGTACAAATCCTCATAGGCCTTGTCTTAATTGTTTGAACATGTTAGCTCTAACTTTTCTTTTTATTTTTTATTTTTTTCGTCAGAGTATGCAATGTTTATTTTTCCCAATATAAAAAATAGAGGGGCCTGCTAACTGAGCAACTTACAGAAGTGCTGTCATTTAAGTGTCAAGAGTTTATCACACTCTTCATGATCCGAGTACATGTTCTTGGAGTCTCTTCTGCTGGCTAGCTCTGGTTTGCCTCCATCTTCAAACACTGCACTTCTTCAGAAGTTTGTTTTCCCAGGGTAAAAACACACCTCATTAGACTAATCGGTATGTAATGTAACGACCAGCAGTCTCACTAGGACGAATAATCTTTACCACCTGGCCTCTCTTTAAACCAAAATATCTTGCCACTGGGTCTCCCGCCTGAATACGAGGGAGTTGGGATTCTCGTAATTTATATCTTGCCAGTAGTTCTGTCACTTCATCTTTGGTCATCACCACGTGTTCAGGTACCAGCTCATGTTCTGTGATGTTAATCAGAAGCTCCTGCTGCAGAAACTGTTCCAGGATGTACTTGGGAGCCATATCCACCAGTGACTGCTTGGCAGATGGGGTCATTCCTTGCTGCACAACTATGATAGCTCGGGTGATATTTTCCTCCTGCATCCGCTGACAGTACATTTTTATGGTCTTTATGCCAACCTTTGGCTCCTCAGGAAAGAATACAAACATCTGATCAGTTGGATCATCATTGTGTGCGACCAACACAGTGAGATCTGTTCTTCGGGGGCGACCCTCACTGGGCTTATCACCAAACTGTGCTTTAAACTCATCCAAAGTTTGATCCAATTCATCTTGTGTCACTAAATATCCACGATCATGGCATAACTGCATGATAGTCTTCCTGATCTTCCACAGTCGGTAAGTTTCCTCTTCGTCATCCATCTTCACAACAACACGCTGCTACTGCTGCCTGCTATACCGGAAGGACGAAAAACTTTTCTATGCTAGAGGTTGTTGCTATTTCATAGCATCTCCTCTAGTGGCCTAATACATCTCTACATGCTTAAAGCGGGGGTTCACCCTTAGAGGGCACTTTTCCCCCTTAGATTCCTGCTCGTTTTTACTAGGGGAATCGGCTATTTATTTTAAAATATGTGCAGTACTTACCCGTTTACGAGATGCATCCTCTCCGTCGCTTCCGGGTATGGGCTTCGGGAATGGGCGTTCCTTCTTGATTGACAGGCTTCCGAGAGGCTTCCGACGGTCGCATCCATCGCGTCACGATTTTCCGAAAGAAGCCAAACGTTGGTGCGCAGGCGCAGTATAGAGCCGCACCGACGTTCGGCTTCTTTCGGCTACTAGTGACGCAATGGATGCGACCGTCGGAAGCCTCTCGGAAGGCTGTCAATCAAGAAGGAACGCCCGCTCCCGAAGACCCATACCCGGAAGCGACGGAAGAAGATGCAGCTCGAAAACGGGTAAGTACTGCTCATATTTTAAAATAAATAGCCGATTCCCCTAGTAAAAACGAGCAGGAAGCTAAGGGGAGAAATTTTTTTTTTTTACAAATGGGTGAACTCCCGCTTTAAGTTGATATGATGTAGAGAACCCCCAAACTCCTGTTGCTAGGAGCGACGCCTGAGGTCCCTTACTGATAATCACTTGCATGCAATGGTGTATTGGGATATTGACCTTGAACTATAATTTTAAACGCTAAGCTCTGGTTGCATGTTGTAATGCGTCCATGCTTAGTAGCTCGACGCCTTTCTTTATGTGACAAAGAGATGATGTATAGATCCCCCAAACTCCTGTTGCGAGGAGTGACGCCTGGGGCCTAATACTGAGTTGTCGCATAGAGAATCGCATTGAATTCCTTGCTAACCGCAGTTGTGGTTCACTCCGTTCACCAGTGCTGTTACAGAATAATAGAACCTTTAAATGAACCCAGCGGAGCTTGCAAACCAAGTTGTCACCCTTACCCAGAGGATTAACGCTCTCACTCACACATTACAAAATCTACAAGCTGAAAATCAGGCTTTGCAAGAATTAGTTGCCCTTACCCCAAATGTATCTTATCTTTCCCCGGAACCTAAGGTGAATCCACCTCCTACTTTTTCTGGTGACCGAAAGACCTATAGAGAGTTCATTAATGCCTGTAAATTAATGTTTGAACTCCGTCCTCACACTTCCCCCAATGATAGGATTAAGGTGCTCACCCTTATCTCCTATTTACAGGGTGTACCCCGTGCTTGGGCAAATACTTACCAAGAAAAAGAGGATCCAATCCTAAACTCTTGTCAACAATTTCTAGCAACTATGTCTTTGCTATACGATGACTTCAATAAGCAACTCACTGCTGAAAATGCGATTAGGAACCTCAAACAAGATAGACGACCAGTTGAAGATTTCATTGCGGAATTCCAGAGGTGGGCTATTGAAACTGAGTGGAATGATGTCACACTGCGTAACCAATTTCGCCTCGGTCTTTCCGAACCACTCAAGGATGAATTGGCTCGATCAGATCTCCCTCTTAGGCCCCGTACACACGACAGAGTTTCTCGGCAGAATTCACCGAGAAACTCGGTCAAAACCCAGATTCTGCCGAGAAACTCTGTCGTCTGTACAGTTTTGGCTCGATGGAGCCGCCGAGGAGCTTGACGAGAAAATAGAGAACATGTTCTCTATTTTCTCGTTGTTCTATGGGAGAAGGCGGCCCGCCGAGCTCCTCGGCGGCTTCATCATAGAACTCGACGAGGAACTCGACGTGCCAAGCACGTCGAGTTCCTCGGCCGTGTGTACGGGGCCTGACTCTTAACGACATCATACAACGTTCGATCACCATTGATCATAGATTAAGAGAGAGACAAGCTGAATGTCAATCAACTGCAACTACATCTGCCCTTATGCCTAAAAATCTGAGTTTGGTTCCTGTTGATGAAAAAATGCACATTGGCTCCACACGTGGCCTACTTACCTCATCTGAAAGACTTTGTTGCCGCACATTGAATCTCCGCCCTTATTGTGCCTCACCTGAACATGCCATCTCTTCTTGTCCTCTTGTAAAAAAAGAAAAAGGACGAACGTACAGTGGAGATCGAAAGTTTGGGCACCCCAGGTAAAAATTTGTATTAATGTGCATAACGAAGCCAAGGAAAGATGGAAAAATCTCCAAAAGGCATCAAATTACAGATTAGACATTCTTATAATGTGTCAAAAAAAGTTAGATTTTATTTCCATCATTTACACTTTCAAAATTACAGAAAACAAAAAAATGGCGTCTGCAAAGTTTGGGCACCCTGCAGAATTTATAGCATGCACTGCCCCCTTTGCAAAGCTGAGACCCGCAAGTGTCATGGATTGTTCTCAATCATCGTCTGGGAAGACCAGGTGATGTCAATCTCAAAGGTTTTAAATGCCCAGACTCATCTGACCTTGCCCCAACAATCAGCACCATGGGTTCTTCTAAGCAGTTGTCTAGAAAACTGAAACTGAAAATAGTTGATGCTCACAAAGCTGGAGAAGGCTATAAGAAGATAGCAAAGCGTTTTCAGATGTCAATATCCTCTGTTCGGAATGTAATTAAGAAATGGCAGTCATCAGGAACAGTGGAAGTTAAAGCAAGATCTGGAAGACCAAGAAAAATATCAGACAGAACAGCTCGCAGGATTGTGAGAAAAGCAATTCAAAACCCACGTTTGACTGCACGATCCCTCCAGAAAGATCTGGCAGACACTGGAGTTGTGGTACACTATTCCACTATAAAGAGAAACTTGTACAAATATGGTCTTCATGGAAGAGTCATCAGAAGAAAACCTCTTCTACGTCCTCACCACAAAAATCAGCGTTTGAACTTTGCAAATGAACATATAGACAAGCCTGATGCATTTTGGAAAAGTTCTGTGGACCGATGAGGTTAAAATAAAACTTTTTAGCCGGAATGAGCAAAGGTACGTTTGGAGAATTTAAGGAAAAGAATCTCTGTCCAACTGTTAAGCATGGGGATGGATCAATCATGCTTTGGGGTTGTATTGCAGCCAGTGGCACAGGGAACATTTCACGAGTAGAAGGAAAAATAGATTCAATAAAATTTCAGCAAATTTTGGATGGTAACTTGATGCCATCTGTGAAAAAGCTGAAGTTAAAGAGAGGATGGCTTCTACAAATGGATAATGATCCTAAACACACCTCAAAATCCACGGGGGATTACATCAAGAGGCGTAAACTGAAGGTTTTGCCATGGCCTTCACAATCTCCTGACCTCAACATAATTGAAAATCTATGGATAGACCTTAAAAGAGCAGTGCGTGACAGACTGCCTAGAAATCTCAAAGAACTGGAAGACTTTTGTAAGGAAGAATGGGCAAAGATACCTCAAACAAGAATTGAAAGACTCTTGGCTGGCTACAAAAAGCGTTTACAAGCTGTGATACTTGCCAAAGGGGGCAGTACAAGATATTAACTGCAGGGTGCCCAAACTTTTGCAGACGCCATTTTTTTGTTTTCTGTAATTTTGAAAGTGTAAATGATGGAAATAAAATCTAACTTTTTTTGACATATTATAAGAATGTCTAATCTGTAATTTGATGCCTTTTGGAGATTTTTCCATCTTTCCTTGGCTTCGTTATGCACATTAATACAAATTTTTACCTGGGGTGCCCAAACTTTCGATCCCCACTGTAAGCCTATTCACCAATGCAAACTGGCTCGTTCCGTTTCTAAACATGCTCCTTATATCTTTTTACTTCTTATGTTACAGTGGGATCAAGTTAGAATTCCTGTTAAGGCTATGTTGGATACAAGCGCATGTGGTAACTTCATCGATTCAGCCCTTGTTTCTTTACACAAAATTCCACAATTGAAGAAGTCATCCCCTCTTTCTGTGAGTTTTATTGATGGTACAACTTCTGCATCTAGACCCATATTGTACCAAACTCAACCTTTATTGACTATTTGTGGAGATAACCATAGTGAATTCTTGACCTATGAGGTTATTACTTCTCCCCTATTTCCTGTTGTTTTGGGGTTGCCCTGGCTCAACCAGCATATGCCCACTTTTCTCTGGGATCAAGCAACTGTACTTTTACATTCACCGTATTGTAAAAAGACTTGTTATCAAGTTGCTCCATTGCTTCATCTTGCCCCTCAAGAGATACCTTTCGAGTACCTTGAATTTTCTGATGTATTCAGTGAGAAGAATGCGGAGACACTACCTTGAGTTATTGCCAGGCACCCCTATACCTACGGGTAGAATTTATTCCCTTTCTCAACCAGAACTTCAACATTTGAAGAAATATTTACAAGAAAACTTAAAAAAGGGTTTTATTAAACCTTCTACTTCTCCTGCCAGTGCTGGTATGTTTTTTGTTACAAACAAAGATGGTAGCCTCAGGCCTATCATAGACTACCGAGCCTTGAATAAAGTCACAGTGAAAAATTGCTATCCTCTTCCACTCATTCCTGAATTGATCGAAAGACTACAGGCTTCTAGCAAATTTACTAAACTCGATCTTAGAGGTGCTTATAACTTGATTCGTATTAGATCAGGTGATGAATGGAAAAGACCGCCTTTCGCACACGTTAGGGACTCTTCGAATACACTGTCATGCCTTTTGGGTTGTGTAATGCTCCAGCAACTTTTCAAAACTTTATGAATGATATTTTCAGAGACCTTCTCGACGTATGCGTAGTCGTATACTTGGATGACATACTAATTTACTCAGATGACTTGATGCAACAAAAATTACGTTTTTTTTTTAATGTCATTAAAAACGACCGTGTTTGGGCTCCAGAGCATTTTTCACGATGTAAAAAATGTCCATTAAAAATTTCGAACATGCTCTAATTTTTCATGTCGTTTTTTACGTCATAAAAAATGGTCGTGTGTGGGCTTTAACAACGTGAAAAAACGTGCATGCTCAGAAGCAAGTTATGAGACTGGAACGCTCTTTCTGGTAAAACTAGTGTTCGTAATGGAGTAAGCAAATTCATCACACTGTAACAGACTGAAAAGCGCAAAACGTCTTTTACTAACACGAAATCAGCAAAAGCAGCCCCTAGGGTGGCGCCATCCGCATGGAACTTCCCCTTTATAGTGCCGTTGTACATGTTGTACGTCACCGCGCTTTGCTAGAGCATTTTTTTTTCACGCCTGGGGCCTAATACTGAGTTGTCGCATAGAGAATCGCATTGAATTCCTTGCTAACCAGTGCTGTTACACTCTACTATATTTTTGCTTGATACAGGAACTGCTGTCTCTATATTGCCTGAAGAAATCAAACATAAGTACTCTGCATGTGAACCACCTACTGGTTAGTTATTTGAGACCCTATTCTTGTTCTTAAATGCCTGCCAGTGACTGTAAAATGTTAATTAACTAGTGAGCAGGTTGAATTTTGTCTTATTGCACTGCTATATGTAGCAGGATTTTTTATTTATTTTTTGCTACAATTAGTGAACAGTCTTTTATCAGTAGGAAGGATTTACTATATCTGGAGCATGAAAAATCTGGTGTAGCTGTGCATAGAAACCAATCAGCTTACAGGTTTTATTTGAACAAGCTGAAGTTAGATGTTGATAGGCTACCATACACAGATGCACCAGATTTTGAGTGCCCAAGTAAGTCTCCCCCAATGGTGTTGATTAAGGTCCCTTTCACTTGGGCGTTTTTGGATCAGGTCCACCTGTCAGTTTTTCAGGCGGACCTGATTGGACTCTCCATGCACCTCTATGGAGTGGTGGATGTCAGCGGTGACATGTCTGCTGACATCCGCCGCTATCCGATCCAATCCTGGCTGTGAAATCCAGATGAATGAAAACTCTATTTTCCATTCGTTTGGCAGATTGGATCAGATGAAAATGGACAAATCTCCCCATAGAGCAAAGCAGGGCTATTACAGGTCCGTCTCAGTGAGCAAAGACAGACCTGTCATCCGCCTGCTCAGCGGGGATCAAGTGATCAATCCACTGCTGAGCAAAGTGGAGTCCGCTGAGCGGAAAGCCTGTGTGAAAGGACCCTTACAAAAACTGGAGAGTGCACAATCTGCTGCAGCTGTGACTGGTAGCCAATCAGCCTCTAACTTCAGCTTATTCACTTAAAGTGGATGTAAACCCGAAAATGTTTTATTTATGTTTTTGATGTCACAATGTACAGTATAAGATTTCCTATCATCTGTGCCCAGTCTTGCCACACAGAGTTAATCCAGCTCTGAGCAATCCTCTTTTATTGTTCAGTGAAACAAAACGGACTTGCAGAGAAAAACCTTAGTCCGTTCCGCCCCCTTGCTGTGAGTGACAGGTTATTTACATATCTCATACACTAGCCTGGAGACAGGCATTATTTTTTAATTCCCACCGCCACTCTTTTTCTGAAGTCATGTGGTTACTTTTCTGGTTTTTACACTGGATGTTAGTGATCGTAGCAGAATTTAGTGTAAGGAATACATAGGAGAAAATGCATGTTGACAAGGGGAGTGTAAAGGTGGGCGGGGAGTCTACTGACATCACGACTCCACCCACCGAGCTCCAGACAACCGATCCACCCACAGAATCTGCAGTTTTTCAGTTCTTATAACAGACAGAGGCATGCATATCATTATAGATCAGCACTATGGCAGTAGTTTAGAAAGGATGAGAGTGGGTTTACATCCACTTTAAGCTTTGACAAAAAAAACTGGAAGCTGATTAGTTTCTATGCAGATCTGCACCAGATTTTGCACGCTCCAGTTTTTGTAAATCAACCCCATAATGTGTCAGTAATTGAGATGCTTATCCTTCTGAAGAGAGGCTGTTTCCCTAGAACTAAAACTACAAGAACAAGATGTGATTAAAAAAAAATGTATGCCTCTGAATGGGTATTTCCTATTGTGATGACAGCGAAGAAAAAAAGAGGTATTGTTCTAAATTGTATTGAATCTGCAGGGCTGAAATTGAATCTCTGTTTTAGACAAACTTCGCTTTAATTTCTGGGTCACATTATATCACAAGAGGGACTATTGCTTGATTCTGGACATGTGAAAGCTGCGATACAAGCACCTACTCCATCTGACTTTTAGACTTTACATGCTTTCTTAGGTCTTACTTCATAGTATACCTAATTTTTTCCCAATTAAGCCTCAGTTGTGGTGCCATTGAAAACATTACTATGTTGAAATCCAGACATGGGTTGGTCAAAGACTGCCAAACACAGCTTTGAAACAGTCAAACAGCTAATTTTAAGCAGTCTAGCACTAGCATTATTTCATCTTTTTCTACCTATTTTTGTCACTGCAGATGTTTCAGACTATGGCCTTGGTGCCGTCCTTACACAGTGCAATTCAGACCAGGTAGAGAAAACTTCCTTTTGCATCCAGAACCCTCTCAGAAGCATAACATAAGTATTCTACTGTAAGAAAAAAATGCCCTAACACTTGATAGGGCAACACAAAAATTAAGTGCATATCTTGTGAGGTCATTCGTTTAACCTGTGGACCAACCATAGCCCTATAATGACAATGCTTACCACAACAAGACTAGAGTATAGGATGAGATATATATATATATATATATATATATATATATATATATATATATATATATATATACATACATACATACACATATCCAAAAATTTAAATATCATAAAAAAAAAAAATATTTCAGTAATTCAATTCAAAAAGTAAAACTCATATATTACCGTATATACACTGAGCAAAATTATAAACGCAACACTTTTGTGTTTGCCCCTATATATCACAAGCTGAACTGAAAGATCTACAACTTTTTCTATGTAAACAAAAGGCATATTTCTCTAAAATATTGTTCACAAATCTGTGTTAGTGAGCACTTCTCCTTTGCCGAGATAATCCATCCACCTCACAGGAGTGGCATACCCATATGCTGATTAGACAGCATGATTATTGCACAGGTGTGCCTTAGGCTGGCCACAATAAAAGACCACTCTAAAACGTGAAGTTTTATCACACAGCACAATGCCACAGATGTCGCAAGTTTTGAGGGAGCTAGCAATTGGCATGCTGACTGCAGGAATGTCCACCAGTGCTGTTGCCATTGAATTGAATGTTAATTTCTCTACCATAAGCTGTCTCCAAAGGCATTTCAGAGAATTTGGCAGTACATCCAATTGGCCTCAGAACCGCAGACGACGTGTAATTACACCAGCCCAGGACCTCCACATCCAGCATGTTCACCTCCAAGATCGTCTGAGACCAGCCACCTGGACAGCTGCTACAACAATCGGTTTGCATAACCATAGAATTTCTGCACAAACTGTCAGAAACCATCTCAGGGAAGCTCATCTGCATGCTCGTCATCCTGATCGAGGTCTCGACCTGACTGCAGTTCATAGTCATAACCGACTTGAGTGGGCAAATGCTCACATTCAACGACATCTGGCACTTTAGAGAGGTGTTCTCTTCACGGATGAATCACAGTTTTCACTGTACAGGGAAGATGGCAGACAGCATGTATGGCGTCATGTGAGTGAGCGGTTTGCTGATGTCAATGTTGTAGATCAAGTGGCACGTGGTGGTGGTGGGGTTATGGTATGGGCAGGCATATGCTATGGACAATGAACACAGGTGCATTTTAATGATGGCATTTTGAATGACGAAACCCTGAGGCCCACTGTTGTGCCATGCACCACGACCATCACCTCATGTTGCAGCATGATAATGCGCGGCTCCATGTTGGAAGGATCTGTATACAACTCCTGGAAGCTGAAAACATCCCAGTTCTTGCATGGCTAGCATACTCACCGAACATGTCATCCATTGAGCATGTTTGGGATGCTCTGGATCGGCGTATACAACAGCGTGTTCCAATTCCTGCCAATATCCAGCAACTTTGCACAGCCATTGAAGAGGAATGGACCAACATTCCACAGGCCACAATCAACAACCTGATCTACTCTATGCGAAAGAGATGCATTGCATTGCTTGAGGCAAATGGTGGTCACACCAGGCACTAACTGGTTTTTGGACCCCCGGACCCCCAATACAGTAAAACTGCACATTTTAGAGTTCCTTTTATTGTGGCCAGCCTAAGGCACACCTGTGCAATAATCATGCTGTCTATTTCCTATAAAGGCGGCAAAGATGTGAAATTCCCTTCCAAAGGCGGTAGTTTCAACAGGGAACATCGATGGTTTTAAAAAAACTATTAGATAAGCACCTTGGTGCCGGTTCACACTACCGCGACTTGGATCCGACTTATGTCGTCCCAAGTCGCACGACATGAGATATTCCATTAAAGTGAATGTGAGCGGCCTTAACTACTTGCCGACCTGCCGCCGTTGTTTTAGGGCGGCAGGTCGGCTCCCCTGCGCGAGAGCCCGTAGCTCTACGTCGGCTCTCTCGCAGGCCACTAGGGGTGCGCGCACAAGCCCCCCGCTCGCCCCCGACCCCGTGCGCGTGCCCGGCGGGCGCGATCGCCGCCGGGCACACGCGATTGCTCGTTACAGAGCGGGGACCGGGAGCTGTGTGTGTAAACACACAGCTCCCGGTCCTGTCAGGGGGGGGAAATTCTGATCCTCTGTTCATACAATGTATGAACAGAAGATCAGTGATTTTCCCTAGTGAAGCCACCCCCCCTACAGTTAGAACACACCCAGGGAACATACTTAACCCCTTCCCCGCCCCCTAGTGTTAACCCCTTCACTGCCAGTGGCATTTTTATAGTAATCCAATGCATTTTTATAGCACTGATCGCTATAAAAATGCCAATGGTCCCAAAAATGTGTCAAAAGTGTCCGCCATAATGTCGCAGTACCGAAAAAAAATAGCTGATCGCCGCCATTACTAGTAAAAAAAAAATATTAATAAAAATGCCATAAAAATACCCCCTATTTTGTAAACGCTATAACTTTTGCGCAAACCAATCAATAAATGCTTATTGCGATTTTTTTTTACGAAAAATATGTAGAAGAATACGTATCTGCCTAAACTGAAGTCGCTCTATTTTTGTTTATAGCGCAAAAACTAAAAACCGCAGAGGTGATCAAATACCACCAAAAGAAAGCTCCATTTGTGAGAAAAAAAGGACGGCAATTTTGTTTTGGGAGCCACGTCACACGACCGCGCAATATACAGGTAAAGCGAAAGCAAAAAGTGCTCTGGTCTTTGACCAACAATATGGTCCGGGGGTTAAGTGGTTAATATACACTACTGAAGTCACTCCGACTTCAGAAAAGGTTCCTGTACTACTTCAAGGAAACTTGTAGGCAACTTGTACCCATTGATTTCAATGGAAGTTGCCTCCAAAGTCGGATCACTGTCTTAACTGAAGCAACTTTACAGTAAAAGAAAAGAGTTTAGGCAGGCAAACCCCTCCCTCCCACAGAGCTGATTATTCTGTGATTGGCCACAGCCAAAGTCGCCTGTCCTGGAGGCAACTTTAAGTTGTGTTGTAAGTTGCTCCAAGTCACGCTGAAACGATCCCACAACATAGAGGGATATACTGTACACTGTAATACTGACCTATTATAACACACATAGGTTGGACTTGATGGACTTGTGTCTTTTTTCAACCTCAATCTCAACTACTATGTAACTATTTATCTAACATCTGGATATGCCATACCCGTCAGGTGGATGGTTTATCTTGACAAAGGAGAAGTGCTCACTAACACAGATTTAGACAGATTTGTGAACAATATTTGAGAGAAATAGGCCTTTTGTGCACATAGAAAAAGTCGTAGATCTTTAAGTTCAGCTCATGATAAAAAGGGGCAAACACAAAAGTGTTGCATTTATAATTTTGCTCAGTGTAGATTTATTACAAACAGAGTGATATATTTCAAGCATTTCTTTCTTTTAATTTTTAAGAGTATGGCTTAACGGTAGTGCAAACCCAAAATTCAGTATTTCAGAAAATTTGAATACTACTGTCAGGGAAATGGCCGAGTTACTGGCATTCCTGCCAGTATCTATCATGGCCGCGCCAAACCTACTCCATTGCGCATGCGCGCACACAGATGCGCACACGCATGCCGTGACTGCGTGGGCACACCCCCCCGTCTATTTAAACCTGTCATTGGCGCATACAGGTTGCTGGATTATCATCGGTTTCCTGTGTCTCCTGTATCCTGAATCTCTGGCTTGACTCTTGGCTTACGTCTGAACCTGTGACTCTGCTTATCTCCTCGCATCTGACCCCGGCTTGGCAGACTATTCTATATCTTCTGCTCCGGGGTATGACCCGGCTTGTTCTTGTAAATTCCATTGGACTGATTCCTGTGTATGGCCCTTGTCATAGGGTGGATGACCCTTGTCATAGTCTGGCTCCAGACTTCGTTCTTGGTTTACCTACAGTACCGCACCTGAACCCTTCCCTGCACGGCTATCGAGTCCGCTCTTCCAGCGCACCCCAGCTACCTTTGCCTGCATCTACCCAGTCAGCAGCAGTACTGGCAATCCGTGCACCTTTGGGCCCCGCACGCCCTGTCTCATTCCCAGCGGTGCACTTAGCCGCAAGGGGCGCCCTCTCAGCAATCCGGCCTCACATAAGAGACTTGACAACTACATAATACAGAAATGTTGGCTAACTGAAAGGTATGTACATTAAAGTATGCACTCAATACTTGGTCGGGGCTCCTTTTGCATGAATTACTGCATTAATGCGGCGTGACATGGAGGCGATCAGCCTATGGCACTGCTGAGGTGTTATGGAAGCCCAGGTTGCTTTAATAGTGGCCTTCAGCTCATCTGCATTGTTGGGTCTGGCGTCTCTCTCCTTCTTCCTCTTGACAATACTCCACAGATTCTCTATGGGGTTTAGGTCAGGCGAGTTTGCTGGCCAACCAAGTACAGTGATACCATGATGCTTAACCTCCCTAGCGGTAATCCCGAGTGTGGCTCATGGTGAATTTTCATTACCAAAAGCGCTAACCCTGAGCCACATTCGGGATTGTATCATAGGATCCAGGCAAAGCTACTTACCTTGTCCCCAGGAAACTGGAATGCCACCCCGCTGTGTGTGCGAGTTGTGTCCTCTGTTCGATCTATCATAGTGCCTGTGCTCCGTTCCCTGCGCGGCGCACGGTGACGGAGCCAAATTCAAAAAGTGAAAAACACGGAACACATACAGTACACTGTAATCTTACAGATTACATTACTGTATCAAATTATTTCACATCCCTTTTGTCCCTAATGCTTTGTCCAGTGCCCTGCATGTAGTTTTATATTATATATACTGTTCTTTCTGCCTGGAAACTTGAGATTGTCCACAGTAACCAAAAAGTGTTCCTTTACGTCAAAAGCAGTTTAAGGCCTTGTACACACGGTCGGACCAAACCGATGTGACTGGTCCGTCGGACCGTTTTCATCGGTTCACCTCTGAAGTGACCGTATGGCCTGATATGTGTACACACCGTCAGTCCAAAATCCGATCGGGTCAGAACGCGGTGACTTCAAACACACGATGGGCTAAATAAAACGAAGTTCAATGCTTCCAAGCATGTGTCGACTTGATTCTGAGCATGCGCGGGTTTTGTACTAACCATCGGTTTGGTCCGATGGGGAAGCGGTCCATCAGTTTGGTTTTGAAGCATGTTTTAAAATTTTGGACCGAAGGAAAACAGACCGATGGCCTATACACACGGTCGGTGTGTTCATTCTCATCAGTTCGGTCCGACCGTGTGTACGGGGCCTTAGACCAGCTAGAAAACAGCGATAGTAAATAAGAATCACTTGCAAAATTGAACCATAGTGATTTGTGGGGAAATTCTTCAACAAACACCGAAAGTAATGACAGTGACAATTCTGCAACTGAGCACATTTCTGTATTTTTGATTTGATTACATTATTAAATACATTTTATTATTATTATTTGTTATAATTATTTAAAGTTATTTATTATATTATAATTTATGATTTCGTATTTCAAACTTTATCATACCCCAGATGTCTACTAGACTCTTGTTTGGACAGATTTAGGTGAGTTATTCCTAAGAATTATAGGCCTACAATATAAAACGCCAAATTTCCATGCAAAACATTGTACCGCATTGAGCATCAAAAATCTGACATAATCATACCACCAGGGAGGTTAAACCAGGTATTGGTACTTTTGGCAGTGTGAACAGGTGCCAAGTCCTGCTGGAAATTGAAATCAGCATCTCCATAAAGCTGATCAGCCGAGGGAAGCATGAAGTGCTTTAGAATTTCCTGGTAGAGGGCTGCGCGGACTTTGAACTTGATAAAACAGTGGACCAACACCATTAGATGACATGGCAACCCCAAATCATCACTGACTATGGAAACTTCCCACTGGACCTCATGCAACTTGGATTCTATGCCTCTCCAGTTTTCCTCCAGACTCTGGAACCTTGATTTACTGTCATCCGAAAAGAGGACTTTGGACTACTGAGCAACAGTCCAGTCCTTTTTCTCCTTAGCCCAGGTAATACATTTCTAACATTGTCTCTGGATCAGGAGTGGCGTAACACAAGGAATGCGACAGTTGTAGCCCAAGTCCTGGATATGTCTGTGTGTGGTGGCTCTTCAAGCACTGACACCAGCCATAGTCCACTCCTTGTGAATCTCCCCCAAATTCTTGAATGGGCTTTACTTCACAATCCTCTCAAGGCTGCATTAATCCCTGTTGCTTTTTTCATTAGCGTTTTTAGTGCTTTGCCACGTTTATGTTTTTTAGCCAGAAAACACATCTGCTATTTTTAACTATCTCTTGAGTCTCAAAAATACTCATAAATGCCAGAAAGCCAAGATTTTCAGCATTAGAGTGTTTTTTCCAGCTGAAAAACTCTTCAAATGCAGTATTTCTGTTTTATTTTTTCCAGCCTGAAAACACCCCTGCCAAAAAAATGCTGATAAAAGCCTATGTATGCATGGACAGGCTGAGGAGTTCACTGGCTGCAAAAAAAAAAAAAAAAACGCCTGAGGCCAAAAACAGCAGCTGTAAAAACATCCAGTGTGCATGAGGCCTTAGAGTGGCAAGTCAACAAGGACCTTACACTGGTGATCAGGAGCCCAAACTGCCTAGACGTTTTCAAAGAATTAGAAAGCCTCCTTTCTACTCCAAGTGTGATGTAAATGTAATGTAACTGAAATAATAGTACTGTTTTGTGATAACAAATTAGGACATAAAAAAAATGCGCTGATCAATGTATAAATTACACTGGCAGGGAAAGGGGTTAACACGGGGGGGATCAAGGGGTTATCTGTGTTCCCTGGGTGTGTTCTAACTGTGTGGTGGATAGGCTTACTGGTACAACACAGAGATCACTGTTCCTGATCAAAAATGGTCGCGTAGCCAGTTAATGATGCCATGAGCATTCCTGCAGTTTTGTTAAATGTGGCTGTGGAGCAGGGAATATCCGGGCTGTAGCTGACTGGGTGCCATTTTGGCAGGAGTTACAATGTGCATCCCTACTTAGAACACTGCATGTACAGTCTTTTATTGAGATGTATTCAGGGGCTTAGGCAAAAAATGCCAAAAGCCAAAAAAAATGGCAGTTTAAAGTGTTGCTAAACGCACAACAGTACAATCAGTCTGTATATACAGTAGAGCATGCTTGTTATACTCACTGTGGAACCTAAGGGGTTAATCCTCTGCATTGTGTAAAAAGGCTGCTTGATCTTGTATGCACTGATCCTCCTCTTCTTCCACTGACTCCAAAACATGTCCGGATAAGACAGAGCCTTTGGAGTCAGGCTGCACATGCTCAGTTTGGTGTGTATTGCTAGAGAGGTTTTTTTTTTCTTGGGAGAGTGCATATGATCAGCACAGGGCCAATCAGCCCTGTCCAGACATGTCCAGACAGAGGTTCTGGAGCCCTGCAGCCTCATAGGACAGCTCTGTGCAGTATGAAAACTCTTCCTACAAGCTTCACAAGGAACAGATAGAAGTCACATGACTGCTATACACGGCTGATGAGAAAATGTATTTTGCAGTTTATATTTACTAAAATAATTGCATTTCCATGTTCTGTGTACAGTGGGAGACCAGATATAGTAAATACAGGGTCCTGGGTTTAGTACACACTGACCATTATAAAAATGGCAGTAGCGTTTGCTGTGTAAGAATTAATGGCACCGTATCTGCAAATAGCATGCAGAGAGGAGGAGAAAACCAGGAGGAGAAAACCAGAAGGAGGTGTTGGCCCGTCTGTATACAGGAGATAACACAGAACACAGTTTGATTACCCACCCCACAGAGAGACAACAGGCTGCAACACTGATCAGTACAATGACATGACAGGGAGCATTACCCCATCCACCACAATTATGTGGATAGGAGAATCAGTTCAGTTTTTTTGCTCAGTACTCTTGTAATCTACTAAAATTAGGGTGAATCCAACATATCTTTTCTTACAACTGATATGTAGCAACAGTGTTTAAAGGAGGAAATTGTAAGGAGGGGCCATAGATATAATCTGAATGTGCAATCTGAGCAATCTTTTTTAGGTTTGATCTCAAATATTTTGTGTGAGGTCTTCCAAAGCAGTTCATTTAATGTACAGTATATGCAGTCGGGTAGAACCTTACACTATACAGTAGTTGGAAAATTAAAATGAAATTATAAACTCAGATTCCAACTTGCAGTGACAGCTTTCTAAACTTCTTAAAGCAGACCTTCAGTGATTTTTTCAACTTTCCATCTATTAAATCTTCTGCCCATCACCCGCCTACCTCCAATGGGCTAAAAAAAAAAAACAAGAGGATCTGTCCCCTTCCGTCTGGGCGGAGAGGGCCCGTAGAGTAGAGTGGGCTGTGTCTGTGTCTACTCTGCATATGCAGAGTGGACATGGACCTGTCATCCACCCGCTTCGTTCATTCTGGCCCGTGACCGGTTCCCAAGTCACTTAAGTGGCCCTCACTCTTCAAAAGCTTGGGCAACCCTGCTCTAGGGGATGAAGAATAAGGCGTAATATCTTACTCCTTGTGCCCAGGGCTGTCTTAATGAGAGGGCACACCTGGGCTCTGCCCAGGGGCCCCAGCTGCATGGGGGGCCCCCTGCACTTTCCCCAAAGCAGCTGGTCCTTGAGCCCACGCTGCCCCGAAATTGGGGGGCCCCATGATGCCACTTGATCGTCCCCTAGTGTTAACCCCTTTCCTGTCAGTGTCATTTATACAGTAATCAGTGCATTTTTATAGCACTGATCGCTGTATAAATGTCACTGGTCCCAAAAAAGTGTTAAAAGTGTCCAATCTGTCTGCCGCAATGTCGCAGTCCTGTTAAAAATCACTGATCGCCGCCATTACTAGTAAAAATAAAAAACGTTTGCACAAAACCAATCAATATACACTTATATATGTAGTAGAATACACATCGGCCTAAACTTATGAAGAAATCAGTTTATTTTTTTATTTTTGTGGGGGATATTTTTCATAGCAAAAAGTAAAAAAATATTGCTATTTTTTTAAGTTGGCAGTCCTTTTTTGTTTATAGCGCAAAAAATAAAAAGCGAAGAGGTGATCAAATACCACCAAAAGAAAGCTCTATTTGGGGGAAAAAAGGACATACATTTTGTTTGGGTACAGCGTCGCACGACCGCGCAATTAAAATTACACACTACCGTATCACAAAAAATGGCCTGGTCATTAACCACTTAGGCCGTGTACACACGGGCAAACATGTACGATGAAACCGGTCCGCCGGACCGTTTTCACTGTACATGTCTGCCCGGGGATTTCTGTACGATGGCTGTACTAACCATCGTACAGAAATCCGCACATAAACAATACGCGGGGCGTGTCCGCGGTATCGCCGCGACGATGACGCAGTGTCACCGCGACAATGACGCGGCAACGTGGGTGGGCCTGCCAGTTAAATGCTTCCACGCATGCGTCGAAGTCATTCGACGCATGCGAGGGATGGCGGGCGCTCGGACATGTACGGTAGGTCTGTACAGACGACCGAACATGTCCGAGCGGGCAGGATTCCAGCGGACTGTTTTAAAACAAGTCCAGGAATATTTGTCCGCTGGGAAAAGGCCCGGCGGGCAAATGTTTGCTGGAATCCTGCACGCTCGGGCCTACACACGACCGAACATGTCTGCTGAAACTGGCCCGCAGACCAGTTTCAGCAGACATGTTTGGTCGTGTGTACGGGGCCTAAACAACCGAGGACGTCCATGGACGTCCTCGACTTTTTGTGGTGATATCTGAATGATGCCTGCAGTTACAGGCATCATTCAGATATCACCGTTCTAACCTGGCGATTCTCTGCACGATAAGAATGATCAAAGGTATTGTCGCTTGCGTTAGAGCGTGTGCAACAATTCTAGCACTAGACCTCCTCTGTAACTTGAAAATAGTAACCTGTAAAAAAAATTTAAGCGTCGCCTATAGAGATTTTTAAGTACCGAAGTTTGGCGCCATTCCATGAGTGTGCGCAATTTTAAAGCATGACATGTTAGGCATCTGTTTACTCGGCGAAACATCATCTTTCACATTATACAAAAAAATTGGGCTAACTTTACTGTTTTGTTATTTTTTAATTCATGAAACAAAAAAAGGCGCTTGAAAAATTATTGCGCAAATACCGTGCGAGAAAAAAAGTTGCAATGACCGCCATTTTATTCCCTAGGGTGTCTGCTAAAAAAAATATATATAATGTTTGGGGGTTCTGATTAATTTTCTAGCAAAAAAATTTAGATTTCTACATGAAGGAGAGAAGTGCCAAAATAGGCCCGGTGGTCAAGTGGTTAAGGAGGTAAATCCTTCCGGGGCTAAAGTGGTTGGTTTTAGGGGACCGGTCACATGGTTAGAGGGAGTCTGCTGGAGTAAAGTAAGTATTATATTTCACGCCTCGTCCCCTACAGTTAGTAATCGTTTAACCCTTGTGTGGGGGTGCCCCAGTGCAATGGTGTTTTTTTTTGTTGAGCACGGGACACTTTTGTAAAACTATTTTATTCTGCTAACTTTGTCTGATTAATACATGTAAATGTACATATTTTTCTCCACAATTACACGTAGATTAAGTTGTCCAACAACTGTGACAAGGTTTGGGAAAACTCATTACACTATCAAGGGTGTTTAAGCACTTACCTACAGGGCGCTTTCACCCACTTCCTGCCCAGGCCATTTTTCAGCTTTCAGCACTGTTGCACTTTGAATGACAATTGCGCGGTCATGCTACGCTGTAACCACATTAATTTTTTATCATTTTCTTCACACAAATAGAGCTCTCTTTTGGTGGTATTTAACCACTTAAGGACCACCTAACGCCGATATAGGTTGGCAGAATGGCATGGCTGGGCACAGGCACGTACATGTACGTTGCCTTTAAGAGCCCAGCCGTGGGTCGCGCGCCCCGCCTGCGCGCACACGCGACCCGGTCCGAAGCTCCGTAACCGCGGCTGTGTCCAGAGATCGGTCACAGGAGCTGAAGAACGGGGAGAGGTGTGTGTAAACACAGCTTCCCCGTTCTTCACAGTGGCAGTGTCATTGATTGTTTGTTCCCTGATATAGGGAAAGACAATCAATGACGTCACACGTCCAGCCCCGCCCCCCTACAGTTAGAAACACATATGAGGTCACACTTAACCCCTACAGCGCCCCCTAGTGTTTAACTCCTAAACTGCAATGGTCATTTTCACAGTAATAAATGCATTTTTATAGCAGTTTTTGCTGTGAAAATGACAATGGTCTCAAAAATGTGTAAAAATTGTCCGATGTGTCCGCCATAATGTCGCAGTCACAAAAAAAAAAAATCGCTGATCACCGCCATTAGTAGTAAAAAAAAAAAATATTAATAAAAATGCCATAAAACTATTCCCCATTTTGTAAATGCTATAAATTTTGCGCAAACCAATCGTTAAACGCTTATTTTTTAACAAAAATAGGTAGAAGAATACGTATCGGGCTAAACTGAGGAAAAAAAACGTTTTTTTATATCTTTTTTGGGGATATTTATTATAGCAAAAAGTAAAAAATATTGTTTTTTTTTCTCAAAATTGTCGCTCTATTTTTATTTGTAGCGCAAAAAATAAAAACCACAGAGGTGATCAAATACCACCAAAAGAAAGCTCCATTTGTGGGAAAAAAAGGACGCCAATTTTGTTTGGGAGCCACGTCATACGACCGCGCAATTGTCAGTTAAAGCAACGCAGTGCCGAATCTCAAAAAGGGGCAAGGTCCTTAACCTGCATATTGGTCTGGTCTTAAGTGGTTAATCACTGCTGGGATTTAAATAAAACATTTTTTAAATGTTTTTCTTATTTTCAGAAATAAGTAATTTTTCTCTTTAAATGATGTGCGCTGGTGAGGCGGCACTGATAGGCTGCACTAATGGGCACTGGTGAAGTGGCACTTATAGGCACTGATTAGGTGGCACTGATGAGGAGGCACTAATATTCTGCAACTTATGGGCAATGATATGTGGCACTGGTGGGCAGCACTAATGGGCATTGATGGGTGGCACTGATGGGTGTGTGTATAAAAGGTCAATACGTTTCTGGACTCCTGACAGACCTTTTCATCCAGTGCTGCACTAAGGTTTCTGGATTCTGAGTCATGGGGAAAGCAAAAGAATTGTCAAAGGATCTGCGGGAAAAGGTAGGTGAACTGTATAAAACAGGAAAGGGATATAAAGAGATATCCAAGGAATTGAGAATGCCAATCAGCTGTGTTCAAACTCTAATCAAGAAGTGGAAAATGAGGGAAACCAAACCACGGTCAGGTAGACCAACTATAATTTCAGCCACAACTGCCAGGAAAATTGTTCGGTTGCAAAGAAAAACCCACAAATAACTTCAGGTGAAATACAGCACTCCCTGAAAACATGTGGTGTGGCTGTTTTAAGATGGTCAAGTCACCAGAAGAAAGCCATTACTATGCAAATGCCACAAAATATCCAGCCTATAATACACCAAACCGCACAAGTCTCAAACCTTCTGGGACAAAGTCATTTGGAATAATGAGACCAAAATTGAGCTTTTTGCGCACAACCATTCCTACTGTGAAACACGGGAGGTGGATCGTTGTTTTGGAAATGTGTGAGCTACAAAGGCACAGGGAATTTAGTCACAATTTATGGCAAGATGAATGCAGTATGTTATCAAAAAATACTGGAGGAACATTTGCATTCATCAGCCAGGAAGCTGTGCATGGGACGTACTTGGACATTCCAACATGACAATGATCCAAAACACAAGGCCAAGTCGGCCTGTCATTGGCTACAGCAGAATAAAGTGAAGGTTCTGAAGTGGCCATCTCAGTCTCCTGACCTCCATATCATTGAGCCACTCTGGGGAGATCTCAAACGTGCAGTTCATGCAAGCCTCATCCACAAATTCCACAAAAGACTTCAAGCTATCATTAATGTTAAGGCCCCTTTCACACTGGGGCGGGAGGTGCGGTGGCAGTAAAGCGCCGCTATATTTAGCGGCATTTTATCGTTGGAATTGCATCGGCATTCGGCCGCTAGCGGTGCGGTTTTACCCCCCACTAGCGACCGAAAAAGGGTTAATACTGCCGGCAATGCGCCTCTGCAGAGGCGCATTGCCGGAAGTATAGCCAAAGTTTCCCATTGCTTTCAATGGGAAGGAGAGGTGGAGGAGCGGTAAACACATTTTCACCGCTCCAAAAGATGTGGCTAGCAGGACTTTTGGAGCGGTCTGCTAGCGCACTGGAGAAACAGCAGCCAATGTTTCAGGTCAGTTTGCAGGCGCTATTTTCAGTGCAATAGCGCCTGCAAACCGCCCCAGTGTGAAAGGGGTCTAAAGGGAGCAATACACAGTATTAAGAACTGGGGTATGTAAACTATTGATCGGGGTCAGTTGGGTAGTTTCTGTTGTCATTATGATTTAAAAATAGTAAACACAGTTGATTTATAATAAATGGCTTCAGCCAAACTCTGATGCCGTGTACACACGATCGGTTAAACCGATGAGAATGGTCTGATGGACCGTTTTCATCGGTCCAAACCGATCGTGTGTGGGCGCCATTGGTTATATAACCATCGGTTAAAAAAATGCCAACTTTTTTTAAATGTAACTGATGGATTCCTAACCGATGGGAAAAAACTAATCGTTAGTAGGCACAACCATCGGTTAAAAATCCACGCATGCTCAGACTCAAGTCGACACATGCTTGGAAGCATTGAACTTCGTTTTTTTCAGCACGTCGTTGTGTTTTACGTCACCGCGTTCTGACACGATCGTTTTTTTAACCGATGGTGTGTACGCACGACTGACCGGCAGCTTCATCGGTTTACCGATGAAAACGGTCCATCAGACCATTCTCATCGGATGGACCGATCGTGTGTATGCGGCATAACCATGAGTGAAAGAAATGTTTTTGTGTTATTATTTATATTCTCAGAAAAATGGACAAGAAATTATAAATTCTGCCAGGGTATGTAAACCTATGAGCACAACTGTATTTACACTGAGGGTTTTATACACACTACTGTAGGGATCCTCAAACTACGGCCCTCCAGCTGTTGTGGAACTACACCTCCCATGGGGCATTGTAAAACTCTGACATTCACAGACACGACTAGGCATGATGGGAATTGTAGTTCCTGAAAACCTGGAGGGCCATAGTTTGAAGACCCCTGCACTACTGCATTGCAATTACGTGTGTTCAAATGTGCATTTTACCTGCAAGTTACCACAACACACATAACTAAATGTAGTACATTACACTGATCTGAACAGGTGCCATTGAAAAGAATGGCTGTGACTTGTCATGTCCAACGTCGCATGGCAAGTTGCACAAGTGTGAATAGAATAGAATTGTCAAAGCTTAACTGAACAAGCTGAAGTTAGAGGCTGATTGGTTACTGTGCATGGCTGCACCAGATTGTGTGCACACCAGTTTTAGTAAATCTGCCCCATAGAAAACGATTGTTTTCTAAGTGCCATTGTAGTTACTTGCGTTTATCCATGAAGAAAGACATTGGTAACTACACATAACCTAAACACTCCCTGAAAATACCATACTTTTGCCATAGTTGTTCTTTAACCCTTGAATTAGGGTTGTCCCGATACCACTTTTTTAGAACCGAGTACAAGTACCGATACTTTTTTTCATGTACTCGCCGATACCGAATACCGATACTTTTTTTTAATGTCATGTGACAGTTTTCAAACCACAATACAGACTAATGATATGAAGAATGTCCCTTACATTGGTGATCAGTGAGAAGAATGTCCCTTACATTGGTGATCAGTGGGAAGAATGTTCCTTACATTGGTGATCAGTGGGAAGGATGTCCCTTACATTGGTGGTCAGTGAGAAGAATGCCCCTTACATTGGTGATCAGTGGGAAGAATGTCCCCTTCATTGGTGGTCAGTGGGAAGAATGTCCCCTGCATTGGTGGTCAGTGGGAATAATGTCCCTTACATTGGTGGTCAGTGGGAAGAATATCCCCTGCATTGGTGATCAGTGTGAAGAATGTCCCCTGCATTGGTGGTCAGTGGGAAGAATGTCCCCTGCATTGGTGGTCAGTGGAAAGAATGTCCCCTGCATTGGTGGTCAGTGGGAAGAATGTCCCCTGCATTGGTGATCAGTGGGAAGAATGTCCCCTTCATTGGTGGTCAGTGGGAAGAATGTCCCCTGCATTGGTGGTCAGTGGGAATAATGTCCCTTACATTGGTGGTCAGTGGGAAGAATATCCCCTGCATTGGTGATCAGTGTGAAGAATGTCCCCTGCATTGGTGGTCAGTGGGAAGAATGTCCCCTGCATTGGTGATCAGTGGGAAGAATGTTCCTTACATTGGTGATCAGTGGGAAGAAGGAGGAGGACACACCCTAGGAGCTCTCTGAGAGAACCAACCCTTTTCAAGCCTGGGCCTTGCCTGCTAGCTTGGCCCAGGAATAATGCCTGATCCTGGGGGAGGCCCCGGGACGGATCCCCCTGATGATACGGGGCCTAGTGAGGAGGAGGTGGAGGATCTGTCTGTAGATCCAGGCCCTGCTGTGGATGCAAATGTCTTCAGTCAGAAGAGCATTGATCGTTTTAGGGCGATTGGAAGAGCTGAAGAAAAACTTAAAATTTTGAAGGCTGAACACAAATCCTTCAAAATCAAGTATTTCCAGGCCTGGAGTAAAAATCGTTTGGCCATGAAGCCTGAGTTGCAGGAATTGGAGGAAAAGGTAAAGGAACAATCTTTATTATTGGAAAAGCTGAAAGATAAAAGTGGAGAAAAGTTTGATAATGAGAGGAGATATGCCAGCCAGACAGCAGTTTCCAGGGACCATCAGGAGCCTCAGATAATGGATGACGCGGGTCCATCTGCCTCTGCACCTCTCCCTCCATGTCAGGGCTTGGAATCGCCGATGGCAACCAGCCAGGGGGTTGAGAGTGGGCATGGCACCCTGAAATGTATCCAGGAGATGGAGTCACCCCTGAGAGCAAACAAGCCTGCTAATACAGAAGTCCCTGAAGCCAAGCCAGTACAGGTGGAGAAATGTCAGCACACCTCACTGCCTTCCAACATGTCTGCCCAACCTGCTGTGGTGGACGGTGTCCTGACTAAGGAGCAGAAAGTGAAGGCCTTGTGCAGAGCGCTGCCTGGAGTTTCTACTGGGACCTGTAGTTCCTCTATACAAGGTATGCCTGTTACTAGCAATGAGATTGCCTCACCTGAGCCTCCCTGTGGTGGGGGAGGGGATCAGCATATTGCACCATGTGCAGTGGAAGAAGCAATGGAGGTTTCACCTGCTGCAGTATCAGACCAGCCTGCACTATCCCCTGATGACAACCCTGTCCTGACAGAAGAGAACCGACCAGCTGAAGCTTCTACAAGCACAGCAGTGGGAACTGACACTGCTAGGAAGACTGCAGGAACTGTGAATATACCAGCAAGTACTAAGAATGACAGTAATGATAAAACAATGGATGTGGTGGGTGGTGAAGGGGTTAATACTGCTGGGAAAAATCAAAATGACATTCCTCCCCCTGCTCAGCAGAGGAAAGACTCACCGATTGTTCAGACCAAATCTGTGCAATCGATATCTGCTGCAAATGTGTCAGATGGTTCAAAACAAACCAATGGTTTATCTGCTGGGAGTTACGCGTCGGTTTTGGGGAATCGCACCAAGGAGGGTGGGGGGAATGGTGCAAATGTTGGTGGTCACAATTTGGGGGGGTTTAGTGGTGGGATGGTTGGTGGGTATAAGCGGAGAAATGTGGTCCAGTTGAAGTGGGAGGGGGAGGGGACCCCACCAGTAAGGGGGAGGGTGGCAGAGTTGATCCTGGAAATGGGGTTCAAAGTCGCAGACATTTTTGCTTTGATTTGTCCCGTTGGGAGTTGGGAATTTGATTTATCCTTTGTAAAACCTGAGGGTCTGGATTTGTTTTGGGAACGTTTTAGGGGGCGCAGGGACCTTCCGCAGTGGAATGGTTGGATGCCAAAGGTGGTTTCCAGGCAGCCTCTAATAAAATCAGTGACGATCCTTGTGCGTAACGAATCCATCCCAGAGGCTGATTTGGTAGTATGGTTACGCCGATATGGTGAGGTCCTCGCTCCACTGCGGAAGGTCCTTGATCAGCATGGGATATGGACAGGGGCCTGGACAGTGTCACTAAAATTGGGGGTGCAGGGAAATGTTGTTCAACATCTGCCCTGTTCAGCCTTTCTGGGGAGGGACAGGCTGACCATTTTTTACCAGGGTCAGCCTAAGGTGTGCAATAAATGTGGTGACAAGGGCCATTTTGCCTCCACCTGCACCCGCAAGAAATGTTCTTTGTGCCAGGAGCTTGGCCATTTGGCTAAAGACTGTACTGACATTCGGTGCAATTTGTGCCAAAAACTTGGTCACCCGTACAGTCAATGCCCGGAGGCATTACATAACCTGCCAGGGTTGGAGGCTGAGCTGCAGAGGCTGGATAAGGAGGATGTGGCCACTGAAACTCTTGTTGTCCCTCCTGTGTCTGTGACATCTGTTTCTGTTCCCCCTAGTGATGTGGTCCCTGAGTCTTTCCCTTCTGTGTCTGTGGCATCTGTTTCTGTTCCCCCTAGTGATGTGGTCCCTGAGTCTGTCCCTTCTGTGTCTGTGACATCTGTTTCTGTTCCCCCTAGAGATGTGGTCCCTAAATCTGTCCCTCCTGTCCCTAATCCATCTATTCGTAGATCCTCCAGACTGGCGGAGGCTGCTGGGGGGGCAGGTTTAGCGGATCTTCCCACTCAGCCTCCAGTCCCTGCCCCTCGGCAGCGCAAGCGTGGTCAGGGGAATGTGGGGGTGCTGGATGGGGGTGGGGCTGATGGAAGGGTGTCCGTACCCCATTTTTCACATTCCATTGATGGGGATTCGGATGAGGAGGGGTGGGAGAAGATTAGGAGGAGGAAAAAAATGAAGAGAAAGACAAGAAAACCAGTCGTCTCTTCCTCAGAGTCGGATCCAGGAGGGGTTCCCCTTGGTAACACCTTTAATGTGTTGTCAGGTGAAAAGATGTCTTTGTCTTCTTCTTTTTCATCTATGGATGAGTCACGTTGTTTGAAGAGAGCGGTTTCTGGTGATGAGAGTGTGGTGAAGGTCAAGAAACGACTACCCCAATCATCCTGATGGCAGTTCCCCCTCCGATAAAGGTGGCGACCATTAATGTCGCCAGCATTAAATCTGCAAGAGCTCGTGATATGGCCTTATTTTTGCTCAGCGAGTTTGATGCCGAGATTTTATTTTTGCAAGAGACCTGGCTCCATACTTTGGCCGATGTCCACCTGGCAAAAAGGGAGTGGAGATGCGGTCCCTCCTTTTGGTCTCTTGCGGCTGAGCCCTGCAGCGGAGTTGCGGTACTTTTTGAAACCGATATGGTAACGCGCCGGCGGGTAATTGAGGTAGAAATTGGTGGATGCATGGTGTTGGACGTTTCTTAGAAGGGCTGCATGCATAATGGGTGCGGGTTTGTTTCTTGACCTTGCAGGTTTGTCTGGTGTAGTGGTGTGAGTTTGTATTAAGATTTACTTTCCTGGTGATTACATGATTTTTGCTTTGCTGTAAAGTCTTTTGTTTGAGAGCAGATTTGCTATATTTATTTTCATTTATGTAAATATGTGTATATTTATGTATATCTTATAGTGATTTTATGCTTTTTGTTTGCAAGACTTTTAATAAACAAAATTGGAAAGAATGTCCCCTGCATTGGTGATCAGTGTGAAGAATGTCCCCTGCATTGGTGGTCAGTGGGAAGAATGTCCCCTGCATTGGTGGTCAGTGGGAAGAATGTCCCCTTCATTGGTGATCAGTGAGAAGAATGCCCCTTACATTGGTGGTCAGTGGGAAGAATGTCCCCTGCATTGGTGGTCAGTGGGAAGAATGTCCCCTTAATTGGTGATCAGTGGGAAGAATGTGCCCTTCATTGGTGGTCAGTGGGAAGAATGTCCCCTTCATTGGTGATCAGTGAGAAGAATGTCCCCTTCATTGGTGGTTAGTGGGAAGAATGTCCCCTTCATTGGTGATCAGTGGGAAGAATGTCCCCTTCATTGGTGATCAGTGAGAAGAATGTCCCCTTCATTGGTGGTTAGTGGGAAGAATGTCCCCTGCATTGGTGATCAGTGAGAAGAATGTCCCCTTCATTGGTGGTCAGTGGCAAGAATGTCCACTTCATTAGGGATCAGTGAGAAGAATGTTCCTTACATTGGTGATCAGTGGGAAGAATGTCCCCTTCATTGGTGGTCAGTGGGAAGAATGTCACCTTCATTGGTGATCAGTGAGAAGAATGTCCCCTTCATTGGTGATCAGTGGGAAGAATGTCCCCTCCATTGGTGATCAGTGAGAAGAATGTCCCCTTCATTGGTGATCAGTGGGAAGAATGTCCCCTCCATTGGTGATCAGTGGGAAGAATGTCCCCTCCATTGGTGATCAGTGAGAAGGATGCTCCTTACAGGTCCTCCTTGCAATTCAACTTACCCGCCTGAGGACTCGCTCTGCTCTCCGCCCCCCCCGCCCCTCTGCCCACTCTCCGCACCTCAGCACATTCTCAGGCCGCTCTCCGCCCCTCTCAGCAGTTTCTCATCCCACTCTCCGCCCACTCTCCGCCCCTCAGCACGTTCTTAGGCCGCTCTCTGCCTCCTCTAAGCCCGCTCTCCGCCCCCTTTCAGCCCCGGCTCTCCGCCGCCCACATGTCGCTGGAAAGAAAAAAAAACTATCAGGTGAAGCATCATCCCGCTCTCCACCCACTCTCCACCCCTCAGCATGTTCTCAGGCCGCTCTCCGCCTCCTCCAAGCCTGCTTTCCGCCCCACTGCCCCCCGCTCTCCGCCAGATCGTCACAAAAAATAAAAATAAAATAAAAGTATCGGACAAAGCATCGGGTCATTTGTGCGAGTACAAGAACTTGCGCAAATGCCTAGTATCGGTCCCGATAGCGATACTAGTATCTGTATTGGGACAACCCTACAGTGAATCTAATCAATGTTTTCATAAAGCCTCATCCACATTTTTTTTTAAACGCAATGCAGTTCCAAAACTTGGGGGACACCACATTTAAGTCACACAAGAATCACAGCACATGGATTTGTATAGTTTAAATCACTCCGCATTCGCACCAAACTCGTGCAGGACCCTTTTTTTGTCCGCACCAGAATCAAATTGCATGGGTGTTCACACCTATGCAATCAGATTCTGCAAATCGTACTGTGTTTTGCAAACCGATTTTGGGGTGTTGTTAACTTACCATACACTCCGCAATCAGTTTGCATGGGTTGCGGTTTTGATGCAGTGAATTTGCACTGCATCTAGTGTGAACCAAGGCTCAGATGGTAATGTGCAGGCAGTTTTATTAGACTATTTTGCAACTGCAAATCAAAATCTTAATCTATATTGAAAGTCATTTAACCCCGCTATACTGAATGACCTTCTCAAGGCTTTGGCTTAATAATTAAAAAGTAAATACATTCAGATTCCTGCAAAAGCCCAGTTGTGACTGGTTCTCTTTAGACATGCAATGCAGCACTTATATTTACTTCTAAAATGAATCCCCTCTGTGTAAGCCCTAGTTTGCAAAAAGAGGTATGACCTGGGAACCATTTGCTTCCACAAATCATAATTTTACTTTTTCTTTAAATTTAACAATATAAAAAAGTCCAGGTAAAAACTGATTTATTTTCTTGTCAGAATAATGTATCCACTGCATCCAGCTGATAGAAAACACTGCAAGCCTCTGGGCACTGCTGGTTGTAGTCAAATTATGTAAAATGTCAACTCAGCAGTGAGGAGTTTATACTATAAAAGCATGCTATGTACAATCTACACACAAATATCTACCATTTGAAAGCATTCTTCAGCGAACGGACAGAACTACCAGTTACAGTGGGTGCTGTTGGCATACGAATAGTTAACCCAACACAACAAATGCAAGATATGAAGGGGGGAGGACTACTTCCGGCGTAAAAACAGGTGGAGCTGGAGCGGGTTGTTTGTGTAATGAGAACAGAGTAAGGTTATATGAGGATAACATGAGTGTGTGTGTGTGTGTGTGTGCATTTGTGAGTACAGTTCATACCCACCAATGCGTTTTACACACATATTTTACTTATTTCATGTCAAGTAACTCTCTGTTCTTTGCAAGACACGATCTGTTTGTGTTTAGAAGCCTTTGTGGTCGGGATATAAAGAAAAAAAAAAAGTTGTTAATCACAATATCCAGGTCCAAACTATTCCATCAAACATTCTCTCTGTTACCTAATTTATATGAGATCATATAATTAAAAATGAAAACAAATATAGGATTATCATACAAGCAAAACATATTTCTTTGCATTAACCACTTCAGCCCCAGAAGGTTTTAACCCCCCCCCCCCCCACTTAATGACCAGGCCATTTTTTTCCGATACGGCGCTGCATCGCTTTAACTGACAATTGAGCGGTCATGTGACGCTGTGCCCAAACAAATAGAGCTTTCTTTCGGTTGTATTTGATCACCTCTGCGGTTTTTATTTGTTGTGCTATAAACAAAAAAAGACCGACAATTTTGAAAAAAAAATATATATTTTTTTAACTTCCTGCTATAATACATAGCCCAAAAAATATATATTTTGTTCATCAGTTTAGGTCAATGTGTATTCTGCAATATTGAGTGGTTTGCGCTGAAGTTATAGCGTCTACAAAATAGGTGATATATTTATGGACTTTTTATTTTTTTTATGTTTTTACTGGCGGACAAATCTGACCCCAAGTGACACTTTTTGGGGACTGGTGACATTATTACATTGATCAGTGTTATAAAAATGCACTGATCAATGTAATGACACTGGCAGGGAAGGGGTAACACTTGGGGGTGTGTTTGTTCCAACTGTGTGGGGGATGGGCTCACTGGAACAACACAGAGATCGCTTTTCCCCGACAGAACGAGGATCAGCCTTATCCGTATCCTTATTGTGTACCGCAATTGTAGGTCGCCGGCAAAAATCAATGCGCTCCCGTGGCGTGCATCGGGCGTGTGCGCAGTATAACAAGCACAGACCGACGTACGGGTATGTCTGTTTGCACAGGAGAAGCGCAGTATATATACTGTGGCTGGTCGGCAAGTGGTTAAATATGAATCATTATAAAGTTCTGTGTAGTAGTTAAAACAACAAAGGTATCTCTAGCTCACAGCTGCTGTATGTATGGGTGGGTCCACTTATTGCTAAGGTCACACAGTCTGCAGTGACAGTTAAAGCGGGGGTTCGCCCTGTTAAAAAAAAAAAAAAAGTTTTTTTTTATTAGACAATTAAATTCGGCATCGTAGCGCGAGCTACGGTATGCCGGTCTTACATTTTTTATGCCCGTACTCACCGTGCTATCGTTGATTGAAGAATCCGGGGAATGGGCGTTCCTATGGTGAGAGAAGGTGATTGACGGCCGGCCGTGGCACGTCACGCTTCTCCGGAAATAGCCGAAATAGGCTTGGCTATTCACGGCGCCTGCGCATAGCCTGTGCGCAGGCGCTGTGAATAGCCGAGACCTACTCCGGCTGTCTTCGGGGAGCGTGACGTGCCAGAGCCGGCCGTCAATCATCCTCCCTCTCCATAGGCACGCCCATTCCCCGCGGGAGTCGGATTCTTCAATCAACAATAGCACAGTGAGTACGGGGATTAAAAATTTAAGACCGGCATACCGTAGCTCGCGCTACGATGCCGAAAGTAATGGAATAATGGGGTGAAGGAGGGTGAACTACCGCTTTAAGTAACAGCATATTCCTAAAGGCTGGTACACATGGGCCGAATATCGGCCAGTTCAATAGAAATTGTCCCACATTCAGCCCGTGGGTACAGCAGCCTATCCAACAGAAGCCAATCTAATGACCGGTTTGGAAAACCACCATGCGATCAGCGTTTGCAGCCAATGGCAAGGTGCGCTGATCACTGTGTTCTGGTGAGGGAGGGGGCATCTCCCTGTCAGAACGCAATAGCTCAGCGGTGGAAATCGCTGTACTAACATCACTTGTGTTATTACAGACCGATGTAAGACAAACGATCCTGTTGCGGGCATCAACTCTACAGACACAGGATTGCTAAAGCTGCCCATAGATGAGTAGAATTTTAAACCAACATTTTTAGGAAAAGAAAGTTCTAAGAAAGTTTGTTCATATATCTAACCATTAGTGGGTCAAATTGACATTTGTTTTCGACCACAGTGACGCTAAAAAAAAATCTTTCGAAAAACGGTTTCTAATTAATTTTCCTAAGAATTTTCATTTGAAATTCTATCGATCTATGGCCAACTTAACCACCTGCTGACCAGCCGCCATCATTATACGGCAGGTCGGCACATTCCCGCGAACCGTCATAGCTGTACGTTGGCTCCTTTAAGCGGGGATAGCAGGCGCGTGCAAAAAATAATACAAAAAATGCCATAATTTTTTCCCCTATTTTGTAGACGCTATAACTTTTGCGCAAACCAATCAATATACGCTTATTGCAAATTTTATTACCAAAAATATGTAGAAGAATATATATTGGCCTAAAATTAGCTATTTATTTGTTTTTAGCACACAAAAAAAAAAAAAACGCAGAGCTGATCAAATACCACCAAAAGAAAGCTCTGTTTGTGGGAAAAAAGGACATAAATTTTGTTTGGATACAGCGTCGCACAATCGCGCAATTGTCAGTTAAAGCGATGCAAAAAAACAGCCTTAGCCAAATCTTCCGGGGCTAAAGTGGTTAAAGCAAGAACTCAATTATTTTTGTTTAATTAAACAAGAGATCAATAAAGTTCAGAGATTTCAGAGGCGCTGGATAGTAAAGTGTCTCTAAACTGTGTGCACTATTATTAGGCAAGTGAGTATTTTGACTAAATCATAATTTTTATGCATATTGTCCAACTTCAAGCTGTAAATACGTGAATGCTTATTGGATTTAGTCCTCATTCACAATGGGCCCATGTGATTTGACATGCCAACCTATTGCCGGCAATGGCACTGTCCGAATTGGTGCGATATCAACTTTGCGGCGCTGCACTGATTTCCAAAAGTAGTTCCTGCACTACCTTTGGCAACTACATGGGCGAATTCAATAGACATCTGTGCATGAACCCACACAGATGTTTTTCAAATCGCCCAGAACTCGCACGTTTTTAAACCCGCTTCCAGTGTGAACGAGGGCTCACGCATATCAGGTGATTTGTCTTTGTGTAATGAGGGAGGGTATAGCCAAAGAAGATCAATGCTCTATATCAGGGATCCTCAAACTACGGCCCTCCAGCTGTTGCGGAACTACACATCCTATGAGGCATTGTAAAACTCTGACATTCACAGACATGACTAGGCATGATGGGAATTGTAGTTCCTGAACAACTGGAGGGCCGTAGTTTGAAGACCCATGCTCTATATCAAGGTGTGCATAATAATCAGGCAAAATGGGCCAAAAAAGAGATTTAAAAGTAAAAAAAAAAGTCTTTCATAGGGATGCAGCACTCTTGACATTTCTAAGATATTGCAATGATTTGTTGCAGTGATCACAGAACCATCAAACGTTTTGTTGTAAATATTTAACAGGGTTGCAAGAAACATGTTGAGAAAAAAAGACGCAAATTAACTGCCAAAGATTTGAGAAGAATCAAACCTGAAGCTACCAGGAACCCATTATCCTCCAGTGCTGTCATATTCTAGAACTGTAACCTACCTGGAGTGCTCAGAAGTACAAAGTGTTCAGTGCTCAGAGACATGGCCAAGGTAAGGAAGACTGAAACCTGACCACCACTGAACAAGACACATAAGTTGAAACGTCTAGGCTGGGCCAAGAAATATCTGAAGACAGATTTTTCAAAGGTTTTATGGACTGATGAGATGAAAGTGACTCTTGACGGACCAGATGGATGGGCCCGTGGCTGGATAAGTAATGGGCACAGAGCTCCACTTCCACTCAGGCACCAGCAAGGTGGAGGTAGGGTACTGACATGGGCTGGTATTATTAAAGATTAGCTAGTTGGACCTTTTTTGGTTGAAGATGGACTCAAAATCAACTCCCAAACCTACTGACAGTTTTTAGAAGACACTTTCTTCAAACAGTGGTACAGGAAAAAGTTTGCACCTTTCAAGAAGGCCATGATATTTATGCAGGACAATGCTCCATCGCATGCATCAAAGTACTTCACTGCATTGCTAAGCAGTAAAGGCCCTAAAGATGAAAGAATAATGATATGGCCCCCTTCCTCGCCTGACTAAACCCTATTGAGTGTTTGTGGGCCCTCCTTAAACAGGAGATTTACCGTGAAGGAAAAGATTACACCTCTTTGAACAGTGTCTGGGAGGCTGTGGTTGCTGCTGCACAAAAAGTTGATTGTCGACAGATCAATAAACTGACAGACTCCAGGAATGGGAGACTTATGCCTGTTATTGAAATGTCAGAAATCTTTATTTGTAAAATTTGAGTTGTTTGTTTATTATTCTCACTTTAACAGAAGAAAATAAACAAGTGAGATATGGGAAAATTTAAGTTTTTTTTTTAGTTGTATAATAATTCTGCACACTAATTGTTTCCCAGTAATTGTGCACACATAAATATTCTCCTAAGAAAGCAAAAAAACACTTTTACTTTCTTAAATAGTTAGGTGTAAGGTTTATTAACATTTTTGATTGACCGAGAGCACTGTCGTTTTTCAATAATGGGAAGTGTTTGGAATACGAAGAAGTACCAATATGCTGGATGGAACAACTGAACGTATGACCTAACACAAGCGTATTTTGACGATCATGGATATGTGAGGCAAAATTAATCAGTAAGTTTACCTCACATGGGGGAAATGATGGAGCACTTTTGGTGATCAACTGTAGTGGGAGATCTGCACTCTGGGTCTTTGCTTCACAAACTCTCCATCATTACTATTTATTTCATGGGGCTATTTGGCACGTATTACAGTATAGAGACACTTTAATATCCAGTGCCTCTGAAATCTATTAACTTTATTGATTTCTAATTTTATTGATATTATTGCACGAAGGCCCCTTTCAGACTGGGGCGGGAGCCGCGGTGGCGGTATAACGCTGCTAAAAATAGCGGCGCTATACCGCCGGGATTGCCGCGGAAATCAGCCGCTAGCGGTGTGGTATTAACCCCCGCTAGTGGCCGATAAAGGGTTAATACCGCCCGCAATGCGCCTCTATAGAGGCGCATTGCGGGTGGTATTGCTGCGGTTTCCCATTGTTTTCAATGGGAAGGAGCGGTGAAGGAGCGGTATACATGCCGCTCCTCTCACCGCTCAAAAGATGCTGCTGATAGGAGATTTTTTTGTCTCCCGCCAGCGCATCGCCTCAGTGTAAAAGCCCGCGGGCTTTCACATTGAGTCTGCAGTGAAGACGTTTTTCAGGCGGGATAGCAGCGCTATATTTAGCGATGTACCGCCTGAAAAACTCCTCAATGTGAAAAGGGTCTAAGAGGCTGCAGAGAGATTGTTATTTTTGATTTCTTGGTGATTGTCATCTTTTAAGTTTTTTGGAGAAATAATTCTGCAGTGCGTGTTGAAAGATATCATTTTTTTTTAACATGCAGTGTTTTTTTTTATAGCGGTTCAAAGAGCCAAGATATACTCACCTAATCTTATGATCCTCTGAGCGCAAGACCAGTCCGTTCGGCTCCTGCCCGCCCCCTCAGTCTGGCGGTCTTGTTCAGTCGAATGTTCCTGAAGTCATCATGCCATAAACCGGATGAACACTTCCGGAACAGTTCACCGCTGGATGCGGGTGAGCGCTGTTTTCCAGAGAATGGAAGGATCAGGTGAGTATATGCTGTGTGTACCCCCCAAACAAAACAAGCAGTTAACCCATGTCGTGTGGGTACAGGCACACTGCATGGGAAAAGAAATTGGACTTTAGTCCACTTAACCTTTCATATGGAGTCACTATCTTGCATTTCAGGCCATCGAGGGAGAGCCTTTACTGGGCAAGTGGTTCCCTCACCTGGGTGACTTTGCGTTGGTGATGTGTTGCCAAAGACAGAATCACCTGTCTGACATGGTCATTAATGTATGCAAAAATCCTCATGGAGTTACAGTGGTGTTAAATCTTATAGGGATAATTTGCCTTTGTACCAAAATGTGAACACAAAATGTAGATGCTAATTTTTACGGGTTACTTATTATCACCTTTTGTGTTTTGTGTGCAGCTGTCCTTCAGATAAAGATCGCATAGGAGATTGAGCTCAGCATTCTTGGAAAACATTAGGACTTTTATTACTAGCATATTGTCACAACATACTTAAGCATTGTTACTGACCATCCATGTGCACACCTTTAGGATTATAAAGGGGTGTACCTAATAAGGGTGGCCACTAATTTCAAGTTCAGGAGCAACTTCATGGTTGCCATACAGGCCTAGTCGATTGAAATACACCTGGATTCATTATCAAAGCATCTCAGCGCTGCCAATTGATGCAAAGTGATCGATAATTATTTTCCACTATGGCCAATCTACTCAGTTTGAGTGAATCAAAACTAAATTGAGTCTAAAGCAATCGGAAGAGACGCTGATTGCAAGCTGATTTGATCGTTTTGATTAAACTGACATTGAACGGATAATAAAATCGAAGCGACCATACTTTTTATTAGATGGCAGAGTTCGGGAGTCATGAGTTTTAAAGCATATTTTGGTGTATGGTTATATGATAACTGTTATTAAATACAATAGCAAGCTTTCCAAGTCTTATATATCTATTATGCTTAGTCAATATTTAGAGCCAAAGCATATAGAGTATTTACTGAGCCATTCAGCAACAGCCACAGAAATTGCATTTCCATCTCTCCAGTCCTTTATGCCAGCAACTCTCAGGCCCCGTACACACGACCGAGTTTCTCGGCAGAATTCAGCCAGAAACTCGATCGGAGCTGGATTCTGCCGAGAAACTTGGTCGTGTGTACACTTTTCAGCGAGGAAGCCGAAGAGGAACTCGTCGGGCCAAATAGAGAACATGTTCTCTATTTCCTCGTTGTTCAATGAGGAAAGTTGGCCAGCCGAGATCCTCGGCGGCTTCAACACAGAACTCGACGAGGAACTCGATGTGTTTGGCACGTCGAGTTCCTCGGACGTGTGTACGGGGCCATACAATTTTCCAACAGTACTCCATCAACTCACCGGCTAATTATGTCCCCCTCTAGAGGGCAATTTTACTTTAATTATGTCACCCTCTAGAAACTCACCAGCTTCTATGCACACCACTGACATTTTGTATTCAGACACTGGTGAGCTCTGTTTTAGGCCTGGTTCACACTGAACTTGGGCTGAACTAAATGATGACAATGAAAATAACATTTCTTTCAATGGTGCTTGTTCATATCAATGCAGCACAGCTGCAATGCGACTTTGGAAAAGGGTCCTGTGCTACGTTGGTTAGATTTGGCGCCATAGAATATGCAACCACATCCAAAACACAACCATCATCGCATCACAGTAGTGTAAACCGAGTCTACGTGGAAGGCTGCAACTATTCCAGTTAGAAATAGGAACTATCTTTATGACAATTAAGCTTTCAGAGCTAGTTTACATTAGTCGCATGACCCTGTATTTTGCAATGCAGGCAAAACTCTGGGAAATACAGAAAACCATGCCTTATCCTCATGCCGTACCAGCCAGGTACTTCCTGGTCTGCTAGCGCAAATGCCCGCTCCACCTGCTGACCCATGCTGTGACTGGACACAGCACGAGTGTGTCAGCAGGGTAAAGCCAATGATTATTGCTGTACACCTGCTGATCGGCTGTGGCAAATCACAGTTATGTGTTAACCCCTTGATTGTTCCTTGATGTTAACCTCTTTATGAAGAAATGTGATTTATTGGATATGTTTTATAACAGAAAGTAGAAAATATTGGTTTATTTTAAAAAAATGGTGGTATTTTTTCATTTATATAATAAAAAATAAAAAACCCAGCGGTGATCAAAGTCCACCAAAAGAAAGCTCTATTAGTGTGAAAACAATTTGGGTACAGTGTTGCATGACCGCGCAATTGCCAGTTAAAGTAGCACAGTGAAAATGGCCTGCTCACGAAGGAGGTAAAACTTTCCCGAGGTAAAGTAGTTAAGTTGCAGCACATTCTAATATGCTTGCTGTATCAGATCACATTGCCACAGCATCTGAACTGCTGCTTTTCATGTGGCTCTCAAACAAGCCAACTGAATAGGGTTGTTCAAAATGCAGAACACATGTTAGTACTGCACTTAGCGTTTTAGATAATCTCTGTTGTCGAACTTTTTTTTCATTAATTTATCCTGCACTGAAAAAACAAACAGCTGAAATCAAAGATTATGCCAAGCCTTCATGATGGGCATCAGTTTTCTTTTCTTGCATATATCAAATATGAACTATCCATTAATCGTTTAGTATATTTAAAGCTGGAATAAGGTTTCTGAAAATTTAAACCCACCTGGTAATAATGTTATTCTTGCAATGGCTCCCTACTCCAATCACCATAGATCGTAAGTTTGTATTTAACTATACCCTGATCAGGACCCAATGGTACTGTTACAGTGACCTGAGAAAAGACATAAAATCATGGTTTACACCAAAGCCACCTATGAGTTAAGGCACAGGTGTCAAACACAAGGCCCGCGGGCCAAATCCGGCCCTCCAGGCCATTTCATGTGGCCCTCACACCTCTCCTGCAGCTGCAGGAGAGCTCCAGTCCTCCTCCAGACCCTTACTTTCTGCTTTCAAGCAATGCATCCACCTTCTTCCCAGCAGCAGCATAAGGAAAGGGGGGGTGCACTGTGATGTAAGGGAGAGTGGGGGACTCAACTTCTGATGGTGGGATGGCTCTTGACATCTAATGTAAGAGGAGGGGATGCACTGGACATCTAATCTTACAGATACAACCGGCCCTTTTGAGGACAATCATTAGGCTGATGCGGCCCACAATGAAATTGAGTTTGACACCCCTGAGTTAAGGGGTGCCAATAGATTAAAACAAACTGAGCTGCTTTAAACAATGTTAAGCAGCCTGCTGGAAAAACTTCTAATAGCTGGAACTCCCCCATTCTGCCTTTTTCTAGAACACTGTTCAGGCAACAATCCAGCCGTGGATGGTCAACTTCACCATTACAAGCATGCTCCCTCTTGGATCTAAAACCCCATGCATGCACTGTCTCTCATCCGTCCCAGCAGGTCTGAGCTCAGTGCCGCAGAGATGAATCCAAGAGAGAAGGTGCTTCCAGTGATGTCTAAGGTGAGCATCAAAAACGAGAGAATTGGCTGAAGCATCATAGCAACATTCTTTCAACAAGGCAGGATTGGAGAAAGCCCAGTATGGCCCCGTACACACGACAGAGGAACTCGACGTGCTTGGCACGTCGAGTTCCTCGTCGAGTTTTGGGATGAAGCCGCCGAGGAGCTCGGCGGGCCGCCTTCTCCTATAGAACAACGAGGACAACGAGAAAATAGAGAACATGTTCTCTATTTTCTCGTCGAGTTCCTCGGCGGCTCCGAGGAACTCTGTCGTGTGTACGAGGCCTATGAGAGCTTTTTGGGTAGGTTTCTGGTGGAGCAAAAATGGCCAACTGCAACAGCGGGTACATTATTCAATATTGTTCATTGCAACACCATTTTTAATGTTGTCTACTAAAGCTCCTCAATTGCATAGGCAGTTTTTTTGAAAAGGAAAACTAAATATTAAACTATTTTTTTTTCTTTTTAACTGCAACTGCATAAGCACCCATGGCAGTGTTTTGGTTGTCACAATTTCAACAAATAAAACCATTAGCTTTTAAGAATATTTGGATCACTTGAAAGTAAAGGGAGAAATTAAAATATACTGTAAACTTGACAAATTACTAAGAAATTACTAAGAAATGTATGCAAAGTAAACTCGCAATTAAAGCTACAGGTAATTTTTATTTAAAGATTACCTGTAGGTAAAAATAAAAATAGAGGGCCAGATTCACAGAAAAAGTACGCTGGAGTATCTGCTGATACTCCAGCGTACTTTCAAATTTGCCGCGTCGTATCTTTATTTGTAATTCACAAACAAGATACAACGGCTTTTGGCTAAGATCCGACAGGCGTACAGCTTCGTACGCCTTCGGATCTTAGGATGCAATACTTCGGCGTCCGCTGGGTGGAGTTTGCGTCGTTTTCCGCGTCGGGTATGCAAATTAGCTGATTACGGCGATCCACGAAGGTACGCGCGTTCGTCGCATTCTCTTACGTCGTCGCTAGTCGGTTTTTCCCGTCGCAAACATAAGCCTGCTTTTTCTTGGCTTACATTTAGACCAGCCATGTTAAAGTATGGCCGTCGTTCCCGCGTCGAATTTCAAATTTTTTTTTTTTGCGTAAGACGTCCGGGAATACGAAAGTACGTTACGCACGTCGCCGTTCAAAAAACACGTCGGGGCGCCTAATTTCGCGCAAAGCACGGAGGGAAATTTCCTAATGGAGCATGCGCAGAACGTTCAGCGCGGGAACGCGCCTAATTTTAATGGTACACGCCCCATTTGAATTAGGCGGGCTTGCGCCGGACGGGTTTCTGCTACGCCGCCGCAAGTTTACAGGCAAGTGCTTTGTGAATCAAGCACTTACGCCGAAAACTTGCGGCGGCGTAACGTAAAGGGGATACGTTACGCCGCCGTAATTATTCGTGAATCTGGCCCAGAGAATTTACTACCACTTTAAAGAGGACCTGAACTCAAAAATAAAAGATTTGCCAAGTTATAGTGAACTTTTAGGAATGTTATTTGTGCCTAAGCAATACATGAAAATAAAAGTTTTGTCTTGAATTCTTCATGAATAACAGTAGTGTACCTCTTGTACCTTTAAGCATGCCATAGCTGTATATTGGCAGTGTGAGCTCTTCTAAGGCACTGTGCAAGTGACTGGACGTCTCACATGACTCGGAGTGAGATTTGGTGAGGTCACATTGTACTTCTCACTTCTCTTCTTTCTGGAGGGGTAACTTAGGACTCACAGTGCAAGGATTTCCCTGCTTCGTCCATTCTGTGGATCTGCAATTCCTCTGCTGCTCCAGCTTCCTAAATATTTTCCCATCAGTTTTTACATCACCAGTCATTGGTGTCAGCTCTTGACATAAGGGAGCCAAGCTCTTCCTCTACCAAGATGACTGCCTCCACACAGTGCAACGCAAGGCATGGTAAGTCAGTAACAGGGAAGAATACAATAAGCAACACTGCTGACTAGTCCTTTGCCCTCTGCTTGTCTTTTTTAGGCACAGCCTCCAAATAAATATAAAAGTAGAAACCAAAGCAGCAACTATAAAACGTTTAGGCTCGATTCACACCTATGCATGTTGCTTTTGAGCATTTTTGCAGTGCTTTTTGCGGTGCTTGCTGCGTTTTTGACTTGCGTTTTTACCGCGATTTTGCCGCGATTTGCGTTTTAATTTTTTTCTTTACATCAATTTTTATTTTTTTACATTTCATTTAACAACCAGCTATAAACAGGTAAAAAAAAAACGCAAAACGCAGGGAAAATCGCGGTACTTGCGTTTTGGATGCAGGTCCATTGAATTCTATTGCATGCAAAACACTGCTTTTTGCAGGAAAAAAAGTCCCTGACCCTTTCCAAAAACGCAGAGGCACAAAAAAGCATTGATGTGAACATGTTCCATAAGAAACCATGTTAAAAAATTTCCCTGCATTTCTGCAAAATGCATCAGAAAAAGCATTAGTGTGAATGGAGCCTAAGGCCCCGTACACACGAGAGGGTGGATCCGCTGAAATTGATCTGCGGATCGGTTTCAGCGGATAGATCCGCTGGTGTGTACGATCCAGCGGATATTTATCCGCGGATATATTTCGGGCCGACCGATTTCCAGCGGATAAAAATTTCCTAACATGCTAAGAAATCTATCCGCTGGAATCGGCTCCAGCGGATCGATCCGGTGGTCTGTACAGACTCACCGGATCGATCTGTCCGAACCCATCCCTCGCATGCGTCGTAATGATTCGACGCATTAGTGGGATTCCTTATATCACCGCGTCGCGCACGTCGCCGCGTCATCATCGCGGCGACGGCGCGGCACCGCGGACGGAATTCCGCGGGGATTTTGATCTCCTGGTTAGTACAACCAGGAGATCAAAATCCGCCAGAGGATTTGGACCATTTCCGTGGATAAATCCTCTCGTGTGTACTAGGCATAAGGGTCCGTTCACACTGGTCCGCAGCCCATAATGCTGCTGTCTGCACACTAAACCGGAGCGGTTTAATGTGCAATCACCAGGGTTTTGAGCTGCAGAATCATGCAGCAGGGGTTGGTGTGAGGTACGTATTATTGCATTACACAGCTCCCCCCTCCCCCTCATTTTCTTTTTGTGAACTTTATGTGGCGTGCACAAAGTGGCACTTCACTCCTGTCACTGTACAGCATAGTAAGCTGCGATGGCTGTGCGGTGACATGTAGGGCCATCTAGAGTGGTGAAATATTATGCAAACATGTTGCGTAATACCACACAGCTCTGGAACACTAAGAAACATTGCGTACTGGTGTGAACACGACACACAGAAAACTATTGTGCTTATCCATGAGGAAAAAATGCAAGTAATTGCACATAGTGGGAATGAGCCCTTAGACCAGTGGTCTCCAAACTGCGGCCCAAGGGCCAGATGCGGCCCTTTGCTTGCCTTTATCCGGCCCTTGGGGCACTATCCCTCCCACTGATACGAAACACTATTCTGCCATCTGACACCGACAATGGAGCATCATTTCTCCCACTGACACAACTAATAGAGCACTATTCCTCCCTATGATACCAGCAATTGGGGCACTATCCCCTCCCCCTAATACCAGATTTTCACTAACAATGATGCCAGGACAATTTCTACTCCCGCTGGTCGAAATCCGGCCCGCAAAGAGTCTGAAGAACAATAAACCGGCCCTTCGTTTAGAATGTTTGGAGACCCCTGCCTTAGACAATAATAGTTACATAGTTAGTCAGGTTGAAAAAAGATACAAGTCCATCAAGTTCAACCACAAGAAATAAAACAATAATAACAATAACAACAACAATAATAATATCGTAATGATACAGCATGCACTACACAATGGGTTCAAATTAAAGCGGATTTCCAGACACAATTTCACTTTTTATATATAAATACCCCTGTAATACACAAGCTTAATGTATTCTAGTAAAGTTGACCTGTAAACTAAGGTCCGTTTTGTTAGGTTGTTACAGCATTTAGACACTTTATAAAATAGAAATTGACTGGGGCCATCTTAAGTGTGGGCATCATGAAGCCAGACTGTATGACTTCCTGGATTTCAGCCTTGCAGATCTCGCACATGCTCAGTGCTGCACAAGCAGTATCAGATCAGGTTTCAGCACCTGTGCTGTCCAAGTCACATGATTCTTTGAGACTGGGGAATGCACAGACTCCTGAAAAGTTACACCCACTACATTCCCAGGAGTTTGTGCGGTGTAGGTTAGGAAGCATTAAGCACCTAGGTGCAGGAAGTGGGAAGATTAACTATTCTGCCTAGCAACAACAGTTTGAAGGCATCTAAAAAATAAAAAAAAATTTGTAAAGGACTAATGACATTTTTTTAAAACTACTGATGTAATGTTATATTTATGGGTGGAACTCCACTTTAACAAAAAAAAAATGCTACATACAAATTCAATCTACAGTGCATGGACAAAAAATAATGGGCATTAAAAATGAAGTTTAACTTTGAAGTGACTAAATCACAATTCCAAACACAGCTGCAAGGCTTCATTTAATTTTGGTGACTGACTAGCAATAACTTAAAGCGGTTGTATAGTCCCAAACGTTTTTTTTAGTCACCTGTAAGGCACAAGGCATAATGAGCTAGTATGCATCGCATACTAGCTCATTATGAAATACTTACCTTAGAACGAGGAATCAGTAACTCACCTGGTCCACACCGAGGGAGATGACATGTTGCCTCGGCGTGTCTTCCGGGTATTGCGGCTCCAGCGCTGTGAGTGGCTGGAGCCGCGATGTTGTCACTCCCGTGCATGCGTGGGAGACTTCTTTCCGGCAAGGTCCGGCATCTGTCGGGCCTTCAGCCGAAATGCCCTGTGCGCATGAGCCGCTGCAGTCAGCGGCTTATTGCGGGGGGAATATCTCCTAAACAGTAAAGGTTTAGGAGATATTTGTTTTACCTACAGGTAAGCCTTATTATAGGCTTACCTGTAGGTAAAAGTACCACAATTGACTATACAACCAAAATAAAATAAAAAGGGGAGTGTCGATTAGCAGTTTGATATCTGGGTTTGCAAATCAGCATAAGGCTGCTACATTACTTTCAACAAGTTGATACTTAAAGCAGTACAGTATTAAACCCAAAAGCAAAAACATGTATTATATTACATTCTTAGATGTGATGGCTTTATTATTTTTCTTCTTAGGATTTCTTTCATCTATTTTCATCTGGTGATCCAGCCAGCAAGTCTGTTTTTTAAAAGCACAAGCTCTCCAGAAGAATGCATCAGTTAACATGGTTGAGGCAAACCATTTAACACTGGCAGGGGTACTTAAAATCATCAGCTTTTATTTATTAACGTAAAACTTTTATCCCAAAAAGGATTTTCTGTAACGGACTATAAAGTCTGGGCTGGAGGAGTTTGGCCTTCAATCTTCTAGTACATTTAACAATACCCTCCCCATCAGACTGACAATGATGCTGTGCCTCCTGTTCTCATTTATCCAGAGTGGTATCTCATTAACACAGGAGGTGTGTTACTGGCCAGATCACCCGGTGAAAACAGAGAGGGGAAAGCCAAAGAAACTAAAACTAACATAGCCACCACTTGTAATAATTAATAAGCTGTAATATTATACGTTTTGGGTTTAAAAGGAAATCAAAGTTAAAAAAATAACAACATTTTATACTCATCTGCTCTGTGTAATGGTTTTGCACAGAGCACCCCCGATCCTCATCTTCTCTAGTCCCCTGTCGGTGATCCTGGCTCCTCCCTCCTGCCAAGTGCCCCCAGAGTAAACAACTTACTGTGGGGGCACCCAAGCAGGCTCACTCCCGAGCCGCTGCTCTGTGTGTAGATTCAGACACAGAGCCATGGCTTGGCCCCACCCCCTCTCTTTTCTTATTGGCTCATTGGCTGTGATTGACAGCAGTGGGAGCAAATGGCTCCCGCTGCTGTCTCAGCCAATGAGGAGGGAGGGGGTTCAGATAAGTATTAGGGAGGGCTACTGCACACAGAAGGTTTTTTAACTTCATGCATAGAATAAATGAAGGTAAAAAACCTTGAGCCTTTAGAACCACTTTAACCACTTGCTTACTGGGCACATATACCCCCCTCCTGCCCAGGTGAAATTTCAGCTTACGGCACTGTGTCGCTTTAACTGACAATTGCGCAGTCGTGCGACGTGGCTCCAAAAAAAATTGACGTCTTTTTTTCCCCACAATTAGAACTTTCTTTTGGTGGTATTTGATCACCTCTGCAGTCTTTATTTTTTGCGCTATAAACAAAAAAAAAGCGTCAATTTTGAAAAAAAAACAATATTTTTTACTTGTTGCTATAATAAATAGGCCAATTTTTTATTCTCAGTCTAGGCCGATACGTATTCTTCTACATATTTTTGGTAAAAAAAAAATCGCAATAAGCGAATAGTTTGCGCAAAAGTTATAGCGCCTACAAAATAGGGGGCAGAATTATTATTTTATTATTTATTTTTTTACTAGTAATGGCGGCGATCTGCGATTTTTATCGGCACTACGACATTATGGCGCACACATCGGACACTATTCACATTTATACTGCGATCAGTGCTATAAATATGCACTGATTACTGTATAAATGCGACTGGCATTAAAGGGGTTAACACTAGGGGGTGAGGAAGGGATTAAATGTGTGCCCTGCATAGTGTTTCTAACTGTGGGGGAGGGGACTGACTGGAGGAGGTGACCGATCTGTGTCCCTATGTACAAGGGACACAGATCGGTCTCCTCTCTCCCCGACAGGACGTGGATCTGTGTGTTTACACACACAGATCCACGTCCTTGTCTCTGTAACCGCCGATCGCGGGTGCCTGGCGGACATCGCGGCCGCCAGGCACGCGCATCGGCATCTCAGTGATGAGTCGGGCACGCGCGCGCCCCCCAGCGGCTGGAGGCCGTATATGACCAGGCCTCCCGGAAATTTAGATCCACTCTGCGGCTGTATAAAGTCGTACGGACGTCAGGAAGAGGTTAATATCACTTTAAAGCAGACCTTGGAGCCTGCAGTAACTATTGCAAGGCCTAAGAAAAAAAAATTACTCCTGTAAAAAAAAAGTAAATAATACGTACTTTAGACCCCAGCTTCTGAGCAACTCCTCAATGCCAGAATGGCACCAGTGTACACATGGGATCCTGGGAAAATTCAGGATCCCAAATCTCACAAGAAGGCATTCCTGCACAGTGCAGGAGATAATTGTTATATGAATAAACAACTATACTTTTTTTCTTTGCCATTTTTGCCATATACCTTTTGTAATAATAGTCTACTTTAGATGGCATGCACACTTCCTTTGTTGGCCTTTCCTCTGAAGCCTCGCACACACGATCGGCGTACTCGGCAAGAAAACTGTTGGCAGAGCTTTCTTGCTGAGTATACCGTGCGTGTGTACGAGGATTTCAGGATTCTCGTCAAGAAAACTGCCTAAAATCTCAACAAGAAAAATAGAGAACCTGCTCTCTATTTTCTCGTTGTGATTCTAGGCAGTGTTTTCCTGCCGAGAAACCTGAGTGTGTATACTTACCAGTCGCCGTGGAAATCCGCGCATGCTAGAAATGACTTTGACGCATGCGCGGTAGCTTCCTAGGCATAGGTAGGGTGCAGCAAGATGGCGGCGATGGCATCGAATGTGACGAGCGCATGCACGTGATGACGTCACCGCGTTTTTGCCATTCAAAAGAACCGCTGTTCCTTTAAATGGAGTGTCTGTACACTCGGGCGGCAAGAGATTCTTGCAACATTTTTTTCCTGACGAGATTCTGGCCCGTGCGTACAGGGCTTAACACTCTACTTCTGAGTGATAGTTACATAGTTAGTCAGGTTGAAAAAAGACACAAGTCCATCAAGTTCAACCATAAAATAGATGTAATAGATCACACAATAGCCAGTTTATAAAAATTGGATGAAATTAAAGGTCTAGGCACCGGTGACCATCAGATTTGAGTAACAGACCTGCACTAGAAATAGTCACAAAATTCCTTTTCTTTTAGAACTTTCTTTTCATAATGACCTTTACTCACACCAGTAAAAATCACCAACTATAAAATGGCATCAACACGTGTGCAGAATGAAATGGAGTCCCTTTTTATTTACACTCTTAGATACGAGCAGTCATGTATTCCACGTTTTTTGTACTAGATTACCAAAATGATCCTTTATGAACTTCAAAAGCAACAAAAACACAACCCAAAATCATAACCTTAAGCCCTGGTTCACACTGGGTACGATTTGGAACGATTTGAGATGCGATTTGACATGTCAAATCGCATCTCAAATCGGCGGCAATGGCACTGTCCTAATCAGTGCGACGCCGCATCTGCGATTTCAAAAAGTAGTTCCTGTACTACTTTTTGCGATTTCGGGCCGCGATTTACATTAAATTGCGTCCGAAATCGCGGCAAAATCGCGGCCGCGAAATCGCGGTAAAATCGCGCATTTTACCGCGATTTTGAATTCGCAGCAGTGTGAACCTAGGCTAAGAGCCGGTTCACACTGGGGCGGCACGACTTTGGGGGGCGACTCGGCAAGGCGTCCTGAAGACGACTTCAGAGGCGACTTGCAAAATGACTTCTTTATTGAAGTCAATGCAAGTCGCCCCCGAAGTCGTACAAGAACCTTTTTCTAAGTCGAAGAGACTTGTGCTTCGCTCCTATTAGAACGGTTTTGATGAATAGAATGGGACGCGACTTGTCAGGCGGCTGAGTCGCCTGACGAGTCGCCGCAGTGTGAACCGGCTCTTAGAGACGCCATACAAATTCGAGGCATGTATGCAATAGATGCCGTGTAAACTGGGACATTTGACTACAAAGTAGGACAAAGAATTACACCAGCAGCAATTACTATCAGATCAATGGTTCAAAATGAAAGCTATTCAATTTATTTAAAAAAAGAAAGAGCAAAGAAATATGAAGCAGTTAGCCTCAACAGACAAAATCTTCCCTTGATCTAATAAAACGGAACCTCACTAGTCAATATTAGAAACTTTTCCACTTTTGCTCCAGTTGTTCAGAGTTGACCCTTTCACACGTGCACATATGTAACACTGCTAAATGCATGCCATTCGATTGACACTGTGATCCTTCTCAGTTATATCCTGCACACCTCATGCTGGTGCATTTACGTAGGGCCTTTTTTTTCTATCCAGACGTCCCTATTTCTTCCTATGTACATGGCTATCTGGCACCTATAGACAGCAGGTGCAACAATCTCTCCTCAGAGAACTAACAGTTACTTTCTGATGTTGGTGGAGAACACTGTCATTAAAGGCCAAGGTCACTGGAAAAAAAAATCAGGCCTTTCCTCCCCTTGGTATGTTAACACACAAACTGTCAAACCTGCAAAAAAAAAATAAGAAATTGGTTCCTAGTTCCTGCTTCTCATGAGTTAATTTGAATATCGGCTTGTGTGGCTGGAAGTGTGGGGGTGGGAGTATACGGGGTAGCTGGGACCCCATGGGCAAGCCCCCCCCCCCCTATGAGAGCTAATGTAAGACCTTTTATATGTACGGTATAAGCAAAGGTTAACTTGGTATTGTTTTATTATGGTAGGTGCACTTATAAAACTATCTTCTAACATGTCCGTCACCTACCCTAGCTCTATTGAAAGTACAATATAAATATAAAGAATACACACACACATATATACATCTCAGTAAAGTAAAACATATGTTATAAAATTATAATAAAATTGTATACGTTCTAGAAAAGAGCGGGCGAGAGGGTGTGGGGAGGGGGTGGCTTACACACGTGACCGTTTTTTTTTTTTTAGTCGGAAAAGAATGGCCTGCAACACATTCCTGGAAGTTTTTTTTTTTTTTTTTCAGAAATGTTTCTTTAGTTGTTAAGAAAAACACAATATTACAAAATAATGTAAATATATTTTATCAAGCGATGTCCTTTTGACTATATTAATTACAACCTTCGAAACTTATGCTCGTCTTTCCCCTATTTCTACCGCACCCAGAAATGCCCCACATTGCCAAACGTGACATCCGTTCTTCCTGGTTAGATATAAACATGCACCCTTTGTTTTTCTGCTGCGATCTGCTAACTCATAAGAACCTTTAAAAAATTGCAGTGAAAAAAAGAAAGGACTTTAAAAAAAAAAAAATATGCAAACAGAGCTGCAAAGGATGAGCCTCTAGAATGCAGCGAAGAGAAACAAGCAGGGTGTGAATCAATAGCTGTATAGGCTTAAAGTCAGAAGCATGGGATAGAAGTGACTTTACCTGGGTCAGACATAAAGGTGATGCATACATGACTGTACAGGGTATCCTTGTATATTCCACTGCTATATACACAAAGTTACTGAATCAAAGGCAGCTGCTGGACGTTCTCTTCTCCTTGTAAGATCCCACATCCAACTTTCTGTCTCCCCCCCCAAAAATAAAAATAATCCTGAAAAATACACATTAAAAAAAAAAAAAATAAAAAAAAAAAATCGATAAAGCTTGCTTTGGAAATTCCAAACTGGGATAGAGAAAGGAGGTCTTGCGTTAAAAAAAAAAAAAAATTAAACTGGTTACCTCCTTTAACCCCCAACTCAAAATTCAGGGCTTCCCGACAAGGAGATAAAAGGCAACTTGTGAATTGTGCTCCTTTAGGAAAATGAGCAGAGGAACGATAGCATAAAAAAAAGACATAAAAGAGAGAGAGAGAGAGAGAGAGTGTGTATGTGTGGGAAGGAAGGGGGGGGGAGGAGGGAAAGGGGTGACGCTCTACATCAAGCCCATCCTACAGTACTAAAAAAAAAAAAAACTGATATAAAAAATGACATCCCTTTAAAGATGCAGGAACCGTACACAGAAGAAGATGCCACGATGGGTGAGAGGTGTCAAGCTATTCTTATTGCAGTATCTGAACTCTCTGCTTAAGGGCTGGGTAAGCAGAAAACTATGTGTCACAATATTACACACAAGGTGCCACAAGAGCCAAAAGAAAATTGGGCTTGCTAACAGGAAATGTTTACTGGAGGATGCAAAGTAATCTTTTATTCTCAGGATTCCAAGATATGCATTTAGTTTGATAAACCAGAAAATAAATGTGCTTTCACAGAAATCAGAGACCAATGCTAAATGATCCCCCTCAGACCTAAAGTAGTCCACCCTTGTTATACTTCTATATATCTTTCAGCCCACAGCAGAGTTTACGTCCTGCGCAATTCACCCTATAGACTCTAAATGCGCAGGATGTAAGGTGCTGAGGGGCAGAGCGTAGACATTTCACCGCAGGATGTAAACGGCGCAGCAGGCCGCAGTCACGTGAACATTTGGGGTAGGGGAATCGGAATGGATAAGTGCACTTTTTGTGTGTTTGTAAGAATTGATTACCTAATCCAATTAATGGAACACTAATCGAATGAACTTGCTTTAATCTTGCTTAAAGTGAAACTCTAGACCCCTGATGCCCAGTATGGTCCTTTGGCACTTATTGTGTGGTCCCTACAGATAGCAATCTGTTTTCCTTGCCCAGGTCAGTGAAAGAGAAATACTGGACATTGGGTTTTATTAGTTAAAGCAGAACTATACTCAGGGGTGGACTGACCATGTGGGCACTCGGGCACTGCCCGAGGGCCCCATGCCACTAGGGGGCCCCATCAGGGTTGTCAGCCTCAGTAAAACCAGGGACAGTACATCCTTTTGGTCTAAAAATCCCAAGATTATAGCTGCTCCGCCTCTCCAGTACGTTTTCAGTGTGTGTATGTGTATTCTGTGTATGTATACTGTGTGGCCCCATAATCTATTGCCTGGGGGCCCCATAATATCCTCTTGCCTGGGAGCCCCAGAATCTCCTATTGCCCAGGGGCCCCATAATCTCCTATTGCCCGGGGGCTCCATAATCTCCTATTGCCCGGGGGCCCCATAATCTCCTATTGCCCGGGGGCCCCATATTCTCCTATTGCCCGGGGGCCCCATATTCTCCTATTGCCCGGGGCCCCGTAATCTCCTATTGCCCGGGGGCCCCGTAAGTTGTCAGTTCGCCCCTGACTATACTCCCAGAAACACTCGCCTCCTCATTCCAGGGATACAGGAGTTAAATCCCCCACCGGTTCGTTGTCATCTTTTCCCTGTGGCTACGTTTGGGTGCCAGGTTTTTGGTTGGCATGCGCATGGAAGTCTGTCATTCAGGCACTGCCACAGCATGGCGGTAGCGCACATTGATCTGAGGATGCGCAGCTCAATGTGCATTCAATAGAGGACTGCGATCAGGCATGTGAGTGTTTGTTATTACAGACGAGACATAGCATGTCTCTACTGCAATAAAGAGCGGCCTGCTTCCAGCTTTTTATTGGTTCAGTTACGCTTTAAATGGCTTGTTTTATTTATTTCACACCATTCTCCTTAGTTTTGTTGGTCATCCCTATTCTTTATGTTTGTATCTCTTTAATAAAGGATCTTCATTTGAAAAATATCAAATGCAGCCTAGGGGATTTTTCAGGGGGCTGCAGGAAGTATGAATGAGCGACCCTCTCCTGTTGTATGTCTGCAGTCTCTGAAAGTTGTCTGTAGTAATATTAATGTTGCTGAATATTACGTGTGGCCCTTTGGTGACATCAGGAGCCGCACTTGGTCCACATTTATGAAGGAAGTTGACTACCACTGCTCTAGATCAAGGGTCTCCAAACTTTTGAAACAAAGAGCCAGTTTAGTGTCCTTCACTATAGGGGGCTCGGAATGTGGCCAGTAAGGCCGCGTACACACGGTCGGACAAAACCGATGAGAATGGTCCGACGGACCGTTTCCATCGGTTCACCTCTGAAGTGGCCGTACGGCCTGATATGTGTACACACCATCAGTTCAAAATCCGATCGGGTGACGTAAAACACACGACGTGCTGAAAAAAACGAAGTTCAATGCTTCCAAGCATGCGTCGACTTGATTCTGAGCATGCGCGGGTTTTGAACCGATGCTTTCTGTACTAACCATCGGTTTGGTCTGATGGGGCAGCGGTCCATCGGTTCGGTTTTGAAGCACGTTTTTAAATTTTGGACCGAAGGAAAACAGACCGATAGCCTATACACACGGTCGGTTTGGTCCGATGAAAATGAACTTCGGTTCATTCTCATTGGACCAAACTGACCGTGTGTACGGGCCCTAAGAGGAGAAAATGCCCTGGCATTGTTGGGAGTAAACAAGGCCATAGGCTTGGTGATCAGTGGGAGTAAAAAAATTATATCATTGCTGTCAGTGAGAGGAATAGAGTGACCTATCATTGGTGTCAGTGAGAGGAATAGTGACCTATCATTGGTGTCAGTGAGAGGAATAGTGACCTATCATTGGTGTCAGTGAGAGGAATAGTGACCTATCATTGGTGTCAGTGAGAGGAATAGTGACCTATCATTGGTGTCAGTGAGAGGAATAGTGACCTATCATTGGTGTCAGTGAGAGGAATAGTGACCTATCATTGGTGTCAGTGAGAGGAATAGTGACCTATCATTGGTGTCAGTGAGAGGAATAGTGACCTATCATTGGTGTCAGTGAGAGGAATAGTGACCTATCATTGGTGTCAGTGAGAGGAATAGTGACCTATCATTGGTGTCAGTGAGAGGAATAGTGACCTATCATTGGTGTCAGTGAGAGGAATAGTGACCTATCATTGGTGTCAGTGAGAGGAATAGTGACCTATCATTGGTGTCAGTGAGAGGAATAGTGACCTATCATTGGTGTCAGTGAGAGGAATAGTGACCGATCATTGGTGTCAGTGAGAGGAATAGTGACCTATCATTGGTGTCAGTGAGAGGAATAGTGACCTATCATTGGTGTCAGTGAGAGGAATAGTGACCTATCATTGGTGTCAGTGAGAGGAATAGTGCCCTATCATTGGTGTCAGAGAGAGGAATAGTGCCCTATCATTGGTGTCAGAGAGAGGAATAGTGCCCTATCATTGGTGTCAGAGAGAGGAATAGTGCCCTATCATTGGTGTCAGTGTGAGGAATAGTGCCCTATCATTGGTGTCAGTGAGAGGAATAGTGACTTATCATTGGTGTCAGTGGGAGGAATAGTGCCCTATCATTGGTGTCAGTGTGAGGAATAGTGCCCTATCATTGGTGTCAGAGAGAGGAATAGTGCCCTATCATTGGTGTCAGAGAGAGGAATAGTGCCCTATCATTGGTGTCAGAGAGAGGAATAGTGCCCTATCATTGGTGTCAGAGAGAGGAATAGTGCCCTATCATTGGTGTCAGTGTGAGGAATAGTGCCCTATCATTGGTGTCAGTGTGAGGAATAGTGACCTATCATTGGTGTCAGTGTGAGGAATAGTGCCCTATCATTGGTGTCAGTGAGAGGAATAGTGCCCTATCATTGGTGTCAGTGGGAGGAATTGGACCCCATTGTTGATGTCAGTGGGATGAATAGTGCTCCGTCCTTGGCATCAATGGAGCTTCACAGGGAGTGATTCTTTAAGGACAGACTGGCAGCTTCTTAGTGATCCTGCCACTGCCAATTTTGACAAATTGTCAGCAACAGGATCGCAAACTCAGATGTCATCAGCCTAAGGCATCCTTCACAGGGGCTAGATCATTTTTTTTCAGCAGAGGATCTGTCCACTCATCCCCTGATGAGCTGAGCAGAACGTAGCGGTTGGATGACAGGTCCATGTCTGCTCTGCTTATGCAAAGCGGACACAGACACAGCCCGCTCTGCTCTATGGGCGGTCAGGTGTAAACGGACTATCTGATCCAGACATATTTTTTGGTGGTATTTGATCACCTCTGTGTTTTTTATTTTTTGTGCTATAAACTAAAATTGAGACTCGACACTTAAAATATATATATATATATATATATATTACTTTCTGCTATAAAACCTATTCAATGGAAAAAGAAAATATCAAATTTCTTCATAAATTTAGGCCAATATGTCCCAGTGTGAAAAGACACACTGGAATGAATGGGAGGCGGTTTTCAGTCGCTTAACAGAAGCCATTTCCAGCACTATTGTGCCTGAAAACTGCCCCAGTGTGAAAGAGGTCTAAGTGTATATTGATTGGTTTGTGCAAAAGTTATAGCGCCTACAAATAATGGGATTATTTTTTTCCATTTTTTACTAGTAATGGTAGCGATCAGTGACTTATAGTGGGACTGTGATATTGCGGCCAGACTTTCTGACACTTTTTGGGAACCAGTGACACTAATACAGGGATCAGGTCTAACAATATGCACTGTCACTGTACTAATGACTGTACTAATGACACAAGCCGGGAAGGGATTTATGCAAAAGTTATAGCGTTTATAAACTATGATATTTTTTTTTTACTAGTAATAGCGGCGATCAGCGACTTAAAGTGGGACTGTGATATATATAGCGGGACTGTGATATTGCGGCGGAAATTCTGACACTTTTTGGGAACCAGTGACACCAATACAGGGATCAGTGCTAACCATATGCACTTTCACTGAACTAATGACACTGGCTGGGAAAGGGATTTGCGCAAAAGTTACAGCGTCAACAAACTATACCCTAAAAAAGCCTTTAATATAATGGGGGCATTTACACTGGCCACTGGCACCCCCAACCACCCACCTGGTGCTGCCCCTTGGATAATGCTAATGCACATGGGGTGATTAGGGTGTTTCCCGGCACACCGTGTGCGCACGCCTATGTGCACTGTGACTGTACAAATGACACTGGCCAGGAAGGGAGTACTATCAGGGGTGATGAAACGGTTAAATGTGTCCCTAGCCTCTGTTTTACTATACTGCAAGGTGGTTTTACTAGGGAAAGAGATAGAATTTATTCCGTGCTTCGCAGGGACACAAACTCCATCCCTTCTCACCTGTCAGAACGGCGATCTGCCTTGTTTACATAGGCAGATCGCTGTTCAGTCTCTCTGCTTAATGATCGGATGTGCTGGAGGACACTTGCTACCTGGAAGTGCGGAATGAGGTATATATACATGATCTGGCGCACAGCTGCCACCTTGTAGCAGTAAAACTGGCACAGCGTGGAGAACGAGTGGTTAAAACAGAGTTTGCTGTCCCTTTCCCATTATTTCACCTGACAGGTAAACGGTAGAGCGCCTGGCCTGGACGTCCCAGGAATAGCAATGGCACTTTTAGGGCAGAGCTGAGCCCTATGACGAGGATAGGTAACTTCCTGTGAAGTTTGCGCTGAGTGGTGCAGAGCTGTGCCAGGGAGGCGGCCGGGCTCTATAATGCCGCTCTATGTGGGACAGCCAGGCGTGCCCATCTCCCTCTCTCTGCCCGCTTCACTTCCAACTTCATCCCGATGTCCGCTCTGGGTCCTCCCCTTCCTACGCGGCCATTTTTAACCAACTCCAAATTCTCGTTTGTTAAAGCCATCTCTCCCCACCCCTTGTCCTAAATTCCCCTCCCTCCCCCCCTCTGCTAAAGCCAGACATGCCGGGGTGAAAGGGGGTCACGGCGCTATTATATAAGGGCAACAGCCTTAGCCTGCATCGCCCAAGAGAAAGGGCCGGCAGACACCCCACCCACTGTAGCCATAAGATGCTGGGACCCGCCACCTACCATGATCCGGCGTCCTCACCACAATCACACCACCTTCACCACAAAGCGGGCATGTCCTGGGCTGCGGCACAGGCTCGTAGTAGGTCCGGGGAAGGGAGGTGATGAGCTGGCCATCAGAGCTCCTTTGTATGAGAGGCGGGTGTCAGTGCCCCTGTCTGCTCTCCCCAGTGCTGGCAATGAAATGCTGAGTAACATAGTACTGTGAGATCCTCTACTGCCCTCCCCGCTGCTCCAACTGGGGAATTACTGGGCCGGAGGGAGGGGAGAGGGAGTTGGGAATAAAGGAGCACCCTAAAATAAAGACAGGCACTGCTCTCACTGGCACTGCCCGCACACACGCCAGCCTCGGCCCCAGCATCGCCTCACACACCACATCGCCTCACACGCAGCAATTTTACTTCCTCATACGAATGTAATAAACATGTCAGTAGTTCTATACGGCTATACATGTGTTAGGTGTTCACCGGCCGTTCATACGGCGCACTCGGTGACAAGACTACATTTCGGTGTCTTTAAGTTCATATCCGTATTTAGTGTGACCCCTCGTCACCTCACCCATTTCCCTCCCTCACCGACACACTGCTATTCCCCTCCTCCTCCTCTACATGTCCCCTCCCTCTCTTTACACAATGATATCTGTACCCATCTGGCGTGTGCCCCCTGGCATCTGCAAGGGTGAAGGAGGAGCTCGGCTTGCTCTTCCCGCCTTCACCCACCTCACAATTAACCTTCTCTTTCCTTGTTCTGCTCTCACATCCCTGCCTCAGTTTAATGGAAGCTTCCTTTTCAGTCAAAAATACTGAGTTATAAAGGAAAAGTGAACCCAAATACTAATATTTCATAGAAGCTTTAAGACCGCTTTCACACTGAGGCAGTTTTCATGCGTTGTAGCGCTAGAAATAGCACCTGAAAACTGCCGCCCGAATGTGAAAGCCTGAGTGCTTTCACACTGGGGTGGTGCGCCTGCGGGACGGTAGAAGTCCTGCAAGCAGCACCTTTGGGAGCGCTGCATACCCATTGCAATAAATAAAAAAGCTTTAGAAAGGGCACTTTTAACCCTTTTTGCGACTGCTATCGGGAGTTAAAAGTGCTCCGCTAGCAGCCGAAAAGCGCAACTTAAACAACGCTAAAGCGCCACTAACTGACGCTGGGGGGAACTGACTAACAGCCACTGACATCACTAGTGACACTAATACAATGATCAGTACTAAAAATATGCAGTCACTACTAATGACACTGGCTGAGAAGGGGTTAAAGTGGTATTAAAGGTTCAATTTAAAAAAAAATAACAAACATGTTATACTTACCTGCTCTGTGCAGTGGTTTTGCACAGTGTGTCCCCGATCCTCTTCTTCCCAGATCCCATGCTGGGACTCCTGGCTCCTCCTCCTTGACCAGTAGCCCCAATAGCAGGACTCTTGCTATGGGGGCACTGGTGCATGCTCGCTCCAGAGCCCTGCTCTATGCGTCTATAAGATAAATAGAGCCACGGCTCAGCCCCCCCCCCCACTCTCTCCTCATTGACTGGTCAATGGCTCATGCTGTCTCAGCCAATGGGGAGAGGGAGTCTGATGAACTCGCAGATCAGCTCCCGCTGTGTCTAATCACGTGCGCATGCACGCCCCCAGACCTGGAAGTGTCTTACGTGATCCGGCAAAAAGCGTCCGCAGTATATGTACGGTCGGCAGTCCGCAAGGCATTAACCACTTATTATACCGCCGCATACACTGCGGCAGGGCAGCCTTAGGTGCAAAATCACGTACCTGATTTTTTTTCTTCTGGCCACGGTGCGCCTAAACCTGCCACCGGTTTCCCGCTGTGATTGGACACAACAGCAGGTCCGGCGATCGTTCCGTGAGAGGCAGATCTCAGTTCTGCTAGTAAGTAAGACAGCGATCTTGTGTTTCTGCTAAGCAGGAATACGGATCTCTGTCTTCCTACAGTTATACCACCCCCCACACACACAGTAAGAAAGCACTCCCAGAGAACACATTTAGACCCGGTTCACACTGGGGCGTCCCATTCTAGTGAATAGAACCGTTCTAATAGGAGCGCCGCAAGTCGCTCCGACTTAGAAAAAGGTTCTTGTACGACTTTAGGGGCGACTCGGGGCGACCTGCATTGACTTCTATACAGAAGTCATTTTGCAAGTCGCCTTAGATGTCGTCTTCATGTCGCCCCCGAAGTCGTGCCGCCCCTGTGTGAACCGGCTCTAACCCTTTGATCACCTCTGATTTTAACCCCTTCCCTGCCAGTGTCATTAGTACAGTGACAGTGCATTTTTTTTAGCACTGATGACTGTATTAGTGTCACTGATCCCCAAAAAGTGTAACTTAATGTCCAATTTATCGGAATGTCGTAGTCCCGCTAAAAATCGTTGATCGCTGCCATTACTAGTAAAAAAATAAAATAAATAAAAATGTCATAAATATATGTACTGTAGTTTGTAGACACTATGGGGCAGAAATCTGTTACGCTGCGGCGTAACGTATCCCATTTACGTTACACCGCCGCAGGTTTACAGCGTAAGTGCCTGATTCACAAAGCACTTACCTGTAAACTTGCGGCGGCGTAGCGTAAATCCGCTCGGCGCAAGCCCGCCTAATTCAAATGGGGCGGGCACCATTTTAATTAGGCGTGTTCCCGCGCCGAACGTACTGCGCATGCTCCGTCCCTAACATTTCCCGACGTGCATTGCGCTAAATGACGTCGCAAGGACGTCATTGGTTTCGACGTTAACGTAAATGGCGTCCTGCGCCATTCACGGATGACTTACGCAAACGACGTGAAATTTAAAATTTCGACGCGGGAACGACGGCCATACTTAACATTGGCTAGGCCATCTAGAGGGCACCCTTAGTTTTACACCGCGTATCTCTACGGAAACGTAAATTTAGAGCGACGGGCAAGGCGGACGTTCGTGAATCGGCGTAACTAGTCATTTGCATATTCTACGCCGACCGCAATGGAATCGCCACCTAGCGGCCAGCCTAGAATTGCAGCCTAAGATCCGACGGTGTAAGTCAATTACACCTGTCAGATCTTAGGGCTATCTATGCGTAACTGATTCTATGAATCAGACGCATAGATACGACAATCGTATCTCAGAGATACGATGGCGTATCAGGAGATACGCCATCGTATCTCTTTTGTGAATCTGGCCCTATAACTTTTGACAAACCAATCAATATACGCATTTTGGAATTCTTTTACCAAAAATATGTAGCAGAATACATAGGGGTAGATTCAGGTAGATTGGCGCATCTTTATACCGGCGTAGCGCATCTCATTTGCGATACGTCGACGTATATCAGAGAGGCAAGTACAATATTCACAATGCACTTCCTCCTAACGTTGCGCCGGCGTAACTTAATTTCGTCGGCGTAAGCCGGCGTAAGTGTAAGTGGGTGTGACCTTATGCAAATGATGGTCGAAACGTGGAGTAGTGATATACGCCCGGCGTATTCTGAACGGAGCATGCGCAGTGAAGTGGACGTATGATCGCTCCCCTGTGCACATGCTCACAACTACACCGGCCCAACTTCCTGGGATACGCAGAGCCTATAAATACGCCCAGACATGCGCCCGTCCGGCGCAAAAGTACATCCTGATTTCCCCCCCCCCTATAGGGAAAGTACTTTTGCTAAGCAATGGTGGCTGGTGCAAATACCGAGAAGAAGGATCGGAGGAAGAGAAACTATTGCCCGGAGGAGAGGGCAATTATTGTTGCGGGCATAGTGACACATGATAAGTATCTCCATGGTGCCCTCAGTAACCAGACAAGCAAGGCCCGCAAAAAGGAGATCCTGACGGAGCTCAGCCTGCAGGTCAGTGCCGTGGGCAATGCCACCAGGACCACACAAGATATCCAAAAGAAGATCAATGATCTTAAAAGGAATGTCCGTGAGAAGTTGGGTGCAATAACAAGTCATGCCAGGGGCACGGGAGGAGGACCACCCTGTACTGTGCGGTTGACCCCGGAGGACGAGATGATCGCCCAATGCCTGCAGCGTGAGCAGGTGGAGGGCATGGAGGGGTACGACTCCGGACACCAGGCCTTGAGGACAGGTAAGTGTGTTTTAGCTCCTATACGGTGTGTAGCATGTGAGGGGGTGGAAGGGAACATGTGACAAGTGTGTGGGTCCACCAACATGTGAATGGTTTGTGTCATCCACAGATGTGCAGGAGGGAGCTGGGCCGTCGTCGGCTGCAGGGCGACCCACGCCATCCAGGGTTGAGAGTGCCCATACCTCTCCCCTGGAGGAAGTAGAGGAGGAGCACGGGGACCTGGAGGATGCCATTTTTATCCTTGAAAAAAATCCCAGCATCCCTGAACCATCTCAACCCTCCTCCCCCATCCCTGAACCCTCTCAACCTTCCTCCCCCATCATGGGACCCTCACAGCCCTCCTCCCCCATCAGTGAACCATCCCAACCCTCCTCCTTCATCAGGGAAAGCTCCACACGGGCCTCCCCATATGCACGGCCCCAAGCCTCTCCTGCCCCCAGGAAGGCCACCAAAAAAACGAGAGGGGTTCCAGAGGCCATCCAGGAAACCCTTGCGAGGGATCAGGCCCGCCAGACCCAGCATGTGGGTGCTGTTGCACGGGACATAAAGCGGCTCGCAGACAGCCTGGCCTCCTCGGCCCAGATACCAAAGTGTTTGGGGGATATCAGCGCCAATTCTGCAGCAGTTGCGACATGTGTTGGGGAGCTGCAGGTCACGACCTCCCGCCTGGTGTCTGAGGTCAAGAGCCTCAAAGTGGCTGTAAAGGCCAATACGGCAGAGGTGAGGCACCTGAGGCGGCAACAAAATCTCAACACCACCCACCAGCTGCGGATGCACGCTGAGACCACCGCGGTGCTCACCCGTATAGCGGTGGCGTCGGAGGGTAGGCAGCCATAACCTGCCAAGAGTGGGAGACTTGAGGAGGAGTCTCCAGATGATGCCCCACCCCCACCTGAAGTTGCCCCCAGGCAAGTAAGGAGCCAAAGTCGGGGGGCACCAGGCAGAGCCCACGACGGGGCAATTGATTATTTTATTTATTTTTTGTTCATCTCCAGTGAGGAGATTTTATTTTATTTTATCTCCGGTGAGGAGATTTTTTTTTATTTTATCTCCGGTGAGGAGATTTTTTTTATTTTATCTCCGGTGAGGAGCGTTTTGATTTATTTTAATACTGCACAAGATCAGTAGTGCAGGCTACAGTGTGACTGGTGTGTGAATGTGGGGGGTGACACTCCTGACAGTAAGGGGTGTCACTCTCGGTCGTTGGGGAGAAGTGATCCCCACGACCTTGTGAATGTGATATGAATGGTCAGCAACATAATTGGAGCCTTGACGTGGTGTTGCTGCTCCCAAGTCCTGCATGGTGGACTTGGGCTAATCCAATGTGAAGTGGATGTGCTGTGTGTGAGCTAGGGACCACAGTGGTGTGCATGCGTACATTCTCCTTGTGCAATGATGAATGTGTGTGTTTAACGTGCAAACATGCCTACCACGAGGCATCTCCTGACTGCTGTTCCCTCAGCAGACGGGGTAGCCTCGGTTAGGGGGGGACTGTGTGGTTCGGGGGTCAGGTCATCACATAGGTCAATCTCCAGGCCCTTTCTCATGGCGTAGTTGTGCAGAATGCAATATGCACCGATGATCTGGCACACAAAGTTTGGGGAATACAACAGGGTCCCCATGGACTTATCCAGGCATCGGAAACGGGACTTCAGGAGGCCAAATGTGCGTTCCACCACTGCATGGGTACGTATGTGTGCAGCATTGTATTTTCTCTCTCCTCTGGTTTGGGGATTCCGGTATGGAGTCATGAGATGGGGCCCAAGTGCATATGCCGCGTCACCTGGAAGGGAAAAGACAGGAGGATGTTAGTCATGCATGTGCCCCTCGTGATGTCTGCATCATGGGGTCGGACAGTCATGCCTGACACCCATGTCACTCACCAACCAGCCAGCTGTTCCCATACACGTTCTGTTCGAATTCCATTGGGATGTTGCTTTGACGGTATATGTAGCTGTCGTGGCTGGACCCGGGGTGTTTGGCACGTACATGCCATATGAGGCATTGGGCATCGGCTATCACCTGTACGTTGATGGAATGCCAATGCTTACGATTGCGGTACATGTGCTCTGTCTCACGGGGGGGCCGTAGTGCCACTTGTGTGCAATCAATGGCCCCCACGGTGCGTGGGAATCCTGCAATACTGAAGAAATCCGCCATTGCCTTATGCCGCAGATGCTCCTGGGTGGGTCTAATGATGTGGTGGGACATGCATCTGAGGATTGCGGGGACAACCTGGTGCACACATCTGCTGATGGTGGATTGTGACATCCCAGCCACTACTCCACTTGTACGCTGAAATAATCCACTTGCAAGGAAATGGAGTGTTGCCGAGACCTTGACCAGTGGCTGCACTGCATGTGAGCGTTTTGTCTTGCTGGTGAGGTCATCATGCAGGGTTCTGGCTATTTCCTGGATGGCTTCAGGGCTGAATCTGAAGATGCGATACACTTCCAAATCACCCATGCCAAAGACGTTAATGCGCGTTCGGTACATCCTCTCCCGTGCCCTCCTACGTGGCGGTGGACCCATTAGTAGTGCTAGGACCACGGCTGCCATGTGTTGTCCTGCAAGTGTGGTTGCTCAGCTTGTCCGTAATGGTGCTGCTGAAGCTGCTCTCCAGCTGTCTGGTGCAAAGTTACCCGTGCTTTATGAGGGGTAACTTTAGGCCAGGCGTACAACTTACGCGCACCGTGCGTAGCCTGCGCCGGACGCGCGTATGTTCGTGAATCGGCGGATCTCCCTCATTTGCATATTTGCATACAAAATCAATGGGTGCGCCAGATACATTCGGCGTAAATATGCGCCCGTGCTACGCTGGCGGAGAAAAGTTACGTCGGTCGGGAGAAGCCTATTTTCAGGCATATCTAGTTCTGTGGGTACGGCGCAAAGATACGACGGCGCACATTTACATTTACACTTACTCAAGATACGTCGGCGTAAGTCCTACCTGAATCTACCCCATACTGTATTGACCTAAATTGATGAAGACATTTTTTTTTTTACATTTTTTTATTGGGGATATTTATTATAGCAGAAAGCAACAAATATAGTTATTTTTTTTAAAATTGTCAATCTTTTTCGGTTTACAGCGCAAAAAAAACGCAGAGGTGATCAAATACCACCAAAAGAAAGCTCTGTTTGTGGGAACAAAATGTAATCAATTGAAAAAAAGGGGAGAGTGTCGCCTCTTTTGAAATAGAGGTACAAGGAGTAAAAATTGTGCCTACATCCCATTGAATATAGAAAATAATATGACCACAAATATTTAACAACTTTTAGGTGCTTGAGGCCAACAGAGGTCAATATTTGGGTCAGGGGTTGGGGGGAAGGGGATTTTGGGGGGGACTTTTCGCGGCACTGATACAAACAATCTGGTAAAAGGTATCGATATTTATTTAACAAGAAAAATACAAATATAATACAAAAGAAAATTTAAGAACAATCCCCACATTATACATCAGAAAGCAATTAACAGACTGTGTTTTAGTGGAATCGATGACCTCGACCGGTTTCGCGGTTTTACCGCTTCTTCAGGAGGAGATTAAGTTCTAAAAGGTATGTATAAACAAGTGAATAACAAGCAAAACATACAAAAATATGTATACATTGTGTATAATTCAAAGCAGCGCATTATACAGTGGAGCAAAGCACTCACCCAGGTTGGTCATATGGTCGGACGTGGAGCCTGGCAAAAGCCTTCTGAGGCGCGTGGAGGGGGATATTTTTATTTAGACGGGCTCTATTAGGATAAGGAATAGAATGAGTAATATGTATAGGGGGGGATGGTCGGTTAATTATTGAGGTATGGATCACCAGGGGGTGAGGAAGGTGTGTAAGAGACCAGCCAGGACAAAGAGGACAAAGAAGAGGGGGGGGGGAATGAAGAAAAAAGGAGGAAAGAAGGAGGAAGAAGGGAAAAGAGAAAGAAGAAGAGGAAAGAGGGGGGGGGAAAAGACTGGGGGGAGAGAGAAGGATTGAATGGGGAGGTCAGTAAGGTAAGGAATAAACAGGGAGAAAGAAGGGAGACCAGGAGGGTAGGGAAGGGAAACCTCCCAGGAATGGGAGTGACTATATATTAGCACTGGGTTGGGGTCACGGAAGAGGGGGGGGGCGTAGGAGGGGGATGGGGAAAAGAAAAAAGGGAAGGGGAAGGAAGAAGTGGGAAAAGGAAAAAGGGGGAAGTAGGGGAAGGGAGAGGGGAAAAAACAAAAAGAGGGACGGGAAGCGAGTGTTAGAACGGGGCAGGGGGAAAGGGGAGGTGGGAGGGAAGGAGGGGGGAAGGGGAAGGAAAGGGGAGGTTATTAGGAGAAAGGAAGAAAAGAAGAAAAAAGGGGGAGGGGGGGGGGGGAAATGGTGAAGGAGCAAGAGGATATTGGTAGAAAAAGAAAAAGTGGGCAATGACCATGAGAAGGGGGGAATATAAGGGAAAGGGAAGGGGGAAAAAACAAAAAGGCAAAAGTATTGGTGATGTGTGAAGGGTGAGGAAGATAAAAAAGGTGGACAAAAAAAGGGGGGGGAGGGGGAGAGGACTGGTGAGGAAAAGGAGGGGGGATTTAACTGTGAGCAGGGATTAGAAATATTAAAAGGGGAAGGGAAATTTGGAGGGGAGAGGAAGGAAAAGGGGGAAATTGGGGGACCAGTGGGAAGCACCAACATATACACATCAAGAGTGCGGTATTGCATAAGAGATTGTGAAAAAAGAAATTCAGTAAAACAGTGATAAATTAAAGAGATCTATCACCAAGCACCTTACTAAAGTTAAAAGTACCCATCACCAGGATAACCAATCAATAATAGGAAAGTTCCCCATAGGGGCCTTACCATCAATATATTAATAATACACAAATTACTGGGGCACAAGGAGTAAGGTAGAATCAGCCTTATGTAGTAGCTTTACATTGCCAGGATAAGGGCAATCGCTGTACACTCGGTCCAACTGAGGAATCCAAAGGAGGAAATATTTATCCATAGAAGCAATTACCAGATCAAAGGTAGAGCAGTCTTAGTGACAAGCATCAAGTGTACTCACCTCGAATGCAAGACATTCACATGTGTCCCCAGGGAGAGCATCCGTGCTAACTCACAGAAGCGGCTGTGTAAGCCGCTTTTGTAAGTATCCCTGGACGGCGTGTGACGTCATCGAATTGCGACGCCGCCGCCGTCCAACGTCCCACCAACCCCTGCACGTGAGTGCGTGGGTGTGTAGCTGCTGACCCAATGGCAATGCGCCAGGTCATAGGCTACAAACTGAGAGCTCCCATTGGTGCTCACAGCCGGGGACGACACACCACGCGCCAATAGGAAGGGAAAAGAACCAGGTGCACGGCCCAATCAACCAGCCGGGGTGTCTGAGCTCCGAAAATTCGCTGTATTGTAAACAAAAATACATAGACATTTGCATTGCATGTAAAATGATACACGTATTCAATACTAAATATATATAAATAGCGTGGGATTACCCCATCACAATGCTTGGCTGTTAGTTAAGAGTTAAGGGTCCTTTTTACCAAGATAGGGTATGGAGATAACATCACATGATTACCCTCTAATGTCCATATATATATGTATGTATATTTTTTGGGGGCAGATAGATGCCTCCACATTAATGCCACAACCTATTTAGGGATAATTGGCAATTAGGACATCAGTGTGTTTTTCCAAAAAGAAGGAAAAGCACGGGGAAAAGAGGGGGGGAAGAAAAGGGGGGGGGGAAAGACGGGGGGGAAAGAGAACCGCCATCTAGGGGGTTGGAGAAGGATCTCAATACTAGCGTAAGAAAGATTTATAGGAGTTCATTTCATTTAATCCTGGAAAGGTTGTGGCATCGAGATGCTCGATCCACAGACATTCTTTCTGTAGAATAGTCCTATTCCAGTCTCCACCCCGTGGATGTTGTGGAATTATTTCCAAGATAAAAAACTTTACGACAGAAAGGTCATATCTATGATATAGTCCGATATGACGCCCTACTGTTGTTAATTTCCCTACATCTGAATCGTAAAGGTGATCACCCATACGTTGCCGGAATTCTCTAAAGGTCTTGCCTATATAAAAGGCTCCACAAATACAAATCATGAGATAAACAATACCCTTCGTGCCACAATTGGCAGAGAATGGGGGGTAAAAGTCCTTGCCATTGGGTAACAGAAAATGATCGCCCTCCATCACCCATGGGCATCTTGGACAGCTGCCACATCTGTAGGTGCCCCTGGGTGATGTGTGCGCTGTATCCTCCGTAGTGTAATGACTACTGGTCAGTCGGTCGCGTAGTGAATAAGCCCGACGAAATACCAGTTCGGGTTGTTGTTTAACATATTTCTTCAAAATATTGTTTTCAGCGAGGATGTGCCAGTTAGCTTGCAATATGTTGCGTAAATCATTATGATGTGCAGAGTACGTTGTGATGAATCGTACTGATTCATGTATACGTTTTTTAATATTTTTAGAGGGGTCATACAGCAAGGATTGCCTAGGTCGAAGGCACGCCCTGTTGTAGGCCTTTTTCAGATTAGTGTGGGTGTATCCACGAGCAAGGAGACGATCTCGTAATTCATCTGCCTGTCTCTTAAAATCTGTAGGTGTTGTACAATTCCTCCGCAGTCGTAAGTATTGGGCAAATGGGATACTTCGAATGAGGGGCCTAGGGTGGGCACTCGAGGCACATAAGAGGGTGTTTCCAGCTGTCGGCTTCCTGTAAAGATCAGTATATAATGTACCATCCGCTTGTTTGATGACAGTCAGGTCCAGGAAGGGGACCTGGCTCTTATCAAACACCACCGTAAACTTCAAATTAAACTCGTTGATGTTAAGCATCTGTACAAACTCAAGTAGGGACTCACTGGAACCTGTCCAGATAATGAACAGGTCATCTATGAATCGATACCATACCAGTATCTTGTCCATAAATCTACTGTATAATTCGTTTGCATTTAGAAAACGTTCCCATGCACCCAAATATAGGTTTGCGTAGGCTGGGGCACAGGAGGTGCCCATAGCCACGCCCTGGGTTTGTAGAAACAGTTGATCGTTAAAAATGAAGTGATTCCTGGTCAAGATAAACAGTAACAACTGTAAAACAAAATTCACCAGCGGCCAGGAGGTGTTCTCCTGTTCATAAAGGAAAGAGCCAGCCATCCTGACACCCTGCTCGTGGGGGATGCTTGAGTACAGGGCCTCTACATCCAAAGCCACGAGCAGGGCGTCAGGAGGGACTTGGATTCCCTCAATGTGTCTCAATAAGTCCGAAGTGTCTCTAATAAAGGACGGGAGACTGGTCACGTGTGGCATAAGAAAGGCATCAACAAACTTACTAGCATGGTCTGTAAGTGAACCGATGCCTGAAACAATAGGTCGTCCAGGGGGTTTTTGCAAACTTTTGTGGGTTTTAGGGAGGGCATAAAAGGTAGGGAGACGGGGGAATCTAGGGACAAGATACTCGAGGGTGTCCTTGTCTATTAGGCCTTTGTGATAAGCCTCAATGCAGATTGTCTTTAATTCAAAAGTAAATGAGTCAATGAGGTTAGGAGAAATGCGGCAATACCAGTGATGATTATTTAGTATGGATAGGCACATCTCCTGATAAAACAAGTGTGTCATCAGGACAATGTTGCCCCCCTTATCTGACTGTTTTATTACAATTTCGGGGTTCTTTTGTAAGGTTTTTAATGCTTTAGTTTGATTCTCAGTTAGGTTTGGGGTGATCTTCTGCCATTCCTGTCGTTTCAGGTCACGTATTGTGGCCTGTACGAAGGACCAGATTGTGGGACAGGTCATTAAATCCGGGAATTTCCTAGAGGGAAGGCGGAACATTTTGGGGGGAGAGGGGGGGGGGGAGGGGGATGTGGAGATGGAGGCTCCTGGGATGGATTGGGATCCGGAACGGAGGGAGATTCCGTGTCTTCCGGATTACTCTCGTCGTAAAGAAGCATGAGATCGCGGAGTGCACGGAACTCTGCCACTGAGAATTGCTTGGTGCGCTCCGCGAGCTCATGCTCCAACCTTACACGATTTCGATCATTATCAAAAATGAATTTATATGTCAAATTCCGGGCAAAAAGGTAAAGGTCTTTGATTGTGTGTGTTACTTTAAGAGGGTCGAGTGGGCAAAAGCCCAGCCCTAGTTGTAGGACTGAGGATTGATCCTCAGATAGTGCATGGGGGGTGAGATTTATGATATTCAATTGATTATTTTGAGGGGAGTCGGTTGTAGTGGGGTGGGTAGAGTTTGGTTGGGTTTTAGGACGAAAGTGTCCAGGTTTCCTTGTTGTTTTTTTAGGTCTAAAAAAATAGTCTCGTCACTGATTTTTGTGTATCTGTTGGTCATCAGGGCCGTATTCAGTACCTTGGGAATAGCACCATGTAGTGACGTGGATATTGCTAGATTGTCCATGGATACATTGGTGTCGACTAAGTCACCTGCTGTAGGTACACGTTTTTGAATATTCTTAAGAGCTTTCTTATCTTTTTTAGTCAAGGGCGGGTGAGGAGGGGTCACTCCACCATATCTTAATCTCTTACGGGTAGAGATAGTCCCTGGGGTACTTAGGGGTTGTGTACCACTGATCTGGGAAGCCATAGAGGAAATTGATGAGTCAGATTCAATTTCGGTGTTAAGGTTACCGGGATGTCTTTCTTACGCTAGTATTGAGATCCTTCTCCAACCCCCTAGATGGCGGTTCTCTTTCCCCCCCCCCCTTTTCTTCCCCCCCTCTTTTCCCTGTGCTTTTCCTTCTTTTTGGAAAAACACACTGATGTCCTAATTGCCAATTATCCCTAAATAGGTTGTGGCATTAATGTGGAGGCGTCTATCTGCCCCCAAAAAATATACATACATATATATATGGACATTAGAGGGTAATCATGTGATGTTATCTCCATACCCTATCTTGGTAAAAAGGACCCTTAACTCTTAACTAACAGCCAAGCATTGTGATGGGGTAATCCCACGCTATTTATATATATTTAGTATTGAATACGTGTATCATTTTACATGCAATGCAAATGTCTATGTATTTTTGTTTACAATACAGCGAATTTTCGGAGCTCAGACACCCCGGCTGGTTGATTGGGCCGTGCACCTGGTTCTTTTCCCTTCCTATTGGCGCGTGGTGTGTCGTCCCCGGCTGTGAGCACCAATGGGAGCTCTCAGTTTGTAGCCTATGACCTGGCGCATTGCCATTGGGTCAGCAGCTACACACCCACGCACTCACGTGCAGGGGTTGGTGGGACGTTGGACGGCGGCGGCGTCGCAATTCGATGACGTCACACGCCGTCCAGGGATACTTACAAAAGCGGCTTACACAGCCGCTTCTGTGAGTTAGCACGGATGCTCTCCCTGGGGACACATGTGAATGTCTTGCATTCGAGGTGAGTACACTTGATGCTTGTCACTAAGACTGCTCTACCTTTGATCTGGTAATTGCTTCTATGGATAAATATTTCCTCCTTTGGATTCCTCAGTTGGACCGAGTGTACAGCGATTGCCCTTATCCTGGCAATGTAAAGCTACTACATAAGGCTGATTCTACCTTACTCCTTGTGCCCCAGTAATTTGTGTATTATTAATATATTGATGGTAAGGCCCCTATGGGGAACTTTCCTATTATTGATTGGTTATCCTGGTGATGGGTACTTTTAACTTTAGTAAGGTGCTTGGTGATAGATCTCTTTAATTTATCACTGTTTTACTGAATTTCTTTTTCACAATCTCTTATGCAATACCGCACTCTTGATGTGTATATGTTGGTGCTTCCCACTGGTCCCCCAATTTCCCCCTTTTCCTTCCTCTCCCCTCCAAATTTCCCTTCCCCTTTTAATATTTCTAATCCCTGCTCACAGTTAAATCCCCCCTCCTTTTCCTCACCAGTCCTCTCCCCCTCCCCCCCCTTTTTTTGTCCACCTTTTTTATCTTCCTCACCCTTCACACATCACCAATACTTTTGCCTTTTTGTTTTTTCCCCCTTCCCTTTCCCTTATATTCCCCCCTTCTCATGGTCATTGCCCACTTTTTCTTTTTCTAGCAATATCCTCTTGCTCCTTCACCATTTCCCCCCCCCCTCCCCCTTTTTTCTTCTTTTCTTCCTTTCTCCTTTCTACTAATAACCTCCCCTTTCCTTCTCCTTCCCCCCTCCTTCCCTCCCACCTCCCCTTTCCCCCTGCCCCGTTCTAACACTCGCTTCCCGTCCCTCTTTTTGTTTTTTCCCCTCTCCCTTCCCCTACTTCCCCCTTTTTCCTTTTCCCACTTCTTCCTTCCCCTTCCCTTTTTTCTTTTCCCCATCCCCCTCCTACGCCCCCCCCCTCTTCCGTGACCCCAACCCAGTGCTAATATATAGTCACTCCCATTCCTGGGAGGTTTCCCTTTCCTACCCTCCTGGTCTCCCTTCTTTCTCCCTGTTTATTCCTTACCTTACTGACCTCCCCATTCAATCCTTCTCTCTCCCCCCAGTCTTTCCCCCCCCCTCTTTCCTCTTCTTCTTTCTCTTTTCCCTTCTTCCTCCTTCTTTCCTCCTTTTTTCTTCATTCCCCCCCCCCCCCTCTTCTTTGTCCTCTTTGTCCTGGCTGGTCTCTTACACACCTTCCTCACCCCCTGGTGATCCATACCTCAATAATTAACCGACCATCCCCCCCTATACATATTACTCATTCTATTCCTTATCCTAATAGAGCCCGTCTAAATAAAAATATCCCCCTCCACGCGCCTCAGAAGGCTTTTGCCAGGCTCCACGTCCGACCATATGACCAACCTGGGTGAGTGCTTTGCTCCACTGTATAATGCGCTGCTTTGAATTATACACAATGTATACATATTTTTGTATGTTTTGCTTGTTATTCACTTGTTTATACATACCTTTTAGAACTTAATCTCCTCCTGAAGAAGCGGTAAAACCGCGAAACCGGTCAAGGTCATCGATTCCACTAAAACACAGTCTGTTAATTGCTTTCTGATGTATAATGTGGGGATTGTTCTTAAATTTTCTTTTGTATTATATTTGTATTTTTCTTGTTAAATAAATATCGATACCTTTTACCAGATTGTTTGTATCAGTGCCGCGAAAAGTCCCCCCCAAAATCCCCTTCCCCCCAACCCCTGACCCAAATATTGACCTCTGTTGGCCTCAAGCACCTAAAAGTTGTTAAATATTTGTGGTCATATTATTTTCTAAAATGTAATCAATCTTATTTGGGAGCAACATCGCACGACTGCTTAAATGTCAGTTAAAGCAACGCAGTGCAGTATCACAAAAATAGCCTGGTCATTAAGGTAGGTGAACCTTCCAGAGCTGAAGTGGTGGAACCCCCACAAAACGGCAGCAGCTACAAATACTGTAGGGCACTTACTGTACCTGTCCAGGCATCCAACAGTGTCCTCACGAGAGACGAGTTTTGAATCTGCTCTCGGGTGCTGGCACCGCCATCTTGGCTAAGAGAAACTTGCAGTGAAGCCTTGCGCTTTACAGACGGTTTTCCACTGCGCATCTGTGAATCGCAATGCACTTTGAGAATGGGCCGGGACGGAGGGGGGCTGAACTGCGGCGAATTGAGCCGAAAGTGGAAGCGGTTTCACTGGAGGCAGACAAGCATAACTTAACCAGTTAACAACGGACCCGGCGCATCACGGATGAACGTAAATCGGCGCTGACAGCGGCGGTTTACCACGTGATCGCTCCGTCCAATGATGGAGCGATCACTTGTAAACAAACCAGCGTCATGTAATGACGACGGTTCCTCCCTCCCCTCTCTGTACCGAACGGTACAGTGTGAGAGGAGAGGGGGGGGGGGAGAGAGCAGATGCAGCACGAGTGCTGTGGGCTGGATCTGTGACACATGCAGTCACAGATCCAGCCAGCCATCCATCCCTGCTCAGCCATCCCTGCCCCATACTGTGCAATACTACACACCTATACTGTGCAATACTCTGCAATACCCCACACTACTCTGCAATACCCCACACTACTCTGCAACGTCGCCTATGGGGATTTTTAAGTACCGAAGTTTGGCGCCATTCCACGAGCGTGTGCAATTTTGAAGGGTGACATGTGGGGTATCTATTTACTCAGCGTAACTTCATCTTTCACATTTATGCAAAAGAATGAAAAAAAAATACAAAATTTGCTAAATTGCACTAGTTTAAAGGAACCTATTTAGAAAATAAAAACAAACCTTTACAACCCCTTTAAGGGCTCGTTCACACCAATACCTGCATGAAAACCGATGGGAAAACTGCACAGATTTCACTTGCAGAGACATCAGTTTCACATCAGTTTTCATGCGCGTTGCAGTCAGTTTATATGCATACATAAAACTGCATACACATTGCAGAAAAAAATCTGCACGTTGTGGTGTGAACTGGGCACACAGAGAACCATTGGCCCGGATTCAGGTAGATTTGCCCCTTATTTGCGGAGGCGCAGGGCAGCGTTTTTGCCCTGCGCCCCCGCAAATTTACTGCGCTACCCGCGATTCACGGAGCAGTAGCTCCGTAAATTGCGTGTGCGCTGTGTAAATGAACCCGTAGGGGGCGGAATCATTTAAATTAGGCGCGCTCCCGCGCCGAGCGTAGAGCGCATGCTCCGTCGGGAAACTTTCCCGACGTGCATTGCGGCAAATGACGTCGCAAGGACGTCATTTGCTTCAAAGTGAACGTGAATGGCGTCCAGCGCCATTCACGAATCACTTACGCAAATTACGTAAAATTCGAACATCGCAACGCGGGAACGACGGGTATACTTTAGCATTGTCTGCCCCTGCTATTAGAAGGGGCAGCCTTACGCTAAACACGCCGTACGGAAACAACGTAAATTGCGTACGCAGGGCTCGCGCAACATTGTGAATCGGTGTTAGTATGCAACTTGCATACTATACACTGAGCACAATGGGAGCGCCCCCTAGCGCTCATCGCTAGAATGCAGCCTAAGATATGCGTGGCATAAGAGTCTAATGCCACGCAGATTTTAAGCTGCAATCGGCGTTACGATGTTCCTGAATCAGGAGCATTCGTAACGCCGGGGCAAGTAAGCAATTGCGCTGTGTAACCTATGGTTACACAGGCGCAATTCCTTCTTGAATCTGGGCCATTGTTTTTTTGTAACCTTGCAGAACGCATCCAGAAAAACTGACATCTTTGCACCATGGTGAGAATAAGTCCTTAAAGTGGAGTTCCACCCGTTTTTGTTTTTTTTATTCCTAAAAATCTCTAAATAAATAGATAAAAATATTTTTTTATACTTACCTGAAAGGGCGGTTGCTATGCGGAAGTAGCTCTTCTGCCTCTTCTTCCACCACGGTGGATCTTCTGGCTCGTCCTACTACTCTGTGTCTTCAGGTGAATAAGCTGCGCTGCCTTCTGGCAACTGTGTGTATCCCACACAGCGCCACGTGAGTCGCGCATGCGCAGTAGGAAACGGGCAGTGAAGCCGTAAGGCTTCACTACCTGTATCCCTTAGTAAGGATGGAGGCGCCAGAACCAAACGATCGCCGTCGGGGAACCGGTAAGTGTCCTTATTTAAAGTCAGCAGCTACACTGTTAGTAGCTGCTGACTTTAAAGAAAAAAAAAATTGCGGGTGGAATCCAACTTTAACCACTTGACATCCCGCCCATAGTCATATGACATCCACAGATGGGATCTCCCATCCTGGGTGGACGTCATATGACGTTCTGGGCTTGCCTGCCGGGCACCCGCGATTGCCGGCAATCACGGCAGGACCGTGGATCTGTGTGTGTAAATCCACAGTCCTGTCAGGTGAGGAGACCGATGTGTGTTCCCAGTACAGAGGAACACACATCGGTCTCCTCCCCTTGTGAGTCTACAGTTAGTCTACAGTTAGAATCACTCACTAGGGAACATATTTAACCCCTTCAGCGCCCCCTAGTGTTAACCCCTTCCTTGCCAGTCACATTTACACAGTAATCAGTGCAGTTTTATAGCACTAATCGCTGTATAAATGTGAATGGTCCCAAAAATGTGTCAAAAGTGTCCGATTTATCCGACGCAATCTCACGGTCACAATAAAAATTGCAGATCGCCGCCATTACTAGTAAAAAAAATAAAATAAATAAAAATGCAATAAATCTATGCCCTATTTTGTAGAAGCTATAATTTTTGCGCAAACCAATCAATATATGCTTATTGCGATTTTTTTAACTAAAAATATGTAGAAGAATACGTATAGGCCTAAACTGTGGATTTTTTTTATAGATTTTTTGGAGATATTTATTACAGCAAAAGGTAAAACATATTGCATTTTTTTTCAAAATTATATTTTTGTTTATAGCGCAAAAAATAAAACCCCCAAAAGAAAGCTCTATTCATGGGAAAAAAAGGACGTCAATTTTGTTTGGGAGCCACGGCGCAATTGTCAGTTAAAGCAACGCAGTGCTAAATCGCAAAAAGTGCTCTGGTAAGAAAGGGGGTAAATTCTTCCAAGGCTGAAGTGGTTAAACTAAACCCTCCTATCCCTTTCAACCATTAGCTGATTAGCTGAGGAGATGTCTACCTGCTTTTAAGGAGGATTGGCTGAGATCATCCATAGAGGACTGCCAGTGAGGCTTATACTGGATGCCCTTTACTATTAGCCTGGAGGTAAGAGTCCTGTGAGCCCAGGGAGGGATGTGTGTATTCATCTGTCAACAATCCTTATCTGATTAAGTGGAAATTCAGCAACACCAGCAGTACCATTTGGCAGCTCCTTGTATTCATTCATTATAGGACTATTTTGCACATTGTCACTTTATCATTCCCTATTGGCATTGGTGATATTATTACTTATTTATTCAAATTTTTTGGGACTTTTTTGCACTTTTACTTGTCGGTTTCATCTATATACTGAGCTTGCGAGCTCTCTAATTATCATTCATCTATTATTTATTATTCACTTATCACTTTGTTTACACTTACCATGTTTGTGTGATACGTTGCACAGAATCCCATTTTATTATTCGTTGCAATACTTTGTCACACTGCATTTGTCTTACAAGCGCAATTTTTTGGGAAAAAATAAATTTTTTAATGAAAAAATAAGACAACGGTAAAGTTAGCCCAATTTTTTGCTCGCAACGGCCAGCTTGACAAGGCAGCGGGAAAAGTGGGACAACCGCTACACATATGTGCCACAACCGACTCCTCAGTGCCCTTTCCTTTGCCCCTCACGTCTGTTTGAAAAAAGCAGCGCATGTTAGTTTCGGTCATGTGTACTGCTCTATGCACACTACAAACTCCACAGTCTGTCTTGAGAGTGAGCAAAAGTGGGTGACTACATCCCTACATACAGTGGAAACATAGCCACCAAACCTAGCCATCCTTTAACAGGAAGTCAGATCACAGAAGCAAAATAATAGAAAATTAGACTTGGAGGTGGAAATCAATAAAATTTGCTTTTATTAGGTAAAGTGATACTAATGTCAGTTTAAACATCAATTGGTTTAAAGTAGAACTTTAGTCATAAAACTAAGTCCTGCAAGATCACTTCAGGTTGGTTCCTTTTATAGTAGGGTGACCAGACATTCCCGGTTTCAGGGGACAGTCCCCAGATTGAGGACACTGTCTCCGGACCAAATCTGTCCCTGGTTTTGTCCCCAGATTGGATTTGAACAGAAGCTGGGGCAATTTCAAAGACAGTCAGTGCCGCTCCCACTAGCTATGGGGGGTGTATTTCTTTTCATTATCTGTGCCCCTTTCTGATGATCATGAGCTGGTCGGAGCGGAGGGAATATTTCTACAGTTTCCGACGCATGCCCATTCAGCTTCGCTCGCATGTTCTTCTGCCTTGGCTCAAATCCCAGCCAGCTGCCTGCCTGCTAATCTCCTTGTCTTCCCCGACGGAGTGATCTTCCTCCACTCCCCACCCAGTAGTAGCCCCGGTGGCCCGGAGGGTAAGACTTGACAGGCTGTGCGGCAGGCGGCGACGGGCAGAGAGTCACTGATTGCTGCCATTACTAGTAAAAAAATGGTCACCTTATTTTATAGGTATAGCTTTGTAAAACTTAAAAAAAGTAACTATACTGCTTAAAACCCAGTAATACACTGTCTTATGCCCCATACAGACGGCCGAGATTTCAGATGGGAAAAAGTCAGTCGGGAATCCTGACGGGAAAAAAGAGAGCCAGTTCTCTTTTCTTTGCCGGGAGGTTTTTGGCAGTTTTCCCGTCAAAAAAACTGCGATGGAGCATGCACACGGACGGGACTCCCGGTCAAAAGCTCTCATCGGATGGAAATCCCGGCCATGTACGGGGCATTACCCTGCTCAGTTGCTCTCCATTTTATGGCACTTTTAGGCACTGCTGAATTTGTAAATGCTGATCTGCTGACAGCTTTAAAGACCTAATCCCTCCTATCATTTACAGCCAAGGCAACTGCTTCTGTTTGATCTGCAACTGCCATGGTGCTGCACATGTGATCAGTTATGACACCAGCCATTTCATTTCATGGCAGTTTGGTTGAGAACACAAGCAAATGTGACAGTTAGCAATCCCTTTATGCCGGGAATGTAACCGTTAAATGGATGGGTTCCACTTTAACGGTTTCAAAAAACAGTTACATTCCCGGCATGCTGGGATTGGTAACTGTCACATCACCCTTGTAAAATCATTAACCACTTGCGGACCGTCCGCCATCATTGTACGTCAGTATTTTGACATAGAATACCAGGTTTATGGCAGCAGATAGTCTCCGCCCAATGGCCTTAAAAGGGAATTATAATTTTTTTGTTGCGAAAAAATACATTTTTTTGTATTTATTTTTTTCATTGCATTTAAGTGTAAATGTGAGATCTCACATTTAAGAGGTCCTGTCATGCTTTTTTCTATTACAAGTGATTTTTACATTCCTTGTAATAGGAATAAAAGTGACCCACACATTTTTTTTAAGAAGGACAGTGTAAAAATAAAAAATATAAAGTAAAATAAATAAGAGAATTTTTTTTTTTAAAGCGCCCATATCGCCGAACTTGCGTGCAGAATTGCCCGAATACGCAAGTCGCGTATGAAAACAGTGTTCAAACCACACAGGTGAGGTATCACTGTGATCGTTAGAACGAGAGAAATAATTCTAGCACTAGACCTCCTCTGTAACTCAAAACTGGTAACCTGTAGACATTTTTAAATGTCGCCTATGGAGATTTTTATGGGTCAAAGTTTGTCGACATTCCACAAGTGGGCGCAATTTTGAAGCGTGACATGTTGGGTATCAATTTACTCTGCATAACATTATCTTTTACAATATAAACAAAATGAGTGGCCACGGGTCTTGTTAAACTCCCTTCCGCAAAAAAGTTTTATCCTATTGTGGGGTCACCAGTTACGGTATTTGTAAATTGAAATCATATCCCCTCTCAACCATCTCTTCTCCAGAGAGAATAAGTTCAGTACTCGCAGCCTTTCTTCATAACTAATATCCTCCAGACCCTTTTTTAAATTTGTTGCTCTTCTTTGTACTCGCTCCATTTCCAGTACATCCTTCCTGAGGACTGCTGCTCGGAACTGGACAGCATAATCCAGGTGCGGTTGGACCAGAGTCATGCAGAGTGGGAGAATTATCGCTTTATCTCTGGAGTTAATCTCCTTTTTAATGCATGCCAATATTCTGTTTGCTTTGTTAGCAGCAGCTTGGCATTGCATGCCATTGCTAAGCCTATCATCTACTAGGACCCCCAGGTCCTTTTCCATCCTAGGTTCCCCCAGAGGTTCTCCCCCCTAGTGTATGGATTGCATTCATATTTTTTCTACATTAAACCTCTTTTACCATGTAGTTGTCCACCCCATTAATTTTTTCAGATCTTCTTGCAAGGTTTGCACATCCTGCGGAGAAGCTATTGCCCTGCTTAGCTTAGTATCATCCGCAAATACAGAGATTGAACTGTTTACCCCATCCTCCAGGTCGTTTATGAACAAATTAAACAGGATTGGTCCCAGAACAGAAACCTGTGGGACCCCACTACCAGTGGCGTAGCATGGGGGGGCAGGGGGGGCCGCCGCACCGGGTGCAATATTGGGGGGTGCGCAATCCCGCACTGTGTCACTTATTTTAAGGTCCGTTAAATTGCGTTTACAGTGTCGCCCTGTGATTGGGCGAATGTGGTCATGTGCTCCAGCGGGGCTGGCCAGTCCTTGAACATGGGTGGCGCATGTGCGAAGGCTCGTCCGCGCTTCTGTAGGCCGCCGCCATCTCTCCAGTCTCCACCCTTCCTCCCTGACCGAATCTGGAAGACAGCGTGGAGTGCTGTCCCGATCGATGGACAACAAAAAATTGAGGTAAGTGAGCCAGGCTGTGAGGGAGGCAGACAGACTGAGCAGCCGCCGGTCAGCAGCAGTTAGTCAGGGAGAGGAGAAGCCACCGCCATGCCACGTGTTTATTCATTGCCACATGCCTGCGGGCGGAGGGCCGGCTAGTACAGTACAACAGAGACCGTTACATGCCAAAAGCCCCCTCCAAGCCCCCTAAGAATGAAGCCACTGGTACACTCCATCTGCAGCCACGGAGCCGCCGACATCTTATTGGCAGCCGTGTTAATGCATTGCCACATGCCTAAGTACAGACAGAGTTACATGCCAAAAGCCCCCCACCCTCCCTTAGGAATCGAATTAATGATTTACTTACTGAGCTTCATGATGTATATCCCTCAGGGCTTTTTAGCATGTAAGGGGTTAAATGATTATTCCTGATAGGTATTTAGCATGTCGAATTCCCTGAGGGATGCATTATATAGCAGGATTAATCATTTAACCCCTTACATGCTGAAAGCCCTGAGGGATACATCATGAAGCTCAGTAAATTATTAATCCGATTCCTGAGGGGGGTGGGGGGCTTTTGGCATGTAACCTTGTCTGGATTTAGGCCCGCAGGCATGTGGCAAGGCATTAACAGGGCTGCCGATAAGATGTCGGCGGTTCCGTGGCTGCAGGTGGAGTGTACCAGTGGCTCCATTCTTGGATACTGTCACTGTAGTATCCAAGGATGGAGCCTGTTTTCTACTGCGCATGCGCAAGCCTCGCTGCGCTTTGTGAATGGGCCGGCTGCTCTCTGGAATACACACAGTTCCCAGAAGGCAGCGCTCCCCATTCACCAGAAGACACTGCGAGTAGGACAGAGGAAGAAGACCAGCCGTGGACGATGAAGAGGCAGATTAGGGACTTCCGCATAGCAACAGCTATTTCTGGTAAGTAAAAATGTTTTTGTTTTTTCAATTTTTTTTTTTTGGGGGGGATCTTTGGTAAAAAAAAAAAAAAGGGACACGCTGATTGCCATATTTTTATGTGCCCCATAAAATGTGCCCATCAGCATGCCCCTTATTTTGTTAAGGGGGCACGCTGATGGAGACAACTGATGTAAGGTGGTACTGTGATGGGGCACCTAATGTAAAGGAGCAATCTGATGGGCACGCCTGATGTAAAGCATTACTCTGACGAGCACACCTAATGTAAAGGGGCACACTGATGGGAGACGCCAGATGTAAGGGGGGATTCTAATAAAGAAACCTGATGTAAAGTAGCACTGTGATGGGGACACCTGATATAAGGGGGGTACTGTGGTGCCGGTGGCAACTGATTTATGGGGGTAGTCTGATGGGGGCACAAATTTCTCTGCAAGGGGCACTATTTGGGGACATTTACAGAGTATTAGTAGAGTGTGTGGAGGAAACGGTAAGAAAAGCTCCAGAGAGTGTGGCTTGCACCCCACAAAAAGGAAAGTAGACATGTACAATCTTTCATGTGACACAGACTTGTGATTCAGACCTTTTAGTCACCAGACCTCCTTGAATTTTAATTCGCTACCCCTGTACTGGGGGAATCAATGGTGAAGGATCTGGGTGTTCTGGTAGATCATAAGCTTAACAGCATGGAATGTGAAGCTGTGGTTTTCAAAGCGAGCAAAGTCCTTTCTTGTATGAAAGTGTGTTACCCTAACACTACATATTCCTGATTTGTGCCTGCTGTGCCATGTACTTGTGTGAGAAAGTCTCCTGTTCTTTGTATTGCTTCCCTTGTATGAAATCCCTGGCATTCCTGTTAGTCGCTTTGTTTTTCTATTAAAAACTGACCAGTTTTTAGCTATGCTGGGTGGGAACTCTGCCTGCTCTCCTCCAGTGATTAGACTTGTTCACTTGTTCTGACAACCCCCTCCCCACCACAGCCATTCGCGGGGATGCTCAGTGTACTGCCGCTTCTCCCCCCAGATCTTATGTTGCTAAAAACAGAGGGAAGGTACTCACTTATAAATATGGATAAAGGGTATATATATATATATATATATATATATATATATATATATATATATATATATATATATATATATATATATATATATATATATATTAGTGCTGTCAAACGATTAAAATTTTTAATCGCGATTAAACGCATTAATGTCATAGTTAACTCACGATTAATCTATCTAATTTATGACGAATTTCCCCACAAATATCGCACAATTCTGCAAGTGATTATAATTTATTATCCCTGTTTTCTAGCTGATCTAAAACCATTTTTGACATAAAGGGACACTTTTGGACAATCTACAGTTTTTCAGGCAGAAATAATAGTTTTTATTTTATAAAAGAACATGTAGGACACTGGGCAGACCACTAGGGACAAGGGGGGTGTGTATTTTTTACATACAGTACTGTAATCTATAAGATTACAGTATACTGTGTGTATTGTGTTTTGTTTACTTTTTTAAATTTGGCGCCGTTCTCCGCTCCCGTGCGTCGTAACGTCGCAGGGAACGGAGCTCGGCGGCACACAGGCACTGTGAATCGAGCGAGGAGGACCCACCGAGCGAGGAGGACCCGCCAAGCGAGGAGGACCCGCCAAGCAAGGAGGACCCGCCAAGCAAGGAGGACCCGCTCGATCACACAGCGGGGTGGCATCGCTGGATCCAGGGACAAGGTGAGTAACTTGCCTGTGAATCCAGCGAGAAGGTAAGCCGCGCCGCGCCGCTGCACACTCTGCATGTCCACCCCGAGGGCTCCTGCGTTAATCGCGCGATAAAAATATTGACGGCGTTAACATGGGTTTGCGTTAACGCCGTTAATATCGCGTTTAACGCACAGCCCTAATATATATATATACAAAAATGTTCTGCCTTTTCATTTCTATTTTAAACTGAATGGGTTGTTTTACAAGGTGATCGTTTATAATCACTTTCAGAGGTATGGACTGCAATATCATTTTGCCCCTGTACAAATAATTAGTAAGACCTCATCTGGAATATGTAGTTCAGTTTTGGGCCCCAGTTCCCAAAAAGGATATCGGGGAGCTGGAGAAAGTGCAGAGAAGGGCAACCAAACTGATAAGAGTCATGGAGGAGCTCAGCTATGAAGGAAGATTAGAGCAACTGAATTTATTCACTCTTGAGAAGAGGAGATTAATGGGGGATATGATGAACATGTACAAATATATAATGGGTCCATATAGTGAACTTGGTGTTGAGTTATTCACTTTACGGTCAACACAAAGGACAAGGGGGCACTCTTTACATCTAGAGGAAAGGAGATTTTCACCTCCAAATACGGAAAGGTTTCTTCACAGTAAGAACTGTGAAATTTCTCAAATGTACATAATATAACTGGGTACTGACATTTATAGGTAAACTTGATCCCAGGAAAATCCGATTGCCTCTCGGGGGATTAGGAAGGATTTGTTTCCCCTGCTGGAGCAAACTGGTTCATGCTTTTCATGAAGTGTGTGTGTGTGTTTTTGCCTTCCTCTCTGGATGGATCAACTGTGGGTATAGGTTTGTGTATATAATAATATAATCCCTCCCCCTTATTTTGGTCAAACTAGATGGACTTTTCTTTTCTCAACCAGACTATGTAACTATGATCTTGCCTGCTGGTGGTTCAGGAAAGGGGGTGATCGGTTAACAGTGTGGTTGAGCCACCAGCAGACCAGGCCTTGTGTGCTCTGTGTGTCTGACCTGTGTGTGTCTTCTCCACAGAACGAAGCAGCAGCCAAAGCCCTCTTTAGACAAAGACTACTGGGACTGCAGTGTGTGCACTTTGAAGAACAACGACAAGGCCTTCAAGTGCCTGTGCCGCCTGGTGTGTGCTGTGCGCAAAGGAACTTTCATTCGGTGAGTCTCGTGTCTCTTTCCACCATTTTCCTGCACCACCTGGGCAACATACCATTCCGACTCTCAGGGCTGACATTATAGGTATCCTTTTGTAGCGCTTACCCCCGAAGGAGCCGCTGAATTATTGGGTCTTCTGTCTCACCTCTGTGACACACCACAAACAATGAATCCACAGCACACCAGCACACCTTGTGAAGTTTTATAACAGATTTAATGACTGTGGGATAGAACAAAAGCCCTTAATGTCTCCCCACTCTAATATAATACAACTATTAACAGGATGAGATAATACGTTTAGATTGAATGCAATGAACAGTAATATATATATATACTTAGCAGTATCGACCCCACCCTAAACTACTGGCCAGTAGTACTGTCCTAGGCTAGCCAACGTTGGGGCATTGGCTGTATGGCAGATGTAGGAAATACACTTGTTGCAATGGCCAAAGGCCGCTCACCACTTCCAGTGTCTCTTTGGGAAAGGAGGATGATTGTCTGCGGAAGCGAATGTCCCTCTCTCCTCAGACCGACGTCTGTGAAATGGATGCAGTCTTTTAAAGCCTCCGGCAGGACATCTCAGATCGTCTAGGGGCCGTCTGGGGAATCTGGCAATAACCTCCGTCAGCTCCGTCGGCTCCACTCACTCAGTTGGGCAGGCTGGGTTACTCCGGTGGCTGGATCGGCCCTGCGACCAGGCCTCAGTTCGATCGCTCAAAACACAGTCTCTCCCTGTTTCAGTAGACGAACATCAGTCTCTCCAAGCACTACTGCATAGAGCCTGTGTCTCAGTGGCAAACACACAGCTCTGACACAAGCCGTCTTAAATCACCCTGCAATGCCGATCTGTCTTCCCTGGATCACTGTCCCAGACTGACTCTCCCTTCTTCCTTCCTCTCCCACAGCCTCTTGGGAAAAATGCCGTTCTCCCGCCCCTTGCTGTCGAAATGTATTGATATATCTGCTCTGTACTGCAGTCTCCACAATCTGTGCTCTCTGGCTCCACCTGCTGCAATATATATATATATATATCCTCTTATATCCTCTTAAATGGCTGAAAATCACAACAGGGCTACATTCTCCCCCTACTTAAAGTCTTTGGGGTCCCCCCAAAGGGTAAACTGTATTTGTAAGTTCTACAGACAATATATATAGTATGAAAGGCACATATAAAGTTTATACTAGACCATCTAAATACCTTTACTGCGCATAGATAGATGCAGTCTATGACAACGTCTAGCAAGTGGAGGGGGCAGAGGAACACTCCACCAAGGTGTGCTGATGGTCCTTTGATACCTCTGTGGTTAGGGTGGACACTTCATCTGCTAAGTCCTCTTCTACTTGCTGCGTTAACTGAGGGAATTCAGTTTCCTTTTCAACTGGCTGAACAGGGGCATCTTCTAGCACTGAGGTTTCCGGCAAGAGACTTTCCACCTGAGAGGGTACAGAATTATCCTCGTTTGCTTGAGGTACAAATTCAGGGGCATCTGGTTTCAAATTGCTCAAATCCGGCTCAGGAGTCATAATAGTTGGATGAACATCCATAGGTTCAGATGGCCACATCCAACTCGGACACACATCTTCCTCATCGCTGTCGTCCTCACTTTCTCTTGTAGAAGCTTCCAACTTCTTAGGATCAGTTGATATGCCTTCTGCTGAAACAAAATGTCCCAGGTACGTGACTGAAGGCAGACAGAACTGACACTTCTCTAAGGAAAGTTTCAATCCTTCTTCATGCAGCCGCTTCAAGACCTTTTCCAACCGCTGCTCATGTTCTTCCAGTGTTCTTCCAAAGACTATTAGGTCATCCAGATACACTAGTACCTCGATCAGATGCATGTCTCCCACCATCTTTTCCATTAGTCGTTGGAAAGTTGCTGGAGCTCCTGTGAGGCCTTGGGGCATCCTATTAAACTCAAAGAATCCCAGTGGACAGATGAAAGCAGTCTTCTCTTTATCTTCAGGATGCATGGGTATCTGGTGATACCCACTTCGCAGGTCAAGTACACTAAACCACTTTGCTCCGGACAGACACTGTAAGGCATCTTCTATTCGAGGAGTAGTGTATTGGTCGGGAATGGTTCTTTGGTTGAGTGTGCGGTAGTCTATGCACAAATGGATGGAACCGTTTTTCTTGCGAACTACCACGATGGGTGAGGCATAAGGACTCCTGGATTCTTGGATTATCCTGGTCCTTTTCAATTCAGCCAGCTGTTCCCTTAGGTTATCTAGATCTCCCAATGGGACTCGCCGTGACCTTTCTCGAAAGGGCTTGTCATCTTGGAGGCGAACGCGGTGCTGAGTGCTCCTAGCACACCCCACATCAAACTCATCCTTGGAGAATAAATCTTGCCACTTGAGGAGCTGAGACTGAATTTGCTTCCTCCACTCAGGCGAGATAGGGGCATCTTTAGGATAGAACCGTTCAGCTGGGATCTCTCTGTTTACTCCCTCTATCAATTCAGTGGGTGAGAGGGGTGTGGCAGTGGCCACTTGTCCAATCGGCATCCGTGCCTTCAAGGTCACTGGGGAGTCTGACACATTGCATACACTTACAGAGAATCTCCCAGGGGCCTGCTGTAGAGCTCTGGTGGATATGATCTCAGGCACCAATTCCACTCCAGATCTCTTCATATTTCTGGGATCAGTTTCCAGGACCACATAGGGGCCTGGTTGTGACCAATTCAACTTGACTGAGGCCCGGAAACTAGTAATTTCTCCTGGCTGTAAGACCTTCTCTGCTCTTTCTAATCTCCAAAGCCGTCCCACTTCTGCAGGGGCCCTCTGTTCTTGAATAATCCGCTGGTAGATTGGCCGCAACATTGGGTGCATCTCCTCTGAAGTAGAACTCTCTTCCATCACTAATGGAGTTATAAGGTGTCTCACCAAGTCAGTATTTGTTCCCACAATTATAGAACTTCGATTAGCTCCTGGTGGGCGTGGACATACAATGGCTAAAGCGTCACAGACCCCTGGTTGTCCAACAGTTGCCGAACTGAACTCCAGCTTCACTTGTAGACACCCATCATATGGAAGCTTCTGAGTCCCAATAGCCCAGATTTCGAGATCCTCTAACTCCATCAGGGGTAGATGCTTCAAATGCTTCTGGTAGAAGTCCCGGTAAATCAGTGTTACTTGAGCACCTGAATCGAGGAGTGCTCCTTCTACTTGAACTGGGATAATGGGTGAAGGGCCTATCAGCTGGTCAGGGAACTTCTTCGGAGTAGTAGAAGTCATAGACCCAGTCGGCTGCACTCTAGCCCTCTTCCTCGCTTGTGGTGGTTGTTTTCTTCCCCTTACCGGGTGTTTAGGTTGTGGGTGTGCCTTGCCTCCCTCTGACACAGGACCAGACGCCAGGGGAGGGGATCTTTTTGTCGTAGCAGGTGAGGCTCTGGGTAAAGACTTGGGCGACTTATTGGTATCCTGGGAATCAGAGCAGTCTTCAGTAGTTGGGCACCCAGTTTGCTTCCTCACTGGGGCCCTCTGTAGTTTCCCGCCGGTCGATAACTTCCTCTTGAATTGGATGGGCTCAGACAGGTATTTCGGTAATGACCCACTCCTCCGCAATTATAGCAGATGTTTGACGGTTTCTTGATAGGCACCACCTGAGTGGTAGATTCAGGAACTGGTTCTGAAGTGACTTTTTCAAGGGGCGACTTGACACCTGCAGACAATAGGGTTAGCATTTGCGTCAGCTGGGAAACTTGAGCCTTTAATTGCTCCACTTCTGAATTCCCATTCGACACATTGAGCGTTCGAACCTCAGCAGGAAATGAAAATCCTGAGCCCTTCTTTTTCTCCTCTAGGATAGCCTCTTCCTCCCTTACCATCTTAATGAGATCAGAGTATCGCAAAGAGGTACCCCCTTGTAAGGTCTTCAACTGGATCCAGATAGGATCAGAACTCAGAGCGCCTCTCAGGATCTGTTTCATTCTAACTTGATCCATATCCCTGGCTTCTATTCCTTTCTTTAGTACAATCTGGTATAGCATTTTGTTTAGTCGTCGAATATACTCGGAAAGCTGCTCATTTTCCCGTTGAAACATGTGTTCAAATAGGAAGATTAGATCTGTAGCTTTCTCTGTGCGCCCAAACTCATCTTGTAGCATGCGAAGATAGTCATATGCTGTACAAGACTCCTGACTGAATTTCAAATTTCGGATGGCTTCTGCTGCAACGCCTTTCAGACTTTCAGTAATGCGTTGTTTCTTTTGAGCCTCTGGAACATCCCATTCTTCCAGTGCTTGCATAGCCTGTTCCATCCAGGTTTCATACTCTTCTTCTCCAGGAGGTACAGGCTGCACTCCAGAAAAAATTCTCAACTTCCTGTAGCCATAGTTCACAGATGGCGAGGAAATGTTTCTAACGCTCTCTACCAGTTTTCCTATGTCCATGAAGAAGGAAGCTGGGGGGTAGTTAGTGGTTGGTACAGAAGTGGTAGTTACTTCCACTGTGTCTGACATGGTCTGGCTTGGTCCCTCCAGACAACTTGCTGAGGTGAGTAGAGGTTATAACAGTGCTTTAACTTCTCCGGCTAGCTGGATGCTATCACCCCGGAAGCAGGTTGGGACTCCTTTCTTCCATTCTAGTAGGGCATAGGTATGGGAGACTTTTTTATCTATTTTCTTGTCTATTACAAACACTTTCTGGTCAGGTGCTAGTGTAGTTACTGCTTGACGGATCTGTTCCTCTGTCCATTTGTCAGCAGGAATGTCCATTACTATACTCAGCCCTAATTGGCCATTTTGTTCTTTGCACCACTCTGCTGCGGTGTTTGGATCCATTGCTGGCTCGTTTGTGCGGTTATCACTTTGCGAGAGGTATCAGAAGAAATCCCGGGCGAGCCCCCACTTGTATCGATCACCCCCGAAGGAGCCGCTGAATTATCGGGTCTTCTGTCTCACCTCTGTGACACACCACAAACAATGAATCCACAACACACCAGCACACCTTGTGAAGTTTTATAACAGATTTTTTTTTTGTATAATCAGTTTTATTGTTTTTCCAACACATAAATCACATACATACATTTACCAGGAAGTTGCATAGTGCATGAAATGGCGACCACGCAGGGTCTTATAGACTGTAAGGTGCCCCTGGGGGGTCGGTGAACATACAGTACATTGACAAACAGCGCCAAAATAGCAGGCAACAACTGGGTGTCATAAAATGATATAAAGAAAAATTCAGCGCTGGAATAATAAACACAAAAAACAAAAGATTGCAAGCCAGCACTCAGGATAAATTCAAATAAAAAGTCCCAAAGTCAAATAGTGTATAAAATAGTGCAGCGCAAATAAAATCTAAGACAATATAATAATAATTTAAATATTGAAGAAAGTCCATATAGTGCACAAGTGAAAAATCCAAATGGTGCTCCAATGTAAAGTGATTGAGTGCAGTAAATCAGAAATTCTGTGATCCACAGGTAAAGAATCCTCCACCGATTAACTAAATAGATAGATGGCCTCTCACCTCAGCCATTCGACCATGGCTAGGTCACAAAGCGTTTTACACCTCCCAGGTGTGAGCAAGAAAACCTTTAAATCCCAATAGGCAGGCAGCTACCAGCAACTCAGCTCAGCCAATATCCAGGTCAGCAGGAGGGTATATGTGAATGAGAGAGGAAACAGACTAGTGCTCTCTGTCTGATAGAACTAGGTATTTATTGAAAAACAGGTAACAACTTACAATTAGTGGCACTCAAAGCCGAGTGTGAAGCATCAATAGTGTGTATCAGAGCTGCAGGCTTCCGATTCTATGATCTGTTCACACACCAGCATGTGAGACGGCGAGCGCGGGTGACGTCACGTAACTCCTCCCCCTTTCGTACGTTACGTCCCAATAGGCGGGACTTCATCAGCATAGGGTGGGGAGATCAACGTGTGCGTCCCGCTGCGTGTTATATAGTATGCTGTTGCCTCGGCAACCTAGCACAACGAATAAAGACCTGCCAACAGCGCCATCTTGTGTCTATATAATAGAAGACGGCCGGTCATACTTAACAGATTGCCAAGCAGACTGAAAACAACTCTATGCTCAACATAAAGTGGAAAGATGGGGGCAGGTACGATATTCTTTAAAAAATTAATACTAATTAATAAATATAATCAGATTTAAGTGACATCAGCCACGGTCGCCTTCTCACTAACACATAAATATTGTGAATGACACCAAGGACATTCATTTACTGCATAACATAGCAAAATTTGCCATATCATGCAGCACGGAACAAATTACCAATAAAAGATAATATCTCAATCCGTCAATACCAGCATATTAAAACAGTATAATATACAGTATATAAATAGAATTAAATTAAAATTCATATAAAATTCATATGTAATCCATACAGAATCATATATAAAAACAAAGCTTCTATCATATATAAAAAATTATTTCATAAATGATTCATATAAAATTCATGTAAGATTCCCCAATACACAATCAAGATACAAAATTACTAAAAAATATTAAAATAAAATTTTAATTTTAAAAAATTATTAAAAGATTACTTAGCGATTGGAAATAAAACAATTGAGATCAAACTCCACGTTAAGGCCGGCCGGGGAGGAAACTTTAGTTTCATATATCCAGAATGATTCTCGTCGGCTAAGTTGCCGGATATAATGTCCCCCTCTCCAATGCTTAGCAACTTTCTCGATGCCCCAAAATTTGAGACCTTTAGGGTCCCTATTGTGGCATTTTCTAAAGTGCTTTGATACACTGTGGTTTCGAATACCCCGTCGTATATTGCTAACATGTTCTCCCACTCTCACGTGTAACTCACGAGAGGTGCGCTCTACATATTGCAACCCGCATTGGCATTCGAGCATATACACCACACCTACAGTCGAGCACGTGATCAAATCTTTAATAGGATATTCTGTCCCAGTGACAGTAGAAACAAAGGACTTGCGCTTTTTGATATTAGATTTAGCATGTTTGCAAGTTGCACATCTGCCACACGCGTAAAAGCCTGACAAAAAATTAAAAAGTTTTGGCCGAGGGATAACTGGCGGGTCTATCACTCCTGGGGCCAGGCGATCCCTAAGACAGGGGGCCTTCTTGTACACAAAAGCAGGACGCTCAGGGAGAACAGGGCCAAGGACCATATCTCCTTTTAACACAGGCCAATGTTTGGCCACTATTTTCTCAAACTTTTTGTGTTGTATGTTGTAATCCAATAGCATTTTATAGTTGGCTACTTCTGAATTAACATCAGGGGGTCTATCTTTTATGATCAAGCTCCTGTCAGTATTTCTAACTTTTTCTATTTCCTCCTTGATCACAGGCATAGAATAGCCTTTTGCCACAAATCTAGCAGCCAATTCCTGAGATTGCACTGTGAAATCAGATTCTAGTGTGCAATTCCTACGCAGCCCAACTGGGTGTCGCGTGTAGTAGTCTCCCCTAAAGGCAGTGCAATTGTCTATTGTGCAGTATGGGGTCGGGTTGCTGCGTCTGCTCTTTATGATCTATTTGGGAGAAGCCCCTGCCCGCGGGCTGGGCGGGGGGCCCAAGGGCCTCCAGCTTTCCACCCCCCACGGCCGCCCACGCCACAGGCGCCCCCCCACAAGGCATTGGGACCAGCTACGAGGCCATCCTCGTTCCCCTGACATCAGGGGACGGCCCCTCCGTCTCCAAAGTTTTGTAATCCCAGCCCTGTACCCGACCCCTCAATTGACCCCTTGGTCGGTAGCGCCATTATTAACACAACATATTAACTGACATTCCTGGGCATAACAGGGTAGACTGGGGAGAAAGGGAAAAAGCAGGGAGGGGGAGGGAGGGGTAGAGTAAGAAGAAAGACAGACAAAGACAATCCCGGTGTACTTGCGGTTTCTCAAGGTGCTGCTAGCTTCCACACGCCGGGCCCGGCATCGCGGGGAGAAGTCTCCTCAGATAGTTCCTCTTCATCCAGCACAGCTGAACACATGGGCATGGGGCTCATTCCTATTCTTGTGCTAATCTGCGGGCCTTAAGGGAGGGATCTGATAGTTCTAATAAAGCGATGTCCAAGCTAGAGGGGACAAAAGTGGGGTCGGCAGTGTAATCCGACCAGGGGGCCCATATGGTGTTGAATTGTTCACGTGTGTCATGGCAGGTCGCTATCCAGTCCTCCGCTTCTCTGACTGCATTTACCCCAGCGATCCACTCCCCCCTTGTAGGGATTCTGGATGTTTTCCAGCGGACCGGCACCAGACGCCTCGCCGCGTTAAGCAGGTGAGGTAGCATACATTTCTTATACTGTTGGATGGGGATCGTGGGGACATGCAGCAGGAAGTGTTTCGGAGAGAAAGGGATCTCCACCCCGGTCACTACTTTGATCTGATCCCGTATGTCTTCCCAGAAGGGTTTGACCAAGGGGCAGTCCCACCAAATATGGAGCAGCGTTCCCCTGAGATTACAACCCCGCCAGCACAACGGTGACATAGAAGTGTAAATATTAGCCAGGTCTGTTGGGACCCTATACCAACGGGACAAGAGCTTAAAATTCGTCTCCTGTGTTCTCGAGTCGATGGAGGACGAGTGGGTCAATTGGTATAGATGGGTAAGTTGTGCCTCTGTAAATGTCGTCCCCAGGTCAGATTCCCACCGTCGTACATAGGCAGGTCTAACCTGCGCCGTAGCTAAGGTAAGAAGACTGTATAGTTCTGACACTATGTGGGCGGTAGGGGTGTCGTCAGTAAACAACCGTTCAAATGGGGTAAGTGTCGAGGGGTCTCTAATATTGCGACCGTGGATCTCAAAAAAGTGGTGTAGTTGTCTGTATTTCCAGAAGTTCATACGGGAACCCTGTCTACCCACCGGGAGCGCCTCATAGCTCAGGAGTTTGCCGCCTCCCATAAGTTTCCCACAACTGGCGTTCACATCATCCACCCACGACTCGAAGAAATGCTCACCTGGGGGGAACCATTGGAAACCCCCCAGGGGGGCCAGAGGGGACACAGGGGGGGCCAAGTGAATCTCGGCGTTCGTCTTATCCCAGACTGTCAGAACATGAGACGTCAGAGGGGAGGTTGTGTCAGACAGCCCCCTGTGTTCCCTTGCCAACCACGGAGCGTATGATAAGTTCCTGCCCGCCAGACTTTTTTCCAGGGGCACCCAGACCTTGGTATGGGTGTGAAAACGCCAGTTGAGGATCCTCTGTAGAGCTATTGCTCGATAGTACTGTTTAATGTCAGGGACCCCTAGGCCTCCCGTTCGCTTTGAGCGCCGCAATATCCTAAGCGCCACTCTAGGTTTACGCGCATTCCATATAAAAGCGGACATCATGCTGGAGATACGGTCAAAGAATTGTTTGGGTAGGGGGATCGGGAGCATTTGTAAGTAGAAAAGAATGCGCGGCAGTACAGTCATCTTTAAAATATTTACCCGACCTAGCCAAGTGAAGGCCGATCGCGTCCATTTCAGGAGGTCACTTTTGACCGTGGCTAATAGTGGGGCATAGTTAGCTAAATATAGGGTATCAAATCTGTCGGTCAACTGCACACCCAAGTAACGCATGGATGTCGTGGTCCAGGTGAAAGGGAAAGAGGCTCGGAGGCCAGTGGCTATGTGGGTGGGAAGATTAATGGGGAGAATCTCCGATTTTGACAGGTTGATTTTGAAATTGGACAGGGTCCCGAAGAGTTTCAATTCTCTCATCAGGTTAGGCAATGATATCGTCGGGTTCAATAGGTGGAAAAGAACATCGTCCGCGTATGCCGAGAGCTTATGCTCTGTGTGTCCAACCTGCAGGCCTGTGATGTCTGGGTTGGCTCGCACGGTCCAAAGCAGGGGTTCTAAAACTAAAGCAAACAAGAGGGGTGACAGGGGGCACCCCTGTCTTGTACCATTTCTAATGGGGAATCTCGAGGATAGGGTTCCGTTTACTTTAACCTGAGCACAAGGTGTTGAATAGAGGGACAGGATCATGCTCAGTAGTCGTGGGCCTAGACCGATCGATCGCAGGACCTCCGTCATATACGGCCAGTCCACACGATCGAAGGCCTTTTCGGCGTCAGTTGAAAGAATAATATAAGACGGGGAGGTTGGGCAGGTCCGGGCCCAGTGGATAAGTTGAACTGCTCTCAGGGAGTTATCTCTGGCTTCCCGACCAACTATGAAGCCTGTCTGGTCAGGGTGCACGATTCCGGGTAGGAGGTGTTTGATCCTGTTCGCTAATACTTTTGCTAGGAGTTTAATGTCCAAATTAAGGAGGGAGATAGGGCGGTAGCTTTGGGGGACGGTGGGGTCCTTGCCCTCTTTGGGGATCACAGTAATGTGAGCAAGCAGAGCTTCTGAGGGGATGGTTTTACCCCCGCCAAGGAGTTGAAATATTTGCACATAGGAGCCGCCAGGTGGGAAAGGAAGGTCTTATAATATGCCTTACTAAACCCATCAGGGCCTGGGCTCTTCCCGTTAGGCAAGGATTCCACCGTGGCCCCGAGCTCTGTGGTGGTAATCGGGAGTTCTAGTGTCGCGGACTGGTCGTCTGTGAGTGGGGGGAGGTTAGCCGATTCAAGATACCGCTGAATCGCCTGTTGTCTGGTATTCTGCGTGTCGGGGGGAGTGTCAGAGCTCAGATTGTATAGGCTGGCGTAGTAGTCTCGAAACCCCGAAGCTATTGTGGAGGAGCGTACCGCCAATTCCCCCGAAGGAGAGCGCAGCTTCTGCACGTGGGATGTAGCCTGTTGTTTCCTAATTGCCCGTGCAAGCATTCAACCGCACTTACTCCCGTGTTCATAGAATTTGTGGGATATGTAGCGGAATTGTTTACAGGTTTGGCGATCTAATAATTTTAAAAATAGTTCTCTCAATTCTGTCAGTTCCCTCAGGGCCTCGGGGGTGCCACTCGCCTTATGTTTTAACTCAGCCTTCCCCAGGGCAGTGTGTACCCTGAGAAAGTCTGCGCCGCGCTCCCGCTTCAGTCTTGCGCCTTGTGAAATCAGTTCCCCTCTAACCACTGCCTTGTGGGCCTCCCATATCAGACCATCCTCCAATCCGTCAGCCGAGTTTTCAGCAAAGTAGTGGGACAGCGTGTCCGACACTCCCTTCACTGCCACTGGGTCATCCAACAGGTTGTCGTTCAGCCTCCACGTCCAAGCCTTGTTTAGGCCCGACGGCAAGTCTATAGCAATAGTGACCGGGGCGTGGTCTAAAATAGATATGTTGCCTATGGTTGCCGTCTGGAGCAGGTCCAGTGTTTTGAAATCCACATATATGTGGTCTATTCGTGTGTAAACATCATGGACTTTGGAGTAGTAACTAAAGTCACGGTCCGTAGGGTGCAGCGTGCGCCAGCAGTCGACGAGGAGGCGGGACTGTAGCGCTTTCCAGAAATGCCTGAGAAAAGCGTAAGAATGCGGGGTTTTCGTATGAGAAGTATCTAGCAGGGGGTCGGGGCTGACGTTAAAGTCTCCTCCTATAATCAACCGGCCTTCTCTAAAGTCTGTCAGTTTGTCCAAGGTAGAGTCAATAAAGGTGAGTTGGTCTGAGTTTGGTGCATAGATCGTCGCAAATGTGTACATCTGGCCCGCTATGCTACCCTTAAGGAACACGTATCTACCTCGGGGGTCTGTTTCGTTGCCTGAGGGCTGAAAGGGGCAGGATTTATGTATAGCTATAGCTGTCCCCCTAGACTTGGGCGTCGGAGAGGTACTAATGAACCACTGGTTAAAGAGATGGGTGGGCAGCCTAGGGAGGGACTGGGGTGTAAAATGGGTCTCCTGAAGAAAGAGCACCTGTGTTTTCAGTCGCTTTAGTTCCCACCACAGTTTACTGCGTTTGTGAGGGGAACAAAGCCCCCTAACATTGTATGAGCTTACCTTGAGAGAAGCCATGTGTGAAGTTGAGGACCGATGAGTCTAGCTGGCTGGTGACGAGCCCGGCGCGGGAGTCCAGCAGTGTGGCACACCTGGTAGAAGGAAGATAGAAGTGAGGGAGTAGAGCAGAGAGAGCGGGGGGGGGGAAACAAGAAAGGTAAGTAAAAAGTAAACAATATATTCAACAGTGCGACCGAAGTCACTACATACAACATCACATCTAAGGGTCTCGTCCAGGGCCCCGTCCCCTATATGGGGGGGGTTCCTGGACGTCGGCCCGGGGTCCCGGCTGGGACCATCACCCCTAAAAGGGTGGCCTATTGGGGGTACGTCAGTCAACATGGGGATGAGACGGGAATACTCCCAGCTCCGCCCACCTCACCTAACTTGGTGCACTGGGGAGGGGGGGAGAACCGAAGGAATAAGCCCGCAAAGGCCTGTTCGGCCTCTGGGAGCCATTAGAGTTCAGTACTTGTGGTCCAGGCCAAGGTAGCGGGTAAAGTCATCCCCCATAGTGTCCCCTGAAGAAGCGTAGAAGACCATACGGCTAAGATGGGGTGGGGCTAATAAAAAAAGAAAAAGGGGGAGAAACAAATGGGGGAGGTAAGGCACGTATGATCCTGGGGCCATGTGAAAAAAGCATAGTCTGTGGCTCTTTCGACCAGGGGAGTAGCAACTTAGTTAGTAGCTGAAATAACCGTATCGCTGTGCGGTGACTCCGGTATCTCTTCAAAAGGTAGGGTCTGCTGGAGATTCTGTGGGGCGGCGGTTACGATCTCTTCTGCGGTTTCGGCGTGAGGCCGATTGCCATGGCTGGGACTGTGATAGTTTCGGCTGCAGCTGGGCCGACCAGCCCCTCCAGTCTGGGAAGTCTATTGGGTCTAAATCCAGGGAGGACAGGAAGTCCGGAAGATCATCCTTAGTGCGGAGTGTCACAGTCCTGCCCTCCTTGGTGACTTGTAGGTAAAAGGGGAACCCCCAGCGATACGTCAGTCCTGAGTCTTGAATAGCTGTCAGCAAAGGGCGCAGAGCCCTGCGTTGCATGAGAGTGCGTCTAGAGATATCTTGGTAGAAGGCTAAATGCGCGCCATCAAAGTCGAAAAAAGGTTTTCCACGCATCTTCTGCATGATGCGATCTTTTAGGGTGTACTTGCAGTTTGCAAATAATGTCCCTAGGATTATTCACATCTTGGGAGGGGGGTTTCAGGGCTCTGTGCGCCCGGTCTATTTCAATAGTGGCCGTTGCTGGGAGACCGAGTATTTCTTTAAAAACACCCTCCAGGGTAGGGATAATGTCCCGTGCACCCGTAGCTTCCGGTAGGCCACGGATCCTGATATTGGCCCTGCGGCTACGGTTCTCCATATCGTCGAGCTGACAGAGCAGGGCCTCAATCTGATGGTCTTGTGCGGTACATTTCTCTTGTAATATAGAGATGGCCGGGAGGGCCTCTTCAAATCTCTGTTCCAGGGATTCTAACCTTCCCCCTAGGTGTGTGGTATCAGCCTTGAGCTGAGCTATGTCCTCCTTCAGGGCCTTCTCAACCCTGTCTGCAAACCGCTCTAAGTCGGCTTTAGTGGGGAGGGAATAAATATGGCGCCGTATGTCCATGTCATCCAGGGGGTCTGGGGCCTCCTGATCATCCTCCCTCAGCATGGGAAAGTTTGGGGAGTCCCGGGGGGGAGATTCACTCACCGATCCCGGGGATGGAGTCGGGGATCCTTCTAGAGCCTGTGACCGGGTGTGCTGTGAGGCCTTGGGAGTCTTAGAGGCCTTCGACGCCACCGCCATTTTCGGAGCCTCGCGGCCGCGAGTGCTGCTCCCGGCGAAGAAATCCAGCTGTCCTTGCCTGGTACGGTCCGTCCTCGGTGGCTGGGAGGTGGACCGGTTTCGCTGGGACATTTTAAGCTGCGGATGGGGTAGGATTCTCCCCGTAGCTGATGGCTAGGTGCGGCGGTGAGACGGAGCTGAGGAGATGCACGTCTTCACTCCTCCATAGCCAGGACACGCCCCCCTTATAACAGATTTAATGACTGTGGGATAGAGCAAAAGCCCTTAATGTCTCCCCACTCTAATATAATACAACTAATAACAGGATGAGATAATACGTTTAGATTGAATGCAATGAACAGTAATATATATATATACTTAGCAGTATCGACCCCACCCTAAACTACTGGCCAGTAGTACTGTCCTAGGCTAGCCAACGTTGGGGCCCTGGCTGTATGGCAGATGTAGGAAATACACTTGTTGCAATGGCCAAAGGCCGCTCACCACTTCCAGTGTCTCTTTGGGAAAGGAGGATGATTGTCTGCGGAAGCGAATGTCCCTCTCTCCTCAGACCGACGTCTGTGAAATGGATGCAGTCTTTTAAAGCCTCCGGCAGGACATCTCAGGTCGTCTAGGGGCCGTCTGGGGAATCTGGCAAAAACCTCCGTCAGCTCTGTCGGCTCCACTCACTCAGTTGGGCAGGCTGGGTTACTCCGGTGGCTGGATCGGCCCTGCGACCAGGCCTCAGTTCGATCGCTCAAAACACAGTCTCTCCCTGTTTCAGTAGACGAACATCAGTCTCTCCAAGCACTACTGCATAGAGCCTGTGTCTCAGTGGCAAACACACAGCTCTGACACAAGCCGTCTTAAATCACCCTGCAATGCCGATCTGTCTTCCCTGGATCACTGTCCCAGACTGACTCTCCCTTCTTCCTTCCTCTCCCACAGCCTCCTGGGAAAAATGCCGTTCTCCCGCCCCTTGCTGTAGAAATGTATCGATATATCTGCTCTGTACTGCAGTCTCCACAATCTGTGCTCTGTGGCTCCACCTGCTGCAATATATATATATATATATATATATATATATATATATATATCTATCCTCTTAAATGGCTGAAAATCACAACAGGGCTACACTTTAAAGACCCAGGCGGCAAAGTTGACAGTCTAGGGAGAGGGTGGTTGGTTGGCAGTGTGGTGGAGCCACCAGTAGATAAGCCCTTGTGTGTCTGATCCATGTGTGTCTTCTCCACAGACAGAAGAAGCAGCCGAAGCCCTCTTCACACAAAGACTACTGGGACTGCAGTGTTTACACCTTGAAGAACAGCGCCAAGGCCTTCAAGTTTAAGGGAACTTCCGCCCGGTGAGTCTCACTTCTCCTGTCACCATCTTCCCTGCACTTTTTGTGGGGACACACCATCCTGACCCTCAGGGCTGACATTGTAGGTATCCTTTAGACCTCTAGGTGAGTGTTGTCAGGGGACGCTGTCCAGAGAGGGAGTGGTCGGTTGGCAGTGTGGTTGAGCCACCAGCAGACCAGGCCTTGTGTGCCATTGATCCCCTTACAATGGCATCTGAAAGTGGGTGGGACGTATTAGGCAGCAAATCAATATGTTGTCTTTGTAGTTGATGTGTTGAGAGCAGAAAAATGGAAAAGCAATTGACTTTGACAAGGGACATTGTATTGGCTAGACGACTGGATCAGAGCATCCGCAAAACTGCAGTTCCTCTGGGATTTTCCAGGTCTGCAGTGGTCAGGACTGGTATGTGAAGCTGATCTTAGATGGATTGAAGCTTGTTTGGTTTAGCAGGGGACCAGCCAGATTTTGATACATATGTGGCTGTTCTGGCTTGACAGAAATTGACCCAGTGGTCTAGTAAATTATATTATATATATATATATATATATATATATATATATATATATATATATATATATATACCTGTATATATATAGCGCTCACCCCCGAAGGAGCCGCTGGTTATAGATTGGGTGGCATGTTACCTCTGTGACTCCGCCGTCTAGGGTAGTTGATGAGAGCCAAAGCAATGGAATGTCCACACAGCAGGTGTCTGTTCTTGTGCTTTTATTTTACCCAACACAGTAAACAGTAAAACTTGAGGTAGATAGCAAAGATGGAGGAGGAGAAGAAATAGCAGATTCAGGCTTAACGATACGGAAACAGTCCTGCTTCCAACGATACTTTACTTTTATCGCCACTCCAGCCGGAGTGGGTATAGTGTACCTGGACAGGCCTCTGACACCGACCTGGCAGCCAGAGTATCACTCTGGACTTTGAGGGAAAAGATCTCTGCCACAGACCCTCCCTAGAACTTAGATCATGGAGACAATCCTCCTTGGTAGAATTTGTGTTAGAATCGCCTTCAGGTAGTATTTTCAATCAGGTTACCGACTGACAGGTTGCTGACATCCAACCTTTCAGTGTCCGGTTACCTTGATCCCCGATGGATCGTCTAGGCCCTGTTGGTTTGCTAGCCTCTCTTGGCTCTCCTCAGGCAGACTCCCCACTGAACAGCTATCTCGCTTAGGATCTTCTTAGAATTGGGAACCCAGTCGATTACTGGGGCCCCGCCACAGCTTTAAATGTTCTGGGCCAACATGGTCCCGAAACCAGGAACACCGCGTGGCACGCGCACCCCGGCCTGGTAGGCCATCTCGCCGGGGCCGTGATGTGTGGTCACCCTAAAGGTGGGTGCCACCTCAGGAAAAGAACCCCGCCTCAATGGCGTCTTCTGCAGAAGTACACTCTCCCAGCATGCTCCACAAGAGAAACTCCCTCCTGATTGGCTGCTGGCATGAGGCACCCCAGCCTGAACTCCACTGGCGCCACCTGTCTCCCCGGGGTGGTATAAAACCCCAGGAACAACAGAATGGACCCACAGCACAGCCCAGCTGAAACAGAGACCCTTTATAGAATTGCAATCAGAATCAACTACACTCTGATTATCCCATAACTTTTAATAGCACCGGTACTTGGAAGTACACAGGCGCTACACACTCCCCCCACTTGAACAGACACTGTCCTCAGTGTCCGCCAAGCTGGTGTTCAAGCCTGAACACCTTAACCTGAACCTGCTTTGAAAGAAAAGGAAGAAATAGAAAAGAATAGTAACACATAAAAATATATAACATTTCTCTGTACAATATTCACAATGAAACATCACGACATTAGACATTCCTAACTATCTAGTCTGCCCTATTCTCCGACAGTCTTGATAGATGATCAACAACCTGCAAAACAAAATGGAAGAACACACGCAAAAATATATACACACACAGTCACTGAGGGTGAAATGAAGCTGCACCTTTTTAAACTAAGGCGAAACCTCCTTTCCTTCCAAAGAGACACATCATTTATAAGTGCTAAGGTTTTCTCAAACTGAAAGGCTTGAGAGAAACATGTAAGGAAATATATACAATCTACTCTGCCCTGGCAGAAGTTGCAGAACACTGCCCCTAGCGGTTAGTGGGCTGGTACTACCAGCATAAGGCAGTCCATTGTTCACTTCAGAACAAATAACAGCAAAAGCGAGATATAGAAAATGGTATCTTCTCCTCTTTTCTTTTTCCTGGTGCTGTGAACAAGCCAGCAAGACCCTATCCTTTCTAACTGTTCAAACCCCCCAAAGTTCTGCACAAGCAACAAAATGTGGATCCGGTGGGATGAAAACACAAACTGGAAAGGGGCAACAGTTCTTGTCCATAACTTCTTCAAAAGCAGCAATAAAGGTGACAACACAGGCATTAGGTCTACCTGTAAAACCGTGGATCCGGCAGAGCAATAATGTCCCCTCGAGAATTGGTAGTGGTGACAGAAAAAACTTGATCCACTCTCCCAGGACATTTGAGGACTGTGACGGTATTGGTATGATATCCCCGTCAAAGTCTTTCCTTCTCCCCATAAGAAAATCACCCCAATATTCCACGAGGAGGAATATTCCTGGAGTCGCCCAAAAAGCCACACATGAGACAAGCTTAGTGCTGGAACAAGACAGCTTTAATGGCAGCATTCAGCTAGATATATATACAGTTTACAAGCTAATCACCAATCAGAACAATGAAATCTCCACCCCCTTTTCACACAGTGGGGGCTCTTCATACAGAGGACAGGCAGACATCTCGGTGCCGATTCTTGAAGACACATTTCTTTAGACAATGACATCAGTGACGCTAATTACTAGTTGTACTGAATACATTAACTAGACAGCTCGACCCCGCATATAGAGAGATAATTACCACAATGGAGCAATCAGAATAATTAACACAAGCCACTTAAACACAGATCTCCTTCACACAACACAATAGATCAATTAACCTTTAGAAATAGTGAGGGGACATTAGCACTTCAATAACCTGTTAGCCGAGGACTGAATCACACATGGCAAGCAGGGAGAATTAAACTGAGACATATAGGCAAATGCATCACAATGGCCCCCTTTTTCTCCCTGCTCCGGCAAACCCGGTTGGACCTTCCCTGGTCCAGTAGGGTTGACGGGTTCAGAGCTTTTAATCCGAGGTTAACTCCGTTTGGCGTGACTGACCTCCCTTGGCAACTGCTTCAGACTTAGGTATGCCACTAGATCGTCAGATCACACGCCGTTCAGTCCCCAAGTCTTTGTGCGATCTGCAGAGTCACCAGAAGTCAGTGTGAAGACAGCGAATGGGTCTGTGCGCCGCCATCTAGGTGTCCCGCTATGGGAGGGGCAGGTTATGGCTCTGAAGTGACAATCACAGGTGATTCATAAAAAAGAAAAAGTTATATTTGTTGAAATGCTGTAGCACCGGTGCTCAGAGTTGGGGGGGGGGATCAGTGCCCCATAGGGTCAGCCACCCTCTGCTCCCTCCGCAGCCGCCAGTTCTCCTCTTTGAGCTTCTCCAGCTCCATCTCCAGTTCATGGAGCCTGGGGGGGTCAGCCTGCTGTGACCTCAGGTGGTTGTTCTCCTCCTCCATGCGGCTTATGCACTCCTCCAGCTCTATGTACTCACGGATCAGCTCCTGCTTGCTCATGTCCTGCAGGCTCTCCACGTGGTCCTTCATCATCAGGAACTGGGTGGTGGTGTAAGGGGCCACCGGTGGGCCCTTGGCGAACAGCTCGGCCCGCATCTGGGACGCCCGCTGCGACTCCCTCTCCTCCAGTCGCTTCTTCTCCTCCCAGGTCAGCTTGTTATACGGCTTCCAGGACCTCTTCTTCTTGGAGGGTGGCCGGCGGTGCCTCTTTCTGCCCAGCTCCCTCCAGGGCCCCTCCGGCTCATGGCTGTCGCCCATGACCAGCTGACAATGGTGTTCCCTGTTGTCCGTAATAACAGATTGTACCGTGAGGACTTCGTAAAGGGTGTCCAATGGTTCTTCCGGACCCAGCTCCTGGGGATCCCAAGCCGAGTCTACACAATGGGCTGCTGCTGGTGGGCGGTACCCAGGTTGAGACCAATTTGACCTGGTGTTGTCATTCATGGGGCAATTCTGCTTGAAGTGACCCAGCTGTTTGCACCGGAAGCAGCGTTGTTCGTTGTCCTCCTGGCGTGGATAGCGAGGGCTAGATGTCACCGGTCTGTTAGGAGGTTGGTATCTAGCGGCTGGTGGGTGTGAGGGCGCCGTTGGTCGTGGAGGTTGTACCCATGGTGTGACCTGGTTTGTCTTGCGAGTATCCGCATATTCATCCACCAACTTCGCGGCCTCTGGTAGAGTCATGGGCCTGCGATCTCTCACCCAATCTTTGACATCCGTCTGGATGTGATTGTAAAATTGCTCCAGGAGCATTAGTTGCAAAATGTCCTCTGCGGTGGTGGCCTGGCTGCTGTTAACCCAGTTAGAGGCCGACAGGGATAACTGGCATGCCCATTCCGCGTAAGAGTCTTCCGTGGTTTTGCGTGAGTCCCTGAACTTCTGTCGGTGGGACTCTGGGGTTACTGCATAACGAGCTAGGAGCACTTCTTTAACCCGGGCGTAGCTATGGATATCCTGATCTGGCACGGTCCGGAAAGCATCAGAAGCTTTGCCTGACAGTTTGCCTGACAATATTGCAACCCACTCTCCTCTAGCTATTCGGTGCAGGTTACATTGTCTCTCAAAATCTGCCAGGTAGTTATCAATTTCACAGTCCTTTTCATCAAAAGCTTTAAAAGCGCTAAACGGAATCTTCCTTGTGTCTGCTGTGCTGTACTCACTGTTCGGAGAATGTGCGGCTGCTTGTCGGACTGCTGCCAGTTTTAACTGTAGTTCTGCGTCCCTTATTTCTTTAGCCTCCTGTAGCTCCATCACTCTCAGCACCACATCCGCCGTTGAGTTCGGACCGAACCATGCTAGCTTCTCTCTCATTAGCTTGTTGGCTGGCGATTCCTCCTCCTGAATCACTGGTGTCTCCATCTCTTGTACTGCTGGCGTTACTGCAATCCCGTCCTCCTGGTCTAGCTCCATTGATTCTGCTATGATGACCCGCTTGGTTTTGTTGCTAGCAATCCTTCCACGAACTTCCAGTAGTTCTTCCAGTGTCTGCTTGGAATCCGGGTGTAAAGGAGAGTAGAAGGGAAAATCCCGCTGCTGTCAACCAATTGTGACGGTATTGGTATGATATCCCCGTCAAAGTCTTCCCTTCTCCCCATAAGAAAATCACCCCAATATTCCACGAGGAGGAATATTCCTGGAGTCGCCCAAAAAGCCACACATGAGACAAGCTTAGTGCTGGAACAAGACAGCTTTAATGGCAGCATTCAGCTAGATATATATATACAGTTTACAAGCTAATCACCAATCAAAGAACAATGAAATCTCCACCCCCTTTTCACACAGTGGGGGCTCTTCATACAGAGGACAGGCAGACATCTCGGTGCCGATTCTTGAAGACACATTTCTTTAGACAATGACATCAGTGACGCTAATTACTAGTTGTACTGAATACATTAACTAGACAGCTCGACCCCGCATATAGAGAGATAATTACCACAATGGAGCAATCAGAATAATTAACACAAGCCACTTAAACACAGATCTCCTTCACACAACACAATAGATCAATTAACCTTTAGAAATAGTGAGGGGACATTAGCACTTCAATAACCTGTTAGCCAAGGACTGAATCACACATGGCAAGCAGGGAGAATTAAACTGAGACATATAGGCAAATGCATCACAAGGACCACTTTATCATTAAAGATGTATCGGCCAGGGCTCCAGTCCTTAAGACAGCTCAAAAACCTGTGTCCCACACAGACAAAGACATACTCCGTCCCACGTTCAGTCTTTGGGACTTTCAGATACTCCCAGACAGCATCCCTGTACCAGCCCTCTCTTGCTTGGTCAATCACGGGCAGAAGGGCTCGAGGCACATAGGGATATTCTCATCCGTATTCAGCTGCCACTTTTCGCATAATAATGCGCTGCAGGCAGACCAGTCTAGGCAAAACACGGGAATCTCCAAGTCCTGGTAACACAATGGCGTCAGTCGCCCTTTTTAGTACAGGCACTGCGGCAGGTATGGGGTTGGCAACACAGGTGCTGGACACATCAACTCCCCATGTTAGTTGCGGGACACTTGCACTCGGTGCGCTCCAGCCGGAGTGTTTCTTTTGCCACCGAGACTTGTTGGCTCGGGAACCTCCACCAAATGAAGACTCAGGAAATTCAAGCTCGAACCATCTGTCGTCCCCACTGTCAGACAAGGAGTCTAGGTCGGAGGTGTCATACTCCTTCGCAGGCAGATAGGTGCGTCCCCCAACAGGCACTTGGTCAAGTCACTCGTTTGGGCAGGCAGGCCTCGACCACAGCCGCGGGAAGCCTGTGCGGGGCCCACTTTGGCAATGGGACGCCAATACGGAGACCACATTGGTAGCCATAGCCTCCGGTACGGCATCTGTTTGCACACTGGTCACACATTCTTTCTCTTCCACTTCGCTTACCTCCAGCGATCTGATTGACGAAACAGCCGATGGCAGGGTAAGCGTAGATGAGACGGTCGTAACCTCCGAATCAGTGACCACAGTAGTTGGGGAAGGTTCCGGCCAAGGGGCCTCCTCCTCCGCGGTTACAGTCCCAGCTATCCAGTCCACCTTGTACTCCCGGGGAGTTTTGGTCAGTGGCTCGATTTGGAACAGATAGGCCCGGCACCTCTTGCACCGAGCAAATGGCAGAATCCGAACGGCCAGCTCCGAGCAGCGGGGGCAGGATAGTCCAAGGGCCTCCGCGCTTCCGCTTGAGAACAGCACAAACTTCCCCAGCGTCCGCATTCAGATCCCGGTATCCGTCAGGGGAACTCCAGCAGTAGTAGCGGGCATTGCGTTGACTCCCGGTACGGACATCGGGGGTCTCATCTTTCCAAAAGGCGGTAAAGGAGCAGACATGTCTGAACGTGTCTCTCTCGTGGGCGGGCAATCACTCTGCTGCTTTGTGCCAAACTCGCCCTACGTCTCACGCAGGGGTGGGTAACTCCTCCCACTTAAAGTTATTTTCTGGGCGCGTTGCAGGCACACGTCACTCCACTGCACGTGCGCCCAGACATTCATTTGCTACCTGATGTTAACTCCTTCCTCACTGCACAGTCCAACAACACGACAATTCCTGGCTCTCAATGGCAGAATAAAATCTCACAGTTCCGTTGTCAGAGGCAACAGCTGATCCCGGACGAGCCCCCACGTGTAGCGCTCACCCCCGAAGGAGCCGCTGGTTATAGATTGGGTGGCACTGGCATGTTACCTCTGTGACTCTGCCGTCTAGGGTAGTTGATGAGAGCCAAAGCAATGGAATGTCCACACAGCAGGTGTCTTTTCTTGTGCTTTTATTTTACCCAACACGTTAAACTTGAGGTAGATAGCAAAGATGGAGGAGGAGAAGAAATAGCAGATTCAGGCTTAACGATACGGAAACAGTCCTGCTTCCAACGATACTTTACTTTCGTCGCCACTCCAGCCGGAGTGGGAATAGTGTACCTGGACAGGCCTCTCACACCGACCTGGCAGCCAGAGTATCACTCGGAACTTTGAGGGAAAAGATCTTTGCCACAGACCCTCCCTAAAACTTAGATCATGGAGACAATCCTCCTTGGTAGAATTTGTGTTAGAATCGCCTTCAGGTAGTATTTTTAATCAGGTTACCGACTGACAGGTTGCTGACATCCAACCTTTCAGTGTCCAGTTACCTTGATCCCCGATGGATCGTCTAGGCCCTGTTGGATCGCCAGCCTCTCTTGGCTCTCCTCAGGCGGACTCCCCACCGAACAGCTATCTCGCTTGGGATCTTCTTAGAATTGGGAACCCAGTCGATTACTGGGGCCCCCTGCCACAGCTTTAAATGTTCCGGGCCAACATGGTCCCGGAACCAGGAACACCGCGTGGCACGCGCACCCTGGCCTGGTAGGCCATCTTGCCGGGGGCCGTGATGTGTGGTCACCCTAAAGGTGGGTGCCACCTCAGAAAAAAAAGAACCCCGCCTCAATGGCGTCTGCTCCAGAATTACCCTCTCCCAGCATGCCCCGTGAGAGAAACTCCCTCCTGATTGGCTGCTGGCAGGAGGCACCCCAGCCTGAACTCCACTGGCACCACCTGTCTCCCCGGGGTGGTATAGCACCCCAGGAACAACAGAATAGACCCACAGCACAGCCCAGCTGAAACAGAGACCCTTTATAGAATTGCAATCAGAATCAGAGTCAACTACACTCTGATTATTCCTTAACTTTTAATAGCACCGGTACTTGGAAGTACACAGGCGCTACATATATATATATATATATATATATATATATATATATATATATATTTTTTTAAGCAGCAAAAAGAGCAAGGCAATAGGCATAAAGGTGAATAAACATTACGTTGAAAGTGAAGATAAATAGTTATACAATGAAGGGGTGGTAAAAAAGTGCAGCAAGGCAAGAAAGTGATTACTTTCTTCTTTTTTTTTTGTTTTTTTTTACTTTTTTAAAATTTTCACTGAATACAGACATGAAACAGGAAGTGGGCTGTATTTACTGGCAGGAAAAAAAACTACTATCCAAAGTGAAATTAACAAGGAGAGAACATTTAATAGATGGAAAGTTGAAAAAAATTACTGAAGGTCCGCTTTAAAATCGCCTGCTTTTAATTTGTGCAAAATCTACACTGAAGTCTCTCTCAATGGACAGTATTGCTAGGTTACTCAGTCTTTATTGCTTCATTGTAGATCTTTAATATGTTTTGATTAGTTTAAGTTTTGAGAAACTTCTTACACAACTGGCGGTAAAAAACAGTAATAGTAAGAAAGATTCTTAATGTCATAACAAAGTTGGTTAAACTCTCTTGCAACTTCCACTTGTACACACACCAAATCAAATCTAAAGCTGACCAGTTTGCAATCTGCTCATTAGGATTGACCTCCTTATTAGGGATGAGCTCGCACACTCCACGTGCAGAGCCCGCCAGGAAGTCTGCACAGCGCTGCGCTAATCACAGGCAGGGAGACATTGTCCCGATGCTCGGCCGCAGAGATCGGGAAATGTCTCCCTGTCTCCTGATACGCCGTTGTATCTCTGAGTGCGCTCGGTCATATCTATGCGACTGATTCATAGAATCAGTTACGCATAGATACCCCTAAAATCCGACAGGTGTAAGTGTCTTACACCGTCGGATCTTAGGCTGCATATTTACGCTGGCCGCTAGGTGGCGCTTCCCTTTGTTTACGCGAGGAATATGCAAATTACTATTTACGTCGATTCAGAAACGAACGACCGTCCGACGCTTTTTTTTTACGTCGTTTGCGTTCGGCTTTTTCCAGCGTAAAGTTACCCCTGCTATATGAGGGGTATGTGTGGCGTATCCTATGTTAAGTATGGCCGTCGTTCCCGCGCCGAGTTTTGAATTTTTTACGTTGTTTGCGAAAGTCGTTCGCGAATACGGCTGGACGTAATTTACGTTCACGTCGAAAGCAATGACGTTTTGCGGCGGACTTTCGAGCATGCGCACTGGGATGTTTTCACGAACGGGGCATGCGCCGTTAAAAAAAAACGTAATTTACGCGGAGTCAAGCCTAATTTAAATAAAACACGCCCCCAACATCCCCATTTGAATTACGCGGCCTTACGCCGCAACACATACGTTTACGCCGCCGTAAATAAGGGCGCAAGTTCTTTCAGAATACAGAACTTGCGCCCAAAGTTACAGCGGCGTAACGTATCTAAGATACGTTACGCCGGCCGGACAGATACGCTCAGGTATCTGAACCTGGCCCGGAGTGTGCAAACACGCCGGAGCTCATCCTTATTCCTTTTATAAGACAATGTGGTGCCGAAGTCGACTTATTTCAGTGATCATAGATGCAGCATTCAACTCTGTGTACTGAGCACACGTGTGCTGAATTTGTCCATTAATGAAATCATCTTTTCTGGTATCCAATAATATTTGGATTTTACATAGTTACATAGTTACATAGTTAGTCAGGTTGAAAAAAGACACAAGTCCATCCAGTTCAACCACAAAAAAAAAAAAAAAAAACACAGTAAAATCCTATACACCCAACTCCATACCCACAGTTGATCCAGAGGAAGGCAAAAAACCCCAGCAGAGCATGATCCAATTTGCTACAGCAGGGGAAAAAATTCCTTCCTGATCCCCCGAGAGGCAATCGGATTTACCCTGGATCAACTTTACCTACAAATCTTAGTACTCAGTTATATTCTGTACATTTAGGAAAGAATCCAGGCCTTTCTTAAAGCAATCTACTGAGCTGGTCAAAACCACCTCAGGAGGGAGTCTGTTCCACATTTTCACAGCTCTTACTGTGAAAAAACCTTTCCGTATTTGGAGGTGAAATCTCTTTTCCTCTAGACGTAAAGAGTGCCCCCTTGTCCTCAGTGTTGACCGTAAAGTGAATAACTCAACACCAAGTTCACTGTATGGACCTCTTATATATTTGTACATGTTGATCATATCCCCCCTTATTCTCCTCTTCTCAAGATTTGCAAGAAAGCAAATCGCTGGTGAAGCATATTCATCTGCATTGTACGTTTTTGTAATTTCTGCTTTAAGCTGATCAATTGCTTCCAGTTGTTCTCTGCTTGTTTCTTATATTAAAGTGGAGGTTCCATCAAAAAAACAATTTAGCTTTAAACTGTAGCTTACGACTAAAAAATAAAAAAAATAAAAAATGTTTTTTCTTACTCATCTGGAAATGCCTGTTGCTATGCAGTCCCACGAAATCTGCCTTTGAAACCCCCTAGGATTCTGACATCATCTCCCTTTAATGCTCCTGGGAAATGTGTGTCATCAATTCCCAGGATGCAGTGCGCTGTCCAATTATCACTCCCCATCCAAGACTTCCAGGAAGTAAGTGCCTGTAGGCTTCACAATGCCCACAAGCAAAATGACAACGGTCACCGGTGTAGATATAGTTTTATAAACTATCTTTTTTGAATATCTATGCAGATCGGCGGCGGATTGTAAAATAGTAAGTGACCGGATTTATATTATAAAAACGCAGGATGAAAGGACATACATTTAAAAAATGCTAATTGTGGTTGGAACTCCGCTTTAAGGTCAAGCCAGCACCACAACTCTGTTCTCCAGTCATCTTCTTACGTCTTCCAATTCTTCTCTCTGTAGAAATGCAATATGTTTTGCATACCTGAAGAGATTTCTCAGTTGCATTTGACACCAGACAATCTCGTTTTTCCTGGCAAAATAAAGCCAATGGGCTAGATTCAGGTACCTGCGCTTGTTCTTACGGCGGGCGGAGCGTATCGTATTTACGCTACGCCGCCGTAACTTACAGGAGCAAGTGCAGTATTCACAAAGCACTTGCTCCGTAAGTTGCGACGGCGTAGCGTAAATGGGGCCGGCGTAAGCGCGCGTAATTAAAATGTGGAAGGGGGGGCGTGTTTTATGTAAACCTATGATGACCTGACGTGATTGACATTTTGCATGCGCCGTCCGTGTACATATCCCAGTGTGCATTGCTCCCAAGTACGCCGCAACAACGTATTGGTTTCGACGTGAACGTAAATTACGTCCAGCCCTATTCGCGATCGACTTACGCAAACGACGTAAAAAATTCAAATTTCGAAGCTGGAACGACGTCCATACTTAACATTGGCTGCGCCTCCTAATAGCAGGAACAACCTTACACCGAAAAAGCCTAACGTAAACAACATAAATAAATTGCGCCGGTAGTACGTACGTTTGTGAATCGGCGTATCTAGGTAATTTGCATATTCTACGCAGAAAACAACGAAAGCGCCCCTAGCGGCCAGCGTAGAATTGCACACAATTATACGCCGCCGTATTAAAGTTACGTCGGCGGAGGAAGCCTATTTTTTTAGCGTATCTGCCTTTGAGAATCGGCGTAAAGATACGCCGGCGCAGATTTGAAATTACGGCGGCGTATCAGGTACCTGAATCTAGCCCAATGCTTTCAACTTTTGCACACATTGATCATCATTCACTTTGGTTAGTACTGGGCTCCAAAAATGCAAGAAAGAGAGAAAAAAACATAGGTCATGACGCAAACTAACAGACTTCCTGCATCGCCTTTGGTTTTAGAGGTTTCTTTTGGCCGTCTCAACACTTCTAACGCTTCTATTAATTCTTCTGGGTGCTCAGCTAGTATGCGTACAGCTTCGTGCTTTGAACTCCATCTTGTGTCACATGATCGCTTTACATGAATTGGTACATGCTTCTTAAGGACATCCCATCTATGGGTGGAGCTTGAGAAGAATGCATACACTTTTTCCACAGTGCCAAAGAAAGTCACAGACTTTGTCCCAACACCAACTGCATGCACCCCAGCCAGATTGTGAGAGTGATTGTTACATTGCACAAACATTGCTTTGGGATTCATATCCAAAATACGTTTCTGTACACCACTGTGTTCAGCCATAGTTGCAGCATTGTCGTATCCTTGGCCATAGCAATGCTCCAGTTTAAAGCCATCTGCTTGCAACTTGTCACAAATTGGTTTTGTAATGATATTAGCTGATTTCCCATATAACTGAATAAAGTCAATAAAAGACTCTATCACATGGACTTCTGTATCTGCAATGTGCACATATCGAATCACTTGGGACATTTGGTCAGTGTGAGAAATATCCGGAGTGCTTTCAAACATCATTGCAAAATACTTGGCCTTTGTGATTTTTTTCAAAGATGGCTCTTCTAATGTGATCGCTGAGCAGTCTAATGAACTCATTCTGGCTCTGTGGAGAGCGATAGGACACAACGTAGCCATCCGTCTGATGAATTTTTTCAAGATGTTGTTTGGCAACTGGGTCGTATTTGGCAAGTAATTTGAAAGTTTCTAAGAAATTTCCACAGTTACCATCTGTGTTTAGATCTTCGGAATGACCACGTAAGGCAGGGCCGATCCTAGGCAGGGTGCACGGGGTGCTACGCACCCAGGCGCTGCAGAGGTGGGGGCGCCGAAGCTCCAAAGTGCTCCCCTCCCTCCTCCTTGTCTGTGTCCAGAGGCGGAGCGCCTGTAGCGGGTGCTGTGGTTCCCCATTCCGCTTGCTCTCTCTGCTGGCAACTGACAAGAGCGCATAACTCCAGCTGTCCCCGGAATCCGGGCTGGGTACCACAGCGGAGCCTAGTACTGGAACACGTTTCGGCACTAGGTTCCACTAATTAATTCTTTCTGGTGTGCATGGAGCAGTCTCCTGTCTGCCCCGCCCCCTCTGCCTGTGTGGGCTATTTTCCCATAGGCGGTGTGATGAGAGGCTTCTGGGTTGGCCGGAGCTGCTGCCAATCATCCTGTGCACTCCCAGAAATGCTCTCCGAGTGCCACCATCCAAGTAACCAAAGATGCCACGTATGCCCCGCCCGAGCTACATGGATCTATTGGACAAGTACTGATCTATGGGGACAACTGATGTGGGGGGCTCTGATGGGGGCACCTGCTGTGGGGGGGGGCTCTGATTGGGGACACCTGCTGTGAGGGGGCTCTGATGGGGGACACCAGCTGGGGGGGCTCTGATGGGGGACACCTGCTGTGGGGGCTCTGATGGGAGACACCTGCTCTGGGGGCTCTAATGGGGGACACCTGCTGTGGGGGACTCTGATGGGGGACACTAATGAAGACTTCTTAGGGGAGCATCTCTTTGTTTGAGTTGTAGCCATAGAAACATTTGTAAAGGGGAGGAGTTAGTAAGATGACCATGCCCATGTGGGGGCGCCAGAAATATTTCTGCACCCAGGCATCTGTGACACTAGGATCGGCCCTGACGTAAGGGATAGATACAGCACACAATCCAGTATTCTGACCAAGATTGCCTTCCATTTGTCTAATGACCTCCGTTGTGCAAGCTGGGCAGCAGCATCAATAGTCTCCTGTTTCTGCAGCCGCATTTCAAATTCTTTCCACATTGTAAATGCACTGAAGTGATATGAACTGCGCTCATGCTCTAGTAATCTGGGGTTTAGCTTTCTCCATGCATTATATCCACTTGGCTTTCCAAAACAACTTTTCCCTTTAGCCTTCTGAAAAAGCATGCAAGGAAAGCAATATGCAGCATTGTTTACAGGAGAAAACACCAACCATGTCCTTAACATAGTCTCACAATTCTCCAAGTTCATGTAGAATCAGTCCTTGGAAAACAACCTGCCATTACTGTCTCTTGGAAACAATGCATCCTTATTCTGCAGTTCCACTGCTCCTCGCTTGACAAGTTCAGTTTTCAAAGTTTCATCCACAGTTTTAGGCCTATAGCCAATATCAGTCAAAACTTTTTGGTCTATATTCTCTGGCAGAATATTTGGCTAAGTAGAAACATCCTTAGGCAAGGCTCTCTGCTCCTAAAGCAATAACAGGAATGTCCACAGAAACTGGATCAGGGACATGAGTCTCCTGTGGTGCTGCTAATAAGCATGCTGTAATTTCAGCAGTGTTCACAACAAGAAGGAGTCCAGCTAGCTTAGCGTGTTGCTCTTTCTCTATTTTCCTATTTTTCCTGCCTTGTGCACCTGATTTCTTTTTGTTTGGCCTGGTACATGACCAGGGACTGAAATGTTCCAGGAAAGCTCTTTACATACTGAATAAATCAAAATGACCACAGCTGAAAGCCAAATGGCTTTGTGTGCCATTGGGAAGGTGATTAGCTACACCTGGTTGAGTTTACAAGTAATTTTTAGGAGGTGTGGGATCCTTTGTCCAACACTTGGTTATACATTACACTGAATAAAACAAAAACTGTCTCCATTTCAGGCTGCAAAGGAACAAAATGTGATTTTAAAGGTGGGGTGTTTCTTTTCTATACCCACTGTAGTTCTACCTGAAAATGGAGTGATCTAGAAGAACTTAACTTTCTGTTCCACAATTTTCTGTTAGTACCATCTTAAAATGGAATGTGCACTAATCTTATTTTTGTAAAAATTCTCATATTTTTTTGTTTCACTTGCAATGTATTGATAGACCTGTTGAATATGTGGAGATTGCGTGTTGCATTTTCACACTCAATAAAGTGTTTGAAAATAAACTTGTATTGGATGTGTTTTACTTTAATTACATCAGTATTTTTCATAGAAAATGATGCATGTGCTTAGGGGGTAAGGGGTTTTATACTCTACTTTTTGAAGGGACTCATTGAGCACTAAAAGTCCACGCGTTAGGGGGCGCAAATTTCTTGCCTTGCCCCGGGCGCTGACAACCCACGCTACGCCACTGCCCACTACCCACCCCTGACCATTCCGAGTATTCCCTATTTATCACCACCCTCTGAAATCGCCCTTGTAGCCAGTTTTCAATCCATGTACTCACCCTATGGTCCATACCAATGGACTTTAGTTTGTACAGTAAACGTTTATGGGGAACTGTGTCAAATGCTTTTTCAAAATCCAGATACACCACATATACGGGCCTTCCTTTATCTAGATGGCAACTCACCTCCTCATAGAAGGTTAATAGATTGGTTTGGCAAGAACAATTCTTCATGAATCCATGCTGATTACTGCTAATGATACAGTTTTCTTGTATCTTGTATATAGTCCATTATCATCCCCTCCAAGAGCTTGCATACTATTGATGTTAGGCTAACTGGTCTGTAATTCCCAGGGATGTATTTTGGGCCCTTTTTAAATATTGCTGCTACATTGGCTTTTCTCCAATCTGCTGGTACCATTCCAGTCAGTAGACTGTCAGTAAAAAGTTTGCCATCCATGTTCTTTTGAACTCTGTAGTTCCTCTTTAATAGGCTGCTGAACTTGCTGAAAAAAACGTTATTGCCTGCTGACATCCTGTTGGTAAGACCGCTGGCTTCTATCCCTCTCCAATGCTCAGCTAGCGGTCTGACACGCCCCCTTGTAGTCCTCTTAAAGAACAGGGAGGAAGCAGATATGTTGTGGGCGGAAGGGGCCCCCCCCCCCCCGTCTGTGCTGCCCATGGTGTCCTCCTTCTCCTCTCTCCTCCCTTCTCCTTCTCCCTGCCAGCAATCCGCCCCTTCACTGTCCCCGCCGCACTGCCCCCCGCCACCGCCTGCCTGCTATCACTATCTCCGGGATTATTATTAGAAATCAGTTGTGGGGATGTCCTGCTGTGTCAGGTATAGTATATAAGAACACCGATAGCTGATGTCCGCCTTTCTCCGGTATTGTCACAGTGCGCTGTCAATACCGGGAGGCGGACATCAGCGAGCAGTGTTCTCATATAACAATAATTGATACAGGAGATCCCCGCTGTGTCATACAAGTGATTTCTAATAATAATCCCTGCTCTGCACTGGTGGTTCCTGACTAGGGATGAGCCGAACACCCCCCCGGTTCGGTTCGCAGCAGAACATGCGAACAAGCAAAAAATTAGTTTGAACATGCGAACACCGTTAAAGTCTATGGGACACGAACATGAAAAATCAAGTGCTCGTTTTAACCACCTCCATACAGGGCATTTTCACCCCCTTCCTGCCCAGACCAATTTTTAGTTTTCAGCGCTGTCGCACTTTGAATGACAATTGCGCAGTCATGCGACGTGGCTCCCAAACAAAATTGACACGCTTTTTTTCCCACAAGTAGAGCTTTCTTCTGGTGGTATTTGATCGTATCTGCGGTTTCTATTTTTTGCGCTATAAACAAAAGAAGAGCAACAATTTTGAAAAAAAACACAATATCTTTTACTTTTTGATTTAATAAATATCAAAATATTTTTTTCCTCAGCTTAGACCGATACGTATTCTTCTACATATTTTTTTGGGGAAAAAAACGCAATAAGCGTATTTGATCGGTTTGCGCAAGTGTTCTTGCGTCTACAAAATAGGAAATAGAATTCTGGCATTTTTTTTTTTTACTAGTAATGGCGGCGATCTGCAATTTTTTTTTTTTATTGTGACCGTGACATTGCGGCGAACATATCGGACACTTTTGGGGCCATTTACATTTACACAGCGATTAGTGCTATAAAATGCACTGATTACTGTGTAAATGTGACTGGCAGAGGAGGGGTTAACACTAGGGGGCGCTGAAGGGGTTAAAAATGTTCCCTAAAGTGTGTTCTAACTGTTAGGGGGAGGGGGACTCACAAGAGGAGGAGATCAATGTGTGTTCCTCTGTACTGGGAACACACATCAGTCTCCTCACCGCTGACAGGACATGGATCTGTGTGTTTACACACACAGATCCATGGTCCTGCCGTGGTTGCGGGTAATCGCGGGTGCCTGGCGGACATCGCGGCCGGAAAAGCCAGGACGTCATATGACGTCCAGTCTGAAGGTTAATATGCAAGGTATTGTCAGAAAAAGTGTTTGTGGACCCGGGTCCTGCCCCAGAGGACATGTTTTAATGCAAAAAAAAGTTTTAAAAACGGCCGTTTTTTCAGGAGCAGTGATTTTAATAATGCTTAAAGTGAAACAATAAAAGTATTCCTTTAAATTTCGTACCTGGGGCATGCCCTTCAGGTCTGGTATGGATTTTAAGGGGAACCCCCGCCATAATTAAAAAAATGGCTTGGGGTTTCCCCCCAAAAATCCATACCAGACCCTTATCCGAGCACGCAACCTGGCAGGCCACAGGAAAAGAGGGGGGGGGACGAGAGAGCGCCTCCCTCCTGAACCGTACCAGGCCACATGCCCTCAACATGGGGAGGATGTGCCCATGTTGATGGGGACAAGGGCCTCATCCCCAAATCCCTTGCTGGTTGTTGTGCGGGTCTGCGGGCGGGGGGCTTATCGGAATCTGGAAGCCCCCTTTAACAAAGGGAAACCCCATATCCCGCCCCCCCCATGTTGTGAATTGGTAAGGGGTACATTGTACTCCTACCATTTTACGCAAAAAAAGTTTGAAAATGCTAAAAACGCATGCTTGGGACAAGTCCTTTATTAAAAATAAAAAATAAAAAAATGATTCCAGCGTTGTAATCCATTCTCGATGTCCATCGATGATCCATTCTCCAGTGATGCTCTCCACCGAGGAACGACGCACGATTATGCCTCGACCGGAGGCATCCGACCGAATGACGTGCAACAAGCTCTTTTATAACCGAGGGCGGGGCCACCCGTGACGTGTGACCCTGCCCCCTCTGACATGTCCACGTCACGGGTGGCCCCACCCTCAGTTTTAAAAGAGCTGTCAAACAGCTTGTGCGTCATTCGGCCGGGTGCCTTCGGTCGAGGCATGATCGTGCATCGTTCCTGGCTGGAGAGCATCGCTGGAGAATGGATCATTCTTGATGTTACAGCACCTTTGGGTCCCCCAAGGAGAGTAGTATTGCGGTGCGCATAGCGTTCCGCAGTGAACATTGGGTGTGGCCAAATTGCTCTTGCTCACATCATCGGCCTGCCGCTCAGTGATGCCGAACCTGCCCCCAGACAGACGGTCGCAGCTCCCGGACAGCAATAGATTTGTGTGTGACTATCTTGGTTACTTGGGGAGCCACAGCCCTGTCTGAATAATGTGTCTGGGTTTCAGACCGCCTGAAAAATTGGACACACGATTCAAAACATGGACTGTCCGGGTGAATCCCATACAGGTGGCAATCCTAGACGTACGGGTACGTTGTTTTGCGCAATAGGGCAGCCCTGCCGCAGTATATGTGGTGGGCCTTAAGTGGTTAAGGGAATTCCTTGGGAACCCCCAGGTAACCAGAGCTAGTGTCCCCATTGGAAGATTTCCCTTCTATTACCTTTCTGGGGACAACACAAAATTTGGGGATTTTATTTTACTTTCACTTTCAATGATAATGGTAAACAGGACAAATAGAGAGGGCACAGACAGCAATAAAAATTGACAGGCGTTCTAATCCCTTTCCACTCTATCCAAAACGAAAAAATAAGTTTTGCCTTTAGTTGTACTGTAATCATTGCTGATCACCTACAGTAAAATGCACTTATTCACACGAGGACATTCCGAGGATACAAATGTAGCGCTAACCCCCGAAGGACCTGCTGGTTGATTTGGGATCGCCTATTAAGTTACCCTGGCGTTGTCTAGGGGTGCAATTGTAGAGACAAACAGTGAGCGAAGGTCCAGACAGTGAATAAAGGTTTTTTCCAATGCTTTATTTTCCAGGCCAACACGGCCAACATCAACATCAATTGGGAAGGGCAAAGTTGATGAATATAGAGAGAGGAAGAACCTTGCAGTATCAGGCCTGGATATTAACCACTATGGAAGTGGTTAATATCCAGGCCTGATACTGCAAGGTTCTTCCAGGGCACTTATATACCTTCCCGCCCAGACCAATTTTTAGCTTTCAGCGCTGTTGCACTGAATGACAATTGCGTGGTCGTGCTACACTGTACCCAAACTAAAATTTTTAATTTTGTACCCACAAATAGAGCTTTCTTTTGGTGGTATTTGATCACCTCTGGGATATTTATTTTCTGCAAAAAAAATAAAAAAATTACCGAAAATTTAAAAAAAAAAATGATTGGCATCCATTTTTTGTGTCTTTGTCATCCCTGTTGGTCTAGGGTGGATACCTTTTTCTTTTTTTTTTGCTACCCTGGTGGTCCAGTGGGCATCCCTGGTGGTCCAGTGGGGGCATCCCTGGTGGTCCAGTGGGCATCCTCGGGGGGGCTGTGCTGATAATCGATCAGCACAAATCCCCCTGTCACAGGAGCAGCCGATCGGCTCTCCTCTACTCGCGTCTGACAGACGCGAGTGAGGAAAAGCCGATTACCGGCTTTTCCTGTTTACATTGTGATCAGCCGTGATTGGACACGGCTGATCACATGGTAAAGAGTCTCTTTGAGAGACTCTTTAACTTGATCTGTGTTGCGGGGTGTCAGACTGACACCCTGCAACAACGATCACCGCGATGCGCACCCCCGGGGGCGTGCAGCGGCTCAAAATCCTGATGACGTCATATGACGTCGACACTCAGGATTCTACAACCACTTTGCCGACGTCAATTTGTCATTGGCCGTCGGCGAGTGGTTAAATGGAGCAGTCAGTACTGCTCTGCATAGTACCAATTTGTAACTCGTCGCCACTCCAACTGAGTGGGTAAAGTGCCCCCGGACAGACCCTTTTTCACAGGCCTGGCAGCCGAGATGTCACTTAGGATTTCTGGGAGGAACGGGCCTCTCTCACAGACCCGGCTTGGGCCTCTGCCACAGGCCAATTACAATAACTGAGCTAGATAGATAGATGGAGCGAATCCTCCCAGTAGATTTCTGCATCGGTCATCAGATAACAGCAAACATACCTGTCAGTACTCTGGTCACCGGATCCCCAATTGGTTTGTTCAGGCTCTGTTGGATGACCTGCCTCCGGGTCCTCCTCAAACCGACTCCCCAATCGAACGGCACCCAGCCTGGGATCCTTTCAAAAGAATACGGAACCCAGCCAAAATTGACTGGGGTCCCCTTGTACCTCCGGATGAGGTTCCAAGTGGTCTGCAACTATGGCCAGGTGGGCCACGCCGGCGGGGTCTATGGATGCGCGCACCCTGAAGGTGGATGCTGCACCTGGAACGGGGACCCCGTGAAGATTTTAGAACACATGACACCTGTCACAGATATACTCCTCTCCAGCACGCCCCACATAGGAAAAGCTCCTCTGATTGGCTGCTGGAGAAACTTACTCTGCCAGAACTCCTCTGGCGCCAACTGCTGGCCAGGGATGACATTGCATCCCTGGACCACAGTCTGACCCAGTGGACATTTCTGGAATGACAGAAGTCCCAAAATTTAAACAAATAGTGAATGGGAGCAAAGTAACTCTCCCATTCCCCACTAACTTTAGCGTAGTGCCCATACTGAAAGTTTTGAATTTTGTACCCACAAATAGAGCTTTCTTTTGGTGGTATTTGATCACCTCTGGGATATTTATTTTCTGCCAAAAAAATAAAAAAATTACCGAATTTCTTTTTAAAAAAATTTCTGTTATAAAACATTGTAAATAAGTAAGTTTTCTCCTTCACTGATGGGCACTGATGGTACTGCACTGACGGGCACTGATAAGGCGGCACTGATGGGCACCGATGAGGTGGCACTGATGTGGTGGCATTGATGGGCACTAATATGTGGCACGGATAGGCACTGATAGGCGGCATGGATAGGCGGCATGGATGGGCATGGATAGGCGGCACGGATGGGCACAGATAGGCGGCACGGATAGATGGCACGGATGGGCATGGATAGGCGGCACGAATGGGCACGGATAGGTGGCACGGATGGGCACGGATAGGCAGCACGGATGGAAACTGATAGGCGGCACGGATAGGCACTGATATGCGGCATGGATGAGCACTGATAGGTGGCACGGATGGGCATAGATGGGCACTATCGTATGCATTTTACTTATGAATGCCAATCAGTGGCAATCAGTGATGCCCATTGTGGGCACTGATTGGCATCCATTGCGGCACTGATTGGCATCCATTTTTTGTGTCTTTGTCATCCCTGGTGGTCTGACCCAGTGGACATTTCTGGAATGACAGAAGTCCCAAAATAGTGGAGAGTAGTGCCCATACTGAAAGTAAGGGGGCACTACAAAACAACCCCCCTCTCTGCAGCTGCATCAGTGCACACTGATTTCCTTTATGCCACCACAACAACTTACACTTTCTAACTTGACAGCACCATCATACGCTTACTCGCCGCCATTGCACTGGTGACTAGGGATGAGCCGAACGGACCGAACGTTCGTGCAAACATTTAGAACCTCATTGACGTCTATGGGACTCGAACATTTGAATTCAAAAGTGCTCATTTTAAAGCCTAATATGCAAGTTATTGTCGTAAAACGGGTTTGAGAACCCGGGTCTTGCCCCAGGGAACATGTATCAATGGAAAAAAAAGTTTTAAAAATGGTCGTTTTTTCTGGAGCAGTGATTTTAATGATGCTTAAAGTGAAAAAAAAGAAATGAAAAATATCATACCTGCCTGTGAAGTGGCACGTGTTTAGAACTGTCCCTGCACAAAATGAGATTACTATAAGAAAAAAGTAATTTAAAACTGCTTGCGGCTTTAAAGCGGGGGTTCACCCTTAGAGAGCACATTTTCCCCTTAGATTAATGCTCGTTTTCTCTAGGGGAATCGGCAATTTGTTTTAAAATATGTGCAGTACTTACCCGTTTACGAGATGCATCCTCTCCGTCGCTTCCGGGTATGGGCTGCGGGAATGGGCGTTCCTTCTTGATTGACAGTCTTCCGAGAGGCTTCCGACGGTCGCATCCATCGCGTCACGATTTTCCGAAAGAAGCCGAACGTCGGTGCGCAGGCGCAGTATACAGCCGCACCGACGTTCGGCTTCTTTCGGCTACGAGTGACGCGATGGATGCGACCGTCGGAAGCCTGTCAATCAAGAAGGAACACCCGCTCCCGAAGACCCATACCCGGAAGCGACGGAAGAAGATGCAGCTCGAAAACGGGTAAGTACGGATCATATTTTAATACAAATAGCCGATTCCCCTAGACCGAACGAGCAGGAATCTAAGGGGAGAAAATTTTTTTTTTTAGAAATGGGTGAACTCCCGCTTTAATGTAATGTCTGGTCCCTGCAATATGGATGAAAATCATTGAGAAAAATAGCACAGACACAGACAGTACACACACCACGTAGCTTTAGGTGCACACTGCAGAGGACACAGACAGTACACACACCACGTAGCTTTAGGTGCACACTGCAGAGGACACGGGCAGTACACACCACGTAGCTTTAGGTGCACACTGCAGCGGACACAGGCAGTACAGACCACGTAGCTTTAGGTGCACACTGCAAAGGACACAGGCAGTACACACACCACGTAGCTTAAGGTGCCCCCAGCAGAGGACACGGGCAGTACATACCACGTAGCTTTAGGTGCACACTGCAGAGGACAATGGCAGTACACACTACGTAGCTTTAGGTGCAAACTGCAGAGGACATGAGCAGTACACACCAAGTAGCTTTAGGTGCAAACTGTAGAGGACAAAGGCAGTACACACCAAGTAGCTTTATGGTGCACACTGCAGAGGACAAAGGCAGTACACACCACGTAGCTTTAGGTGCACACTGCAGAGGACAATGGCAGTACACACACCACGTAGCTTTAGGTGCACACTGCAGAGGACACGGGCAGTACACACGCCACGTAGCTTTAGGTGCACACTGCAGAGGACACAGGCAGTACAGACCACGTAGCTTTAGGTGCACACTGCAAAGGACACAGGCAGTACACACACCATGTAGCTTTAGGTGCACACTGCAGAGGACACAGGCAGTACACACACCACGTAGCTTTAGGTGCACACTGCAGAGGACACAGGCAGTACACACCACGTAGCTTTAGGTGCACACTGCAGAGGACAATGGCAGTACACACACCACGTAGATTTCGGTGGACACGGGCAGTAGACATGTGCACTGCCAAAAAAATAGTTTTTTTCGTTTGTTATTTTCGTTTTTTTATTTTTTCGTAAATTCGAAAAATTAGTTTTTTCCATTTTTGTTTCATTCGTTTTTTTTAATTTTTTCAGAAATTCTGAAATTTCGAAAAAAAATCATTTTTTCCGTTTTATTCGTTTTTTGCTTCTTTCGTAAATTCTGGAAATTTTCGGATTTCCGAAAAAGAAAAAAACGGAAAAAACGAATGAAACGAAAAAAACGAATGAAACGAAAAAAAAAAAGAATTTTCGGAAATTCGGAAATTTATGAATTTTCGAAATTTTGAATTTTCGAATTTCGAATTTGTCAATTTTCGAAATTTCGAATTTTTGGGACATTTCGAATTTTTCGAAATTTCGAATTTCGAATTTTTCGAAATTTCGAATTTCGAATTTTTCAATTTTCGAATTTCGAATTTTTCTATTTTAGAATTTTCGACTTTTTCAGTTTTCGACTTTTAAAATTTTTGAATTTCGAATTTTTCAATTTTCGAAATACGAAAAATTCGGAAAAACGAAAATATTCGGAAATACGAAAATTCGGAAATACCAAATTTCGAAAAATTCGAAAATACGAAAATTCGGAAATTGAAAAATTCGAAATTTGAAACATTTTTTTCAAATTTCGATTTTTTTCAAATTTGGAATTTTTCAATTTTAGAAATTTCAATTTTCGAATTTCGAACTTCGATTTTTTCAATTTTAAAATTTCGAATTTTTCAAATTTCGAATTTTTCAAATTTCGAATTTTGGAATTTTTCAATTTTCGAAATTTCGAAATATTCGCTAATTCTAAATTCGAAATTTCGAAAATTGAAAAATTCGAAATTTAAAACATTTTTTTTAAATTTCCGATTTTTTTCAATTTTCGAATTTCGGAAATACGAAAATTGAAAAATGCGAAAATTGAAAAATTCCAAATTTGAAAAATTCGAAATCTGAAAAATTCGAAATTGGAAAAGTGAAAAATGTGAAAATTGAAAAATTGAAAATATGAACAATTCTAAAATTTCAATTTTCGAATTTTTAAATTTTCGAAATTTAGATTTTCGAATTTTTAAATTTTCGAAATTTCGAACTTTCCAAATTTCTAATTTTCGTATTTCCGAATTTCGAAAATTCGAAATTTCGAGAATTGAAAAATGTTTCAAATTTCGAATTTTTCAATGTTCGAATTTCGAATTTTTCCATTTCGAATTTTACGAAAATTCGGAATTACGAAAATTCGAAATTCGGAAATTGAAAAATTCGAAATTTGAAACATTTTCGAACTTCGAAATTCAAAATTTGAAAAATTCGAAATTGGAAAATTGAAAAATTCGAAATTTGAAAAATTCGAAAATTCGAAACTTGAAAAATTCGAAAATTCGAAAATTGAAAAATTCGAAAATGGAAAAATTCGAAAATGGAAAAATTCGAAAATTGAAAAATTCGGAAATTCGGAATTTCGAAAATTGAAAAATCCGAAATTTTTTCGTATTTCCGAATTTCCGAAATTCGGAAATACGAAAATTCGGGAGAAAAAACGGAAATACGAAAATTCGTATATTCGTAAATTCGAATTTTCGGAAATACGAAAATTCGTAAATAAAAAATTGTAAATACGAAAATTCGTAATTAACGGATTTCCGAATTTTCGTAAAAAAATTAATTAGAAACAAAACGAATTGCACATATCTAACGGGCAGTACACACACCACGTAGCTTTAGGTGCACACTGCAGAGGACACAGGCAGTACACACCACGTAGCTTTAGGTGCACACTGCAGAGGACACAGGCAGTACACACCACGTAGCTTTAGGTGCACACTACAGAGGACACAGGCAGTACACCACGTGAGAATACTGCAGCTAGCACAATCACCTGCCTGCCTGTCAGTAAATTAGGAAGAGCGGATCTAGCTAAACTATAAAGTGTATAAATATATATACAACATCTGGGATGCATATATATCCTCTACACACTGTAACTTTAACTGACTAGCCTGCCTGCCTGCCTGTTCTATCTACCTACAAAAAATGACACTCTCTCTCTCTGTCTTCTCTCTCTTAACCACCGCAACACACTACACAAGGCCGACCTGCAGGTGGCCTTTTATAGTGTGGGGCGTGTACTAAACCCCCTGAGCCATAATTGGCCAAAGCCTCCCTGGCTTTGGCCAATTATGGCTCTCCGTTTTTTGCAAGCTGTGATTGGCCAAGCATGCGGGTCATAGTGATATTGGGTCTGAGATCAAAAGTAACATTTCTGTCTTTGCAGATGACACCAAGCTATGCAGTGGAATAAGGTCCTTGCAGGATGTCGCCAATTTACAAGCCGACCTCAATGCTCTGTCTAATTGGGCGACTGAGTGGCAGATGAGGTTTAATGTTGATAAATGTAAAGTTATGCACTTGGGGGCTAAGAATATGCATGCATCATACATACTAGGGGGAGTACAACTGGGGGGATCTGTAGTGGAGAAGGATCTGGGGGTTTTAGTTGATCATAAGCTCAATAATGGCATGCAATGCCAAGCTGCGGTTTCCAATACGAGCAAAGTCCTTTCTTGTATTAAGAGAGGTATGGACTCCAGAGAGAGAGATATAATTTTGCCCCTGTACAAATCATTAGTAAGACCTCATCTGGAATATGCAGTTCAGTTTTGGGCACCAGTTCTCAAAAAGGATATCAGAGAACTGGAGAAAGTGCAGAGAAGAGCAACCAAACTGATAAGAGGCATGGAGGAGCTCAGCTATGAGGAAAGATTAGAAGAACTAAATCTATTCACTCTTGAGAAGAGGAGAATTAGGGGGGATATGATCAACATGTACAAATATATAAGAGGTCCATACAGTGTACTTGGTGTTGAGTTATTCACTTTACGGTCAACACTGAGGACAAGGGGGCACTCTTTACGTCTAGAGGAAAAGAGATTTCACCTCCAAATACGGAAAGGTTTTTTCACAGTAAGAGCTGTAAAAATGTGGAACAGACTCCCTCCAGAGGTGGTTCTGGCCAGCTCAGTAGATTGCTTTAAGAAAGGCCTGGATTCTTTCCTAAATGTACATAAAATAACTGAGTACTAAGATTTGTAGGTAAAGTTGATCCAGGGTAAATCCGATTGCCTCTCGGGGGATCAGGAGGGAATTTTTTCCCCTGCTGTAGCAAATTGGATCATGCTCTGCTGGGGTTTTTTGCCTTCCTCTGGATCAACTGTGGGTATGGAGTTGGGTGTATGGGATTGTATTGTGTTTTTTATTTTGTTTGTTTATTTTTTTGTGGTTGAACTGGATGGACGTGTCTTTTTTCAACCTGACTAACTATGTAACTATGCTTGGCCAACCATCAGCCAGCAATGCACTGCGATGCCGCAGTGAATTATGGGCCGTGACACGCCACTCGAATTTGGCGTGAACGGCCCAAAACGTTCATAATTCGACGAACAATCGAACATACGAAGCTCATCCCTACTGGTGAGCACTTGTTTACTCACTGTCACTGCACCTTCATGCACTTTTTTATTTGCTTCCAATTACACTTTGCTGTCACTGCACCCCTGCACATTTATTTACTTGCTGCCACTCCACACTAAAGGAAATGGGAAAAAACCTCTCGAAAGTGAAAAGAATTCCCATCTTAAAGCGGAGTTTCAGACTTTTTTTTACGTTTATTAAAAGTCAGCAGCTACCAAAAGTGTAGCTGCTGGCTTTTCATAAACATGCACTCACCTGTTCCACGGTCCAGCGATGCGCCGCCAGGAGCTCCGCTTCTTTCCCCCCTCTCCGGCCGGCGTCTTCATTCCTAGTGTGGGCACCCGGCCATGACAGCTTTCCGCTTCACAGCCGGGCACTCACTGCGCATGCGCTAGCGGCGCTGCGCTCTGTGAGTGGTCAGACGATCGCCTGGGACCTGTCACATGTCCCAGGTGATCGCCTACAGGGAGGGGCCGCCGTAGGCGATATGACGTATCGCTTAAGTGGTCCCTGGGCGGAAGGAGGAAGTGGGACAGGAAGTCCTACTCCTACTAAATTCCCCACTCCCATCCCAAAAAAGTTACATGCCAAATGTGGCATGTAAGGGGGCAAGGAGTGGTTTAAGCGGAACTCCGCTTTAAAGTGTTACCCCCCCCACCAAAAAAAAATATATATATAAAAAAGAAGAGATTTTATGGGGTCCTATTCACAATGCATACCAGACTCTTATCCCAGATAAGGGTCTGGTATGGATTATACGTTGGACCTATGCCATACTCCTGAAGGTGTCAGTACTCAATAAAATCCTCAATGAGCACCATCCACTCCAGTATGTATGGAACTGAATTTTTTTGGATGTTACCTTGGGATATTGTGTGATTAGTGTCAATACACACTGGGACTTTTGGCGTGACTGACCTATGTTTGTCATGATATATCCTGAAGTATCTTTAATTCACACTTTAATTCACACTTTACAGAGTCCATCCCCAGCTTGACTCATATCATCCAGCAGTGCAAAAAGCAGGCTTAGGGGGTCGCCAAACCACCATTACTTTTATCCCGGAGAGCCAGGTAATCACTTTGCTTGATTAGGGAAACTCAGGTTGTTGGTCAAGCCCAGGTAGATCCAGAAGATTTTAGCACTGACAGAGATGACGGTATCTTTTTCTACAAGCACTGCTGCCTATGCTGAGAGAGATGAAACTGGAATGGTATACAGAAGCTCTCAGCCACATGTGCTAATTCTTTTTATAAAATGCCTCCCTGCAAAGAACAAGGGGCTTCCTTTCCGTACTGTGGTAGTTTATGACACACCCCCATTGAGTGCCACCTCTGTTGCATATGGAATATCTGCCAACAGTCATTTCAGACCACAGCTGGTAGAATTATGGTCAAGTTGGAGGTCATAACCTTGGACCTCTTGAGCATCCAGACAACCTACAGTTTGACACAACGAATCTCTTCTCCAGCTCCTCCATATGACAGCCCGCCAAGCCTTCTGAACTTTTAGCAGCACTGTTCCACATATCATTATCCTCATTATGTATTATCATTTTTTTTCTAACCCAAATGTTACAATGTTCATGCTGTACCCTCTACCTAATATTTGGATCAGTAAAAGCTAAAAGTATCTTGTGTTTTTGTTGTCATTACTTCTAGAACTTGCATTTAGTTTACCGTATTTGCACAGTAGCCTCAGTGCTTGCTCCAGATCTATGAGATTAGGGATGTTGACACTGGACATTTTAAGCAACCAGTGTGTATGTGTACATTGGTTAGAGTGCTGATACATCTCGTTCTGGCTAGATTTAATTATCTAAACACTAACATTGTGGCACATATAATATACAGTATTTGTCTACCTATAAGCAGCCCTCAAATTGTACTTAACATACTTGACATGATAAAAAACCTTAAATACACAATTGCTCTTTAGAGGAAAAAAATACACAATTGCCCTATAAAGTTAAAGTTTTATTCCAGATTATAACAAAGCTGGCATATACCAACAAAAGAACATTTAATATGGTCCAATCGCCATTAAGCAATTCCATTTGTTGACATTAAAAACTTGGAAAAAGAATTTCTGATAGTCAGTGACTGATGTTTGGGCCTAATGCCGCGTACACAGGATCATTTTTCGGGTTCTAAAAAATGACATTTTGTTTTTAATGTCATTAAAAACGATCGTGTGTGGGCTTCAGAGCATTTTTCGGGTTCTAAAAAATTTCCCCCAAAAATTTGAACATGCCCTATTTTTTAACAACGTTTTTAACGTTGTCGTTTTTCGGGTTGTAAAAAATGGTCGTGTGTGGGCTTTAACGACGTGATAAATCCTTGCATGCTCAGAAGCAAGTTGTGAGACGGGAGCGCTCGTTCTGGTAAAACTACCGTTCGTAATGGAGTAAGCACATTCATCACGCTGTAATAGAAAAGCGCGAATCGTCTTTTATTAACACAAAATCAGCTAAAGCAGCCCCAAGGGTGGTGCCATCCGCATGGAACTTCACCTTTATAGTGCTGTCGTACGTGTTGTACGTCACTGCACTTTGCTAGAGCATTTTTTTTCACAATCGTGTGTAGGCAAGGCCGTTTTAATGATCAAGTTGAAAAAAACATAAATTTTTCTAGAGCCTGAAAAACTTAATTTTTTAGAACCCGAAAAATGATCGTGTGTACGCGGCATAAGATCATTGAACTGCACATTTTGGAGGACATCGATAGGAATGCAATCTTCTATGTGATATCACACAGCATGCTAAGACTGCTGCTATAGCATTTTTCTTGTCAAGTTGCATTGTTGACAGTAACATTTTGCATTTTGCACAACGTGTGCCAGTGAACACTTCATTCGCTTAGCACGGCCAAGGGGGTACATAGAACCTCTTCTTTGACCATCGAGACCACTGCCACTGTAAAGACGGATGATATTTTCTGAGCGGTACATAGACTCATCATGCATAACCGGTCCCTCTGTGCCTGGTAGTGTCTTTGGTGCTTGTAAATTGAAGTTGCCTGCATGAAGTTATTACCCCATGGCAAAATGGCAAAATTATTTAGAAGCCCTCACATCAACAGAGATAAAACTTTGATTTGCATCAGAGACTTGCAGTAATACAAAACTGAAATATTTCTTCTAATTAAAATGCTTGGACCTTGACTTGGGAGGCTTCCTTATATGGATCTGCTTTCCATCAAGAGTATCCAGAGGGAAAAGGTATTAGGATTTCTACTGTGAACAGAAGCCACCAGAACTTGGGACACACTTCCATGCTGCTAAGTAGCATACCTGGAGTTGTTTAACCACTTAAGACCCGGACTATTATGCAGGTAAAGGACCTGGCCAGTTTTTGCGATTCGGCACTGCGTCGCTTTAACCGACAATTGAGCGTATGGCGTGCGATATGGCTCCCAAACAAAGTTAGCGTAATTTTTTTCCCCACAAATAGAGCTTTCTTTTGGTGGTATTTGATCACCTCGGCGGTTTTTATTTTTTGCGCTATAAACAAAAAAAGAGCAACAATTTTGAAAACAATTTAATATTTTTTACTTTTTGCTACAATAACTATCCACAAAAATGATAAAAAAAAACATTATTTTTTCTCAGTTTAGGCCGATACGTATTCTTCTACCTATTTTTGGTAAAAAAAAATCGCAAGAAGCGTTTATCGATTGGTTTGCGCAAAATTTATAGCGTTTACAAAATAGGGGATAGTTTTATGGGATTTTAATTAATATTTTTTTTACTAGTAATGACGGCGTTTAGCGATTTTTTTCGTGACTGCGACATTATGACGGACACATCGGAATACATCCGCGGTGACGTGTCGCGCTGTCGCCGCGACGATGACGCGGCGATGTGCACGACGCTGGAAGGTAACTACTTCCACGCATGCGTCGAATCATTACGACGCATGCGAGAGATGGGAGCAGACGGATTGATCCGGTGAGTCTGTACAGACGACCGGATCAATCCGCTGGACACGATTCAAGCGGATAGATTTCTTAGCATGCTAAGAAATTTCTATCCGCTTGAAATCGATCGGCTGGACGAATCTCCGCGGATAAATATCCGCTAGGCCGTACAGACGACCGGATTTGTCCGCTGGAACTGATCCGCGGATCAATCCCAGCGGATAGATCTGGTCGTCTGTACGAGGCCTTAAAGGCGATGTACCTGTACGTGCCTGTGCCCAGCCATGCCATTTTGCTGACGTATATCGGCGTTAGGCGGTACTTAAGTGGTTAAAACAAATGTTTTTTTCACTAAACTACAACAACAACAAAATAAAATTAAAGTTAATGAAGTAAAAATAATAATATTTTTTTTTTACCTTGTCGCCCTGCACACCTTCGCGAATGCAACCAAGTGCAAAGGATGTGAATATGTATGTAAATTGCAATTAATCAACGCATATTAGGTATGCTGGAGTGAAAGCAATAATTTTAGAGCTAACACTGGCTGTTAACTCTAAACTGATGATTTTTTTTTGTTCAATACATTTTTATTAAGTAAAGGAGCGCGCCTAATTTAAATGATTCCCGCCCCCGGCGGGATCGTTTAACTTGCGCGCGCTTACGCCGGGCAAATTTGCCGGCGCGCCCTCGCTACTGCTCCGTGAATCGAGGGCAGCGCAAAATATTTGCGGGGGCGCAGGGCAAAATCGTGCTCCCCCGCAAATATCGCGCAATTCTACTTGAATCTGGCCCACTGTATATAAATGCATGCATGACAATGTTTAAAATGTTTAGTATTTTTCTATTTTCTTCTTTTCTACTATCCTTTTGTGTTATAATGCAGATTCAGGTCAGGTTTTTCAGGAGTGAATACCTTTCGTTGGGACACTGAGGACAGTTTCTATTCATGTGGGAGGAGTGTGTAGTGCCTGGTTACTAAACAGTACCGGTGCTAGTTAAATTTAGAGGGAGATCAGAGTGTGGTTAAACTCTGGTCCAAATTATTATGTGTTAAACAGGGTCTCTGTCTCAGCTTGGCTGTGCTGTGGGCTTATTCTGCTGTGCTGGGGCGTTCTTCCAACTCCTGTGCAGTAGATGGAGTCAAGGTTTGGGTGCTCTTCCCCAGTAGCCAATCAGGAGGGTTTGGCCTTGCTGTGCATGCTGGCGGAGGGTATTTATGGGGCAGACACCATTGGTTCTGGGTTCTCCTTCGTCCAGTGTGGCACCCACCTTTAGGGTGGCCACATCACGGCACCCCGGCGTTATGGCCTACCTGGCCGGGGCGTGCATGCCATGCGGTGATCCTGGTTCCGGGGCCATGTTGGCCTGGAACATTTGAGCAGCGACGGGGACCCAGTGAGCGACTGGGTTCCCACCTTTGAGGATCCCAAGCTGTACTGCTGTTTGGTGGGAGGTCCGTCTGAGGAGAGCCATTGAGAGGCTGGCTATCCAAAAGGGCCTCGACAAACATGGGGATCAAGGTAGCCGGACACTGAAGGATTGATCACCTGTCAGTTGGTACCTGGGCGACAAGTTGAAGGAGACTCAGGCGTAATCCATCCAAGGAGGATTTCCTCCGTAACTACAAATCAGAGAGGGCCTGTGGCAGAGGTATCTCCCTGACGTTCACCAAGGAGGGTCTGTGGCCGAGATTTTTCCTCAAGTTCAAGTTCACTAAGGAGGGTCTGTGGCAGGGACTTTATCCTACAAATCTTCGAATGATACTCCAGCTGCCAGGTCAGTGAGAGAGGCCTGCCCGGGTACACTAACCCCACTCAGGCAAGAGTCGCGCAGAAAAGTGTTACGCTTGGAAGTAGGACTGTTTCCCTATCATCACGCCTGAATTTGCTATTCTCCTTTTGTCAGGGACTCACCTCCGTGCCATCGTCATCCCTGCAGACACCCTCCATGCGGACACCCTACATGCAGGCTTCCTCCAGACAGTCAGCTCGCCATTGCGGGTCCCGCGCTCGTGCACGCGCATTAGCGGCACGTGCGCGTGCACGGGAGCGCGCACGTTAATTGCCGTTGGCGCCAAGAAACACTTTAAAAACTGCTTGCTGTTTGCAGCACATTGCTGCCTGATCTGCAGTTCTGACGTGGATCCTATCTGAGACCTGTTGTTTACCTGAACCTGATTTATCTCTGAAACCGGCTTGTCTGACTACTCTATCTGAATCCTGATTGATCTCTGAACCCGGCTTGTCTGACTACTCTACCTGAAACCTGATTGAACACTGAACCCGGCTTGTCTGACTCCTCTCATCTCTCCAACCCTGACTCGGCTCTGTTTGACCATCCGTCCGCCTGACCTCTCCGTTGCCAGATCCTCCTGCCTGTTATACCGACTATTCTTCAGCTCACCACCTGCAGGATACCTGTTATGATCCGGCTTGTCTGACTCTGCCCTTCCAGTTTACCTGAACTATTTGTGCCGCTGTAGTTGCAGCTTTCGTACGGGTAGCTGACCCATCCTCTACTAGTAGATGCAGCGTTCCTGCATCTACTCATCAACACCCGGCACTCCTACCCCTCTGTGTTCCGAGTCCGCTGTCTCATATCCAGTGGCTCGCGAACCAGAGCCGTAAGAGAGGCTACCCTGCATCAGACTCTGGAAACCAGGTACGTGACAGTATCAGGCAGCCATGACAGAGTCTGCAGGAGTAGTCCCGGCTATGGAAGAGGTGTGTAAACATTTAGCATCCCTTACCCAAGCTGTGAAGAATCTGCAAGATGGCTATCTAAGGTTGGAGGGACAAGTTCAGCACTTAACAGCATCTGGGGACGCAACTTCAGCATCTGCCGCTAGACCATCTGCATCTTCATCCTCTTCTGGTCCGTCAGTAATTATGTTGCCGCCCGAACCCAGGGTTCCCATGCCCGAACGGTTTTCTGGAGACCGAACCAAGTTCCGGGACTTTCGCAACACCTGTCAGTTGTATTTCGCTTTGCAACCCCGAACATTTTCTTTGGAAGCCACCAAAGTGGGATTTGTTGTTTCTCTGCTTCAAGGAGAACCTTTAAACTGGGCACATCGATTGCTGGAGGAGAACGGTGTCCAGACCGAGACTTTGTTGCTCTTTTTCCAGGCCATGGCGCAACTTTATGATGACCCCCAGAAAACTGCTACAGCTGAAGCGGCTTTACTCGCTCTCCAACAAGGGCGAAGAGCAGTGGAGGACTACGTTACTGATTTCCGCCGAGTGCGGACACCCAGTGGAGTAGCGCAGCCTTGCGCCATCAATTTCGTTTAGGTCTGTCAGAAGCTTTAAAAGACGAATTGGCCCGTATTGGGGTACCCAACACTCTGGACGACCTGATCGACAAAGCCGTACAGATCGACCGATGATTAAGGGAGCGCCGAGCAGAACGATCTTCTCAGCCAAGTCGTCCAGTCTGGGTCACTACCCGGGCTCCTTTGCCTCCCTCTCGTTATCAACCACCTGTCTCTTCAAACTCTACTGGCTCTTCCACGGACACTTCTGAACCCATGCAGTTAGGCGTGATGCGACCTACCTTACCGCCAGAAGAACGTATTCGCCGCCGCCAGCTGAACTTATGTCTTTATTGCGGTGAGGCCGGCCACTACGTACACAATTGCCCCGTTAAACTACGCAAGTCCCGATCATCAGTTCCCAGTAACATTTCTGCTATCTCTACCAATACCAATCTTCTTGACATCTCCCTTTTGTTACAGCTCCCAGGAAAGACGGTGTCGCTCAACGCTATCGTTGATTCAGGTGCGTGCAGTTGCTTCATTGATTCCTCATTTGCCGATATGCATAACATTCCTGTCCGCTCAAAGAACTTTACACTTTCTGTTTTTCTGGCTGATGGCTCACACATCAAATCCGGGCAAGTCACCCAGGAAACCTTTCCTTTACCTGCCATCACTGCCTCCAATCATAAGGAACTTTTAATTTTAGACGTTATCTCGTCTCCTCTGTTTCCGGTGATCCTGGGTATACCTTGGCTCCAAGTGCATAATCCTCAGATCGACTGGGTATCCAAAAATATCTCGTTTTCATCCCACTACTGTCAAGAACACTGTTTACCCAGATACCCTAACCCATCATCTGCTCTGCTTTGTCTAAATACTGACCCGAGTCTGCTTCAATCCGTTCCGGAATCTTACCATGGATTCCTGGACGTTTTCAGTAAGAAAGGGGCTGAATCTCTTCAACCTCATCGGCCATATGATTGCCCGATCGAACTTCTCCCAGGAGCTGAGATTCCATTTGGGCGAATCTTTCCACTCTCTGAAAAAGAACAAGATGCATTAAAAATTTACCTCGATGAAAACCTGGATAAAGGATTTATCCGCCCGTCCACGTCACCAGCAGGTGCCGGAATATTTTTTTGTTTCAAAGAAGGACCAAACTCTCCGTCCCTGTATTGATTATAGGGAACTCAACAACGTCACAGTAAAAAATCGTTATCCCCTACCTTTAATACCTGAACTTTTCCAAAAATTAAGATTTGCTGCAATTTTCACTAAACTAGACCTGAGGGGAGCGTACAACCTGATACGCATCAAAGAGGGACATGAGTGGAAAACTGCATTTCGTACCCGTTATGGTCACTACGAATACTTGGTCATGCCCTTCGGGCTATGCAATGCGCCCGCCACGTTCCAACATTTCGTCAATGACGTATTCAGAGATTTTTTGGACATTTTTGTTATCGTTTATTTGGACGACATACTGGTTTTCTCCCGTTCATTAGAAGAGCATCGAGGACATGTCTGTAAAGTTCTGAATCGTCTCCGCCACCACAGTTTGTATGCGAAAGCAGAAAAATGCGAGTTTGAGCAGCAAACTATCCAATTTCTAGGCTTAGTAATTTCTCCAACAGGGATTGAGATGATCAAAATAAAGTATCTGCAATCTTAGACTGGCCCACACCCTTGGATAAGAAGGGGGTTCAACGTTTTATAGGGTTTGCCAACTTCTATAGAAAATTCATTAGAGGTTTTTCTGCCATTGTGGCCCCCATCACACAACTCACAAAACAAAACCTCCGTTTTCATTGGAACCTTGAAGCTCAGAAGGCCTTTGACGCCCTAAAAAGACTCTTTACGTCAGCTCCAATCCTCCGACACCCCAATCCAGCGTTACCTTTTCTTCTCGAGGTAGATGCCTCCGAAGTTGCCGTAGGAGCCATCCTTTCTCAACGCTTGGGGGACAAGGATCTAATACATCCAGTGGGATTTTTCTCCCGAAAACTTTCCCCTACTGAAAGAAATTACGATGTGGGAGACCGGGAATTACTAGCCATTAAGACCGCCTTAGAGGAATGGAGATATTTGCTAGAAGGCGCCGCTCACCCTGTTCTGATCTATACGGATCACAAAAATTTGGAATACTTAAAGACTGCCAGACGCCTTAGACCTCGACAAGCTCGTTGGGCTCTTTTCTTTTCTCGTTTTTGTTTTCACATTACTTACCGGCCGGGATCTAAAAATGTGAAACCGGATGCATTATCCCGAATGCATGACGATCCGAAGGATACATCCACTCCAGATACCATTCTGCCGGATAACAACTTCCTATTCTTACATGCCGACCTACTCTCTATGATCAGAAGAGCCTCTTCCGATTCTTCCAAACCTTCTAATATCTCACTAACTTCTAGAGACGGACTATTTTGGAGAGGAAGTCAGGTTTTTGTACCGGAAGATATCAGAGTTGAGGTCTTGAAACTTTGCCATAATCACCCATTAGCAGGCCACTTTGGAGTTAACAAGACTCTCGAATGAATACGACGCACATTCTGGTGGCCCAATCTGAAGGACTTTTGCAGGTCATACATCAATTCTTGTCCTATATGTAACCGAAATAAAACACCCCGAAAACAAGCCTGGGGTCTACTAAAACCATTACCAGTACCCAACCGACCATGGGAAATGATCGCAATGGACTTCATTGTAGAACTTCCTCGTTCCGAGGGATGTACAGCGATCTTTGTTGTTGTGGATCGATTCACCAAAATGGCTCATTTCCTGCCCTTAAAAAACACGCCTTCTGCGTCAGAGACGGCCCGCGTGTTCATCAGGGAAATTATCAGATTGCATGGAGTACCTTCCAATATTGTCTCTGACAGGGGGGTTCAGTTTACTTCTTGATTCTGGAGAGCCCTCTGCGAAACACTACAAATTCAACTGTCCTTGTCCTCTGCCTACCATCCTCAGTCTAATGGACAAACGGAAAGGACGAATCAAACCTTAGAGCAATATATTAGATGTTTCACAACCTTCTCCCAAGACGATTGGGTCTCCCTGCTACCTCTGGCAGAATTTGATTATAACAACGCCAATCATTCAGCTACCGGGCAATCTCCTTTCTTTGCTAATTATGGGTTTAATTTAACATTTTTGCCAGATTTATTTTCAGAGTCACCAGTTCCAGCCGTACAAAGTACCATGGACTTTCTCAGACGCAACAATCAACTATTGCACGACGCAGTAACCAAAGCTCAGGCGGATAGCAAAAAAATGTTTGATAAGAAGAGAAGGGGTGACTTGGATCTAATACCGGTCGATCAGGTATGGCTATCTTCAAATAACCTCAGATTACCTTGCCCGTCTAAAAGGTTAGGACCCAAGTTTTTGGGTCCTTTTCCAGTCAAAAGAAAGATCAATGTAGCCTCCTATGAACTGTTTTTACCTGATTCCCTAAAGATACATCCTGTGTTTCACGTCTCTTTGCTCAAGCCTGCAGTTGCCGACCCTTTTCCCAACAGAGGGTCCAAACCTCCGGAACCCATTCATGTGGACGGATGGGAGGAATACGTGGTGGAAGCCATATTGGACTGCAGGAAGCGACAAGGCCAGAATCAGTTTCTGGTCAAATGGAAGGGGTACGGTCCGGAGGACAATTCTTGGGAACCTGAAGGTAATATACACGCCAAGAAATTATTACGTGCTTTTTTCCTTGCTCATCCTGACAAAGAAGCTCGACTGGGCATCCGGAGGCTGCCCCTTGGGGGGGGGGCAATGTCAGGGACTCACCTCCGTGCCGTCGTCATCCCTGCAGACACCCTCCATGCGGACACCCTCCATGCAGGCTTCCTCCAGACAGTCAGCTCGCCATCGCGGGTCCCGCGCTCGTGCATGCGCATTAGTGGCACGTGCGCGTGCACGGGAGCGCGCGCGGGCACGTTAATTGCCGTTGGCGCCAAGAAACACTTTAAAAACTGCTTGCTGTTTGCAGCACATTGCTGCCTGATCTGCAGTTCTGACGTGGATCCTATCTGAGACCTGTTGTTTACCTGAACCTGATTTATCTCTGAAACCGGCTTGTCTGACTACTCTATCTGAATCCTGATTGATCTCTGAACCCCGCTTGTCTGACTACTCTACCTGAAACCTGATTGAACACTGAACCCGGCTTGTCTGACTCCTCTCATCTCTCCAACCCTGACTCGGCTCTGTTTGACCATCCGTCCGCCTGACCTCTCCGTTGCCAGATCCTCCTGCCTGTTATACAGACTATTCTTCAGCTCACCACCTGCATGATACCTGTTATGATCCGGCTTGTCTGACTCTGCCCTTCCAGTTTACCTGAACTATTTGTACCGCTGTAGTTGCAGCTTTCGTATGGGTCGCTGACCCATCCTCTACTTCAGCGTTCCTGCATCTACTCATCAACACCCGGCACTCCTACCCCTCTGTGTTCCGAGCCCGCGGTCTCATATCCAGTGGCTCGCGAACCAGAGCCGTAAGAGAGGCTACCCTGCATCAGACTCTGGAAACCAGGTACGTGACACCTTTCTTCTTCAACTTTACTTTCCTCACCACAAGTTTTATTGTTTTTACCCTGCTGAGTAATAAAGAGCACAGCAAAGAGCACCTGTTGCGGACATTCCTTTACTTCTACCAAATGCAATACGCATCATTCACCCCTAGGAATTCGGGGGAGCCTTGAGGTAAATGTGCCACCCAAAAGAACCAGCAGCTCCTCCGGGGGTAGTGCTACATATACATGGCCTATATACCAGTAAGATTTCCTGGTCATACATCTATCAATGACATTAAACAGAACATGTAGTTGCCTGAGTTCACCATTTTGTTGGGAATAACATGGTAATATCAAACATACCAGGACCGCGGCTTACGCGGCATCACAAACGCTGTCCAATTTAGGAAAAAGAGAGAAGCCAAAAGAAAAGAATAAAGAGGGGGTAGAAGGAGGTAACAGAAAAAGAGAAGATTTTGCAAATTTTCTGAGGGCAAATCATAGTTCGGACTATAAAGTTTTTAGTCTGGATGCTTGCCATCTGAAAACAGTCAAGTCTCAGGAGACACACTTGCATCAGAATTGTGCATTCAATGTCCAATAGATCTGTCATGACACCAACCACACCCCAACTCAACAACTTCAAACATCAGCACTGTACATGCACTCTATGGTGCCATCTGGTGTTCATCACAGTGTTAGGTCATCTCTTTTTTAAAAGCACATACAAACAAGTTAGGCAAATGTCCAAAGAGTGATGTAGCAAAATTATTAGCCACATTATATTACTTATTACTAAATGAAGATACAGCAGTGTATTCTTTACTATATTTTGATTCTAATACCTATGGTGCATCAACCAAATTATCAGCACTTAAGTTCACCACACACATTATAATCTTATTTTACAATTCCCTTAAGATGTAACAACAATGATGTAGTGCAAGGGCCTGCCAGGCTGAATACAAACTGATTGGGCAGTTAAAGTGTTATGTCACCTTTACAGTAAAAGTGTAAGGGTGAACTAACACCAGACACACCCTTCCCACCCCCCCCATTCCCTACTGTACTCACTTCTGGGGTTAAAATCTCTGCTCTTCTCTGCCAGCGCTTCCACGATGGACCAAAAATGAATTCTGAACCAGATTAATTCCATCAGAAACCATCTGGTCTGTCCTTGAAGGGCTGACAAAGAAGAGGGAGAAGAACAAGGATTTTAAATGCCCGGACCACTGGAGCAGCTGAGGGGGTGATGGCAGCTTGGCAGACCCAAAGGTAAGTACAGCCGGAACCCAGGGAGTGGGGAGGGTGTCTGGCAGGGCCAGATTAAGAACATCATGGGCCTGGTGCTGAGGATTTTGGTGGGCCTTTTATCAATAATAAATAAATATGCAAACAATTTTTGAGAGGATGAGAGAGGGGTGAGGGGTAAGGGAGGGAGGATGAGAGAGAAAGGGAGGATGAAAGAGAGGATGCGCATGAGCATGCGTGGGAATGACATCAACGCAGCCCAGCCAAGGCAAGTGACCGAAGGCACAGAGCCCAGAAGGAAGACCGGGTGAAGATGGAAGCGCCCGGGCCCCGCCGGATTGATCACAGCGCAGCACTGGAGGGCTCAGTCTGAAAATTTAAGTGTACCCTAATGTGCTAATATTCTGTGCATACTTGTACGTTGTGGCATAACCTACCTCAGGGCCTCTAAAAAGTAGTAATGTTAGTGAAGTTTACTACCGCTTTATTATCACAGGATCCCAGAAGCCTCTCATGGGGCCCCCTACTGACCCGGTGGCCCTTGGTCAGTGCCTAAGTGCAAAGTTGCCAACATTTCAAAAATATTTTTAAGGAACACTTTTTTCCTTAAAACAGTGCAGGCCAGCCTGTATTTGTGGGAGGAGTCCGGGCCTTTATAGCCCGCCTCCTCCTCTTCTCCAGCGTCGGCTGGGTTTTTGGGTCCTGTAACACGTCACTTCCGGTCGCGGACGTGCAGGTAGTGTCTCCCGGTGCAGCGCGGCACCTCGTGGAGCTCAGCAGGTAGAGATGCACGGTCCGGGGAGGGGATCGGAGGCACACGGCGGAGGTCATTTCCACAAGGCCTCGGTTCGGCATGGCGACGCATGCCCGGGGGGGGGGGTCGCGTTGTTACTTGTGTGCATGGGGAGGAAGTTTTTTCGGCCAGGCATCGTAGGTCAGGTGACGCCTGGGGGGCGGTGTGGGACAGTTCAGCTGTCACAGGGGCAGTCATGGTCAGGGATGCATGTGTGGTATCATGGGGGGGGGCGGGAGTACAATTGGTATATGTTTAATATTGTTTGTGGGACAGATATTGTCATTTGGGGGGTTTGTTACAGGGTTCTTGCATTAGTGGTGGTTAATATTTTCCCAGGTCGTGCCGCAGCACGGGGTTAAGGTAACTAGAGTTACGTTTGCTCTGCATATATCGGGTGTACTGCGATTACTTGCTACCTGGGGGGGGGGGGGTCATGCTGTGTTTTGTTAGGTTATACATGCCATGTCTGTCATTTTATTTTGCAGGTATTTCTTCAGGTCGGTTGATGTTGTGGCTAATCTCTCTGTTTCCCTGAAACGTCAGGTGTGCGTAGTCATTGCATGGGACTTGAGGTGGGTGGGTGGGGGGGGGGTATGTTGGGGTACGGTGTTACTGCATGGCATTTCTGTTATTTATTTTGCAGGGGTTGCCACGGTACGGTTGTCGGTTGTCTGGTCAAAACTTCACATTTATCCTGAAACGTCAGGTGTGTGCAGTGGCATGTTACCTGAGTGGGGGGGGGGGTCATGCTGAATTATGTTGGCGCTGCATAATGTTTCTGTCATTTTATTTATTCATTTTTTTTTTTACAGGTGTTGTGTCAGCACGGTGGTTATTGTAGCAAGCCTTATTTTTTCCCTGTTACGGCAGGTGTGTGCAGGTATTTGCATGTTACCTGTGGAGGGGGGGGGGCACGGCACGCTGAAATTCGTTGGTTATAGCATGTTATTTCTGTCATTATTTTTCAGGTGTTGTTCAGTACGGTTGTTGTCGCTTCGAGTTTCGCTTTCCCTGTAAACGACAGGTGCGTGCGAGTTCGGACGGGTTGTTATGGGGGGAGGGTCAGCCTTGTCTCTGTGGTTCGGGGGGGGGGTGGGGGGGCTCATGTTCGGCTGGTCATAGGGGTTGTTAAGTTCGGTTTCTCTGTCCTCATTCAGTATTTTAGGTGGGCGTGATCGGTGGCATTCGGCTCTTTATCGTAGAGCGGTAGGTGCGTTTCATATCTTTCCCGGGTAGCTTAAGTCATGCTCAGGGTCAAGGGCTTTAGGTCTTACGGGCCAGAAATTTATTGTACGTGTCATACAGGTTCTCGGCCGACATACATCATACGTTGCACTTCACGTCTTATTCTCATATTACATACCCACCACGTTCTGTGGGTATTTCAGCCCTGAGTGTTTTCGTTATTTAATTACTTGTCTTGGCGCGGCAGGTGTCTCGGGCTTGTGCGTTTCATTCAGTCACGGTGGTTGTGCATCAGGTTCATTCACGCGCTTTGTTGACACCCATCTGCACTTTCAGGATAGGCGGTGGGGGGGGGGGGGGTGGTGTAGGGTCACGTGGGGCGGCATGGTACTTTCAATATGTTTGTTTTATTCAGGTGCAGTATGTCTCATGTGTCTGAGAGCGAGGGCTCATCGGTGGTCCCGCCGTCGCGCTCCGGGGGTTCGGAACACGGCAGCATACAGTCGTTGAGGAGATGGACGGTGCCCAGGCTCACGGCGGAGCTGCGTCGTAGGGGCGTCGCGTTTCCTGCCTCCGCCAGGAAAGCTGAATTGTTTAAATTGCTGTTCCCTAGCCCCTCGCGGTCTCTCCCCGATGATGACTTTAATCAGGGGTCCGTGCAGAACTCTCTTACACAGATCCACGCTCTGTTAAATACTTTGTCTTCATCCATGTCTCAGATTCAAGACAGGATGGATGCGGTGGAAGCTCATGCGGCTAGCACGCAGGTGGCTCCGGTACCTGTAGTTCCAGCACCAGCGATTCCTTGCGCCCCTGTAGGTAATTCTGCCATACCCTTACCTGCGGCAGCACCATCCCCGTTGGCGGCCTTTCCGTCTGTCTCACCTGCACACTTCATTCCCGCCAATCTTAGGAAGGACATTTTAGAGGGGAAAGATGTTAACTTAGCATCGCTGTTGATAGCATCTCAGGATATCACTGAAAACAAGTCCTATGCTTGTGGCGAGGTCTCAGTGGTCCTTAAAACCAAGGACCCTAGACTGAACCGGAAGCTTAACGTGGCGGAGTTTGTCTTGGCGTTTGGCATTTTCCGGGATATTTTATGTACAGTTAGTCCTGACCGGAGGGTGGAATTAGATCTCTACATGCACAAGGTGGTAGATTTGGCGCACAAATACGGTGGCTGCAGCTTTTATGATTACCATCGTTCGTTCTCGGCTAAAGCAGCAGCCGCTTGGGCCCAGTTTCAGGTGGTGATGTGCTGGAGCAACATCGATATGGAGTTGTTTTGCAGACATTTTGCTAACCAGAAGTCCCCGGTGTGTAGCATGGGCCAGTCAACCTCGCATACGTCCGCGTGGTGTCCCATGGTGGAGGTCCCGGGTTCCTCAGGGGTGGGCAGAGGCTCATCCGGTGTGGCTTCCTCGGTTTCCGGACAGGTGGACAAATTAGGTAGACCTGTTCGTTTTCTGGGTAAGTCGCAGGTCTGCAACAATTTCAACAACGCGGGGTGCAATTACAATTTGTGCAGGCTTCTCCATGTTTGTTCGAATTGTTTCAGGGCGCATCCTAAGTCTTCTTGTGGGGTCAAACCTTTTTCCTCCTCATGACTAAGTCAGGTCAATGTGGAGGCGCTAGGTGCCTATCTGGAGGGTCATCCATCTTCTCGTATCAGGGAGTTCTTGTTGGACGGCTTCTTATCCGGCTTTCACACGGGTCTGATCGCTCTCCCCACGGTCACTTGGGAATGTAACAATCTCGTGTCAGCAGCACTGCATGCTTCCCTTGTCGATGAATTGTTGGGGGTGGAAGTGGATAAGGGTTTTGTCATTGGGCCATTCAGCGATGCGCCTTTTGGTATATGGAGGGTCAGCCCGATTGGGGTTGTATGTGGAAAATTTTCAAATAAATACCGTCTCATTTATGATTTGTCTGCATCTCATTGTTCACATATTCCCAGTCTGAATGCGCTAATTCCTGCGGAGGAGTTTTCTTTGAAATACTCGTCCGTGGACTCGGCTATTCAGCTCATCTTACAGTTGGGTAGGGGGGCTTGGTTATCTAAAGCGGATGTAGCTGATGCTTTCAAATTACTACCTATCAGGCCGACACTCTGGCAATGGTATGGCATCAAGTGGCGCGGCCTGTACTACTTTGCCACCAAATTGGCGTTTGGGTCCCGTAGCAGTCCCTGCTTATTTGACATATTTGCGCAGGCACTTCATTGGATCCTGGAACACTCCAAGGGCTGTCTTGGGGTAGTGCACTATCTGGATGATTTCTTACTGGTGGAGCACGCTGACCAGGCACCCAAGGATTTGGAAGGGCTCAGGCAGTTGTTTGCTGAATTAAATGTACCATTGGCACTTCACAAAGTGGAAGGTCCTGCCTCAGTCATCAATTTTCTGGGTATCACGTTAGATTCGGGTCGCATGGTGGCTAGCTTGCCTGAGGTGAAACTTGAGAGAATTCGCTCGGCGGTGCATTCGGTTGCTCGCTCTCCAGTTTGCAGCAGGAAGGAATTACAGTCTCTCTTGGACATGCTTAATCATGCTATGCGAATCATCCCGCAGGGTAGGGCGTTCGTGTCCAGATTGTTGGCTTTGTTACCATTGTCGCAGGACAGTGATGCCCGGGTCAGCTTGCAGGCGGACGCTCGCGCTGATCTGGTCATGTGGGATCAGTTTTTACGAGACTGGAATGGTATTTCTTTACTCATTCCTCAACCCACCAATTCGTCCCCCAGGGTGTTCACGGACGCGGCAGCTTCTGAGGGGTTTGCGGCCATTTACGGGTCAGCATGGCTGGCGGGAGCCTGGCCTCAAGAGGTTTTTCGTCTGCCTAAATTTGCGCAGACCTCAGCCTTGTTTGAAGTGTATCCCATTGTCGCGGCGGCTGTCGTGTGGGGGCCTGAGTGGGAGGGGAGGGCAGTAGTGTTTTTTACGGACAATCTGGCCACCGCTTCTATCATCAACAAAGGCAGGTCCTCTTCCCTGGTCATCATGGCCTTCATGCGCAGGTTGTCTGGTTGAGCTTGCAGTACAGGTTTCACTTTCAGGGGGAATTCATTAGTGGGGTTTTTAATGCGGCTGCAGATGCTCTGTCCCGGTTTAAGTTCAAAAATTTTTCTTGCAGCACCCGGAGGCGGATCGAGTGAGCAAGTCTATCCCACAGTTTTCCCTTCTCACCATGGATTGACTGGGTTCTGGTTGCAGGCGATTGATTTGGCGAACGCTTCTTTGGCCAGCAACACACGCAAGGCGTACATGATGGGGTGGAGGCAATTTCATAGATTTTCCAGCATGCATCCATCCAGTTGCCCGTGGGATATCAAAGCCATCATGGCGTTTGCGGCTTACTGCCATAGCGTCTTGTCGCTATCCGCCAGTACTATTAAAACTTATTTAGCCGGGGTGCAGCATTTCAGGTCCCTAGTTGAACCTTCCTTTCCGTCTATTTTTGCCGCTCACCCTCTCAAGGCATTACTAAGGGGTATTACGAAGTATCAGGGTTTGCCGGAGACGTCAAGATTGCCTATTACTGGTCAGATGATCCGGGACATGTCGGTCCTGCTTTCCACATCCCCGTTCGGGGTGGGGCTCAGTCTGGTCATCAAGGCTGCCATTTATCTTAGTTTTTTTGGTTTTCTCAGACTCGGGGAGGTTACCCGCGTTAGTGCTCGGGCCTCTTTCCTACCCAGGAGCAGTCTCAGCCGGGGTTATGATCATTTTGCTTTGCAGCTCAACAACAACAAAACTAGGCAGGTTGGTCGGGGTCATGTTGTTAAGTTTTACGGTACCTCGCAGGCTTGTTGTCCGTTGGCTGTGCTAGAGGCTCTGTCTGCTTTTCTGGCCTCAGCTTCGCCAAGCAGCCCTCTGTTACCATTCCCTTCTGCCCCGTTAACCACAAAGCAGTTCTTGGTTCATCTTAGGATTCTGGTGGGGAGGTTGGGTTACAATCCCAAGTTGTTTACTGGACACTCATTCAGGATTGGGGCGGCGTCGGCTGCGTCCAAACAGGGCGTTCCTCCATTCATCATTAAACACATGGGGCGGTGGAGGTCCTCTTGTTTTACCAGATACATCCCGGAGCCGCATGCAGAGGTTGTTAGGGCATTTTCTTCTTTGCTGGATTAAGTTGTGTTATCTTCATTAAATACATTTGGTCATACCTACTCATGTGTCTTTTTGCCCTCTTTCAGGTATACTGTACGGCAGGCCAAGGCACACCTCAGGCCTGGGTTCATTGGGTAGGTAGGGTCGGGGGGACTCCGATTACAAGTAAGAAGGCTGGCCGCAGGCCAGCCTGTATTTGTGGGAGGAGTCCGGGCCTTTATAGCCCGCCTCCTCCTCTTCTCCAGCGTCGGCTGGGTTTTTGGGTCCCCACCCTCCCGGCCCTTCTTTTGTCATGATTTACTTCATTCTTGCATTCAGGGTATGCCCTCTTTCAGGTATACTGTACGGCAGGCCAAGGCACACCTCAGGCCTGGGTTCATTGGGTAGGTAGGGTCGGGAGGACTCCGATTACAAGTGCTATATTTAGAGTAGCTGAGATCCCCTATGTTCACAGTCATAATCACAAAATTAAATGAGTACTAACAATGGGCAGAACAAATATGAAGACTGAGAAGATTTCCTTTAGTTGAACTATCAAAATTGTGCCCATTCTAGAGCTGGTAACATGAGGATATTCAGTATAATTTTAAATAACTGTTTTTGTGGGTAAGAGGCATAGGGGAGGGGGGGAGTATGGAAGGTATAAAAGTAGTAAATATGTGCAGGTGAGGGAGAGGAATGTGGAGGGTCCAACAGTGGGCACTATGTACAGGAGAGGAGTGTGGAGGGTATGACAGTGGGCACTATGTACAGGAGAGGAGTGTGGAGGGTATGGCAGAAGGCACTATGTACAGGAGAGGTGTTTGGAGGGTATGACAGTGGGCAGTAAGCACAGCAGAGGAGTGTGCAGGGTATGACAGAGGGTGGTATGTACCGGAGAGGAGTTTTGAGGGTATGATGGGGGTGGTATGTACAGGAGAGCAATGTGGAGAGAAAGATAGTTGGCAGTATGTACAGGAGAGGAGTGTGGATGGTATGATAGTGGGCAGTATGCACAGGAGAGGAGTGTGGAGGGTATGACAGTGAGCAGTATGTACAGAAGAGGAGTGTAGGCGGTATGATACTGAGCAGTATGTACATTAAATGAGTGTGGAGGGTAAGACAGTGAGCAGTATGTACAGGAGAAGAGTGTGGAGGGCATGACAGTGTAGACAGTGTAGAAGAGAGGAGTGTGGAGGGTATGACAATAGGCAGTATGTACAGAAGAGAGGAATGTGGAGGGTATGAGAGTGAGCAGTATGTACAGGAGAGAGGAATGTGGAGGGTATGAGAGCGAGCAGTATGTACAGGAGAGGAGTGTGAAGGGTATGACAGCCGGCACTATGTACAATAGAGGAGTTTATGAAAGTGGGCAGTATGTACAGGAGAGGAGTGTGGAAGGTATGATACTGAGCAGAATGTACATGAGCACAGCGGAGATGGCAGCACAGTGGTGTAGCGGTTAGCACTTTCACCTAGCAGCAAAAAGGGTCGCTGGTTCGAATCCCGACCACGACACCATCTGCTTGGAGTTTGCATGTTCTCCCTGTGTCTGCATGGGTTTCCTCCGGGTAGTCCGGTTTCCTCCCACACTCCAAAGACATGCTGGTAGGTTAATTGGATCCTGGCCAAATGGGCCCAGAATATATGTATATATATATATATGTGTGTACGACTGTGTGTCCCAAGCATGTCAAGATCCTACGGGGTAAATGACTGCTCTAGCCAGTATGACACTGGTTGCTAAAAGCGCCTAGAGGCGATTCAGTTCGCATGTGTAGCGCTATACAAGTCGTTCATTCAGTGTGGAGGGTAAGACAGTGAGCAGTATGTACAGAAGAAGAATGGGGAGGATATGACAGTGGGCAGTATGTACAGGAGAGACGTGTGGAGGGTATGACAGTGGGCACTATGTACAGAAGAAGAGTGGGGAGGATATGACAGTGAGCAGTATGCACAGGAGAGGAGTGTGGAGGTTATGACGGTGGGCACTATGTACAGGAGAGGAGTGTGGAGGGTATGACGGTGGGCAATATGTACAGGAGAGACGTGTGGAGGGTATGACAGTGGGCACTATGTACAGGAGAGGAGTGTGGAGGGTATGGCAATGAGCATTATGCACAGGAGAGGAGTGTGGAGGGTATGACAGTGAGCAGTGTGCACAGGAGAGGAGTGTGGAGGGTATGACGGAGGGCACTGTGTACAGGAGAGAAGTGTGGAGAGTATGTACAGGTGAGGAGGATGAAGGAATCTGGGAAGGAAAAATGTAAAGTTTGTGGAAGGATATTTAGGGACTGCGTAGTGGTTAAATGGGCCATACATGGATTGAGAACAATAATTCTAGCACCAGACCACCTCTGTAACTCTAAACATGTAACCTGTAAAAAAAATTAAAGCATCGCTTAGTATACAAAATAAATCGTGCTAACTTTGTTTTTTTTTTATGAATGAAACAGTTTCCAAAAAAACACATTTGAAAAATTGTAGGAGAGAAGTGTCAGAATTGTCCTGGGTGGCAAGGGGTTAATTACTATAAGTAATATACAAATAATTATTATAAGCCCTGTGATCTCATCCTCTCAGTCTGCTGCAGAGTGTGTCAGCTTGTATTTAAACTGGCCGCTCTGTATGCAGCTTCTGACAGGCTGTGCCAGGAGCCCCGTATCTCCGGAACCATAAATGATAGCAGCCCCATATTTTGACCAGTGGTGGGGTGGGTCTTTGGCTACATACTCCCCAAATGTGGGGGTCTTTATGACCCCTGGTCGCCGAGCTGAAATCCTCGGAGTCTAAACTTTTTTTTTCAATTTTTTTTTGGGCAAATGGGCCTATCTCGAGTAAGGGGCCTGGAGCTGCAGCTCCAATAGCCCCTATGTTAATCCGGCCCTGGTGTCTGGTGTTAGTTCACCATAAATTTTTTTCTTTAACCACTTCATTACCAGGCCCTTACACCCCCTTCCTGCCCAGGCCAATTTTCAGCTTTCAGTGCTGTTGCACTTTGAATGACAATTGCGCGGTCATGCTACACTGTGCCCAAACAATTTTTTTATTATTTTGTTCCCACAAATAGAGCTTTCTTTTGGTGGTATTTGTATTTTTGGCGCAACAAATAAAAAAAGACTGTAAATCCTGTAAAAATCCTTTATTGACGAGCACTGTTGAGGCTGCACTGACGGGCACTGATAAGGCGGCACTGATAAGTTGGCACCAATGAGGTGGCACTGATAAGTGGCACTGATGGGCACTGGTATGCAGCACTGATGGGCACTGATAGGTGGCACTGATGGGCACTAATAGGCGGCACTGATGGGCACTCATAGGCAGCGTTATTGGGCACTGAAAGTCTGCACTGATGGGCACTCATAGGCAGCACTATTGGGCACTGAAAATCTTCACTGATGGGTACATATGGGTGGCACTGATAGGTACCACAGATAAGCACTGATGGGCACTGATAGGTGGGCACTGATGAATGGCACTGATGGGCATTACTGATGAGACGTCTGGCATGCATTCGTAGTGGGCACTGACTGGCACCATTTGTGGGCACGGATTGGCATCTTTTAGGCCACTGTGTGACATCACTGGTGGCCATGGGGGGCATACCCTGCCATCCATCTGTGTTGAGCACCCTGGTGGAATGCCTGGTGGTCCAGTGTGGGTATTCGTGGGGGGGCTGTGATGATAAACAATCAGCGCAGACCCCCCATCAGGAAAGCAGCCGATCGTCTCTCCTCTACTCAGCAGATAAACGTATCTTTACCAAGATCGGTGTAGCGGTGTGTCAGACTGACACGCCGCACCACCGATCACAATGCTGCGTGCCCTCACGGGCGCGCTCTGGCAGTTATCCTGCTGGACATCATAAATGCTGCATATACAGGTCAGACCCGACTGTACAGGGATCGAGCCGAAGCACAGGCCACTTGTCCCTGAGATGGTACAAGGAGTCCCAATATCCAATGTCAGTCTGGTGATTACCGGTGGGTTCTTCGTTGTGCTTCAACCATTTAAAACAATTAGCGATACCATTACAATTTAATAACAATTAAGCACCCTCTGTGGGTAACCTCCCCTGGTTTTGGGTCCTTTTGTGCTTTTCCCATTTCTCTGGACCCAAATTGGCCAGAATATGGCAGCAACATCTTTCCAAATGTTTTTATGTGGATGCAAGATCAATGATCTCTCATGCAAGTTTTATGTGTAGAACCACCTACCTCTGAAGAAGAGAACTAATACCGCTAATTCAAAATGCGTTGGTTCATCTTTGTTGCTAAACTCACCTGACAGAGTAGTGGTTTTCCAATTGTCTTGTATCATTGTATTTGCATCCTTTGTGAATCTGTATACGTTTTCTTTTTTAACTTGTTCTAATAAAATACTACCTTTTATATTCATGATTTGATCTTCTGAGGAGTATTGCCCTTAAAGTCCCATTTAGAGGAAATTTGATTTCATATGATGCCCAGTCAGTATAACTGAACCACCGCCCGGCCGTCATTCTGCTATAGGCCAGGCGGGAAATGGTTAAAAGTGTGCTAACTCTTTAGATTAGGCCCTCATATTACATAGTTTTGGTAAATCTAGTTGATTGTGCAATACATATCTTTTATGTTCAGATTGTAACTTAGACGGGCAAGTGCAGTATTCTCAATGCACTTGCTCCGTAAGTTGCGGCGGCGTAGCGTAAATAGGCCGGCGTAAGCCCGCCTAATTCAAATTTGGAAGATGTGGGTGTGTGTTATGTAAATGTTGTGTGACCCCACGTAAATGACGCTTTTTAAAATTCAACGCGGGAACGACATCCATACTTAACATTGGTACGCCGCATTAACGCCTCATATAGCAGGGGTAACTTTACGCCGGGAAAAGCCTAACGTAAACGGCGTATCTGTACTGCGTCGGCCGGGCGTACGTTCGTGAATTCGCGTATCTAGCTGATTTACATATTTCTAGGCGTAAATGAGCGTACACGCCCCTAGCGGCCAGCGCAAATATGCAGTTAAGATCCAACGGCGTAAGAGACTTACGCCGGTTGGATCTAATAGAAATCTATGCGTAACTGATTCTAAGAATCAGGCGCATAGATACGACCGGCCAGACTCAGAGATACGACGTCGTATCTCCTTTGAGAATCTGGGCCACGATCATCATTTGGAATTAGATAAAATCTAGGAGGTGCAACAACGTCACTGACCACCTGTTTGTGAAGCTGATATGGAACTGAAGTTTACCACACATGTTACAGTCTCATTGTACAATCTCCTTTAGATCTACCAACAACTATGTAGTGCAAGATATAGAAGAAACCTCCAGGTGCCAGTCCTGTGTGTCACAGGTTCCAAGTAGCAAAGAAAATTTTGGCTGGCCACATGTCCGGGTTAAAATTACCTTTATTGTAGCATATTCATAAAAGCAACTCCAAAGTACAAATGTGGGTAAACAGCATCACCAGCTAACGCATTTCACGCTAACTTAGTGCTTAGGTATGAACTATATACTAAGTAGTGCAAGTTCCTGCCTGACTGAATACAAAGTGAGGAAAATCTAAAGCTGATTGTACAAGGATTGTATTATCAGATTGCAACATGTATAGTGCCTTTTACAGTCTTATTGTAGCATTTTTCGTGTGTCTGTTGTTTAAATGTTTGCTTTTGACTGGACAAGGCTGCTGAAATGACCCGTGGGACTGGTTGGTTGTCATAAGCATAATGGAGTGTAATAACTGACTCATGAACAACTAAGCTGATGATGCTGATGACTGCTTTGCTTTGCAGGGCCATGCAAGGGGTAGATGCCACCCAAGACAACCTTTAAAACAGCCCCACCTCCCCTATACACGCAGGTAACCAGCTTAGGGTTCAGCTTAGCACAACTAAATACAAGTCTCTGCTTGGCCACTGTAGCTCTTACACAACTAGGCACAGTGGCTTGTGCTCATGAAGTGGTACCTGCACTGTTAAAGTGGTTGTTAACTCTCTACAACCACTTTTACCTACAGGTAAGCCCACAGTGTAGGAGAGATTTCCAATAAAGCCAAACACACAGTCAGGGAACACAAATAACCCCCTAGTGTTAACCCCTTCCCTGCCAGTGATATTTACACAGTAATCAGTGTATTTTTATAGCACTGATCTCTGTATAGCTGTCTATAGTCCCAAAAATGTGTCAAAAGTGTCCGATCTTTCCCCTGCAATGTCGCAGTCCCGATAAAAATCGAAGATCGCCGCCATTGCTAGTAAAAATAAAAATAAAAATCCTATAAATCTATCCCCTATTTTGTAGGCACTATGGCCCAGATTCACAAAGCACTTAAGCCGACGTATAACAAGTTACGCCAACGTAAGTGCAAATGTGCGCCGTCGTATCTGTGCGCCAGACCCACAAACAGATCTGCGCCTAAAACCAGGCTACACCCCGCCGACGTAGCTTGCTTACGCCGGCGTAGGGTGGGCACACATTTAGGCTGGGTGCATGGTGCCGCTCCCATTGATTAGCCACTCAAACATGCAAATGAGGGAAATGCGGCGATTCATGAACGTGCGTGCGCCCGACGCATGCTACGCGAGGTGCGCGTAAGTTGTACGTCCGGCGTAAAGTTATTCCCCATAAAGGAGGTGCAACCCAGCAGCAGACATGTAAAGGTCTGCACCAGGGAACACAAGCCAGCGTATTTTACGTTGGACGTGTGTCTGGCTGGGCGTAGGTTACGTTCACGCCGTACGCAGTGATCCGGCGTAGTTTAGGCAGTTGTTCTGACGTGGTTGTGAGCAGGTGCAGGGGGATGCGTCCACATCGAGGCGCATGCGCAGTTCGTGATACGTATCTTTCTGGCGCTTGGCCCATCATTTGCATGGGGTCACGCCTCATTTGCATGGGTCACGCCCACTTCCACCTACGCCGCCGTACGCCCTCGAAACCTACGCCACACTGACGCAGCGTTGGGAGCAATAGCTTGCTGAATGCAATGCTTGCCTCTCTGCACTACGTTGGCGCGGCGTACGGAATTTGCGCTACGGCGGCGTAATGTGCGCCCACACTCTGTGAATCTGGGCCTAGAACTTTTGTGCAAACCAATCGATATAAGCTTATTGCAATTTTTTTTACCAAAAATATGTAGAGGAATATGTAGACAAATATATATCGGCCTAAACTGATGAAGAATGTGTTTTTTGTTTTTTTCATTTGGGATATTTATTACAGCGAAATGTAAAAAATATTGTGTTTTTTTCAAAATTGTTGCTATTCTTTTGTTTATAACGCAAAAAATAAAAGCCACAAAGGTGATCAAATACCACCAAAAGAAAGCTCTATTTGTGGGAAAAAAAGGACTTCACACTTCCGTGCAATTGTCAGTTAAATTGACGCAGTGCCATATCGCAAAAAATGCCTTGGTCAGGAAGGGGGTAAATCCTTCTGGGGCTGAAGTGGTTAATGCATTCTATTTTATGCCGGGCACCCGCGATCGCTTGTTACAGAGCGAGTACCGGGAGCTGCTTGTGTAAACACACAGCTCCCAGCCCTGTCAGGGAGAGAAATGCTGATCTTCTGTTCATACAATGTATGAACAGCGATCAGTCATTTCCCCATGTCAGTCCACCCCCCCTACAGTTAGAACACACCCAGGGAACTTACTTAACCCCTTCCCCGCCCCTAGTGTTAACCCCTTCCCTGCCAGTGGCATTTTTATAGTAATCCAATGCATTTTTATAGCACTGATCGCTATAAAAATGCCAATGGTCCCAAAAATGTGTCAAAAGTGTTCGAAGTGTCCGCCATAATGTCGCAGTACCGAAAAAAAATCGCTGATCGCCGCCATTACTAGTAAAAAAAAAATATTAATAAAAATGCCATAAAACTACCCCCTATTTTGTAAACGCTATAACTTTTGCGCAAACCAATCAATAAACGTTTATTGCGATTTTTTTTTACAAAAAATATGTAGAAGAATACATATCGGCCTAAACTGAGGAAAAATTGTTTTTTTATATATTTTTGGGGGATATTTATTATAGCAAAAAGTAAAAAATATTCATTTTTTTCAAAATTGTCGCTCTGTTTTTGTTTATAGCGCAAAAACTAAAAACCGCAGAGGTGATCAAATACCCCCAAAAGAAAGCTCTATTTGTGGGAAAAAAAGGACGCCAATTTTGTTTGGGAGCCACGTCGCACGACCGCGCAATTGTCAGTTAAAGCGACGCAGTGCCGAATCTCAAAAAGTGCTCTGGTCTTTGACCAGGAATATGGGGTTAAGTGGTTAAGATAAAAAAAACTTTTGTGAGTAGCAGACTCTACAGCACCCCTAATACTTACCCAAGCCTCCTCTCTGTCCAGCGATGTCCACAATTCCGTCGGCCTCCTGATTGGCTGATACACAGCAGCGGCACCATTGGCTCCCACGGCTGTCAATGAAAGTCAGTTAGCCAATCAGAAGATAGAGGGGGCGGGGCCGAACGTCAGCTTCAGGGAGTTGTGACTCGGCTCGGGTGCCCCCATAGCAGCTGCTTGCTGTGGAGACACTCAGCAGGAAGGAGGGGCCAGGAGAGCAGAAAAGAGGAGGTTTGAGGTTGCTCTGTGCAAATCCACTGCAACAGAGCAGGTAAGTATAACATGTTTGTTATTTAAAAAAAAAAAACGAGACTTTACAATCACTTTAATTCAGCTTTATGGAAATTGCAGGGATTACTAAATTTCATTAATGCTTAAAAAAGCACCACCAAAGCATCATCAAAGCCCCACCAAAAGCATCACAGAAGCATCAAAAACATTAAAAAAAATGTTGAAGCTGTAGGCGCTTTAATGTGTGTTGAAATTGAAGCAAGTGTACAAGAGCCCTAAGTGTGGGTTGTGATTTTGAAGTGTTTTTGTGCTTTCTGCTTTGACATGTAAATAAACTTTTAGGTTCGGTTCACATTTCAGTGGAGAGCTGCAATTTATGCATAAGAAAAAAGAGAAATGCTATTAAACTGTTATGCCATTGATACATTTTTATGATGTTCAAGCCTTTAGATTTACTTTATTTTAGAATAAACAATCCTAAAACTTTAAGGCCTCGTACACACGATAGGTTAACCAGAGGACAACGGTCTGATGGACCGTTTTCATCGGTCCAAACCGATCGTGTGTGGGCCCCATAGGTTATTTAACCATAGGTTAAAAAAAAGCCAACTTGCTTTAAATTTATCCTATGGATTCCTAACCGATGGGAAAAAAAATGATCGTTAGTAGGCACAACCATCGGTTAAAAATCCACGCATGCTCAGAATCAAGTCGACGCATTCTTGGAAGCATTGAACTTTCAGCCCGTCGTTGTGTTTTAAGTCACCGCATTCTGACACAATCGTTTTTTTAACTGATGGTGTGTAGGCACGACGGACCATCAGTCAGCTTCATAGGTTAACCTATGACAATGGTCCTTCAGACCGTTGTCCTCTGGTTAACCTATCGTGTGTACAAGGCCTTACAGCTAATTCAGGCCTATTACTGCTAAATAAAAAAGCAGGTGTAGCAACCAAAACTACCAAAAAAGTTCAGGTATCCCGCAATGTTGGCACCCCTAGCCGATTCGTCAATCAGCTTTGTCTGCATGCCTCGGCATCTTCACTAAGGCTGCATTCACACCTTAGCGCGGCGTTTTGTACCGCGATTTGCGTGACAAATTGCAGCGTTTTGTACCGCGATTTGCCACGACAAAACGCATAGTTTTTTAACCTTGTTTTCGCTGGAGGGGTGATTTACACATTGTCGGCTATGCCAAAAGCCGAAGCCGCCTGAAAAAAAGTGTCAGGGACTTGTTTTGAGCTTCAGGCATACAGCGTTTCGGCGTTTGGCGTGGAGATGTGAACCATCTCCATAGAGAACAATGTTAAATCACCCCTCTAGCGTATTTTAGGCTGCAATAGCGTCGGGCTTCAGGCGTTAAAACGCCTAGGTTTGAATGGAGCCTTAGGGAAACATTGACTAAAATAAGGTTTACCTATAAGTACTGTAAATATCAGCTAAACGTGCGCCGTTTAGGAGATATTTACTGTATACTACGCGGATGATGTCATCGGCGCATGCACTCTGAAGGATCGGCCGTCTGTGCCGTTTCTTCAGGAGCGTGTGCCATGACCAGCGGCTCCCATGCGCATGCTTCGGCAGTGACTTTACGTGACCTTATGCCTTAACTTTGCAGGGAAGAAAAAAAAAATACTCGGTTCAATTCACGCCGAGGGATGGACTGTAATAAGGTATACTTTACATCATTGCAGGCAGAGAGCTTTTTGCAAACACTGTATGCTCATTATTGTCTCTCACCTGGGATGTTTGATTGTAATATAGAAATGGGAAATGAGAAAGCTACAGAGTACTGACTTTAGGTACATACCTAGTGATGTATTCTCTAGATTCTTGCTGCAGCGGATTATACAAAGTTGATTCAGCAAACCTTTTATTACTTTGGCACAGTTGTACTGTTTGACTTTAGCAAAATTGTAAGGACTGGTTAAACTTGTGTCCTGGAATTGTTCCTTAAAGTGAACCTGTACCTTGCACACACAAGGCAAAGTAACTTTTGAACTTCGAAGAAGTACATACCTTTCCAGGCACCCCCATGTGTAAGCTTCAAGTCAGTCAAGTTGTAGTTTACTTGGGGCAAGCGCCTTTTCCCCATATGGGGAAAATACACAGAGTACTAAGTATATTTCATTGCTCCTGGTAGTTGAATGGAGCAGAGAAGGAAATGAGGCTGGTCCTGTAGTGGTTAATTCACACTTTTCCACTGACTTCCATTGTAATGGTGCTCTTTACTTACTGCTGCTGTACCGCCACAACCACCATTTTTAGAAACGTACTTCTTCACTGTCCTCAGCTGTGTCTACACATTTCTCCAATAACTGTAAATGCACTTTCCACTGTACTGGTGCTATTGATCATCACCAACGTAATGATGCACTGTCTCTTGACTGCCATTGTAATGGTGTACAACATAATCCAAACTGCTGCACTGTTACCCTGTTTTATATAGTACATTACATTTCTCAGATTGAATAACTCTACAGAATATCATATTAGACATGATCTCATTGTTGTTTGTTTGCCTTTAAATAGTTGTATCTCCTTTCCCCACTATATATGTAAGCAGGTGCTTAATAAGATAGTGGTTGCATGTGTTAGTTATTTTTTAGACATTCAAATTCAGTGTTAAATGCACTACTTAGGTACTGTATAATGGCCTGTCTGAGGTGGGGAGTCCTGACAAGGAAGGATTAACTATGGTGGCCAGGTTTCCTATGTTCTTTGGGAGGTACCACCATCTGCTGAATAAAACAGTTAAAAGCATTACTAACTGCATCTAGGTAAAAGGGATAGCTCTATGCATGAGAAGGGAACAGGAGCTGATCTAGGATGTAATTTCCACCTTGCTGATTAACCACCCTTCTGTGGGAATCCAGTCAGGGTTCCAGGGGTATGGACTTATGCTGCTGAAGTGGACTAATGGACTAATAGTCTTTTATTACCTGTTTAAGGTTTGATCACCTCATAGGGCTGAGAGCACCAAGGGTGTAATTGAAAGGCATTTAGAAGATTATGTACAGGACTGTGTGTTGAAGATGTCCTTGAGAACTGTCCATCTGTTATATTTAACAAGGGGAACAATGTCAACTTCAAACTGGTGCAATAATGTATGCCAGTGCTGCTCTTAAAATTAGTGGATACTAATAAATAATGAAAAAGGATCAAAAGGGCGCAAGCTGGACAATCTAGTGAAATGTGAACCAAATAAATGAAGTGAATGAAGAACTTAATTAAATCAATAAGTGAATAATTGCATAAATAAATAAATTAAAACATCAAATATATGATCAAATGCATGCAATTGAAATGTGCACAATAATCAAATATCCAACCAATACAATGTGCAATAAATTATCATACATCCAAGTTCATGATTTCTGTATGTGGTCACTCCAAAATTAATTCTCCAACACCGTGATCCTAAAAAAAGTGCTCCAATTCCTCAAAACAACAGTGCTCCAACCGAGGGTGAGATATGAATTGCGTTCATCAGATGTATCAGACCAACAAGTGACCATCAAACGTGGGTGATAGAAATGCTGCTTCAATCAATTCATAGGTCAATCTCCACCATATTCACCATCCATCGCTTCTCCTCATATGGTAAATGGATGGATATGGCCACGACCAGATCACCATCAAGCATGAGTGTGTAAGTCAAAATTCTCCAATTTGATGTATCATCCACAATAATCAGTATCAGTTTCCTTCTCCCATCAAAATGGATATGTTTGTTGTTACAGGTTATAGTACAATACTTGATGTATAGCGCTACACCATTTTTGTTTATACAGTAATTATAATTCATACATGTGTCTTGTATCCTGCTTCTGAGATTCAGCTTTTTGCACCAACCATCACACCATTAAATAAAGTGGTTAGAGGTAGGCTACAAGGGACAGGCTTTTATATCAGCAGTCTGCCAAAGTAATTCATTTGTTTTCAATATTATGTTTGTGCTAATGAGTCGGACTCTGCTACGTGGCCTCAATATGCTAGTCAGGCAGTGGAGATGTGTGTGTCATTGACATCATTTACCTGATTTTCAGATGGATGACCATGAGGCCTCGTACACACGACAGAGAAACTCGACGTGCCAAGCCCGTCGAGTTGCTCGTCGAGTTTCTTGTTGAACTTGTCGAGAAGCTCGGCAGGCTTGCTTTGCGTACACACGTAACATACCAAAATCTGGTCGTTCTCCGGCGCGATGACGCTCACGACGTATGACGCGACTATAAAGGGGAGGTTTGATTTTGTTGGCGCCACCCTTGGGGCTCCTTTTGCTGATTCCGTGTTTACGCGTGTTAGTAAAAGTTTGGTGAGTGACGATTCGTGCTTTTCAGTCTTTGTGCTTTCAGATTGATCTCTGCCGTTCAGTTTGTACTTGTGTGGGTCGTATCTAGGCAATCGAGACGTGCGGTCAGGTCGTATTGTTTTACATTGCGGTCCTGTCCCCGCGTTTTTCATTGTCAGGGTCGTTCTTCATAGGTCTTGCTGTTCTTCACTGCGGTCTGTTTAGTGCAATTCTGATTTGTCGTTCGTAACTAGCCTTGTAGCCATGTTGCAGGCACCTAGTCGTCGCCGACTTCGTGCTAAGCATCTTCTGTCTATAGGTCTGTTTGTTTATGACCTAGACGATGAGGAGTTCATGAACAGGAGGAGGACACGTTCATGGACCAAGAATTGGTTGCTCCGTAGGAACCAATTCTCTCACATGCCTTTGCTGCGGGAGCTTCAGGAAAATAATCCTGTTGATTACAGGAATTTCCTGAGGATGTCTGATCCCGTCTTTCAGCACCTGTTGGCTTTGGTGTCCCCCTATATTACCAGGCAGGACACCGTTATGCGGGAAGCCATCAGTGCTGAGCAGAGGCTAGTTGCCACCCTCCGTTATCTGGCAACTGGGAGAAGCCTTCAGGACTTAAAGTTCTCGACGGGCATCTCCCCCCAGGCTCTGGGCCTCATCATTCCTGACACCTGCTCTGCCATCATCCAGGTTCTGCAGGAGGAATATATGAGGGTAAGTTTTCTCCTTTAATCTCACATTTTATGTCTATAATGTATGCTAATGTCTTGTAGTTATCTCCTCCTTCCCTAATTACCATGTCTGGAATATGCTGTGAATGTCCCCTTTGCCCCCATGCATGATGTAAACTTTGATGCCCCTTTTTTGGCCTACATGCATATTTCCCATCACTTACCTCCCCAGCATGCTATCCTGGGCCCCAACCTACCTAGTCTAGTCACTTCCCAATGTATTGTGTTATATCCATTGTAATGTCCCCCCCCTCCCCTCCAAAATGTGTTGTAAAGTCTATGTTCACCAATATTTAATTTTTTTTTATTTTAATTTTAGGACTCCAAAACTCATCTAGCCCTCCCCTCCAAAATGTGTTGTAAAGTCTATGTTCACCAATAATCAAAATTAAATTTTTTAAGTACTCCCAAACTCATCTAGCCCTCCCCTCCAAAATGTGTTGTAAAGTCTATGTTCACCAATAATCAAAATTAAATTTTTTAAGTACTCCCAAACTCATCTAGCCCTCCCCTCCAAAATGTGTTGTAAAGTCTATGTTCACCAATAATCAAAATTAATTTTTTTTAGTACTCCCAAACTCATCTAGCCCTCCCCTCCAAAATGTGTTGTAAAGTCTATGTTCACCAATAATCAAAATTAAATTTTTTTAGTACTCCCAAACTCATCTAGCCCTCCCCTCCAAAATGTGTTGTAAAGTCTATGTTCACCAATAATCAGCAACTGGGAGAAGCCTTCAGGACTTAAAGTTCTCGACGGGCATCTCCCCCCAGGCTCTGGGCCTCATCATTCCTGACACCTGCTCTGCCATCATCCAGGTTCTGCAGGAGGAATATATGAGGGTAAGTTTTCTCCTTTAATCTCACATTTTATGTCTATAATGTATGCTAATGTCTTGTAGTTATCTCCTCCTTCCCTAATTACCATGTCTGGAATATGCTGTGAATGTCCCCTTTGCCCCCATGCATGATGTAAACTTTGATGCCCCTTTTTTGGCCTACATGCATATTTCCCATCACTTACCTCCCCAGCATGCTATCCTGGGCCCCAACCTACCTAGTCTAGTCACTTCCCAATGTATTGTGTTATATCCATTGTAATGTCCCCCCCCTCCCCTCCAAAATGTGTTGTAAAGTCTATGTTCACCAATATTTAATTTTTTTTTATTTTAATTTTAGGACTCCAAAACTCATCTAGCCCTCCCCTCCAAAATGTGTTGTAAAGTCTATGTTCACCAATAATCAAAATTAAATTTTTTAAGTACTCCCAAACTCATCTAGCCCTCCCCTCCAAAATGTGTTGTAAAGTCTATGTTCACCAATAATCAAAATTAAATTTTTTAAGTACTCCCAAACTCATCTAGCCCTCCCCTCCAAAATGTGTTGTAAAGTCTATGTTCACCAATAATCAAAATTAATTTTTTTTAGTACTCCCAAACTCATCTAGCCCTCCCCTCCAAAATGTGTTGTAAAGTCTATGTTCACCAATAATCAAAATTAAATTTTTTTAGTACTCCCAAACTCATCTAGCCCTCCCCTCCAAAATGTGTTGTAAAGTCTATGTTCACCAATAATCAAAAATTTTTTTTTTTTAGTACTCCCAAACTCATCTAGCCCTCCCCCAAACTTGGGCACTGGCCCATCAGAGGGGGTGTTTAATGTGTTAATTGGCTAAATATATTTAGATATAATATGCTAGTTCCCAGAAATGTTATAATGCTTATAATGTCTTTGTATAATCTGCTTGCAAGGTTATGTGGCTAATTTTTTCTTTTTTTCTTCCCCAGCTTCCGTCCACACCACAGGAGTGGCAGTCTGTGGCTTTGGACTTCCAGACCCGATGGAACTTCCCCAACTGCGGGGGAGCCATCGACGGGAAGCACGTCCGCATCGTGCCTCCACCCCGTTCAGGATCCCAGTTCTTTAATTATAAGGGGTTCAACAGTATTGTGCTGATGGCGGTGGTGTCAGCACAGTATGAATTCCTTTTTGTGGATGTCGGGATGAATGGACGGGTATCGGATGGGGGAGCCTTCAGGCAGACGGAGTTCGCGCTTCGCCTTCAGGATGATGATCTGTCATTGCCACCGGATGACCAGAATGTAGAAGGCCTGCCATTTGTTTTCCTGGCTGATGAAGCGTTTGCCCTGGGACCCCATCTTATGAGGCCATTCCCTCAGCGCACCCTCACCCCAGAGAGGAGTGTCTTTAATTTCCGGCTGGGCCGAGCACGTAGAGTGGTTGAGAACGCTTTCGGCATCATGGCCAGCCGGTTCCGCCTTTTCCTCACCTCTCTCCACATGGCGGAATATAAGTGGAATACAATTATTTTTGCCTGCTGCATTCTCCACAATTTTTTGCGGAGACAATCTCCAAATTATATGGCCCTGGTTGGGCCCGAGGCACAACATTTGACCCCTGCAGAAACTTTGGCGGGCCTTGAAGCTGGCCACACAGGACTGCCCCCCCAGAGTGCCCGTGAAGTCCGGGACAAATACATGGACTATTTCATGGGTAGGGGGGCAATACCATCTCAATCAAATTTGCCCTAATTGTAGCTTTCAAAAAAATAAATCATAATCTTTTTTCTAAACTTGTTATGTCTTGCTTGTGTTGTTTGGAGTTCTTTACTAAGTGTAACTAAGTGTATTTTCATTATCAACTAGCAAACATTTCCCAGGTGACCCCCAAACCAAACACATAGAAAATTTTACGTATTTTAGGAAAAACACCACACACTTTTTTGATGTTCAAAAGCTCATTATTTTCTTAATTTTTTTATTTTTATTTTTTCATAAATACCCTACAAAAATTTTTGGTATATTTTCTCATACAATATACAATCATTTTTGTATTTTTGTTGGTCATTTTTCTCATACAATATACAATCATTTTTGTATTTTTGTGGGTGATTTTTCTCATACAATATACAATCATTTTTGTATTTTTGTTGGTCATTTTTCTCATACAATATACAATCATTTTTGTATTTTTGTGGGTGATTTTTCTCATACAATATACAATCATTTTTGTATTTTTGTTGGTCATTTTTCTCATACAATATACAATCATTTTTGTAATTTTTTTGTTTTTTTTTCTCATACAATATACAATCATTTTTGTAATTTTTTTGGTTTTTTTTCTCATACAATATACAATCATTTTTGTATTTTTGTGGGTGATTTTTCTCATACAATATACAATCATTTTTGTAATTTTTTTGGTTTTTTTTCTCATACAATATACAATCATTTTTGTATTTTTGTGGGTGATTTTTCTCATACAATATACAATCATTTTTGTAATTTTTTTGTTTTTTTTTCTCATACAATATACAATCATTTTTGTATTTTTGTGGGTGATTTTTCTCATACAATATACAATCATTTTTGTAATTTTTTTGGTTTTTTTTCTCATACAATATACAATCATTTTTGTATTTTTGTGGGTGATTTTTCTCATACAATATACAATCATTTTTGTAATTTTTTTGGTTTTTTTTCTCATACAATATACAATCATTTTTGTATTTTTGTGGGTGATTTTTCTCATACAATATACAATCATTTTTGTAATTTTTTTGGTTTTTTTTCTCATACAATATACAATCATTTTTGTAATTTTTTTGTTTTTTTTTCTTAATAAACATTAAAATCTGGTTATATTATTATTTTTTTTTTTTTTTATTAAATAAAGTATAAAATCTGGTTTTATTATTTTTTTGTTTTTTTTTTTATTAAAGTATAAAATCTGGTTATATTATTATTTTTTTTTTTTTATTATTAAATAAAGTATAAAATCTGGTTTTATTATTTTTTTGTTTTTTTTTTAATTAAATAAACAGCTAAATCTGGTTATATTATTTTTTTTTTTTTTTTTTTAATTAAATAAACATCAAAATCTGGTATTTAAAATTTTTTTTGGTATTTTTTTCAGATTCAGACTCTCCCCAAAACATCCAATAAATTTTTTAATTTAGTTTCCACCCTCCTTGCTCTTTCGTTTATTTTTCTGTTGGCCAGATGTATCTCCTCCACCTCTTCTCTGCAGGCCCATATTTCGGAGATCAGCATCTGTTTAGTATGCCTGTCCAAGCCACCACCTGATCCTGAAATGTGGGACAAAACTATTTTTTTAAATTAGGCAGGCCTACATCTACATTACCTGAAGCTGGGTTAGTTATATGTTACTTTACCTGATGTGGTGGCAGGCTGCGCATCATCACCATCCCTCGGGGGTGTGGCTTGCTGGACTTCTTGCTCCCTTCTTGCTTCATGACGCCCTACGAGAATGAAGAAAATGGAAACAGGATTTTTATAGCTTATAGGCCTGAAAGAGGAATATGATTCACTTTATAAAATTTCTGGGACTATTGATGTTTAGAAAAACCCCTCAGGGCAAAACACAGGATTGAAGGCATTCACAAAGATCCTGACAAATCTTGTAGCTTTGGTCTACTTTTAAACATGTAAGCCAACAAAGTATACACTGGATCACCTCAGCTCTGTGTGAAGCCCAAAATGGGTTATTAAAGGGGACAACAATTATGCAAATGAGTCCACATGTGTCACCGACTGCTGAGCAGACTCTCCTTTTACTGTATATTTAATTATTAAAAAAAGTTTTGTGGTTTTAATAGCACATCTACATAATTTTCACGATTGATCTCACCACAATTTTAAAAAAATGTCATAATTTGTAGGATTTTAAACACAATATTTAGTCGTTCCGAATGGACGTCCAGTTTGACGACAAATTATTGTGCATAAAAAAATATTACAGTACAACCTGAAATAAAAAACACATGGCGCGGAACAAATCTTACAAAATATATAACAAACTTACTTCTTCTAATCACTCTCCTGATCCTCTTCATTTGTTCCGGCTCACGTTTCTTAAGGTCACACCACCTTTTCCGGATCTGTTCCTTGGACCTTTTCACTCCAAATTTCTGATGGAGACTCCTCCTCACCTTCTCCATTATTTGGGCCTTGACCTTATTAGGGTACTTATATGGCCCATGCCTCCCATCGTAGTCCTCTGCTTTGAGGATGAGGACCATCTCCACCATTTCCTCAAAGGTCATGTTGGAGGCCTTACAACGGATTCGCCGTGCTGCCATATTCTCCATGTGCTTCCAACAAAAAAAAGATGGAAAAGGGGCGGGGAAAATACGACACCATGAACGTCAGGGGCGGGGAGACGTGCGTAAAGTCCCACATGCGCGTGTATAAAGGGCTACCACGTGAGTAAAAGGGGCGTTCACAGTTTGTGGAAGACGGCGGAGATAACGATCGGGTCAAAGACCGGTATGTAACTACATTTTACATGTTTTTCTTGATTGAATGATTTTGTGGCCTACATCTTAGGTTCATAAATTAAAACATAGCCAGTTTGAAATTTGAAGGTAATGGTCCGCTATAGTGCCGTCGTACGTAAACAACGCTTTGATTATGCATTTTGATCCAACTACTGTTGTGTGGGCAATCTCGGTTCTCATCAGGATGTCTTCTAAAAACAAGTCGGTTTAAACATGATGCAAATGGTCGCTTTTATGTCTTGACCAAACTATATCGGGAGTGCTTTTCTCTAACTAACGTTTCATACACAAATGAGGATGAGATCTGGCTTATTAGTTCGACACAACTGGTCATCTGTTTCCTAGGAACTGACCCAACATGATCTGCTGCCAATTCCACCTTGTCGTTTTTGCGACGGAAGATAAGGGGCGGGGGGGGAAACATCAATTTTTTTTAAGCATGGGCGGATGTCGTGTGCGGAGTGTATATAAGGCTCAAACACATGTAGCGTCCATACGACCGGGTTGCGTAAGAAAGACGTTTGAACGACAAGCGTGTAGGTATGCTTCGAACTTGGGACAGCAGTGGCATATTCAGGAAAGACAGACATTTAAAGGAGCAATAAGCCAAAATTGTTTGGGGCAGAAATAACTAACTTTACATTATATCAGTCTTGATTTCATGTCCTCATTGTCCCTTTTTGCTTTTAAGCAGCTGTAATCATTTGCATAAATCATCACTTCCTGGTTCTGCTCCCTCTCAAATTTATCAGGGGAGCTTGTCACTGTGGTCTAAGCTGTGTGTCTAAAAATCAACCAAAACAATGCTAATAATTTTAGAAATTAAAATATGCCCTGCTTTTATTTTTTTTGGGTTCTGTGTGTCTCTTTACTTCACAGAAACAATAAATAAATTTAAAAACAAAAGTGAAACTAGAGGCACATTATATGTATGCACTTGTATGTCTCTAGACACTGTAAACAGTCATTTCCTCCAAAAATATAGTTATCCATTAGTGACCCTTTAAGGGCTAGCTTGTGAGAAAGAGTAATTGACTTTATAGATTGTGTAGTGACATTATTTTTTTATCCTTGGTTTTGGACAGGAAAAGATGAATCTCTTTAACCGACCCGACTTCTTGGAGATCTTCATTGATAGGTGGCAAGAACTTCCTGTTCTGTGGGCCACCAAAGACCCCATCTCTAGAAATAGAGAATTGCGCAAAACTGCACTGGAGAGCCTGCTCCCACTTGTGCGGAGACAGGTGGGGTTTGATGTGACAACTGACCAGTTGGAGGTCAAAATTGGGACCTTGAGAGGCACCTACAGGAAGGCACGCAACAAGGTCTTGGCTTCGATGAGGTCTGGAGCTGGAGCAGGGCGGGTATTTAAACCCAAGTTGTGGTACTACAGCAAACTGAGCTTCCTGGATGAACACCTGGAGGTAAGGGAGTCACTTTCTAGCCTTCGCCCCAGAAGCCACAGAAGGTCCAGCCTTCCCTCCAGCCAACCTGCTGCTCCCTCTGCAGAAGAACCCTCTCAGCAGCCTTCCATCCTGGATGAAGATCCGGATTTGCCCAGCTGGAGCCAGGTATATAGTACTTTCAATGTGCAAATGTGTGGTGTTTAAATGTTGTTAAAGAGATGTAAATTAAGATATTAAAGGTAAATAAAAATTAGATCTAAAAGTGTTATTCCTAAAATTTGTCAGTATTGGCCATGAATTTTTGTGGTGTGATTGACCATAAAACATGGGTCAGAATGATTGGCTTAGCTAAGTCGTGACAAAAAAAAATGCAACAGTCAGGAGCTTAAATAAATAAAACAAAAAATTTTTAAAATAGTAAAACTTTACTTTTTTTCCATACACAGGACGAGACCAGGCAGCAGGAGGATCAGGAAAATGCCAGGCAGGAGGAGGACAGGGTGAGTGGCTTGGAGGAGGCTGCAGGCCCAAGTATCTTGGACGTGTTGGCAGGCCCAAGTATCAGTAACGTGGTGGCAGGCCCAAGTGGAGCGGATGAGGTGGCAGGCCCAAGTGGGTTGCACGAGGTTGCTGGGCCAAGCACAAGATGCCAGGTGTCTCCTCTTCGTCTGCGTCCGAGAAGGCAGGTGAGGGATACAAGGGTGCGTGACGCCTCACTAGCCCTCATTCGGGACGCCCATGCAACCCTGCAACAGCCTCCCACTGCTCAGGAGGGATTTGTCACAGTGGTTTTGGCCAAAATGTCAGAAATGACATTAGACCAACGCCTCCTCTTTGAGGGCCTCCTCATCACCCTCGCAAATCAGGGGGTGAGGGGTCTTCTCACGGAGGACACTGTGATTTGCCGCCATCCCCATCCTCACACACCACATAACTCCCAAGCTCCCCCACCTTCTTCTTCTTCTCATGCTCCTTCTCAAGCTCCCCCACCTTCTTCTTCTTCTTCTTCTTCTTCTCATGCTCCTTCTCAAGCTCCCCCACCTTCTTCTTCTTCTCATGCTCCTTCTCAAGCTCCCCCACCTTCTTCTTCTTCTTCTTCTCATGCTCCTTCTCAAGCTCCCCCACCTTCTTCTTCTTCTCATGCTCCTTCTCAAGCTCCCCCACCTTCTTCTTCTTCTTCTTCTCATGCTCCTTCTCAAGCTCCCCCACCTTCTTCTTCTTCTCATGCTCCACCTGAACATTCTTCTTCCTCTTCTTCTCCTGCTCCTTCTGAACATTCTTCTTCCTCTTCTTCTCCTGCTCCATCTGAACATTCTTCTTCCTCTTCTTCTCCTGCTCCATCTGAACATTCTTCTTCCTCTTCTTCTCCTGCTCCATCTGAACATTCTGCTTCCTCTTCTTCTTCTACTACTCCTCCTCCTTCTACTGCTCCTCCTCCTTCTACTCCTCCTCCTTCTACTACTCCTCCTCCTTCTACTCCTCCTCCTTCTACTGCTCCTCCTCCTTCTACTCCTCCTTCTACTGCTCCTCCTCCTTCTACTCCTCCTCCTTCTACTGCTCCTCCTCCTTCTACTCCTCCTTCTACTGCTCCTCCTCCTTCTACTCCTCCTCCTTCTACTGCTCCTCCTCCTTCTACTCCTCCTTCTACTACTCCTCCTCCTTCTACTGCTCCTCCTCCTCCTCCACCTCCTCCTCCACCACCGTCGGCTACTCATCCTCCACCACCTTCGTCTACTCCTCCTCCTGGCATGAGTACTACCCCTGTGGCACCACCTCCAGCCAGGCAGAAGAGGAAGGCTGCTGAGAAGGCTGCAGAGAAGGTGAAAGAGCAGGCTGCAGGGAAGCCACCAAGGAAGGCCTTGAAGAAATCAAGAAAGTGACTCCCTTACTTCCATGTGGTGTACCAGAGTTCATGCTGCTGTAGTACCACAACCTGGTGACATCTGCCTGCCCTGCTCCAGTTTCTGACCTCGGGGAGTCCAAGACCTTGATGTGTGACTTCCTGAATGAACCTCTCAAGTCCCCATTTTGGCCTCCAACTGATCACCAGTCACATCAGGCCACACCTGGCTGTGCACAAATGGCAGCAAGCTCTCCAGTGCTGACTTTTGCATATAAAATTTTTTTTTATTACCAAAATAAATGGTACATTTTTTTTTTACAGTTCATACTTGTCCTTGTATTTTTTTACATTTCAATTTTGCAAGTGAGAAGGCAGGTTCTTATTTTTTAAAAATTGGATATAAGGTGTAATTTGAAAGGGACACATGAGATAAGACAAAGCAATTAGGTTTCTATGGGGGGAACTTGACATTACAAAAAATAAAAGGATTTGCATTTTTTAAAAATTTAAAATTAAGGTGATTAAAAGCAGGATTTAAAACACACGACCAAAATAAGGTGACAATAAAAAAAAAAAAAATATTGAGTCCAGTAAGAAAAAGGTTCCACCTAATTTTAAGGAACTCTGTGTGAATATCGTAAAAAAAAATTATTATATTGCTGTTTTGTGCCCTTAGAAAAAATTGTGTAAAGCGCTGCAAATAAACGATTAAATAATGTTGGAAGCGACACGAATGTGCTATCTCCATTCCAAACGCTAGTTTTACCTATGTTGGTCTCCAGTGTCTAAGTTTTTGACAGGTTTCTTAGCATACACACGACCGAGTTTCTCGTTTAAAAAACAGCCCGATGAAGAACTCGTCGAGCCAAAATCCACTGCCATCGAGAAAATAGAGAACCTGCTCTCTATTTGCTCGACGAGTTCCTCGGCGGCTCCATCGGGCCGAAAATGTACACACGACCGAGTTTCTCGACAGAATCCGGCTCTTCACCGAGATTCTCGACGAATTCTGCCGAGAAACTCTGTCGTGTGTACGAGGCCTAACAGTCTCATACATCAGGGCTAAAAATTTCAAGTCCTGGGCTACTAGCCAGGCCTCAAGGCGTACTCGCCACCAGTTGCCCCGTCCAACCCCTACCATGTCCCGCCCCCAATCCCGCCCCTAGACACGCCCTCATAAATCTCATAAAATGGCACTTAAATGTTTTATGCAGAATTAAGTTATAAAAATAAATATTAACAACAACTTTATCCGTGCCCAAAAATGCAGCCTGCCCATGTCTACTAATGCAGCATGTGTCCCCAGTGCAGCAAAATGTCCCCATTTTGCAGCCAGTAGTCCCCCCACAATTGCAGCCAGTAGTCCCCCCACATTGCAGCCAGAAGTCCCCCCACAATTGCAGCCAGGAGTCCCCCCACAATTGCAGCCAGGAGTCCCCCCACAATTGCAGCCAGGAGTCCCCCCACAATTGCAGCCAAGAGTCCCCCCCACATTACAGCCTACCTGTGCTGAGTAGTGTAGGAGAGGAGCCGGAGCCGCCGCCGCGTGGTTCAAACCGCGGGGAACATTACAGCTTTCAAATCAATAGCTGCCGCCGCCGCGAGCGTCATATACAACCCCTCACCCCTTGTCCGGGAAACTTTGATAGACAGATCACCCATCCAATCCTGGTCTGTCTATGAAAAAAGTGCCCGGAAAAGGGGGAGGCGCTGTATATGACACACGCCACGGGGAACACAGCTATTGAATTGAAAGCTGTAATGTTCCCCGTGCTATTAACAAACAGGCGGCGGCGACAGCAGCAGCTGCAGCGGCGACTTGACTCTCCTCTTCCTTGCCCGCCCCCCCTGCTCCCAGGCAGCCCACACTCGCCAGCCCTCAAAATGTACTCGCAAAATGCGAGCAGGCGAGTGAAATTTTGAGGGCTGTCATACATGAAGCTAGAAATGCTTAAGACGTGTACTGTTATTTTTCCTTCCTGTAGGAATTACAACCATCTTATGTGTGTAATTGGTGCAACTTTTTGCACCAGCTGTGAAACAAGGTAAAATGTGACATTGCATAGGAGGTGGGACACCATCATGGAAACTTTGGCACTTGATTGAACTAAAAGTATTAATTTCAGCTTTTACGTTTGGACACTTATACGGTTTTTGAATAAATTAGAGGAGCGGTGCAGTGGTGTTTCTATGAATGAAGCATCCCACAATACTCCATGTGTATGCTTGTGTCCTGTAGAAGCTCCACAAACTTAAGGGTTGGATTGTAAAGCCTAGAGCATTGATACATTTGAGGTTGAGTATTTGTTTTCACATGATGCTAGAGTTTCTTTTCCTGGTTGAAATATGTGCATGTTCTGTTAACAAAAATATGTCTCAAAAGTTAAATTATATTTTAAATCTACTTTTCATTTTTGGAGTAGAAGCAGGGAATGGTTAATAAGCCTAGTCCAATGAAGAGTTTTTCGGGCGCACTTCTATACAGCTAGGATGGTGTGGTTGATGTCAATCCTGAACATATGGTAAGTCATTAGCAAACCTTATCCAAAGCTATTTTAATGAAAAAAGTAAGATTTCTGAGCTTCTTCATCAAGCAAAAGTGTCGCAGAAACAACAACCTTAAATAGTCCCAAGGAACTCCTTTGGGTTGTAATTGATATTCATCGTTAAAAACCTTGACTTTTTTGCCATCTGTGTCCCAAAGTGAGGGAGAAGTCTATTCCTGTTCTGGAAAAAGCTTAAAAATGTGTATTCGTCCTTACTTTCAGTTGCACTAACCAGGGCAAACAGAGAACCGATAGCAATAAAAACCTGACAGGGGTTTTAAGTCTCACCACTCTATCAAAGAAATTAAAAAGTTTTGCCTTTAGATATACGTTATAGCAAAAAAAGAAAGTATAATTATAATATAATTGCATATTTCTAGTGTCAGTCATGTTGATTATTTCTTAGCAAATCGTGCTTACAAATAGCACAGTTCTTTTCTTCCTTCAGCTTTGTTGCTCTGTACACACCCCTTCCACACTCATCCCTGGTAAAGCCACGTCAGCGCCCGTCTAGAGGAAGGGGGATGGAGAACTCTAGCTAGTTGGCACTAAACAGTTTTAACCTTTCTGCTGTTTATGTGCCATGTCACTAGATATTTAAAGATACTTTCATGATCAGCAATGTCTAGCACCCCCTCAAGTAAAAAACTGCCTAAGCCAAGCTGGTTTTATGCCAATCTACGGTAAGTCTGAGTCACTGGGCAGGAATGTTGGCAGTGGAAATGAGGCTGCCTAGGGGTTGAGAGCACACTTAATATCTTCAGAACAACACCACTCATAAACGACGAAGCAGTCTGCTGTATACACTGTTACATATATAACATACACATATTTTCTTAATGTCTCAAACTTCAAAGGAAACATAAAGAGGCTATGGTTGCCTTATAGGGAAAAACTTTTAAAGCGTCGGCATGTTTAGAGTTACAAGGTAAAATGCGACAACAAGATGAAAAGTAAGAAAAATGGGAAAGTAAAATGCACGGAAAAATTCATTTAGAGTTTTCAAACTTATTACAATAAAGTTGCGTCGACAAAGAGCTATAGCCATTTCTGTTAATGTGCTGACACCTAATGGTGAAAGTGGTAGCAGCAGCATCTAGTACCATGAAGCAATCACTTAGAAATAAAGGTAGCATAAGGGATTATATTTATTTGTAAAAGCGGTAGTAAAGTCCGCTTTGTGATTTGTGCCTACAGGTATGCTCATAATAAATCTTACCTGTAGGTAAAATGAATATCTCCTCTCACCGTTTAGGTGATTCGCTCATTTGGCAGCCACTGACACATGCGCCTCAGAGGGCTGTGCTCGGGCCCCCAAGCGCATGCGAAGGAGTGACATTATCATGTCTCGGCCATTCAAGGAAGAACTGGTGAAGATGGAAGCCCTTTAAGTGGTGACAGCCAACTGCTGGAGGGCTTCATTCTAGGGTAAGTATTTAATAATTTGCTAGTATGCAATGAATGGCACATTATGCCATTGCCTTGCAGGGGATTTTTTTATATGCCGCAGTTTACTACCATTTTAACAAAACACATAGAAATTCCAGGCTAAACATGTTGGGCCAGATTCTCAAAGACTTACGACGGCGTATCTCCAGATACGCCGTCGTAAGCCTGAATGAGCGCCTGATTCATAGAATCAGTTACGCATACATTCTCCTACGCCGTCGTATCTTGGGTGCATATTTACGCTGGCCGCTAGGTGGTGCTTCCGTTGATTTCCGCGTTGAATATGCAAATGGGCTAGATACGCCGATTCACGAACGTACGTGCGCCCGTCGCATTTAGTTACGCCGTTTACGTAAGACATACGCCGGTGTAAAGATAAAGCAGGTCTCTAGGTGGCGCAGCCCATGCAAAGTATGGACGTCGGAACAAGCGTATCTTTTTACGTCGTTTGCGTAAGTCGTACGCAAATAGGGCTGTGCGTAAGTTACATTCACGTCGTAGGCAGTGTTCGACGTATCTTAGGCATTCTATCCGACGCATGCGCACTGGGATACGTCCACGGACGGCGCATGCGCCGTTCGTTAAAAACGTCATTTACGTGGGGTCATGCTTTATTTACATAAAACACGCCCACCACAATTTCAATTAGGCACACTTACGCCGACACATTTACGCTACGCCGCCGTAACTTAGGACGCAAGTGCTTTGCGAATACAGCACTTGCCTCTCTAAGTTGCGGTGGCGTAGCGTAAATACGATACGCTACGCCCGCTCAATGTAACGCCGCCCTACGTGAATCTGGGCCGTTATGTTTAGTAAACATTTATGGCCAGTCCCAAAACTGAGTACCCTTATATTCCACATGAAAGAATCTTGCCTTTCTTAAAAATATGAGTATTCACATGGAAAGACCAAGAGCACATAGTTGCTGCATTTAGAAGAGAATAAACGCCACCTCTGTATGCAGCAACACCCTGGAATAGATTCAGATAGGTCAGCGGATCTTTAGATCCGCGTAACCTATCTCATTTACGTTACGCCGGCGCAACTTTTTCAGGCAAGTGCTTTATTCAGAAAGCACTTGCCTGTAAAGTTGTGGCGGCGTATCGTAAATCCCCCGGCGGAATTCAAATTTGCCAGGTAGGGGGCGTTTAAAATTAAAATCAGCCGCGTCCCCGCGCCGAACGAACTGTGCATGCGCCGTCCGTAAACTTTCCCAGCGTGCATTGCTCCAAATGACGTCGCAAGGACGTCATTGGTTTCGACGTGAGCATAACTTACGTCCAGCTCTTTTCTGAATCGACTTACGCAAACGACATAAAATTTCAAAACTCGGCGCGGGAACGACGGCCATACTTAACTTAACATAGGATACCCCTCACATAGCAGGGGTAACTATTCGCCGAAAAAAAAAATGCAAACGACGTAAAAAAAAATGCGCCGTTCGTTTCTGAATCGGCGTAAATCCTCATTTGCATATTCGTTGCGTAAAAAAAACGAAACGCCACCTAGCGGCCGGCCTGGAATTGCAGCCTAAGATCCGACGGTGTAAGTCACTTACACCTGTCGGATCTTAGGGATATCTATGCGGAACCTGATTCTATGAATCAGGCGCATAGATACGACCGACGGAACTCAGAGATACGACGGCGTATCAGGAGATACGCCGTCGTATCTCTTTCTGAATCTGGCCCCCTGTGTTTTGGCTGCATACAAACTGACCAAATAGCTGCTAACCCTTGACGCACATGTAGCACTACCCCTGTAGGAGCTGCTGATTTAGATTTTGGGTTTTGCACGTTACCTCTAAGTTTTTTGTCTAGGGAAGAAAGTCTGTAGAAATTGCAATGTCCACACAAGATGTAAAACCTTCAACTGTAGGCTTTATTTTCGCTGCATAAACTTGTGAAGGAAGTAGAGAGTGTAGAGAGAAGAGGAAGGTTCAGGTACGCGATACAGAATGCACAAAAGTATTCAAAGTTCCAATATTCGGCACTCACTTCTGAGTGGGTATTGCTCACCCCGATAGATCCCTCTCACATGTCCTAGCAGCCGGGATGATGCACGGACAGTATAGAAACAGTCTCTGCCACAGACCGTCTAAGCAGTGGCGTCACTAGGGTTTGTGTCACCTGGTGCGGTAAAACATGGTATCACCGCCCCCAATATTTATTTTTCCCCATACAACACTGCATATATTGGCAATAGTAATGCTGTTATGGTGATCTCTGGATCGTAGAGCAGACATTGGTTTCATTGGTAATGATGATTTGATTTGGATTTTGGAACTGACTTGTTGACACTGTGAGGGTTATTTACTAAAGGCAAATCCACTTTGCACTACAAGTGCAAACTGCGCTTTAAATTGCACTGAAAGTACACTTTCAGTGCAATTTCAAGTGCACTTTGCAGTAGTTTGCACTTGTAGTGCAAAGTGGATTTGCCTTTCGTAAATAACCCCCTATGTGTTGCTAGACAGCTATCTAGGGGGCACAGCTATGGCCAATGACTCCCTCATTAGCCTGGCTGGGGAACATGAGGGGCCCTACACAGGGCTGGGGCTCGGATTAACTCTCCAGAGAAAGCAGCAGCTGTGAAGGACATCCATCACAGCTGCTGCAGAGGAGGTCAACAGCAGCTCAGCCTGTGAGGAGGGAGATAGCAGAGAAGGCAGGCACAAGGACAACTGGGGAGATGGAGGAGGCGGGCATGAGGACAGCTGGGGAGGTGGAGGAGGCGGGCATGAGGACAGCTAGGGAGGTGGAGGAGGCGGGCATGAGGACAATGGAGGAGGTGGGCATGGGGACAGCTGGGAAGGTGGAGGAGGTGGGCATGAGGACAGCTGGGGAGGTGGGCACAAGGACAGCTGGGAAGGTGGAGGAGGCAGGCATGAGAAAAGCTGGTGAGGTGGGCATGAGGACCATGAGGGAGAGGGGGAGGTGGAGGAGGCGGGCATGAGGACCATGGAGGAGGTGGGCATGAGGACAGCTGGGAAGGTGGAAGAGGTGGGTACAAGGACAGCTGGGGAGGTGGAGGAGGAGGGCATGAGGACAGCTGGGGAGGTGGAGGAGGAGGGCACAAGGACAGCTGGGGAGGTGGCCACGAGGACAGCTGGGGATGTGGGCATAAGGACAATGGAGGAGGCGGGCATGGGGACAGCTGGGGAGGTGGAGGAGGTGGGCACAAGGACAGATGGGGAGGTGGGCATGAGGACAGCTGGGAAGGTGGAGGAGGCAGGCATGAGGACCACGGAGGAAGCAGGCATGAGGAAAGCTGGTGAGGCAGGCACGAGGACCATGAGGTGGAGGGGGAGGTGGAGGAGGCGGGCATGAGGACCATGGAGAAGGCGGGCATGAGGACAGCTGGGGAGGTGGAGGAGGAGGGCATGAGGACAATGGAGGAGGTGGGCATGAGGACAGCTGGGGAGGTGGAAGAGGTGGGCACAAGGACAGCTGGGGAGGTGGAGGAGGAGGGCATGAGGACAGCTGGGGAGGTGGAGGAGGGCACAAGGACAGCTGGGGAGGTGGCCACGAGGACAGCTGGGGAGGTGGGCATGAGGACAGCTGGGAAGGTGGAGGAGGCAGGCATGAGGACCACGGAGGAAGCGGGCATGAGGACAGCTGGTGAGGCGGGCACGAGGACCATGAGGTGGAGGGGGAGGTGGAGGCGGGCATGAGGATCATGGAGGAGGCGTGCATGAGGACAGCTGGGGAGGTGGAGGAGGAGGGCATGAGGACAATGGAGGAGGTGGGCATGAGGACAGCTGGGGAGGTGGAGGAGGCGGGCACAAGGACAGCTGGGGAGGTGGAGGAGGAGGAGGGCATGAGGACAGCTGGGGAGGAGGAGGAGGAGGGCACGAGGACAGCTGGGGAGGTGGCCACGAGGACAGCTGGGGAGGTGGGCACGAGGACAGCTGGGAAGGTGTAGGAGGCAGGTATGCTGCCTTGTATTCGAGCACTTCTGTCCTGTAGGCTCTATGTGGCTTTTTTAGGGTTACCACATTTTTTATCTGGGGTGCCAAATATTAGAAAATGCTGTACTTTACAAGGCTATTAAATATAAACTAAATGAATGAGCTCAAGAGATATTCACAGGTTCCCTCTATCTACTGCATAAATTGATTCATTGGTCTACGCCTATTAAGACACACACACGCACTGCTGCTGGTAAAATGAACATCTTTATTTATTGTGAGTGTAAAAAATATTGCGCAAACTAATATATAATATGGATAGGCAGCCAACACACAAAATGTATTTGTGAAAGAATGTAAAAATATAAAGTGTAGCGCCAATGACTCAGCTCTACTCGGGATGCCCCAAATGGAGTAGGACACTCCTAAAAGGAATGAAAAAACAACGTGTATCCACACAGTGATAGTGGGATAATGTATAATATCACAATGTGAAATATCAATCACAAAAAATAAAAATATTACATGAACCTGTAAATAGAACAAAGTGCAATACACAAATTCAACCCAACACCATATTGTACATAAATCAATCTGTGTTGTTATGTGTCCATAGAGATCAAACCGGCAATCAAAAAGGTGTTTGATAGCAAAAAAAGGGAGGTATCAACTCTCCCAATTTGGCATGTAAACCAGACACCCAGCATCAACATAAATTAATATGTAGAAGAATCTCTATATTCCTCTGCAACAGTCTGCATAGAAACAAAAGATGTAAAGTCCGTCCCCCTATCGATGGTGATATACAAGTATAAACTCTTTCCACTCGTATGGACTTGAAGAGATGAATATCTTCAGCAACTCATTCCAATCACTATAGGGAAGGTAGTAAATGGATACTCTTACCAGATTCCAATGACCCACTGCTCATTGTGCGATGGGTGGGTCTCCAATGCTTGTATGGGCCGGTTGCCCTCTCTGGTTATCCTTGCGGTGGTACCCTTCCGAGGCTATTTCAAAGCCTATGTGACATCAGGACGGTTGCTAGTGGGAGATTATACTCACAGTCCAGGGGGGTTCGGATGTTTCCAAGGGTGATTGGAAAATCGTGATACAGCCAGTAATTGATCATACCAAGGTATGTGAGGAAAAAAGAAAAAGAAAAAACTCCTCATAGTGTAAAAAAGTTGTGATTTAATAAAAACATCAAACTAGTGTCACTACAAAGATCAACACTTTGAATAAAATTTGCAATAAAATTCAGTAGTGAATCCAAAAAAAGGAGAAAACAATCCAACCATAAAAACATGCAGCAAAAAATAAAGCTTCAATGCCCTGTGAAAGGCTGAAGGAATCCACAGAGTTTTAGCAGATGGTGGCAATGTGACCTGTATACCCTACCGGTTTCGTCGCAATTGGACTTCTACTGGGGTGTGTACACAGTCCCATGCCCTCACCTGCCTTAATAGCCCATTACCCACCTGTTTGGAATCATTCATCTGTTAATCCACCGGCGTTCACTGCCCATTAGGAATATGACACTCAGCTGTGCTTCCAATCCAAAGGAGTGATGGGGAGGAGTCACCCAACCCAATAGTGGAGCATAGTGTTGTACCCCTCATGTTCTTAGGAGCTGGCGGTCTCCTTCCGTGTCTCCACTGAGAGAAAAACAAGCTTGCGTAACGCCAGACAGCCGTCATGACGTCACGCGCATGCGCCCTCCAAGTCCTGATGCCGCACTTCCGCGTATCGCGATGTATGATACGATGCGCTCCACGCCTCGTTTTCACACTATGTAGCTGGATAGGCTACAAGTTCATATACGTGGCAGCGGCATCTAGTGGATAAGAAGGGGTAATGCACTTCACAGAACTCATTGACAGTAAGAGCGGCATCTTGTGGCTTAAAAGGGGTATTACACTTATTAGGCTTATGTAAATGAAAAAAGCCCACAGAACACCTCCTATGGAAACCAAAGATGTGTACATCTAGGTTTTTCCAACATTCACTGGGGAGTGCAAAAATGAATACCAAAAATTGTATGAATCCAAACAGATGAGATAGAGCTAGCCAAACAATATATTATAAACCATACTTGAAAAAATGTATAAAAAAAAACGACATCATATTTAAACCAAAAATATGTTTTTTTCTTGGTCGCAATGTGCAGGGCTCCACAATGAATTGTAATGCTATGCCTGATTGATGAAGGCATTAACATCCCACTCAATGTTTAGCCCATGTGGAACAAAACTCTTTAGTTGAAATATCCAGAATACTTCCAGCTTAGATACGCCTCTGGTTTTAGGCTCGCCCCTCCAGTGGGGAACAAACCTATCTATGATCTGAAAGCTCGTCCCCTCCACTCTCTTGTTGTGTTTTTCTACATAGTGTCTGGGGACAGTATGGTTGGTGCGGCCTTTCAGAATCTTGGCCACATGTTCACCTACCCTTGTGGAAAAGCTCCGTATGGTACGACCAACGTACTGTTTCCCACAAGGGCAGGTGATCAGATAAACAATGTTGGTAGTGGCGCACGTAAAAAAATGGCGCATGGGGTATTCTATTCCCGTGTGTGTAGACTTAAAACTGGTCGTCTTCTTCCTACCACACGTATTATTAATACACACAGAACATTTCCTGCAAGGGTGGTAACCTTTTGAAAGAGGAAAGAAAGAGGGCTTAACAGGGGGGTCGGGAACATTTGGGGCGATTTGATTCCTCAAAGAGCTGGCCCCTCTGTAAATAATTCCTGCATTATCAGGAAGCGACGGCCCTAATATGCCATCACTTTTCAATACTCCCCAATGTCTGGAAATAATGCCCTTTATCTGTCTGTACTGCACCGAAAAGGAGGTAAAAAAGGAATTCTTATATTTGGACTCTTGTGCCACTTTTTGTTGTGTCATGGTGAGTGAGCTCCTATCAATAGTCGCCACTCTATTGATTTCTTTGTCAATCGCGTGGCTCGGGTAACCTTTATCCACAAACCTCTGTTTGAGAATCTGTGCCTGCACATGGTAATCATCTACATTGGAGCAGTTCCTCCTGATGCGCAACAACTGGCTCTCTCTTAGGTACCGATGATAACCACGATGGATGATGACAACTACCGACCGGAATGTATCCATTCCGGTCGGTGCTCTTGAAGTATGTTCTGGTAGCCAACTGTTCATCCTGGACAAAGATCTCCAGATCCAAAAAGTGAATGCTAGAGCGACTAGCCTCATAAGAGAGGCCAATCCCCAATTCGTTGCAATTGAGCATAGCCATAAATTCACTAAGGGATTCCTGGTCACCTCTCCATAGGAGGAGGATGTCGTCTATGTATCAAGCCCAAAATATTATTTCCGGTCGATTGTAAGCATAGACGACATCCTCCTCCCACTTGGCCATGAAAATGTTGGCCAGGCTGGGGGCAAATTTAGCCCCCATTGCCACTCCTTTGCGTTGGATATAATAATCGCCACTGTACCAGAAATAATTGTGTGCAGTGGCGAACCGCAGAAGTTCCATGATGTAACTCTTTTGTGTGGCAGAAAGGACCTCAGACCGCTCCAAAAAACATTCAACTGCTTGATGTCCTAAGTTGTGAGCGATACTAGTGTATAGAGAAGCGACATCTGCTGTCACCAGCAGTATGTCCTCATCATACACTATGTCCTGAAGAAGGGAGATGACGTGTCTGGTATCTTTTAAATAGGAGGGAATCTCCCTAACTATGGGTTGCAGATGGAAATCAATGTACTTTCCCAGGCGTGCTGTAACAGAATTGATCCCACTAATAATAGGTCTTCCCGGTGGGTGGGCACTATCTTTGTGAATTTTTGGTAAAAAGTACATCAGCGGGATGCGTGGTACTTTTGGGATCAGATAGGCTCGTTCTTTCTTATCCAGTATCCCCTTGCGGGTTCCATCTTCAATGAGTTTTGTTAAAGAGGTTTTAAAAACGTTGGTGGGGTTAGAAGGCAATTTGGTTTAAGTTTCAGTGTCTCCTAGTATTCTAAGCATTTCCTCATGATAGGCCGATTTATCTAGAACCACAATCCCTCCCCCTTTGTCCGCAGGGCGGATGATGAGATCCTTGCGTTCACATAAACTCTTTAGACCCTTTTTGATGTTGGGGTCAACATGAGTTTTTTTAGGGGGAAGGTCATCCAAATCCCTCAGAACCAGATCTCTAAAGACCTTTACACTAGGTGCCATCGGGCAAGGTGGGTTGAATAGAGATGGGTTCGAGAGACCTGTATGGACGATTTCTGAAGTCACCTCTAAGAGGTTAGGTCTAGTTGGGTTGCTTAAAAAATAACGTTGGATATTGAGCTTGCGCACGAATTTCTGAACGTCTATAAATGTGTTGAATTTATTCAAACATTTTGGGGGAACAAATTTTAGACCCTTATCCAAGACAATTTTTTCTGCCTCTGTAAGTACAGTTGTACTAAGGTTAAAAATACCCGCCCCGGCTACACTCTTGGCCTTTTTCGACCGGGCGCGCCGCCCCCCTCTCGTGCCCCGTTTAGTTCTTCCCCTCGATTGTAGTTGGCATGGTCCCTGTAAAAATCCCCTGAATAACTTGGTCTAGGTTGATCCTGGTTATAATGGTATGGAGACCTGTCATGATGGTTATCCTCTCCATTCATATATCCATATTGATTATATGGTCTAGGTGGATAGTCCCTATATATAGGGGCTCCACCTCCTCCTCGTCTCGGTGTGGTGGGGTGTCTCGGGGGATAGTCACTATGGTTACCTCCATAAGGTGAATAATCACGTGACCGTCCTTCCCGTGAGTGGTCCCTCGGGTTGTTGTGTTTACCTCGAGGTCCCTTACCCTTACCTCTATTGTTCAGTGGATGTCCACCCTGGTGTGCATTTGGGGTACGAGGTCCAACTGGTCTATTAATTGACCCACTTGGCCTTGTAGCCGGCGCCGTTACAGACACCGGTTGCGAAAATGAAAGAATCTTGGCATCACTGGTGGAAGGTTGAGATAAATCCATATCCATGTGTTGTGGATTGGCATTTGTCTCAAAGTTGGTATTAGTTTGCCAACTAAACACCACTCCTGCCTTGTAATCAGCGATATCTCTATTATACTTTTTCTGTTTTTTTATCTTTTGTTCCCGTTCTTCTTTCTCAAGATGGTTTTTTAAATTAGTGGATAGTGTGCTGTATTCTGACGTGGTCTTAGATGTTAGAAGCTTCTCTTTAATATCTTTAATTTCCTTATCTAAAAGAACCATTTTGGATTTCTTTCTTTCCATTAAAAATTCTAAAAGGGACAATCCCTGTTTATTAAAAAACTTAAATCATGATTCCAAGTCGGGATCACCTTGTTGGGGATGCACGTCCCATCTAAGTCCTCTGGGAACCATATGCTCTTTAGCATAGTGTTCCAAGAAGGCAGTATCCCATTGAAGGTGTAATTCTGAGGTCATAATATTCTTCAGTCTAGTAAATAAACCTCCTATCTCAGAATCTGTGTTCAAGACTGAAATAACCCCCTCTGTATTAAGAGTGCGACTACTGCGGTAATCAAAAATGTCCATCTTTTAGGTGGAAAAAGAATGCTGCAATATAAAAATATTTAAATTCCAAAAACTGTGAGTGTAAAAAATATTGCGCAAACTAATATATAATATGGATAGGCAGCCAACACACAAAATGTATTTGTGAAAGAATGTAAAAATATAAAGTGTAGCGCCAATGACTCAGCTCTACTCGGGATGCCCCAAATGGAGTAAGACACTCCTAAAAGGAATGAAAAAACAACGTGTATCCACACAGTGATAGTGGGATAATGTATAATATTACAATGTGAAATATCAATCACAAAAAATAAAAATATTACATAAACCTGTAAATAGAACAAAGTGCAATACACAAATTCAACCCAACACCATATTGTACATAAATCAATCTGTGTTGTTATGTGTCCATAGAGATCAATCCGGCAATCAAAAAGGTGTTTGATAGCAAAAAAAGGGAGGTATCAACTCTCCCAATTTGGCATGTAAACCAGACACCCAGCATCAACATAAATTAATATGTAGAAGAATCTCTATATTCCTCTGCAACAGTCTGCATAGAAACAAAAGATGTAAAGTCCGTCCCCCTATCGATGGTGATATACAAGTATAAACTCTTTCCACTCGTATGGACTTGAAGAGATGAATATCTTCAGCAACTCATTCCAATCACTATAGGGAAGGTAGTAAATGGATACTCTTACCAGATTCCAATGACCCACTTCTCATTGTGCGAAGGGTGGGTCTCCAATGCTTGTATGGGCCGGTTGCCCTCTCTGGTTATCCTTGCGGTGGTACCCTTCCGAGGCTATTTCAAAGCCTATGTGACATCAGGACGGTTGATAGTGGGAGATTATACTCACAGTCCAGGGGGGTTCGGATGTTTCCAAGGGTGATTGGAAAATCGTGATACAGCCAGTAATTGATCATACCAAGGTATGTGAGGAAAAAAGAAAAAAGAAAAAACTCCTCATAGTGTAAAAAAGTTGTGATTTAATAAAAACATCAAACTAGTGTCACTACAAAGATCAACACTTTGAATAAAATTTGCAATAAAATTCAGTAGTGAATCCAAAAAAAGGAGAAAACAATCCAACCATAAAAACATGCAGCAAAAAATAAAGCTTCAATGCCCTGTGAAAGGCTGAAGGAATCCACAGAGTTTTAGCAGATGGTGGCAATGTGACCTGTATACCCTACCGGTTTCGTCGCAATTGGACTTCTACTGGGGTGTGTACACAGTCCCATGCCCTCACCTGCCTTAATAGCCCATTACCCACCTGTTTGGAATCATTCATCTGTTAATCCACCGGCGTTCACTGCCCATTAGGAATATGACACTCAGCTGTGCTTCCAATCCAAAGGAGTGATGGGGAGGAGTCACTCAACCCAATAGTGGAGCATAGTGTTGTACCCCTCATGTTCTTAGGAGCTGGCTGTCTCCTTCCGTGTCTCCACTGAGAGAAAAACAAGCTTGCGTAACGCCAGACAGCCGTCATGACGTCACGCGCATGCGCCCTCCAAGTCCTGATGCCGCACTTCCGCGTATCGCGATGTATGAAACGATGCGCTACGATACGATACGATACGATGCGCTCCACGCCTCGTAATGTTTGAATAAATTCAACACATTTATAGACGTTCAGAAATTCGTGCGCAAGCTCAATATCCAACGTTATTTTTTAAGCAACCCAACTAGGCCTAACCTCTTAGAGGTGACTTCAGAAATCGTCCATACAGGTCTCTCGAACCCATCTCTATTCAACCCACCTTGCCCGATGGCACCTAGTGTAAAGGTCTTTAGAGATCTGGTTCTGAGGGATTTGGATGACCTTCCCCCTAAAAAAACTCATGTTGACCCCAACATCAAAAAGGGTCTAAAGAGTTTATGTGAACGCAAGGATCTCATCATCCGCCCTGCGGACAAAGGGGGAGGGATTGTGGTTCTAGATAAATCGGCCTATCATGAGGAAATGCTTAGAATACTAGGAGACACTGAAACTTAAACCAAATTGCCTTCTAACCCCACCAACGTTTTTAAAACCTCTTTAACAAAACTCATTGAAGATGGAACCCGCAAGGGGATACTGGATAAGAAAGAACGAGCCTATCTGATCCCAAAAGTACCACGCATCCCGGTGATGTACTTTTTACCAAAAATTCACAAAGATAGTGCCCACCCACCGGGAAGACCTATTATTAGTGGGATCAATTCTGTTACAGCACGCCTGGGCAAGTACATTGATTTCCATCTGCAACCCATAGTTAGGGAGATTCCCTCCTATTTAAAAGATACCAGACACGTCATCTCCCTTCTTCAGGACATAGTGTATGATGAGGACATACTGCTGGTGACAGCAGATGTCGCTTCTCTATACACTAGTATCGCTCACAACTTAGGACATCAAGCAGTTGAATGTTTTTTGGAGCGGTCTGAGGTCCTTTCTGCCACACAAAAGAGTTACATCATGGAACTTCTGCGGTTCGCCACTGCACACAATTATTTCTGGTACAGTGGCGATTATTATATCCAACGCAAAGGAGTGGCAATGGGGGCTAAATTTGCCCCCAGCCTGGCCAACATTTTCATGGCCAAGTGGGAGGAGGATGTCGTCTATGCTTACAATCGACCGGAAATAATATTTTGGGCTCGATACATAGACGACATCCTCCTCCTATGGAGAGGTGACCAGGAATCCCTTAGTGAATTTATGGCTATGCTCAATTGCAACGAATTGGGGATTGGCCTCTCTTATGAGGCTAGTCGCTCCAGCATTTACTTTTTGGATCTGGAGATCTTTGTCCAGGATGAACAGTTGGCTACCAGAACATACTTCAAGAGCACCGACCGGAATGGATACATTCCGGTCGGTAGTTGTCATCATCCATCGTGGTTATCATCGGTACCTAAGAGCCAGTTGTTGCGCATCAGGAGGAACTGCTCCAATGTAGATGATTACCATGTGCAGGCACAGATTCTCAAACAGAGGTTTGTGGATAAAGGTTACCCGAGCCACGCGATTGACAAAGAAATCAATAGAGTGGCGACTATTGATAGGAGCTCACTCACCATGACACGACAAAAAGTGGCACAAGAGTCCAAATATAAGAATTCCTTTTTTACCTCCTTTTCGGTGCAGTAAAGACAGATAAAGGGCATTATTTCCAGACATTGGGGAGTATTGAAAAGTGATGGCATATTAGGGCCGTCGCTTCCTGATAATGCAGGAATTATTTACAGAGGGGCCAGCTCTTTGAGGAATCAAATCGCCCCAAATGTTCCCGACCCCCCTGTTAAGCCCTCTTTCTTTCCTCTTTCAAAAGGTTACCACCCTTGCAGGAAATGTTCTGTGTGTATTAATAATACGTGTGGTAGGAAGAAGACGACCAGTTTTAAGTCTACACACACGGGAATAGAATACCCCATGCGCCATTTTTTTACGTGCGCCACTACCAACATTGTTTATCTGATCACCTGCCCTTGTGGGAAACAGTACGTTGGTCGTACCATACGGAGCTTTTTCACAAGGGTAGGTGAACATGTGGCCAAGATTCTGAAAGGCCGCACCAACCATACTGTCCCCAGACACTATGTAGAAAAACACAACAAGAGAGTGGAGGGGACGAGCTTTCAGATCATAGATAGGTTTGTTCCCCACTGGAGGGGCGAGCCTAAAACCAGAGGCGTATCTAAGCTGGAAGTATTCTGGATATTTCAACTAAAGAGTTTTGTTCCACATGGGCTAAACGTTGAGTGGGATGTTAATGCCTTCATCAATCAGGCATAGCATTACAATTCATTGTGGAGCCCTGCACATTGCGACCAAGAAAAAAACATATTTTTGGTTTAAATATGATGTCGGTTTTTTTTATACATTTTTTCAAGTATGGTTTATAATATATTGTTTGGCTAGCTCTATCTCATCTGTTTGGATTCATACAATTTTTGGTATTCATTTTTGCACTCCCCAGTGAATGTTGGAAAAACCTAGATGTACACATCTTTGGTTTCCATAGGAGGTGTTCTGTGGGCTTTTTTCATTTACATAAGCCTAATAAGTGTAATACCCCTTTTTAGCCACAAGATGCCGCTCTTACTGTCAATGAGTTCTGTGAAGTGCATTACACCTTCTTATCCACTAGATGCCGCTGCCACGTATATGAACTTGTAGCCTATCCAGCTACATAGTGTGAAAACGAGGCGTGGAGCGCATCGTATCATACATCGCGATACGCGGAAGTGCGGCATCAGGACTTGGAGGGCGCATGCGCGTGACGTCATGACGGCTGTCTGGCGTTACGCAAGCTTGTTTTTCTCTCAGTGGAGACACGGAAGGAGACCGCCAGCTCCTAAGAACATGAGGGGTACAACACTATGCTCCACTATTGGGTTGAGTGACTCCTCCCCATCACTCCTTTGGATTGGAAGCATAGCTGAGTGTCATATTCCTAATGGGCAGTGAACGCCGGTGGATTAACAGATGAATGATTCCAAACAGGTGGGTAATGGGCTATTAAGGCAGGTGAGGGCATGGGACTGTGTACACACCCCAGTAGAAGTCCAATTGCGACGAAACCGGTAGGGTATACAGGTCACATTGCCACCATCTGCTAAAACTCTGTGGATTCCTTCAGCCTTTCACAGGGCATTGAAGCTTTATTTTTTGCTGCATGTTTTTCTGGTTGGATTGTTTTCTCCTTTTTTTGGATTCACTACTGAATTTTATTGCAAATTTTATTCAAAGTGTTGATCTTTGTAGTGACACTAGTTTGATGTTTTTATTAAATCACAACTTTTTTACACTATGAGGAGTTTTTTCTTTTTTCTTTTTTCCTCACATACCTTGGTATGATCAATTACTGGCTGTATCACGATTTTCCAATCACCCTTGGAAACATCCGAACCCCCCTGGACTGTGAGTATAATCTCCCACTAGCAACCGTCCTGATGTCACATAAGCTTTGAAATAGCCTCGGAAGGGTACCACCGCAAGGATAACCAGAGAGGGCAACCGGCCCATACAAGCATTGGAGACCCACCCATCGCACGATGAGCAGTGGGTCATTGGAATCTGGTAAGAGTATCCATTTACTACCTTCCCTATAGTGATTGGAATGAGTTGCTGAAGATATTCATCTCTTCAAGTCCATACGAGTGGAAAGAGTTTATACTTGTATATCACCATCGATAGGGGGACGGACTTTACATCTTTTGTTTCTATGCAGACTGTTGCAGAGCAATATAGAGATTCTTCTACATATTAATTTATGTTGATGCTGGGTGTCTGGTTTACATGCCAAATTGGGAGAGTTGATACCTCCCTTTTTTTGCTATCAAACACCTTTTTGATTGCCGGATTGATCTCTATGGACACATAACAACACAGATTGATTTATGTACAATACGGTGTTGGGTTGAATTTGTGTATTGCACTTTGTTCTATTTACAGGTTTATGTAATATTTTTATTTTTTGTGATTGATATTTCACATTGTGATATTATACATTATCCCACTATCACTGTGTGGATACACGTTGTTTTTTCATTCCTTTTAGGAGTGTCCTACTCCATTTGGGGCATCCCGAGTAGAGCTGAGTCATTGGCGCTACATCTTTATTTATTCCCAGGGAAATAGGGATAGTCCGACGTCACACATTAAAACATCACAATATATATACATATGAAAGAGAAATTCAAAGATACTTATCACATCTGCAAAATCAGCTGGTCAGCAATTAGCCTAGAGCTCCCATTATGAACATGTGGCCGGCATCAAGAGGTAGCGAGAAAGAGAGAGCTTACTCTTTTGTGTGTGCCCTTCTATCACACCTCCTCACTCAAGACCACCCCCCCTTGCCTGTCTGATCAGATAACAGCAAGTCATTCTCTCCTCCATGGGGGGAGGAGGTATTGCAGTCCATTGTCACCAAACTCTTTGAAGCCTATAGCACAGCTATGCAAACTGCCTGGGGCCCATTTCCTCTGTAGCTTTAAAGAAACCATGGGATCAAGTGTCATTCCATTGTAAACCCAGATCTTTTTAGCCCAGACTATTTTGATTGTTCTCCAACAGAGGACAACGGAGGAAGCGGGTATGAGCAAAGCTGTTGAGGCAGGCACAAGGGCAGTGGGGGAGGTTGCCATCATGTCTCTGGATGTAGCTGCGGCCCCAGTAAGTCCACTCTCTGATACTGTTTTAGGGTAGTCACCTGCACGCCCTAGGCAAGACTAATGACAACCTGTCCCCCCCCAACCCCAGGCGGGGGGTGTCGGTCTTGCCTAGGGCATAAAATAGTCAAGCACCAGCCCTAGGCGTGTGGTTCACTGGGCTGTGGACAACTCAGGACAGCCCAACTACTATACTTGGACTGTATAGCAGCAAACCCCCCTTAATACTTAAATGATATGCTATAGCTATGTCCAACACCCTGTCATCACAGAGCGCCAGACACAAACGGGGGGGAGCTCGTTTTTGGTCATCACGTCAATCACCAGCAAGTTAGGAACGCCCACTCCCGCGGGATTCGCAACCCAGAAGCCGTGGGTGAACTAGCTATACCGAGTTATGTACAGCATAAAAAAAAATATAGGCATAATTGTATTGTAATGTGTCGGGACATTGTAATACTAGAAAGTAGTTTTAGGGTGAACCCCCGCTTTAATGTACATGCAGCCGGTGACGTCACTGGAGCATGCGCTCTGAAGGAACGGCCAGTTAAGCTGTTCCTTCAGAGTCCTGTGCTGTAAACGGCAATTATTGTGGGAGTGACGTCATCATGGCTCCAGCCAGTCACACAGCCGGAGTCCGCAAACCCGGAAGGAAGACCGAGTGAAGATGGAAGCGCCTACAGCGGTGATAGCGTGGCGCTGGAAGGCTTAGTTTTCGGGTAAGTTTAACATAATGTGCTAGTATACCAGAACATTATGACATTACCTTTCAGGTTAGAAAAATAAAAAAACACCCAGCGGTTTACTACCACTCTAAGAGAAGTCTTGTAATTTGGGAGTTGCCTCACCAGAGCTATAGAACTTGTTTGAAGTTTTACTTCATCTGTTTACACTTGTCTAAAAGTTCCCAATGCCTCTTTGAGTATATTGGGCCAGATTCTGATTTATTTACGTTGCTCCACGGCAGCGTAACGTATCCCATTTACGTTACACCGCCGCAGGTTTACAGCATAAGTGCCTGATTCTCAAAAATCTTACCTGTAAACTTGCGGCGGTGTAACGTAAATCCGATCGGCGCAAGTCCGCCTAATTCAAATGGGGCGGGCACCATTTAAATTAGGCGCGTTCCCGCGCCGAACGTACTGCGCATGCTCCGTCGGGTAAATTACCCGACGTGCATCGCGCTAAATGACGTCGCACGGACGTCATTTGTTTAGACGTTACCGTAAATGGCGTCCAGCGCTATTCACGGACAACTTACACAAACGACGTTGTTTTTTAAATTTCGACGTGGGAACGACGGCCATACTTAACATGGCTTAGAACAACTAGGGCTCAGCCCTAATTTTACGCGGCGTAACTCGACAGAAACAATGTAAAGTTAGATCGATGGGCAGCGCAGACGTTCGGGAATCGCCGTAACTAGTCATTTGCATATTCTACGCCGACCGCAATGGCATCGCCACCTAGCGGCCGGCCTAGGATTGCATCCTTAAGATCCGACAGTGTAATTCAATTACACCTGTCGGATCTTTTGGCTATCTATGCGTAACTGATTCTATGAATCAGTCGCATAGTTAGGACGGCCGCAACACAGAGATACGACGGCGTATCAGGAGATACGCCGTCGTATCTCTACTGTGAATCTGGCCCATTGTGCTGAAACTAGGACGAGCGCCAGTGTCCATACAGCCACTGCGTTCTCATAGAGTGAGGCCTCGTACACACGATAGGTTAAACAGAGGACACCGGTCTGATGGACCGTTTTCATCGGTCAAAACCGATCGTGTGTGGGCCCCATAGGTTATTTAACCCTCGGTTAAAAAAAAGCCAACTTGCTTTAAATTTTAAAAATCCACGCATACTCAGACTAAATTAGGGGACGGGAGCGCTCGTTCAGGTAAAACTCGCGTTCTTTTTGGAGATGGCACATTCTACTTTTTTTTAATTAGTGCCTCGTTTATCGCAGCGCATTTTGCTTCGTTCTATTGCTAGAATAAAGACGTTGTTTTGCTGATGGTATTTAGACAGAGTTCTCCCATACTGACTTCTTTTTTTGTTTGCTTGTGATCTCATGAATATTTTTTTTTTTTTTTTTATAAAGCCAGATCTTTAAAAAAAATTGTTGTACTCCACCTTTTGTGGATAGACAAGCATGCCCGCCTCCCTTAGGGCCTGGAAGGGTCTGTCCCTCATGAGCGGTTCAAATTGAGGATTGCCTATTATGGGTCTCAACGTAGAGCAGCGGGTAGAGAGAGAGGAGTGTGTCAACAGGTGTGCGCATGTTTTGACTGTGTTGCCGATCAGTGGATGTCTTTTGAGGCTAGGTGTCAGGGCTTTCAGGCACCATGGGGCGCCATGGAGGAGGACAGCGCTTTGCGCTTGTTCCAGCTGTGGCCACAGCTTGGTGTCTGTATGTCGGCACAAGTCTAGGAGTCTACTAAGGTGCACTGCGTGGTAGTAGATTCGGATCTCAGGCATTGCTAGTCCTCCGAATATTTTTGGTATTAAGAGTATCTTTTTGTGTATGCAAGGTGCCCTGTATTTGAAGTAACTTACTGGTATATGAATTGGGAGGGCCTGCAGGAGATAGAGGAACTTGGGTAAAATCGACATTTTGAGGATGTTACAGCGTCCAAACCAGGAGTGGAGACCTCCGTTCCATTGCTCTAGTAATTTTTGAACAGTCTTGAGGAGGGGAGGGAAGTTAAGTTTGAAAAGACGTGGAATAGTCATAGGGATGTAGGTGCCCAGGTATTTTAAAGCCGTATCCAACCATTTTAGATGGAAGCTCGCTCGAAGGCTTGTGAGTAGAGACTGGGGAATCCCTATACCCATCGCCTCCGACTTACTAAAGTTAATCTTCAAGTTGGAGACTTGCCCATATAAATTGAATTCCCGCCTTAGGTTGGGTAGGGATACGGCTGGTTTCGAAAGGGAGAACATCAGGTCGTCTGCGTAGGCAGATACCTGGTATTGTATGCCGTCAACCACTTTTTTAGGACCGAGTACAAGTCCTGATACTTTTTTTCATGTACTCGCCGATACCGATTACCGATACTTTTTTTTTATGTCATGTGACAGTTTTTAAACCACAATACAGACTAATAATATGAAGAATTCTCCTTACATTGGTGGTCAGCGTATTCATCTATTGTGCAACTAGAACATGACAGTTCCCATCTGCCTGGCGGACTGAACAGGTACGTATGACATACGTATTGGTATTTTAATAAAATAAAAACAAATCTTTACAATCATAAGATGCTGTATATCAGGATATGTGATTATTACATAGAGAGAGGGAGAGCACTGTTTAAAATTAATATGGTGCATATATATACATGATACATTCAAAGCTACAAGCACTGCTATGATGGAAGTGGAGTGACCCTTTATCCACACTAGTCATAGAGCAATGATTGCTAATAAGCCAATCCCGTCCCAGCATTCCAGAGAAGGAAGAAGCACAAGGAGCAAGCTGCTAATCGGCTCACCCACAATGCTGTGCGGCAGGTAACGGCTCCGATGACGGTGAAGAGCTCTGCTCCCCCAGCTGAGATGGAGGACAGTGCGGCGGATCGGGTAATATGGACTCATTCCTTCACCTCCCAGAAGGGGAGCGCAGCGCCGCATTTTAAGCACCTGGACAGCTCAGTGCCGGCCATCCTCCTCCGCCTATCACAGTCCGGAGTCAGTACCCGCCCATCCTCCTCCGCCTATCACAGTCCGGAACCAGTACCCGTCCATCCTCGTCTGCCTATCACAGTCCGGTCTCAGTAACCGGCCATCCTCCTCCGCCTATTCGACTTACCCGCCTTCCTTGCTCTGCTCTCCGCCCCCTGCCCCTCTCTCCGCCTGCTCTCCGCTGGGTCACCGCCCCGCTCCTCCCCCAGCTCTCATGAAAAGTATCGGGTCTGTCATCGGGAGCATTTGCGCGAGTACAAGTACTCGCGCAAATGCTCGGTATCGGTCCTGATACCGATACTAGTATCGGTACAACCCTACCGGTTATGTCAGAGTTCGATCTAACATGACACAGGAAGGGTTCTAGTGACAGCGCGAACAATAGGGGTGAGAGTGGGCATCCCTGCCTCGTGCCAATAGTTATTGGAAAAGTATCAGAAAGAACACCGTTCGCCCTGACCCTGGCCGTCGGTCCTGAGTATGCCGCTGCAATTCAATTTATCATTTTAGTCCCCAACCCTATGTGATTTAGCGTCGCAAACATGAACTCCCACCTCACCCTGTCGAATGCTTTCTCAGCATCCGTTCCCAGCAATATACACGGTGACTTGGTGGTGTTTGCTATGTGTAGGAGGTTTAAGAGAGAGAGAGAGAGACTTGTAAAGCGCAACACATGCGAACTGAATCGCCTCTGGGCGCTGTATCCATTTCATGGGTAAGGAACCCCTTGACCTCAGAAGAGATGGGTTTTAATCTTTCTCCTGAAGGCCAAGTGGTCTGACTCCAGTCGGATGGTGGTTGGTAGTGCATTCCACAGGCGAGGTCCCTGGACTGCAAATCTTCGATCTCCTTTGGACTTGTATCTGGCCTTGGGTATCTGGAGGAGGTTTTGATTGGTGGATCGCAGAATGCGATTGGGGTTATGGGCTTTTATTTTTTCGCATAGATATTGGGGGGCGTTGCCTTGAATACACTTATGTATTAGGCAGAGTGCCTTGAAAGTGATTCTGTCTTTTACCGGCAACCAATGAAGGGATCTCAGTGAAGGTGAGATTGATTCCCATGATTTTTTCCCAGTCACTAGTCGAGCGGCCGTATTTTGAACGACTTGCAGACGAGTGATTTGGTATTTGGGGAGTCCTAGATAGAGGGCATTTGCGTAGTCGAGTCTGGAATTAATGATTGTTCCCACCACGACTGCAATGTCCTCTTTCGGGATAAAGGGCGTGAGTCTGCGTAGTAGGCACAGCAGATGGTGGGATCCGCTGACTACTGACCCTATTTGTGCATCCATTGTCATGTAGGTATCGAAAATGACTCAGAGACTTTTGACTTTGGTGCTAGGGGTGATAGTTTTACCCAGAATGGGTGGGGGAGTCCATGTTGACGCGGGGTGATTTTTCCGGTTAGCGTGAAACAGGAGAAGTTCTGTTTTCGAACCATTGAGTTTAAGATAACTGTTTGTCATCCAGTTATCTATTAGAGTGAGGCATTTCTCTAGTCCAAGAGAATGATCCTTCTTGTTGCAGATGCGTAAATACAGTTGTGTGTCGTCTGCATAGGAGTGGTAAAGTAACTTCTGGTTACTGATGATTTCAAAGAGAGGGCGAAGATAGATATTAAACAATACGGGCGATAAGGGAGTACCCTGAGGGACTCCGCATGACACCGTACGTTTTTCAGAAGTGAAAGACCCCAGTTTCACTATTTGTGATTGGTTTTCCAAGAAGGAGGAGAACCAGGGTAAAACGCATTCAGCGACTCCGGCTACTTCAGCTAGCCTAGCCAGTAGTAGTCCGTGGTCTACAGTGTCAAAAGCCACGCTTAGGTCCAGCAGTGTCAGGAGACAAGATTCTCCTTCGTCTGCGGCCTCTAAAGCGTCATCCCATATTTTAAGCAGCGCCGTTTCTGTTCCGTGACCCGGACGGAAGCCTGATTGAAACGGATCGAGTAATTTATGGGTGTCTAAATGCAGTTGCAGCTGTTGTACAACTACTTTCTCCATTACCTTGGAGAAGACATTTAGAGCTGTTATGGGCCTCCGGTTGTTTGGGTCTTTGGGGTCGAGGGTAGTTTTTTTTAGAATTGGTTTTATTGTACCTTGTTTTAGCAAGGTGGGCACCATGCCCTCCTTGAATGATTGGTTAATGAGCTGCGTGATAGCTGGTGCCAGTATATCGGCACTTTCTTTCAGCAGTTTAGTGGGGATGATATCATTGGGTCCCGATGATGTTTTTAGTGGCATCGATGGAAATGGGTTTTAGAGTGAATTTTGGTGGTTGCGACGGATTTATGTGGGTATTAGGTTTGTGATTTGGGGGGGAGTTGGTGACGGTTCCATTTTGCTGAATACTTTCACGGATTTTTTCAATTTTATTAATGAAATAATCCGATAATTCGTTGCAAAATTCTTGTGAATCAGAATTGGGGGCCTCTAAACAAGCTGGATTCATAGTCTGAGTGACCAGCTTGAAGAGTTCTCGGGGGCGGTTAAGGGCATTTGCGATGATGTTAGAGAAATGATTTTTTTTGGCCGTGAAGATTTCTTTGTGATATTTCTTTGTTATTATCTTGTAAATGGTGTGGTTTTTATCTGAAGAGCACCTTTTCCACGCAGCTTCTGCTCTTCTACGCACTTGCTTTAGCAACGTCAGCTGGTCATTAAACCAGCTGGAGTTGTTTTTCCGGATGCAAGTTTTGCGTTTTGGTGCTACTAAGTCAGCTGACTGTAGTAGCGCCTTGTTGATGGCGTCAAGCGTTTCTGTGGCTGTTTGTTTTTGTTGGGTTGTTTTTATTTTGTTCCCTAGTGTTGTTTTGAAGAGTTCCGAGTGGAGCTTCTTCTGAGATCTAGTCCAGTGAGTTGTCACCGGTTTTGTCGTTTTCTTTGGGCTGGCATTTTTGGTGATTGTGAATTTGATGGCATGGTGATCGGTCCATGGTTGCGGCTCATTTCCCAGGACGTCAATTTCCAAATCTTGTTTGAAAATGAGATCGAGCGTATGGCCTGAGGCATGAGTGGGGCCTTGTATTAGTTGCTGCAGACCTAATCCTTCCAGATGGTCGATGCAGGCGTCTGCTACGGGGTCCAGCGAGGAGTTGGCCCAGAGGTTGAAATCCCCAAGCACCAAAAGGTGTTTGATGTTTAGGGTATATGTGGAGATGAATTCAGTCAATGAAGTGAGAAGGTGCATTTTGGGCCTGGTGGTCTATAGCAAAGTAGCATATGGACCGTATCTTGGGGATTTGTTTGCAGCTGCAGAGTGAGGGTTTCCATGAATGGAAGCGAGTTTTGAAGGACTGGTTTGGTGATCGAGAGGTGAGTCTTGTGGATCACCGCCAGGCCCCCCCTCTTTGCCCCACTCTGTTTTGCATTTGAATGCGATAATTTGCTGGCACCAATTCTGCTAGAATGGTGTTGCAGTCGGCTGTCAGCCAGCTTTCTGTGATGAAGAGGCAGTCTAGATCGTGTTGAAGGATGAAATCATAGATTTCTTGTCGGTGTTTTACTGCCGATCTTGTGTTGACCAAAGCGCATATTATGCGCTTGGGCTGGGGTACCTGCGCGTAGTTTTTGACGGTTGATCGTCGATTGATTCTCAACAGTTGCTCATTCCTTAGAGCTTTTTTGGTGACAACTGGGAGTATAGAGGCAAATGGTTTTAGTTCCCGGATAGTTTCTGCAGAGTATTTTAGGTAACCCATGGTCGCAGAAAAAAACGCAGGGAAGTAATGTTGATTGGGGGGGTCTTATATGGTGATGGGTGGAAGACTGTCCAAGTGAGCCGTCACTCGTTGAGTCTTCTCTCCCCGATTGGTCCAGAGGAAGGCGAAAAACCCCAGGCGTGCTTTCAAAGAGAGGGCGAAGATAGATATTAAACAATACGGGCGATAAGGGAGTACCCTGAGGGACTCCGCATGACACTGTACGTTTTTCAGAAGTGAAAGACCCCAGTTTCACTATTTGTGATTGGTTTTCCAAGAAGGAGGAGAACCAGGGTAAAACGCATTCAGCGACTCCGGCTACTTCAGCTAGCCTAGCCAGTAGTAGTCCGTGGTCTACAGTGTCAAAAGCTACGCTTAGGTCCAGCAGTATCAGGAGACAAGATTCTCCTTCGTCTGCGGCCTCTAAAGCGTCATCCCAATCTGCAGCGATCGGGGGAAAAAATTCCTTCCTGACCCCTTAACGGCGATCGGTGCAACCCTGGATCAATTGCCTAGGGGGGTGTGGGGGGGTTTAAGACTTTGATTGTGTTGTTTCTAGCCTCCCTAGTTGGGACAAAGCCCACCTGGTCTAGGTTAGGGATGAGCCGAACACCCCCGCGTTCGGTTCACACCAGAACCTTCGAACGGACCGAACGTTCGCGTGAACATTTAGAACCCCACTGACGTCTATGGGACTCGAACGTTCGAATTCAAAAGTGCTCATTTTAAAGCCCAATATTCAAGTTATTGTTGGAAAACGTCTTTGAGAACCCGGGTCTTGCCCCAGGGAACATGTATCAGTGGAAAAAAAAGTTTTAAAAACTGTAGTTTTTTCTGGAGCAGCGATTTTAATGATGCTTAAAGTGAGAAAAAAATGCAAAATTCCTTTAAATATCGTACCTGCTGGGTGTCTATAGTATGCCTGTGAGGTGGCACGTGTTTAGAACTGTCCCTGCACAAAATGAGAATACTATAAGAAAAAAATAAATGTAATACTGCTTGCGGCTTTAATGTAATGTTTGGTCCCTGAAATATGGATAAAAATCATTGAAAAAAATAGCATGGGTTTCCCCGCCACCACTCCCCCCAGGTTATTACAAGACCCTTTGGCCCTATATACTTTGAACAGCAGTATACAGGCGGTGCAAACAAGACAAGGACTGTAGGTTTGTTAAGTAGAATCTGAACCATGTCATACTTTGCTGCTGCATATTGCACAATTTTCTAAAGAGACCCTCAACAAACTACATGATACTTGTGCCTGATGAGGCCATTGATGTTCCAGTGGTGGCCCGTGAGCCTGGCCATACAGGCTTGGCCCCCCAAAGCGCACGTGCTGTGTGGCAACAATATGTTGATTATTTTAGGGGTGGGGGGGCCATTCCAATGCCAGATCTTGGCTGAATAAATTATTTTTTTGGGAAAGAAAAATTCTAGAAAAAAGAGGGTTTGCCATCCGGGTCCCCCTTTGAACAAATTCTGTGAAGAACTCCTGTTCTCTGAAGGCCTCCATTATTTCTGCAAGTCAAAATTAAGCAAAAAAAGCTAATGTCAGTCAAGCCTCTTACTACTAAGCTTTCTCCCCATATCTAACCCACAAACTCATCCACTGATCATAAAGTCCAAAATTAAGTTACGTACCGTCGTACTATACGATCGTTTCTTCTGACTTTTTCTACAGACCGTGAACAATGTTTTCACTCACGCAATATCCCTTTATACACTGCGCATGCGAGAAGTTCCGCACGTTTCCCCGCCCCTGACGATCGTTCTAGTACTTGCCACGTTCCTTTTCGGTCGGTCAATGCAAGACAGTGAAGACACCATAGAGGACACACAGCAAGCTGCAACCTCAAGTCAGGAGCGAGGCCAGGTGGTAGCACACACCAGGAGCAGGAGGTACAAGGCCACCAATATGACCTTTGAGGAGATGGTAGAGATGGTGACAATCCTAAGGAGGGAGGACTATGATTGCAAACATGGCCCTTACAAGAACCCAAAGAAAGTGAAGGCCCAGATCATGGAGAATGTGCAGAGGAGTATCCATCAGAAATTCGGGGTGCAGAGGTCAAGGGAACAGTTGCATAAAAGGTGGTCTGACCTTAAATTAAGAGAGCCGGAGCAAATGGAGAGGATTCAAAAAGTCATCAGAAGAAGTAAGTAATTTTCATGTGTACTCTGATTATTTGTTTTTATTATTTTGTGGCATGTGCTTTTTCTTTCAGGTTGTATATATACAGTTCAAGAATAGATGTCTCAAGGTTCATGTTTGTGGGCATAATAATTGGTCGTTTGAGTCGTCGTTCATTCTATTTATGATCTATTTATGTGAGACCAATTTTTTTATTTAATGTAGATGTGTTCTTAACTAGATTTAAATAATCCAACTTAAGTCAATATACAGTAAAAGGAGAGTATCCTCAGCAGTTGGTTACACATATGGACTCAGTAGCACAAGTGTTGGCAGGGCCGATCCGCCCTATAGGCTCACTATGCAAGCCGCTTAGGGCCCCGCAAAGCTGCGAAGGGTCCCCAAATTACTAGAGGCCCCACCTGGTAAGAAGTAATTTTCGCCCCCTCACCCCGCTTCTCAACTCGCTGGCTGCATGGGAGAAGACAGCACCCCCTGCTTCTCAATTTAATGTAAGATGTCATTTCCGACAGCAGAACACCCCCTCCCCCCGCTTCTCAACTTTCTTTAATGTGACATGTCACTGTCGTCAGCGCCCCCTGCTTCTCATTTTTAATGTACCATGTCATTTTGCTTAGGGCCCCAGGAAGGTCAGGATCGGCACTGAGTGTTGGCCACAAGAACAACCTAGTTAGGGTGTCACACAGAGGTGATCCAGTGGATACTTGGTGTTTTTCCATGTAGGAAACTTGGCCAAAGATAGAGAAATGTAGCAGCTTTGGTAATGGATAAAATCCTGTGTTAAGCTTAGAAGGATTGTAAAAACAGACAATTGTACCACACTTTATAAAAAGAATGATTGATATGCCTCTTTCAGACCTCTAATCTTTTTGATTCATGTATCCCTTTTTTACAATCTCATAGGGCGCAATCAAGCTTCAGGAGTGGAGCAGACAAACCCCACACAGACCCAAGCCCCACCCCCGCCGGATGTGCAGGAAGTGGAAAATGCCACCACATCAGGTCAGTGTCATACAGCACAGATTCAGGTAATAGATGTAGGCCAGCATAATTGTAATACATGGTTTGTTTCCAAATTTCAGGAGGTATTCGTGCTGTTGGGGGCGGATTGGACACCTACAGCGCCCAGGTCTTAATTGGGTAGGTGTTGTCCTGCAGGTCTGAAATTGAGGACATCCACATCTGCTTAGGGCAGATGAGAAAGACACGTTTTTGTTTCACCTGTGGTGTTTATATTGGTCCAGCAGTACACCAGCACCTATGCAGCCATTGTGCTATATGCTGGGTGTTTGGTGTTCTCCTGTACCTTTAAGGAGGGGTGGCTCCCCTTCAGTCCACCTGCCCTCATCTATCCATTAGAATGCATGTGCCTCCACTGTCGGGACGCTCATTGTTTAGTGTTAGGACCACAGATTACAGGGTGCCTTGGCGCAGCTCTGTGGCTCACGCATGCGTTTGCAAATGCGTGCGGAGAAAAAAAAAACCTGTTTTTAACGCATACTGTTAGACAGGTTAATTTTGTTGTTCTGCAGGCTGGTCGGTAAGGAGGCCTGTTTTTTTCCTGGGCATTCCCCAGGTTTTGTTGTTATCTGTTTTAGCCTTCCAATGCCACTTACTGCGATTGCCAGCAATAGATGGGGGCAGTGGACACGTTTTTGTTTTACCTGTGGTGTTTATATTGGTCCAGCAGTACACGAGCACCTATGCAGCCATTGTGCTATATGCTGGGTGTTTGTTGTGCTCCTGTACCTTTAAGGAGGGGTGGCTCCCCTTCAGTCCACCTGCCCTCATCTATCCATTAGAATGCATGTGCATCCACTGTGGGGACGCTCATTGTTTAGTGTTAGGACCACAGATTACAGGGTGCCTTGGCGCGGCTCTGTGGCTCACGCATGCGTTTGCAAATGCGTGCGGACAAGACCCCTGTTTTTAACGCATACTGTTAGACAGGTTAATTCGGTTGTTCTGCAGGCTGTTCGGTAAGGAGGCCTGTTTTTTTCCTGGGCATTCCCCAGGTTTTGTTGTTATCAGATGAGAAAGAAAACACAAACGGTGGAGCGAAAACTAAAGAATTTAATGGATGTTCTGGGGAGGGTTTAAAAAAACAAAAAAAAGTTTTAAAGTTTTTCTTGGTTTTCTATGTATGTTTTGTTTTATTTTTTTAAAGTGTAATCTCTATTTTTCTGGCTAAAACGCATGAACAATGACAACTGCCAAAAAGTTGGTCATTGTTCATGCATTTTTACCAGATATTTGTTAATTTTGTTATTGTCAAAGAAAATACACAAAAAAAATATATATAAGAAAAAAAAAGATATCTCTAAAAAAAAATAACAACAAAAAATTCTAAAAAAATAAAAAAATTGATGTTGACAAATATTTCGAAGCAAAAATATATTTCTTGAGAATAAAAAAAAAATAAAAAAATGAATTTCTATTAAGATATTTTTTGAAAAAATAAAAATGACACATTTTAATTGTGAAACAATAAATATTTTTGGATACTCAACAATGTGTGGCTTATTATATCAATGCTGCCTAAAAGAACAAATCTAGATTTGTGGTGTTTACATTGACAATGATGAGTATTTAGTACAGGAAAATAAACATGACACTATGATAACATAGGAGAAAGCTACAATAAACTCAAATTAGAAAATAATCAAACAAAGAAAAATACTAGAACAGGGGAAGAAAATTTGGGCCTTAGACACTGGTGGCGGTGCCACAACACTGCAACCCCTTATAGACACTGTATTTGGAGCACAGTAATAAGCCCTGCTGCAAAAAATTTCATCGCCCTTGTTAAACAGGGGCAGAAAAATTGGGCCTTAGGCACAACACTGCAAACCCTCACAGATACTGTAATTGGAGCACAACAAAGAGCCACATGCAAAGTATTGCATCAAAAATTGTTATTATCCGCCCCTGTTAAACAGGGGCAGAAAAATTGGGCCTTAGGCACTGGTGGCGGTGCCACAACACTGCAACCCCTCACAGATAATGTCATTGGAGCGTAGCAAAGAGCCACATGCAAAGTATTGCATCAAAAATTGTTATTATACGCCCCTGTTAAACAGGGGCAGAAAAATTGGGCCTTAGGCACAACACTGCAACCCCTCACAGATACTGTAATTGGAGCGCTACAAAGAGCCACATGCAAAGAATTGCATCAAAAATTGTTATTATCCGCCCCTGTTAAACAGGGGCAGAAAAATTGGGCCTTAGGCACTGGTGGCGGTGCCACAACACTGCAACCCCTCACAGATAATGTAATTGTAGTGCAGCAAAGAGCCACATGCAAAGAATTGCATCAAAAATTGTTATTATACTCCCCTGTTAAAGAGGGGCAGAAAAATTGGGCCTTAGGCACAACACTGCAACCCCTCACAGATACTGTAATTGGAGAGCAACAAAGAGTCACATGCAAAGAATTGCATCAAAAATTGTTATTATACGCCCCTGTTAAACAGGGGCAGAAAAGTTGGGCCTTAGGCACCGGTTAGCAGTGCCACAACACTGCAACCCCTCACAGATAATGTAATTGTAGCGCAGCAAAGAGCCACATGCAAAGTATTGCATCAAGAATTGTTATTATACACCCCTGTTAAACAGGGGCAGAAAAATCGGGCCTTAGGCACAACACTGCAACCCCTCACAGATACTGTAATTGGAGCGCAACAAAGAGCCACATGCAAAGAATTGCATCAAAAATTGTTATTATACGCCCCTGTTAAACAGGGGCAGAAAAATTGGGCCTTAGGCACTGGTGGTGGTGCGCAGAACCAACAATGTTCTTACTAGCTATCAGCAAGATCATTGAGGAGGAAAAGGATATTCAGTCGGCAGCATAACAGGACAGTCACTCAGCATAGGCAGTCTCCAAGGGATCTGACATTTCCAAAACATTATTCAGTTACATCAGGTGCTTGGTAGCTGGTGTTGATACAAGCCTGATTCATTTTTATGAAGGTCAGTCGATCATCGGAGTCGGTGGAGAGGCGCACCCTGTGATCGGTCACAAGGCCTCCAGCAGCACTGAATGTACGTTCTGAAAGAACGCTGGATGCAGGACAAGCCAGTTGCTCAATTGCGAACTGTGCAAGCTCTGGCCAGTGATCCATCCTCAAGACCCAGTAAGCCAGAGGATTTTCTGTGGGGAAGGTGTCCAAGTCTGATCTTGCCCCTAGGTATTCCCGCACCATGTAAACCAGACGCTGGCGATGGTTGCTGGAACCGGTCATACCTTGGGGCTGCGGACTAAAAAATTGTCTGAACGCATCGGTCAGACGGCCACCTTCTCCACCGCTCCTTCTGTGACTCACCGAAGCCTCAGCAACACATTGTCCAGGACCAGGATTTGGTAATCCCCCAGGTTCTGGGAACGCATTGCACAGACCCTTCTGCAAGGCCTCCCGAAGATGTTTCATCTTCTGCTCCCTCTGCGACGGCAAGATAAGCTCCGCAATCTTACTCTTGTAACATGGATCAAGGAGAGTTGCCAGCCAGTAATGATCCCTCTCCTTGATACCACGAATACGAGGATCCTTACGCAGGCTTTGCAGGATCAGGGAGGCCATGCAGCGTAGGTTTGCTGAGGCATTCGGGGCACAGTCCTCTGGGTCACTGAGGACGACAGGATCTGCAGCCACCTCATCCCAGCCACGTAAAAGTCCATGGGTTCCTTGGGACTGTAAGTGATCCCTTGAAGACTGCTGCTGCTGATGCTGAGTGCTAGGCTCCACCTCCATGCTGCTGATACAATCATCTTCCTCCTCCTCCACCTCCTCCTCCTCGTCCTCTTCCTGTGCGCTAGGAGGGCAAGCAGGACCACTGTCTGGATAAAGGGGGCCTTGAGAGTGGTTCTTGGGCAGGTTGTATTCCCTTTGGAGGTCTGTCAGCCGAGCAGTGGCATTATATGACCTTCGGAAATGCACACAGACTTTCCTGGCCTGCTTCAGGACATCCTGTAAGCCCGGGTACCTGCCCAAGAACCGCTGCACCACCAAATTCAGAACATGAGCAAAACAGGGCACATGGGTCAGTTGTCCCTGTCGCAGGACAGAGAGGAGGTTGGTGCCATTGTCGCTAACAACCATTCCTGGCTTAAGCTGGCGTGGCGTCAACCACCTCTGAGCCTGCCCCTGCAGAGCTGACAGAACCTCTGCCCCAGTGTGGCTCCTGTATCCCAAGCACACCAGCTCTAGCACCGCATGGCATCTCTTTGCCTGCATTCCTGCGTAGCCCCTCGTATGCCTACGGAGCACGGCTGGTTCCGAGGACACATCAGCACAGGAAGAGGCCACAGAGGAAGAAGAAGAAGAGTAGGGGGTTGAGGAGAGAGGTGTGTCACAACCAGTAGTAGTGGTTTGGAGGCGTGGTGGCGGAACAACCTCCAACACTACTGTACCTTGCCCTGTGTCCTTCCCAGCTGCCAGCAGAGTCACCCAATGCGCCCCGAAAGAGAGGTAACGTCCCTGTCCATGCCTGCTGGACCATGAGTCAGCGGTAATATGCACCTTACCACTGACCGCCTTGTCCAGCGAGGCATGGACATTGCCTTCCACATGGCGCTAGAGAGCCGGAATCGCCTTCCGTGAGAAAAAGTGGCATTTGGGTACTTGCCACTGAGGTACCGCACATTCCACAAACTCATGGAAGGGGGCAGAATCTACCAACTGAAAAGGCAGCAGTTGAAGTGCTAGCAATTTCACTAAGCTAGCATTCAACCGCTGGGCATGTGGATGGCTGGGAGAGTACTTCTTTCGGCGCTGCAGCAGCTGGGGCAGGGAAATTTGTCTGGTACCATCCGTAGAGTGCCCGCATGTACTACTAGGTTGTGACACACCTAATTCTACACCTTCAGTCCTATCAGTGCAGGCTTCAGAGAGGACTGAGGGTCTAGTGGGGTTGGAGGTCCCAGCTGATGAGGGGCAAGGGGAGGTACGCTTTGTTCTTTGATGTGGGTCTTTCAGGTATGCTTGCCAATGAACTGCATGGCAGGTCGACATATGTCTGGTCAAGCATGTGGTGCCCAAGCGGGTGATGTTTTGGCCATGCGAGATGCGCTTGAGACATATGTTGCAAATAGCAACGGTGCGATCTAATGCACATGTCTCAAAAAAGGCCCACACCAAAGAACTTTTGCAGTAACGCTGAGACACAGCAGCGCCCTGCACAGGCATAGCTCTGCGATGAAGTGCAGTTGGTGTGCTGCCCTTAAGCTGGCCCCTGGAGGGCATCCTGCCTTTTTGGAGATGTGCCTGTGCCTCTTCCTCCTCCTCCTCTCTCCTATCAGGCACCCACGTAGAGTCAGTGACCTCATCATCCCCTCCCTCCTCATCACTGTCGAAAACCTGGCAGTATGCTGCAGCTGGGGGAACATGACTGCCAGATTGCTGTCCCTCTCAGGCACCCCCTCTCTCTGGGCTCACATTACTGCCTTCCTCTATCTGTGTTTCATCATCGGAGCCTTCAAAACGCTGCGCATCTTCATGCAGCTTTTACCCAACACTGTGTTGAAACAGTTCGGGGGACTCCTCAGGAGGACATGGTTGTATTAGGGAAGGAGTGAGTGATGCCATTGTGCAGAGGGAAGAGGACGACTTGGCAGCTGCTTTGCCAGACAAAGTAAGCTCAGCCTGGGTGAGGAGGATGAGGACGGCTTGGTCATCCACTCTACTAATTTGTCTGCATGTTGAGGCTCAACACGGCCAGCTCCCGAAAAGAAGGACGAGCGTGTCAAACGGCCACGTGCTGAAGAGGATGCACCGTGTCCACCACCAGCACTGTTGCCTCTAGATGCAGAGCCTGCTTGCCCTTGTGACTCTCTGCCTCTCTTTGTTGTCCTTCCAGACATTATGATGGCCTGCAGAGGACAAAATCAGTACACACACCTCGTAGCTGTAGGTGCAAACTGCAGAGGACACGTGCAGTAAAAACTGTGGGCCAGATTCACAAAGAGATACGACGTTGTATCTCCTGATACACCATCGTATCTTTGACTTACACTGGTCGTATCTAAGCGCCTGATTCATAGAATCAGTTACGCATAGATATGGCTAAGATCCGACAGGTGTAACTGTGTTACACCGTCGGATCTTATTTTCAATTTGAAAATGGCGCGGGGGGCGTTCCTGCTAATTCACACTGAATAATATGTAAATCAGCGAGATACGCAAATTCACGAACGTACGCGGACCCGACGCAGTTTCTTACGACGTTTCCGTAGCGGTTTTCCCGGCGTATACTTACCCCTGCTTCTATGAGGCGCAGCCAATGTTAAGTATAGCCGTCGTTCCCGCGTCGATTTTTGTTTTTTTTACGTTGTTTGCGTATGCCGATTCAGAAACCCGCGCGTCGCAAGTTACGCTCACGTCGAAACCACTGACGTCCTAGTGACGTCTGTGGGAGCAATGCACGCCGGGAAATTTTGCGGACGGCGCATGCTCATTTAAATCGGCGCTGGAACGCGCCTGATTTAAATAGTACACTCCGCCTAGCCGCAGAATTTGAATTCCGCCGGGGGATTTGCTAAACGCCGCCGCAAGTTTGGAGGTGAGTGGTTTGTGAATTACCCACTTGCCTCTCAAACTTGCGGCAGCGTATCTTAAATCAGATAGATCACGCGGATTTAAAGATCCGCTGATCTACCTGAATCTGGCCCCAAGTAGGTTTAAGTGCAAACTATACAGCACAAGTGCAGTAAACACCAAGTAGGTTTAAGTGCAAACTATACAGCACAAGTGCAGTAAACACCAAGTAGGTTTAATTGCAAACTATACAGCACAAGTGCAGTAAACACCAAGGGCCAGATTCTCGTAGATTCCGGCGTAGCGTAGCGTAAGCTATTTACACTACGCCGCCGCAACTTAGTGGAGCAAGTGCCGTATTCTCAAAGCACTTGCTCCATAATTTGCGGCGGCGTGGTGTAAATGGCCCGGCGTATACCTGCGTAATTCAAAGGGGACGGCTTGTATTTAAATTAAGGGCGCCCCCGCGCCGATCGAACTGCGCATGCGCGGGCCGTAAAAATAGCCCAGTGCGCATGCTCCAGCTCACGACGGAAAACGTCAATGAAGCCGACGTGAGCGTCATTTACGTCAAGCCCTATTCGCGAACGACTTAGGCCGGGTACACACGGACAAACATGTATGGTGAAAGCGGTCCGTCGGACCGTTTTCACCATACATGTCTGCCAGAGGGCTTCTGTACGATGGTTGTACACACCATCGTACAGAAGTCCGCGCGTAAACAATACGCGGGGCGTGTCCGCGGTGTCGCCGCGTCGATGACGCGGTGTCGCCGCGACAATGACGCGGCGACGTGGGCGGCCCGCCTTTAAAATGCTTCCACGCATGCGTCGAAGTCATTCGACGCATGCGAGGCACGGCGGGCGGCTGGACATGTACGGTAGGTCTGTACTGACGACCGTACATGTCCGAGCGGGCTGAATTCCAGCGGGCTGTTTTAAAACAAGTCCAGGAATATTTGTCTGCTGGGAAAAGGCCCGGCGGGCAAATGTTTGCTGGAATTCGGCCCGCTCGCGCCCACACACGACCAAACATGTCTGCTGAAACTGGCCTGCGGGCCAGTTTCAGCAGACATGTTTGCTCGTGAGTATGGGGCCTTAGTAAAACAACGTAAACGACGAAAAAAGACGACGCTGTCCCGCCTTAACATGGCATACGACGGACCTTCGTAAACTTACCCCTCATATAGCAGGGGTAAGTTTACGCTTACGGAAACTACGTAAACGACGACGAGGCGGCGCAAAAACGTTCGGGAATCGGCGTATCAGGCTCATTTGCATAGACAAATGAGAAATCGTCGTAAACGCCATCTAGCGGCCAGCGTGGAATTACATCTAAGATCCGACGGTTTAAGTGATTTACGCCAGTCGGATCTATGCCGTATCTATGCGTAAATGATTCTAAGGCCGGGTACACACGAACAAACATGTATGGTGAAAGCGGTCCGTCGGACCGTTTTCACCATACATGTCTGCCAGAGGGCTTCTGTACGATGGTTGTACACACCATCGTACAGAAGTCCGCGCGTAAACAATACGCGGGGCGTGTCCGCGGTGTCGCAAATGTTTGCTGGAATTCGGCCCGCTCGCGCCCACACACGACCGAACATGTCTGCTGAAACTGGCCCGCGGACCAGTTTCAGCAGACATGTTTGGTCGTGAGTATGGGGCCTAAGAATCACTTGCATAGATACCCGGGCTCAGAAACAGAGATATGACGGTGTATCTGGAGATACACCGTCGTATCTCTTTTGAGAATCTAGCCCCAAGTAGGTTTAAGTGCAAACTGTACAGCACAAGTGCAGTAAACACCAAGGCCCGGATTCAGAAAGCACTTACGCCGACGTATCTTTATATACGCCGCGTAAGTGCACAGATGCGCCGTCGTATCTATGCGCCTGATTCTTAAAGCTAAGATATGCCTGAATTGTGGCTTCATTCGACCGATGTAAGTTTCCTACGCCGTCGGAGCCTGGGCGCATATTTACGCTGGCCGCAAGGGGCGCTTCCATTGATTTACGCGGCGAATATGCAAATGACCGAGATACGCGGATTCACGAATGTACTTGCGCCCGTCGCTGTAATCTTCGCCGTTTACGTAAGGCGTACGTCCGGCGTAAAGTTAAGCCTCATAAAGCAGGTGTAAGTCATATTAGGGTATGGACCAGGGAACAGCCGTCGTATTTTACGTCGTTTATGTAAGTCATACGTGAAAGGGGCTGGGCGTAGGTTACGTTCACGTCGTAGGCATTGAGCCGTCGTATCTTAGGGAGTATATGCAACGTGATTCTGAGCATGCGCGCGCATGCGCCGTTCATTCGACCCTTCATTTGCATGGGGTCACGCTTCATTTTAATAGATCACGCCCACTTCCGTCCTACTTTGAATTAGGCGGGCTTACGCCGGCCAATTTACGTTACGCCGGCGCAACAAAGGGAGCAAGTGCTTTGTGAATACTGGGCCAGATTCACAAAGCACTTACGCCGGCGTATGTAGAGATGCGCGGCGTAATTGAAAAATGCGCCGTGCGCATCTGTGCGCCATATCCTCAAAACGAGATACGCCTGAAAAACAGTTTTTTCCGTCCGACGTAAAACGATTACACCGGTGCATCTTGGGGCGCAAAATACGCTAGACGCACCATTGTTTTGCTAGTCAAATATGCAAATGAGGGAGATACAGCGATATATGCGCATCAGCTGTTTTCCCGGCGGAAAGTTACACCTTATAAAAGCAGCCTTAACTTTGCACCAGACGTGTGCAGGTCAGCTAAAGCAACACCGTTAGGGAAGAGCTGAGCACACACACTTGTAGGACAACACTCTGTATGCCAATCTGTATGCCAACATGCCAGGGGCATCCATGCTCATAGCTATACTAGTGACTTTAGAGGCACGCAGACGGAGAAGGGAACAGAGGAGGAGGAGAAGGAGGGCACAGGAGAGGATATACCGCACACACATAGATGTCTTTGGCATGGCTGCTTCTGAGGTGTATCGCGCCTTCAGATTCAGCCCTGAAGCCATCGTGGAATTAACCACAACCCTGAAAGATGACATCACCAGCCCAACACACCGCTCACATGCAGTGGAGCCACTGGTCAAGGTAATGGCAACACTGCATTTCCTTGCCACTGGCTCTTTTCAGCGTACAAGTGGAGTGGTGGCTGGGATGTCACAATCCTCCATTAACAGATGTGTGCACCAGGTTGTCCCTGCAATCCTCAGACGCATGACCAATCAAATCATCAAACCCACCCAGGAGGACCTGCGGATGAAGGCAATGACAGATTTCTACAGAATTGCCAGATTCCCACGCACCGTGGGGGCCATTGATTGCACACATGTGGCACTACAGCCCCCCCGTGAGACAGAGCACATGTACCGCAATCGGAAAGAATTGGCATTCCATCAATGTACAGGTGATAGCCGATGCCCAATACCTCATATGGCATGTCCGTGCCAAACACCCAGGGTCCAGCCATGACAGCTACATATACCGTCAAAGCAACATCCCAAGAGAATTTGAACAGAACGTGTATGGGGACAGCTGGCTGGTTGGTGAGTGACATGAGAGTCAGGCATGTCTGTTCCCCCCCATGATGCAGACATCACGAGGGGCACATGCATGACTAACATCCTCCTGTCTTTTCCTTTCCAGGTGACTCTGCATATGCACTTGGACCCCATCTCATGACTCCATTCCGGAACCCCCAAACCCCAGGAGAGGAAAACTACAATGCTGCACACATACGTACCCGTGCAGTGGTGGAACGCACATTTGGCCTCCTGAAGTCCCGTTTCCGATGCCTGGATAAGTCTGGGGGTACCCTGTTGTATTCCCCAAACTTTGTGTGCCAGATCTTTGGGGCATGTTGCATGCTGCACATCTTCGCAGTGAGAAGGGGCCTGGAGATTGACATACGTGATGACCTGACCCCTGAGCCACACAATCCCCCCCTGACCAACTCTACCCGGTCTACTGAGGGAAGAGCAGCCAGGAGACGCCTCGCAGAAGGCATCTTTGCACAGTAAACACACACATTAATCATGGCACAATGAGAATGCATGCATGCACACCACTGTGGTCCCTAGCACACACACCCCACATCCTCATCAAATTGGATTAGACCAAAGTACACCGCACAGTACTAGGGAGCAGCAACGCCCCGCCAAGGCTCCAATTATGTCACTGTACATTCATACACCTTTCACACGGACCTGGGATCACTTCTCACTGGTCCTGGGGAACCCTACTCCACCACAAATGAGGGTGACACCCCTTTTCTGGCAGGAATGTCACCCCCACATTCATACATCATTCACAAACATTAAACAAAAAATAATCACAGTAAAAACCACAAAAAATATAAAAAAAAAATCAAAAGCACATCCCAAATTAACGTCGGCGTGACCCACGCCTGGGCCGGCCACGGCCACGGCCCCTCAGAGGAGACTCATGGGGGGGAATCAGGGGAAGGAGGAGCCTCCCCTGGTGTCTGTCCACCTGCTGGCCTGCCCTCCAAGGCCACGGCTATTCTGTTGAGGCTCACAGTGAGGGCTGCCGTATTGGCCTGGACAACCTGGGTATTGGCCTTTACAGCCTGGGTCAGGGCATTCACCTCCTGACCCACGCCTGCTGTGGCGGTCTGCAGGTCGTTAAAGCAGTTTATGAACGCCATGGAGTTGCAGCCCACATCATTCACGGAGTCCTTTATGGAGACCAGGCTGTCCTCCATCTGGGCCAAAGTCCGGGTGACCTGACCCAGATGGTGGGTCTGACGGGCCTGGTCCCTCCTAAGATTTGCAGGCAGAAAGTCTGCCACCCCCTGGTCTTCTGGGTGGCCTTCCTGCCTGCAGATGAGGCTTGTGGCATTGGAGAAGGGGTGCCCCCTGGGGGGAGCCCTTTTGGGGGAGGAGTGGGAGGGGCTACCCCTGATGGAGGCCTGACTGCTGCCAGCCACAGGGGGAGCCTCCTCCAAAAGCCGAAGTATTTCACTGGCAATGGTTACCTCCTCCTCCTCAACCTCCCCCCTCATCCTCCTCCCCCTCATCCTCCTCATGAGGTGAGTTGTGGCCACTCCCCTGCCCTGAGGACTCCTGCCTTTCCTGGGGCTCTTCAGCAGCCTGATGTCCGGGGGATGGAGCAGACTGACCAGATGGCCCCGCACCCTCCTGGCCATCTGTGGATGACACAAAACATACACAGGTTGGAGGATCCACACACTTGGCACATATTCCCTTCCCCCCACACACATGCTACACACCAGATAGAAAAAAAGAAAAACTTACCTGTCCTCACGGCCTCATCGGAGTCAAAGCCAGGCAGGCCCACCACTTGCTGGCTGTGGAAGCACTGGGCCACAAAAATCAGACAGAACAAACAGACACAAAAAGAGACAGCAAAAACCAGACACCAAAATCAAACAGCACAGACAGCTAATACAGACACCAAAAAACACACAGAAAAAACTGACACAAAAAACAGACAGCTAATACAATCTCCTACTCCAATAAATCTTTACTATAACACTCCTACACTAACCAACAAACAGCCACAGACAACAGAACAAAAGCACCTTGCTTCAGGAAGGGAAACACATGGATGTACTTTTGCAATGAAAGGGCGTTTGTATGGGCCTATTTATACACAGGGCGTATCTCACTAAGTACGCCGGGCCTAGTTCCTATCTCACTGATTGCGCCGGGCCGAGTTCTGAGCATGCCCTATGAGGTGCAGAATCATGCGCGCATGCGCAGTACGGCCGGCCCTTCATTTGCATGGGGTCACGGCTCATTTCAATGGAGCACGCCCACTTCCTTCCCACTTTCAATTACCCCGCCTTACGCCTCGGAATTTACGTTACACTGGCGCAAATTTGGGCGCAAATACTCTGTGGATACGGTACTTGCGTCACGAAATTGAGCCAGCGTAACGTAACAGAAATGCGCTACACCGATCTAAATATGCGCCGCTCTACGTGAATCTGGTCCACTGTTCTTGCCTCTCTATGTTACGTCGGCGTAGCGCATATGAGATGCGCTACACCGCTCTAAAGATGCGTCAATCTACGTGAATCTAGCCCCAAGTAAGTTTAAGTGCAAACTATACAGCACAAGTGCAGTAAACTCCAAGGCCGGATTCAGAAAGCACTTACGCCAACGTATCTTTATATATGCCGTGTAAGTGCACAGATGCGCCACCGTATTTATGCGCCTGATTCTTAAAGCTAAGATACGCCTGAATTGTGACTTCATCCGACCGACGTAAGTTTCCTACGCCGTCGGAGCCTGGGCGCATATTTACGCTGGCCGCAAGGGGCGCTTCCATTGATTTACGCGTTGAATATGCAAATGACTGAGATATGCCGATTCACGAATGTACTTGCGCCCATCGCTGTAATCTACGCCGTTTACGTAAGGCGTACGTCCGGCATAAAGTTAAGCCTCATAAAGCAGGTGTAAGTCATGTTAGGGTATGGACCAGGGAACAGCCGTCGTATTTTACGTCGTTTACGTAACTCATACGTGAATGGGGCTGGGCGTAGGTTACGTTCACGTCGTAGGCATTGAGCCGTCGTATCTTAGGGAGTATATGCGACGTGATTCTGAGCATACACCGTTCGTTCGGCCCTTCATTTGCATGGGGTCACGCTTCATTTTAATAGATCACGCCTACTTCCTTCCTACTTTGAATTAGGCGGGCTTACGCCGGCCAATTTATGTTACGCCGGCGCAACAAAGGGAGCAAGTGCTTTTGTGAATACTGTTCTTGCCTCTCTATGTTACGTCGGTGTAGCGCATATGAGATGCGCTACGCCGCTCTAAAGATGTGTCAATCTACGTGAATCTAGCCCCAAGTAAGTTTAAGTGCAAACTATACAGCACAAGTGCAGTAAACTCCAAGTATGTTTAGGTGCAAACTATACAGCACAAGTGCAGTAAACACCAAGTAGGTTTAAGTGCAAACTATACAGCACAAGTGCAGTAAACACCAAGTAGGTTTAAGTGCAAACTATACAGCACTAGTGCAGTAAACACCAAATAGGTTTAAGTGCAAACTATACAGCACAAGTGCAGTAAACACCAAGGGCCAGATTCACGTAGAGCGGCGCATATATAGACCGGCGTAGCGCATCTCTGTTACGTTACGCTGTCTGAATTTCGTGACGCAAGTACCGTATCCACAGAGTATTTGCGCACAAATTTGCACCAGCGTAACGTAAATTCCGAGGCGTAAGGCGGGGTAATTGAAAGTGGGAAGGGAGTGGGCGTGCTTCATTGAAATGAGCCGTGACCCCGGACTGCGCATGTGCGCATGATTCTGCGCCTCAATGCGCATGCGCAGAACTTGGCCCGGCACAATCAGTGAGATAGGAACTAGGCCCAGCGTACTTAGTGAGATACGCCCTGAGCATAAATAGGCCCAGACAAATGCCTTTCCAGTGCAAAAGTACATCCATGTGTCCATGTGTGTGAGCCATGAATAAGCACTAAGTCAGTGCGAAACGTCGGTTATCCTCCTGTTTCTGTTGCTGTGATCTGGTATGTTTTTGCTGTTCGTTTAAATAAAGACAACCTGTTTGGTTTGGAGTGCGGCCATCCATCCTTCATTTTACGCCAATGTTTGCCTAGTGCACTGCCAGCACCCTTGGAATCCTACACCTGTGTATGACCCTATAGCAGACCCACCTTGAGCGGTGATTTTCCTTCTTCTACATCCATGTGTTTCCCTTCCTGAAGCAAGGTGCTTTTGTTCTGTTGTCTGTGGCTGTGTGTTGGTTTGTGTAGGAGTGTTGTAGGAAAGATTTATTGGAGAGTGTTATAGGAGATTGTATTAGCTGTTTGTTTTTTCTGAGTGTTTTATGTGTCTGTTTTTTCTGAGTGTTTTTTTTTTCTGTGTGTTTTTTAGTGTCTGTATTAGCTGTCTGTTTGTGCTGTTTGATTTTGGTGTTTGGTTTTTGCTGTTTGTTTTTGTGTCTGTGTGTGCTGTCTTTTTTTGTGTCTGTTTGGTGCTGACTGTTTGGTGGTGATATGTCACCAAAGAAGAGGAAGTTAAACTTCTCTGTCCGGGAGAAGCAGATCCTTGCCAGGGCCATGACCCGACATGGGCCATTTTTGCATGGCCCTGAGAGCCGGGACATCACCCCGGCCAGGAAGAAGCAGATCCTGCAGGACATTACTGATGAGATCAATGCGTTGGGGGGGAGACGAGGACCGTCAGTGGGATCTTCAAAAAGATCAATGACCTCCGCCGCGTGGTCCGTGATAAGCTGGCCAAGCTTACAGCCCATTCCAGGGGCACTGGAGGGGGGCCACCTTGCACCATCAGGCTGACTGATGAGGAGCGTGCGGTGGCCCGGTGCTTTAACAGCCAGCAAGTGGTGGGCCTGCCTGGCTTTGACTCCGAGGAGGCAGTGAGGACAGGTAAGTTTTTTTTTTTCTATCTGACGAGTAGCATGTGTGGGGGGGGGGAATATGTGACAAGTGTGTGGATCCTCCAACCTGTGTATGTTTTGTGTCATTCACAGATGGCCAGGAGGGTGCGGGGCCATCTGGCCAGTCTGCACCAACCCCCGGACATCAGGCTGCTGAATTTCCCCAGGCAAGCCCGGAGTCCTCAGGGGAGGGGAGTGGCCACAACTCACCTCATGAGGAGGATGAGGGGGAGGAGGTTGAGGAGGAGGAGGTTGAGGAGGAGGAGGAGGTCACCATTGGCAGTGAGATACTTCGCCTTTTGGATGAGTCTCCCCCTGTGGCTGTCAGCAGTCAGGCCTCCATCAGGGGTAGCCCCTCCCACTCCTCCCCCAACAGGGCTCCCCCTCCCAGGGGGCTCCCCTTCTCCCAGGCCACAAGCCTCATCTGGAGGCAGGAAGGCCACCCGGAAGACCAGGGGGAGGCAGACTTTCTGCCGGCCAATCTTAGGAGGGACCAGGCCCTTCAGAACCGCCATCTGGGTCAGGTCACCCAGACTTTGGCCCAGATGGAGGAGAGCCTGGCCTCCATTAAGGACTCAGTGAATGACGTGAGCTACAACTCCTTGGCGTTCATAAACTGTTTTAATGACCTGCAGACTGCCACAGCAGGCGTGGGTCAGGAGGTGCATGCCCTGACCCAGGCTGTCCAGGCCAATACGGCAGCCCTCAATGTTGGCCTCAACAGGATAGCCGTGGCCTTGGAGGGCAGGCCAGCAGGTGGGCAGAGGCCAGGGGAGGCTCCTCCTTCCCCTGATTCCCCCCCCCATAAGTCTCCCCTGAGGGGCCGGGGCCGTGACCGTGGTCGTAGCCGGCCCAGGCGTGGGTCACACCAACGTTAATTTGTGATGTACTTTTGTTTTCAGTGTTTTTTTTGTTTTTACTGTGATTATGATTTGTTTTATGTTTGTGAATGATGTATGAATGTGGGGGTGACATTCCTGCTGGAAAAGGGGTGTCACCCTTAGTTTTGGTGGAGAAGGGTACCCCAGGACCAGGGAGAAGTGATCCCAGGTCCATGTGAATGGTGTATGAATGTACAGTGACATAATTGGAGCCTTGGAGGGGGCGTTGCTGCTCCCTAGTACCGTGCCGTGTACTTGGGTCTAATCCAATTCGATGAGGATGTGGGGTGTGTGTGCTAGGGACCACAGTGGTGTGCATGCATGCATTCTACTTGTGCCATGATTAATGTGTGTGTTTAACGTGCAAAGGTGCCTTCTGCGGGGCATCTCCTGGCTGATGCTCCCTCAGAAGAGGGGGTAGCCTCGCGCAGGGGGGGATTGTCTGGTTCGGGGGTCAGGTCATCACGTATGTCAATCTCCAGGTTTAAGTGCAAACTATACAGCACAAGTGCAGTAAACAACAAGTGGGTTCAAGTGCAAACTATACAGCACTAATGCAGTAAACACCAAGTAGGCTTAAGTGCAAACTATACAGCACAAGTGCAGTAAACACCAAGTAGGTTTAAGTGCAAACTATACAGCACAAGTGCAGTAAACTCCAAGTATGTTTAGTTGAAAACTATACAGCACAAGTGCAGTAAACACCAAGTAGGTTTAAGTGCAAACTATACAGCACAAGTGCAGTAAACTCCAAGTAGGTTTAGGTGCAAACTATAGGAAGTCGGGGGGAGCTGACTGTATCAGCGGTGATCGAATGCTGCTGGGCTGGAGTCTCGTGTGCTGGCGTGTGCTGGCGTATGACGTCAGCTGGACGGGGGCCGAGGAGGACCATGACGCGTTTCAGAGCAAGCGCGAGTTAGGTGACAGACCTGCGCGCTCTTTTTTCAAGTGTCTTTGAAAAAAGAGCACGCAGGTCTGTCCCCTGACTCGCGCACGCTCTGAAACGCGTTGTGGTCCTCCTCGGCCCCCGTCCAGCTGACGTCATACGCCAGCACACGAGACTCCAGCCCAGCAGCATTCGATCACCGCTGATACAGTCGTCTCCCCCCGGCTCCGAGCGGCTGCTGACACCTGGTCAGATGACAACATCCCTCGATCCTGGCTTCACTGACCACCTTTAAAGTTCTACACCAGCTTCCCGGACTTCACCATTGCTTTATATGATGTAAGTGTTGGATACTTTTGTTTGCATATATTAAATACAGATTACTCAGAGGCGCTTTTCCTCTTGTTTTTTTCTTTGGCTATTCCCATGGTTACTAAGACGGATATAGGCCACATAGCACTATCTGATCACGCCCCGATTCTGTTGGAACTGGCTATTTCGCAAGCATCTCCCAGAACATCCACTTGGCGACTGAACGAGGCGCTCCTCAAGGATCCTGAAATTGCCGCAAATGTCCTCAGGGAACTTAAGTCCTACCTTTCTGTCAATTTTGACTCGGTGGATAACCCTGCCACGGTATGGTCGGCACACAAGTGCTTCATCAGAGGCATACTAATCAAATACGGTCACGCGGCCAAATAATGTCACATTAAAACCTTGAATGACCTCCTAGCACAACTTCACGCGTTGGAAGGCCAACATAAGAACAGATGGGGCTATTGAAGCAGAATTGCTACGTCTTCGGGAAGCTATACAGGATCATTCTATGTACGAGACATGTGCTGCTGAAGGCCCATCACTCTTTTTATGAATACGGCGACAAATGCGGTCGGCTATTGGCCAACGCCTTATGTGCCAAGCGCTCCCAAACGTATGTACCCGCTATCCTCACGTCCTCGGGCTCCAGAGTCCATTCATCTCCAGAACTAGCGGATACTTTCCGTACTTTCTACTCCAAATTGTATAACTTGGATCCAATTTCCGCATTTTGGTCATTACCCCAAAACACCCTGGATATTCGCAATTATCTGCGAGAAATTGACCTCCCTACGCTGAGGATGGAGGAACGAGAGGACTTGTCTAAACCCATTACCGCAGAGGAATTCGTAGCCGCAATAGCTGACAAACAGCCTGGTAAGGCTCCCGGTCCAGACAGATTTACCCTCCCCTACTACAAAATGTATCAGGACACTTTTGCACCTTCCTTTCTTGCGGCCTTTAATGCTTCGAGCGACAGACACAACCTTCCGGCGGACATGCTGCGTGCCTCTATATCTGTGATCCCTAAGCCGGGTAAAGACCCACTATTATGTACCAGTTACAGGCCCATTTCGCTTTTGAATTGCGATATGAAGCTCTTCAATAAAATCCTTGCCTCTAGGATGAATACTTTGCTTTCACGACTAATTGGAACAGACCAAATTGGCTTCATCCAGTCCAGAGAGGCCAGGGACAACTCTATACGGACACTGAACATCATCGATAAAGCAAAGCGTTCCAGAATGCCCCTGCTGCTCCTGTCCACGAATGCCGAGAACGCTTTTGACAGGGTGGACTGGTCTTTCCTCCGGGAGACACTTAAATTTGTGGGTATGCCAGACTCCATCCTGTCATGGATATCGACCATCTATGATAATCCCTCAGCGACTGTTCGGGTAAATGGCTACGATTCCAGTCCTTTTCATATCTCGAACGGCACCAGACAGGCTGCCCCCTCTCCCCACTGTTGTTCGTCCTTTCCTTGGAACCTTTCCTGCGCCACATCAGAGGCAATCAGTCTATCAGAGGCATCCAGTCGGGCCAATGTCACCGCAAAGTTGCGGCATATGCTGATGACCTTTTATTTTACATTACCGAGCCCCTCACCTCTTTACCTTCTCTGTTTCAGGAGCTGAAGCGTTACAGCACCCTGTCTAATTTTAAGGTAAACTTACAGAAATCAGAGGCCCTAAGTGTTTCCTTGTCGGATTCTACCATTTCTAACCTACGCCCTTTCTTCCCGTTCAGGTGGGCTGCCCGCTCAATCCAATACCTGGGAACGAAAATCTCTGCTAACTTACAAGACATTGTTGCCCTCAACTTCCAGCCCCTTTTATCTACCCTTGCGGCTGATCTTGGGAGATGGGGTTCTCTGGCCCTCTCCTGGTTCGGCCGTTGCAATGTACTAAAAATGAATGCAATGCCCAGACTTCTGTATTTATTGCAGGCACTGCCCGTCAGGATCCCTCAGACATTTTTCCATGCCGTACGTTCCATATTCATCAGATTCATATGGCGCGGCACTCCTACTACGACCAAAGACCAGGGGCGGTCTCGGATTCCCAGATCCAGCCCTGTACTATATGGCGGCTCATATGACCAGGGTCGTGGATTGGTGTCGTCATAGTGATTTGAAGCTCTGGGTGTCGCTGGAAAGAGAGGCAGCCAGGGCACCACTTGCGGGACTTCCATGGGCGGGGAATACTCCTGCCGCACACCTTACTACCCACCCACTCATTGGGCCTACTCTCATGGAACTGAAAAGGTCCTTTCGCTTAGCCTCATTGAAAATTTTTCCATCCCCACTGACGCCAATTATTGGTCATCCGGATTTTAGACCAGGCCTTACCAATCCGTCTTTTATCTCACAAGCCCCATAGGGTCTCATGAGGGCTTCCTCGTTCCTGCGTCCCACAGGTTGGCTCACTACGGAGAACTTGTTCTCAGGCCAGGCCCCACTCTCAATAGACCGCTGGAGGGTCAACCAACTATCTCACTTTCTCAGTTCACTGCCCAAGTCAGCCCATTTCCTCAGAAGGCTTCACCCTTTCGAGGAACTCTGTACGGGTGAGGGTCCGATCCGGAGGTCCTTATCTACCTCCTACAAATCCTTGTTAGATTTCCACGCCACTGAAGACCCCCCATTCTTAGCTAAATGGGAAAGAGACTTGCATGTCACCTTCACAGAACCCCAAAAAGACTGCATACTCTTTTTCGCACAGAAATCTTCTCTATGCAGCAAATATCAAGAGACCAAATATAAAATAGTGACATGCTGGTACAGGACTCCTTCTGTACTGGCTCGGATATTTCCTCTACAATCTGACCGATGCTGCCATTGTGGTCTACACCCAGGCATGCTACTGCATATTTTTTGGGACTGGTGGGGAAAACAACTGCGCTAGCTAGCAGGAAAAAACAAAAATAATGTAGCAGCCAGCACACAAACAAACAAAGTCAAAAGTGAACATGGGAAAAAAGTGCAGCGCTAAACTCAATTGATCCGTGAAAATGCTGCCAAATTCACATGATGTGAATTCATGTGAATTTGGCAGCATTTTCACGGATCAATTGAGTTTAGCGCTGCACTTTTTTCCCATGTTTATTTTTTGGGACTGCCCGGTGCTCCAAACTTTTTGGCAACCGGTATTTAAGCTCATACAGAAACTCACGGATGTCCCCCTTCAGGATAACCCGGCTGCGGTTCTCCTTAACCTTAGCGAAGGGGAGATCATAGTTGTTGAGCGGGGGGGGTGCATTAAAGTTGTTGAGCGGGGGGGTGAATTGAAGTTGTTGAGCGGGGGGGTTTTGCAGTTGTTGAGCGGGGTGGAGTGCGTCTCACCTGTGCCGACTGACGGGGCCACAGACTGTCATTAGCCCAGCTGTCGGCTTTCTTCCCTTCAGCAGCCACAGTCCTCCACACACCGCTCTGGTTCCTCCTGCTTCCGTGCTGCCTCCTCTTGCAGTGCGGGAAAATTAACCCTTTTGCGGGACTGCGGGAAGAAGCTGTATGTGCGGGAAAGTAAAGTCCTGCAGAATCCGTGCGTGTTGGGAGGTATGCGCAGGGCCGCCATCAGGAATTTTGGGGCCCCTTACACAGCTTAAGGCATGGGCCCCCTGGAGCAGAGAGAACCGGGGGGGGGGGGGTGCTGCCGCCTGAAATCGAGAAGCAGGGGGGGCTGCCGCAAATTGAAAAGCCTTTACAAAAAAAAGAAGAAATAATGTAAAATATATATAAAAAAGGGGGGGTAGCCATGCGGGGCCCTGAGAACCTCTGGGCCCTTTAATAAAAAAAAACATTTAGAAAAAATACATAAAAAAAGGGAGGTTGCCATCCGGGGCCCTGGGGACCTCTGGGCCTTTTAATAAAAAAAAATATATAAGCAAAAATAAAAACATTTATAAAAAAAAAGGGGGGTTGTCGCATGGGGCCCTGGGGACCTCTGAGCCCTTTAATAAAAAAAAATATAAACATTTTGTTTTATTTTTTTATAAAAAAGGGGGGTTGCCATCCGGGGGCCCTGGAGACCTCTATGCCCTTTAATAATAATAATAATAATAATAATAATAATAATATTATATATATATATATATATATATATATATATATATATATATATATATATATATATATATATATATATAAACATTTTTTTTTATAAAAAATTTATAAAAAAGGGGGGGGTTGCCGTCCAGGGCCCAGGGGGCCTCCGGACCCCTAAAAAAAAAAAAAAAACTTTTTCAAAGGGGGTTGCCATCCGGGGGCCCCCTATTGGGCGGGGCCCATGGGCTTGAGCCCAGACAAGCCCAATGGTAAGTCAGGCCCTGCCCCCTATTAAGGAATAGTTACCATAAATCCCTCCTCAAACATCTCCTTAATGCTGCCCGGGCCAGCATCCCACCTCTCTGGAAACAACAGTCTGCGCCCACAGTGGCCCAATGGTTCGCAAGGGTGAGGGACATTGAGCAAATGGAAGATCTGACCTCTGCGTTGCGGGACAAGTCGGAGAAACATAGGTCCAGATGGATTCACTGGAACCTCTTTCGCTTTTCTGGCGAATTCACCCAATACATGGCTGGATCCACTGTATAGGATCCCCAGCGCCAGTTCAACATTAACAATATGGGCTCCTGGGGGGTAATTGCCCCTCTTGTCACCCCCCTCCCCCTTTTTTTTCTCTCTCTCTCTTCTTTTCTTTCTTTTCCTCTTTCTTCCTTATAGTTTCTCTCAGTGCACAAAAGAAACAAAATGTGATGAGCACGGATGTTTAGATTTACCCTGTATTAGACTTAAAGTGGAAGTAAACCCTCCTATCGTTTTCAGCCAAGGAAGCGGCCATCTTGACCTCTGTTTAATCTGCAACTGCCATGATGCTGTACATGTGACCTGTTATGAAACCAGCCATTGGATGGTTTGGCAGTTTGGTTGAGAGCACAAACAAATGTGACAGCTAGCATTTCCGGCATGCCGGGAATGTTAACTGTTTTTGTAACTATCAAATTGAAGGGTTTACTTCCACTTTAAGCGAGTAATAGGACTCTGACTGAATGGGGATCCTTACCCACATGCAACGGTTTTGTATGGTCATTATTTCTCATATGTTCATTGCAATTTATCGGTAATGTGAAGTTGCTTTTATACTTGTTTCTGTGTCTTATCTTTAAATAAAAAAAGAAAGAAGGAATTAGTTGTAGCTTAGTGGTGGCATGGATCCAGGTTGCAATGATATGCAGTTGAGGGGATTATGCCAGTAGTTTGTTTGTAGCGTGGTCCGGCTACGGCCGACAATAATAGAACAGCGTGTAGTAGACACGCTGTTCTGTTTATAGGGGAAAGCATGTGTGCCGAATAGAGCGTTGATTACGCTCGGCACTTCTGCGTTCCATGCTGGAACGCACGCAGCGCCAGGCGATGATGCCAGTGCGCTGTCGCCGTATGCGTTCCAGCGTGGAACGCAATAAGGTGAAAAAGCGCTGTTTACAGTGGCATAACCCAAAAATTCACAGAGCGCACAGTGCCGGAGAACCCGGCTTACTTTCTCCTCCATGCGACTGACACACCTGCAAAAGTATATAGAAAGTCAGTGGTCCGCCATCTTTTAGATGCAGCCAAAGCGTATTCTGGGACGTGGCAACAGTGGATCATGTTTAAAAATTCTGATGAAGGTCAAAGCCTGATGCCTAGTACACACGAGAGGATTTATCCGCGGATACAGTCCTCCGGACCGTTTCCGCGAATAAATCCTCTGAGGATTTTGATCCGATGGAGTGTACATACCATCGGATCAAAATCCGTGCCGAATTCCCATCGCGATGACGTGTCGCGTGCCGTCGCCGCGATGATGACGCGGCGACGTGCGCGACGCTGTCATAAAAGGAATTCCACGCATGCGTCGAATCATTACGACGCATGCGAGGAATGCTCTCGCATGCGTAGGGCTCGATCCTCTCGTGTGTACGGGGCCTAAGGGGGATCGCTCCGACCCCCTGATGACCTGTTCCAACCTGCCCCTCTACGGTCGGGATTGTGGATTCCTGAATACTTGGATCGTTAACTAGAGTAGAATTGCTCCTAACAGAATCCTACAGAACTCAGTGTTCGTAAACACCTGTCTTGTACCCCCCTCCCTCTCCCCAACTTCCCCTTCCCCCCTTTTCCTTTCTTTTTTACAATTTTCTCTCTTTCTACTTATTAGGAGATCTGTCCTGTCTTTCTATTTCTGGAATACTTCACCCTTTCTTACATTACTTTTATGAAAATAGAAAATAGAGGAGGGGCTGAGCCCACAGGACTCAGGGATTCTATGACTTACAACCTCAGACTTACCCCAGATCGTTTAGGAACATCGCATCCCCTAACTAAGGCCCACCCTACGTACTGATCCCACTTGACTGTCTTGCATTACTGGGGGATGTATATATATATATATATATATATATTACCATGTTGTCATTTGTATCAATGTTGATGTAGGCATACTGTTGATGTAGTCCCTGTGGACCGGTTTCTCTGTTATAAATAAAAAAAAAAAAAGTGCATGAGCTACTTGGCTTCATGTAGGTGCAGCCCTACTAACATTAATGGGCTGCCCTATTTATGTGGTGCGGCAATACACAAAAACCTGCACATATGCAGCACAATTTTGCATGAGTTCAAAAATGCTATCATGTCAATGCAACCTTACTGCATGTTTAACTTGGGCCATTTCTGCTAAGGTAAGCTTACCAGATTTTCAAAATGAAATCGGCCAACACCGTAATGACCACGCCCACTTTAACCACACACAAAAATCATGCCCTAAGTGTAGCCACAATCACAAAATTATTTTTAAAATAAGATCAGTTGCGTTATTTATTAGTGTTAAAACTAAGCAAAACTTTAGTTTGATGTCATAGTCCTCCAGCCATAATAAATAAAAATTAAAACAATACTTTCTAAAACCAACAACTAGTACACTTCCATACCTCCCAACTTTTTGAGATGAGAACAAGAGACACATATTAGCAAAAGTATGTAGGCATAAGACACACCCCCTGCCATGCCCCCTTAAAGGAGAATTATACAAAAAAAGATTAGTTAAACCCACACATGCTTTTTTTTACCACTACTATTCCTTTTTATATGCTCTTGAAATTTACAAATGCAGCAATTAAAAGAATGGATGAAAGATTTAGCACTGGGAAACACTTTTTGAAAGACAAAAAAGTGCATTTAATATACAACTATATAGATCAGACCAAAATGAGGGAAAAATGAGGAGGAAAGAGGGACAGAGTATTCCAAATCAGGGACAGTCCCTCGAAATCAGGGACAGATGGGAGCTAAGCACATCTTCAATTATTTCAGTAAGGCTAGTAAGGCTGTCGGGTAAATTTTGTTTTGGCTCTTGTTGTAATGAGGCGAGCAGCAACTGTTTAGTCTGGTCTGTTCAGGGCTTCACAGGGTGGGAGTTTGGTTGCTTCCCACTGCCTTTAGAAGAAGTTTCTGGAGATTAAGGAGGAAGAATTCTAATGAACAGACTGAATATTGAGCAGGGCCTAGCCAATCTCAGAATAGGTGTGCCCAGTTCGATAGTTTGGAGCCCTGAGGAGATGGTCTTTCTCCCTTCTGAGGGAATGGATTAGTGTTATGCATGGGGCAGCGCATTCACTTCAATGCGCTTCCCTATGCACATTTGTCGCACAAAAGAAGCTCCTGTTGCTTTAGGAGACAAGCTTCACACGATTTTTAATGTTGTGTTTTACCACAATTCTTGCATGATTTAGTCATTGCAAAATCGCACCAAGATACATATTGCGGGGCAGATCCACGTACATCGGCGCATATATAGACCGGCGTAGTGCATCTCATTTACGTTACGCCGGCTCAACTTAGAGAGGCAAGTACCGTATCCACAGAGTATTTCCGCACACCGTTGCGCTGGCACAACGTAAATTTCGAGGCGTATGCGCATGCGCATGACGCTAACTATGGTCAGCGCCTCTCTGCGCGTAATCAGTGAGATAGGAACTAGGCCCGGCGTAATTAGTGAGATACGCCCAGGGCATAAATAGACCCAAACATACGCCCGTCCATTGCAAAAGTACATCCATTTGTTTCCCCCCCCTGAAGCAAGGTGCTTTTGTTCCGTTGTTTGTTGGTGTTTGTTGGTTTGTGTCGGTGTGTTTTTTGGAGCGTGTTTTGGAGTGATGTCAGTGAGGAAGAGGAAGCTGAACTACTCCCTGCGGGAGAAGGTCATTATTGTCAGGGCCATGACCCTGTATGATCGGTTTCTCCATGGGCCTGAGAGTCTGAATACCACCCCGAACAGGAGGAGGGAGATCCTGCAAATTATTGCAGATGATATCAATGCGTTGGGGGGTGAGAACAGGACCCCCAATGAGATCTTGAAAAAGATTAATGATCTCCGCCGCGTGGTTAGAGGTAAGCTGGCAAAGATTTCCGCTCATGCCAGGGGCACTGGAGGGGGACCACCAAGTACTATCAGGCTCACTGCTGAGGAGCGGGTGGTTGCCCAGTGCCTCCACAGGCATCAAGTGGAGGGAGTGCCTGGATTTGACTCCATTGAGGAGGTCTTGAGGACAGGTAAGTGTTTTTTTTTCTATCTGGTGTGTAGCATGTGTGGGGGGGGAGGGAATATGTGACAAGTGTGTGGATCCTCCAACATATGAATGTTTTGTGTCATCCACAGATGTGCAGGAGGGTGCTGGGCCATCTGGCCAGTCCGCACCATCCCCCGGACATGAGTCTGATGCAGACCCCCAGGCAAGCCAGGAGTCCTCTGAGGAGGGGAGTGGCCCTAGCTCTCCTTATGAGGAGGTTGAGGAGGAGGAGGTGATGTCTGGGAATGAGGTCATGCTCCATTTGGAGGAGTCTAGCCCTGATGCTGGCACCAGTAAGGCCTCCATCAGGGCTAGCCCCTCCCACTCCTCCCCCAACAGGGCTTCCCCCCAAGGGTCTCCCCTTCTTCTAGGCCCCAAGCCTCATCAGGAGGCAGGAAGGCGACCCGGAAGACAAGGGGGGTGGCAGAGGTTCTGCCTGAAAATCAACGGAGGGACCAGGCCCGCCAGACCCGCCATCTGGGTCAGGTTACCCAGACTTTGGACTGCATGGAGGACAGCCTGGCCTCCATCAAGGAGTCTGTACAGGACATGGGTTGCAACTCCCTGGCTCTGATAACATGCCTCAATGACATGCAGACCACCATGGCAGGCGTGGGTCAGGAGGTGCGCGCCCTGATCGAGGCTGTCCAGGCCAACACGGCAGCCCTCAATGTGGGCCTCACCCCCATCGCCGTGGCGTTGGAGGGCAGGCCGCCAGGTGGGCAGAGACCAGGGGATGCTCCTCCTTCCCCTGATCCCCCCCCCATGAGTCTCCCCTGAGGAGCCAGGGCCGTGGCCGTCCCAGGCGTGGGGCACGCCAGCGCCGTTAGGTTTTTTTTTTCTTTTTACTCAGGTGATGAGTTTTTTATGTTTCTTTGTTATTTTAGTGTGATTATGATTTGTTTTATTTTTGTGTAGCCCAGGCAGGCTACAGTGTGAATGATGTATGATTGTGGGGGTGACATTCCTGCCGGAAAAGGGGTGTCACCCTCGGTTGTGGTGGAGAAGGGTTCCCCAGGACCAGGGAGAAGTGATCCCCAGGTCCGTGTGAATGGTGTATGAATGTACAGTGACATAATTGGAGCCTTGGCATGGCGTTGCTGCTCCCAAGTCCTGCATGGTTGACTTGGGCTAATCCAATTTGATGTGGATGTGGGGTGTGTGTGCTAGGGACCACAGTGGTGTGCATGCGTGCATTCTCCTTGTGCCATGATTAATGTGTGTGTTTAACGTGCAAAGATGCGTTCCACGAGGCATCTCCTGACTGCTGCTCCCTCAGAAGACGGGGTATCCTCGGTCAGGGGGGGGAATGTCTGGTTGGGGGGTCAGGTCATCACGTATGTCAATCTCCAGGCCCCTTCTCACGGCGAAGTTGTGCAGCATGCAACATGCAGCGATGATCTGGCACACAAAGTTTGGGGAATACAACAGGGTACCCCCAGACTTATCCAGGCATCAGAAACGGGACTTCAGGAGGCCAAATGTGCGTTCCACCACTCCACGGGTACGTATGTGTGCAGCATTGTAGTTTTTCTCTCCTGGGGTTTGGGGATTCCGGAATGGAGTCATGAGATGGGGTCCAAGTGCATATGCAGAGTCACCTGGAAGGGAAAAGACAGGAGGATGTTAGTCATGCATGTGCCCCTCGTGATGTCTGCATCATGGGGGGGAACAGACATGCCTGACTCTCATGTCACTCACCAACCAGCCAGCTGTCCCCATACACGTTCTGCTCGAATTCCATTGGAATGGGGCTTTGACGGTATATGTAGCTGTCGTGGCTGGACCCTGGGTGTTTGGCACGGACGTGCCATATGAGGCATTGGGCATCGACTATCACCTGTACGTTGATGGAATGCCAATGCTTCCGATTGCGATATATGTGCTCTGTCTCACGGGGGGGCCGTAGTGCCACATGTGTGCAATCAATGGCCCCCACGGTGCGTGGGAATCTGGCAATTCTGTAGAAATCTGCCATTGCCTTCACCCGCAGGTCCTCCTGGGTGGGTCTGATGATTTGGTTGACCATGCATCTGAGGATTGCGGGGACAACCTGGTGCACACATCTGCTAATGGAGGATTGTGCCATCCCAGCCACAATTCCACTTGTACGCTGAAACGAGCCACTGGCAAGGAAATGCAGTGTTGCCAGGACCTTGACCAGTGGCTCCACTGCATGTGAGCGGTGTGTCTGGCTGGTGATGTCATCTTTCAGGGTTGTGGTTAATTCAAGGATGGCAGTAGGGGTGAATCTGAAGATGCGATACACCTCCGAATCACCCATGCCAAAGACGTTTATGTGCGGTCAGTAGATCCTCTCCCGTGCCCTCCTCCTCCGTGCCCTCCTCCTTCTACGCGCATCTAAAGCCAGTAGTATAGCTATGACCATGGATGCCCCTGGCATGTTGGCATATTGATTGTTGTCCTGCAAGTGTGGCTGCTCAGCTCGTCCCCAACGGTGTTGCTTTAGCTGACCTGCACACGTCTGGTGCAAAGTTAAAGCTGCTTTTATGAGGGGTAACTTTAGACCCGACATACAGCTTACGTGCACAGCGCGTAGCCTGCGCCGGTCAAACGTACTTTCGTGGATCACCGTATCTCCCTCATTTGCATATTTGCATAGAAAAACAATGGTACGTCCAGCGTATTTTTGCGCCCACGATGCGCCGGTGTAGAAAAATTACGTTGGGCGGAAAAACCTAGTTTTCCGGCGTATCTCGTTTTGGGGATACGGCGCATAGATACGCCGGCGCATATTTACACTTACGCCGCGCATCTCAAGATACGCCAGCGTAAGTGCTTTGTGGATCTGCCCCTGCATGTTTTGCACCGATTGACACCAGATTTGGAAACGTGGGCAGAATCGCAGCAATTCTCCCCGTGACTCCAAATCACCAAGTGTGAATGGAGTGTTAAGATCCAGAGAAAGTGGTCGGCTTCTTAGCTGAATGCAGATTGGCACCCTCCAAGTGATTTCATCTTGTGAGACCAGTAGACACAGTGGCACAGCTAGATATTCTGTCAGTAGTTTTTTATTATTTCATTTTTTTAATTATTTTTTACAATTGTATTTTTTTTATACAATATTATTGTATTGCATCAGTGTCAGAATCTTTAGGATCCAACCTTACCATTAGTTAGGGGTTTCTGATGACAGGAGGGACTCTGATGAGGAGATTCTAAAGTAATAGGTGAAACTGATGTAAGGGGAGTCCCTTCTATCATCAGAATGTCCTTTTACATCAGTGCCCTGCCTTACATCAGTGCCCCCCCTAATCAATGCCCCACCTCAACGGCATCCCTAGGGGGCCCTGACCCCCCCAACATTGGGCCAAATCTTCAAAAGAGATACGCAGGCGGAACTGCTGTTCAGCCTGCGTATCCCTGTGCCTAACTTTGGAAACGATCCTCAAAAGGATTTTTCCAAAGTTAGGCAGAAGATCCGACATCTGTAATAGACTTACACTGTCGGATCTTAGGATGCAGTACCGCATCCGCCGCTGGGGGCATTTCGAGTCAAAATGCCGCTTTGCGCATGCAAATGAGTACTTAAGCAGATCCACGAAGCTTTTAAGCTTTGTGTTTTCTGCGTAAGTTACGATTTGCTTGCGCAAAATTAGGGCTGGTTTTACAATGTGTAAAGTTAGTACACCATGTAAAACCAGACCTTTTTTTCGATCGCCGCGTTTTTTTTTAAATTTAGATTTTTTTTTCCCGGCGCAACTTTATTGTCCCGTCGCAATCCACAAAGCCCGGCGTAAATTACGTTCGCGCGCTGCCCGTCGGGAAAAATGACGTCACACGCATGCGCAGTACGTCCGGCACGGGAGCGCGCCTAATTTAAATGGGAATCGCCCCCTCGAGCAGACGACCGCCTTGCGACGGAGGCACTTAAGTTACACGGCGTGTAATTTCTAGGTAAGTGCTTTGAGGATCGGGCACTTAGGTAGAAATTTAACGCCTGTGTAACTTAACTGCTGAAAGTTAAGTTAGGCAGCGTTTTTGAGAATTTGGCCCATTATGCTGTGCCCCAACATGTGCCCCCCCCTCCTAAAAAAATCTTTATCGTACACCACGGGACATAGAGCCTTAAATCATTACATAATGGGTTGTATGGTCACCAGAGGTGATTGGACACTGGCACGGCCAATCAAAGACAGTTCCCCTCCATATAACCCCTCTCATCAGGGAAGTACCTTAGTTTTTTCGTCAGTGTCTAAGGTGTTGGACGCAAGGAAACTGTGCTGAAGAAAGCTCTGCCTAAGAAGCCTGATGAGGGTAGAGAGCTACACTGTGGATCCATCCAAGACGCTTAATTATATTACGCCAAAAATGGATGGTATCCGGACCTCATGGATGAGGTGTCGCCTGTAATGTCTCTCTCCGGAGGACTGGGCTCTGGGGTCCAGCACTTTCGCTCTATATGCTAAAAGTCCTGGTAAGAGTCTTTTACAAGGCCCAGGGAAGAGGTTTCCTTTAAGTAGGAACCCATACCCCTGAAGGTTGGCACGCAGACAAGGTGAGTTAGGAAAAAGTCCTAGGTTTTAAACTTAGTGGCCCAGATTCTCAAAGAAGTTACGCCAGCGTATCTCGAGATGCGCGGCGCAAGTGTATATATACGCCGGCGTATCTATGCGCCGTACCCACAGAACCAGATACGCCTGAAAATAGGCTTCTTCCGACCGACGTAACTTTTCTACGCCGGCGTAGCGTGGGCGCATATTTACGCTGGGCGCCTCTTGCGCTCCCATTAATTTCCTATTCAAATATGTAAATGAGGGAGATACGCCGATTCCCGAACGTACGTGCGTCCGACGCAGGCTACACGCGGTGCGAGTAAGACATACATCCGGCCTAAAGTTACCCCTCATAAAGCAGTGGTAACTTTGCACCAGACATGCGCAAGTCAGCAACTTCAGCAGCACCGTTACGGATGAGCTGAGCAACCACACTTGCAGGACAACACATCCGTATGCCAACATGCCAGGGGCAGGCATGGTCATAGCACTACTAGTGTGTGCAGAGGCACGTAGAAGGAGGAGGGCACGGGAGAGGATATACTGAACGCACATGAACGTCTTTGGCATGGGAGATTCGGAGGTGTATCGCATCTTCAGATTCAACACTGCTGCCATCCTGGAAATAGCCACAACCCTGCATGATGAAATCACCAGCCAGACACACCGCTCACATGCAGTGCAGCCACTGGTCAAGGTACTGGCAACACTGCATTTCCTCGCCAGTGGATTATTCCAGCGTACAAGTGGAGTCGTGTCTGGGATGTCACAAACCAGCATGAGCAGATGTGTGCACCAGTCCAACCACATCATCAGACCCACCCAGGAGCACCTGCGGCAGAAGGCAATGCAGGATTTCTTCAGTATTGCAGGATTCCCACGCACCGTGGGGGCCATTGATTGCCCACATGTGGCACTACGGCCCCCCCCCCCCCGTGCCACAGAGCACATATACAGCAATCGTAAGCACTGGCGTTCCATCAACGTACAGGTGATAGTCGATGTCCAAGGCCTCATATGGCACGTCCGTGCCAAACACCCAGGGGCCAGCCACGACAGCTACATATACCGTCAAAGCACCATCCCAATGGAATTAGAAAAAAACGTGTATGGGGACAGCTGGCTGGTTGGTGAGTGACATTGGAGTCAGGCATGACTGTCCGACCCCATGATGCAGACATCACGAGGGGCACATGCACGACTAACATCCTCCTGTCTTTTCCCTTCCAGGTGACTCTGCATATGCACTTGGGCCCCATCTCATGACTCCATTCCGGAATCCCGAAACCAGAGGAGAGAGAAAGTACAATGCTGCACACATACGTACCCGTGCAGTGGTTGAACGCACATTTGGCCTCCTGAAGTCCAGTTTCCGATGCCTGGATAAGTCCGGGGGGACCCTGCTGTATTCCCCAAACTTTGTGTGCCAGATCATCGGTGCATGTTGCATGCTGCACAACTTTGCCGTAGAAAGGGCCTGGAGATTGACATATGTGATGACCTGACCCCCGAACCAGACATTCCCCCCCTGCCCGAGGCTACCCCGTCTGCTGAGGGAACAGCAGTCAGGAGATGCCTCGTGGAACGTATCTTTGCACGTTATACACACACATTCATCATGGCACAAGGACAATGCACGCATGCACACCACTGTGGTCCCTAGCTCACACACATCACATCCATATCACATTGGATTAGCCCAAGTTCACCATGCAGGACTTGGGAGCAGCAACGCCACGCCAAGGCCCCAATTATGTCGCTGTCCATTCATACCACATTCACACGGTCGTGGGGATAACTTCTCCCCAATGACCGAGGGTGACACCCCTTTGCTGGCAGGAGTGTCACCCCCACATTCACACACCAGTCACACTATAGTCTGCACGCCTCACCGTGTGCAGTAATTTAGCAAAAAAAACAACAATGACCTGAGGAAAAAAAAAAAAAACGCTCATCACCAGAGCAAAGATAAGGCAAGACAAAAAAATCATTTGGCCTGTCGTGGGCCAAGCCTGCTGCCACAGCCACGGCCACGGCTCCATAATTGCCTGGTAGAAGCCTCAGGTGGGGGGGTGGGTCATCAGGTGGAGGAGCATCCTCTGGTCTCTCCCTGGCTGGCTGCCTGCCCTCTAAAGCCACGGCAATGCGGGTGAGGATGGCATTTGTCTCAGCCTGCACCAGCCGCGACTGCCTCCCCTCCGCCTCAATGGCAGCTGTATTGCCCTGTACGGCCTCTGTCAGGGACTTCACCTCTGCCAACGAGGGTAGCCGTTGTGGCTTGCAGCTCCCCCAGGCAGGTGATCACCGCTGCTCTGTTGCCAGTGAGATCCAGAAGTGCGTCATTTATGTTGCCCGTGGAGGCCAGGCTGTCTGCCACACGACGCATCTCCACGGCCATCTCATCCATATGGCAGGTCTGGGAGTCCTGTGCCCTTGTTAAATTTTCCGGCAGGAAGTCAGGAACCCCCTGATCTTCCTGGTAGCCTTCCTGAAGCCAGGAGAGGCTTGAGGCCTTGCATATGGGGAGGCCCTTGAGTGAGTAAGTGTGATGGGGATGGATCCTGAGGGGCTGGACGAGATGGGGCTGGATGTGCGCGATGGCTCAGCCAATAGGGAGGATTCCTCCAAATGAGTCACACCTCCTCACCCATAGGGACCACATCCTCCTCAACCACCTCTTCATTTGAGGTCTGGGCACTCCCCTCCACCAATGTCTCTTGGCTTCCCAGGGGGTCAGGCTCATGATGTTCAGGGGATGATGGTGTGGGACGGCCAGAGGCAGATGATGGCCCAGCTCCCTCCTGGACATCTGTGGATGACACAAAACATTCACATGTTGGTGGACCCACACACTTGTCACATGTTCCCTTCCACCCCCTCACATGCTACACACCAGATAGGAGAAAAAACACACCTACCTGTCCTCAAGGCCGGTTCAACTGAGTCATAGCCCTCCACTCCCTCCACTCGCTCCCTCTGAAGGAACCGGGCAACCACCTGCTCCTCAGGAGTCAGCCTAAGAGCAGAGGCGCTCCAGTGGCGCTGGCATGCCTCCTCGTCTTGCCCAGCTTCTCTTTGACCACCCGACGCAGGTCATTTATCTTTTTCAAAATGTCCTTGGGCCTCCTTACCTCATTCCCAAGGGCATTGACCTGGGTGGTGATCCTCATCAGGATCTCATCCCTCTTGGCCTTACTCATGCCTTTACTTTCTGCCCCATGGAGGCGAGCATCATACCTCTCCATGGCCGATATAATAATCGCCCTCTCCTCTGGGGAGAAGTTTTTCTTCCTCTTATCACTGCGAGGAGCAGGCATTGCACAAAGTAAGACACAGCAAAAGTACTTATACCTCAAGAAACCAAACGGGTATACTTTTGCACTCGACGGGCGCATGTATGGGCATATTTATGCCCTGGGCGTAAGCGGTGGGCCGGCGTATCTCAGGGTTTACGCCGGGCGTAGTTGTGAGCATGCACAGAGGGGCGCGGGACATACGATCACGTCATGGCGCATTCGTTCGGCCCTTCATTTGCATGGGGTCACGCTTCATTTAAATGGATCACGCCCACTTCCTTCCTACTTTGAATTACGCATTTAATAACGAATTTACATTACGCCGGCGCAAAATTGGGCACATTTGCTATGAGAATACGGAGCTTACCTCTCTATTTTACGTCGGCGTAACGCATATGAGATGCGCTACGCCGGCATAAAGATGCGCCGATCTACGTGAATCTGGGCCAGTGACTTTTCCTATTTTAGAGTGGGTGTAATTTTTTTAGCCACCACTGGAGGGAGTAAAGAGCTGAGTTTTCACTCACCAAAGCTCCAAAGCAGTATCAGTCCAAACGACAAGCACACTCCTTTCGCTGCAAGCTCTGCATTGCCCTCCTCTCTCTTCCACAGAAAGCTAAAGGATCTCCAAACACAGGAGAACGCCATGAACCACACAGGGATGCGAAGAATGCCCCTAGGACACGTGCGCGCGCACAGGGGCGCGCTTTATGGCGATCTCAGTGGGAGGGGCGGACCTGAATGGTATGCTTTTAATGACGGTCAGACAGAAAGGAACAAACCTCACATGTCTGGAGCTTCCCTGCAAGGGACACAGCAGCGTTTAAGGGCATGTAAGATCTCCATGTGGTTGGCTGAGCACTCCACAAGGTAAGACACCCACTCTGGCATGAAACTGTGTGTTATTAGTTGCATACTTATATGTAGATTGCTAAACTAGCACAGTAGTATATGCATTTGTTGGTACCTTGGCTTTGCGTAAGCATTATGTCTTCCCAAAGAAGAGGCTCTGGGAGAAGCAAAAAAGCATTGCCGCCAGAGACAGGAGGCTCTAGCCGTGCCTGCTCGGTACCCCCATCTCCTGTAATGCCTGAAGTATTTATACAGGATGAGCCATTACCTATATCAGGTAGACATGTGCAATTCGTTTAGTTTCTAATTCGTTTTTTAACGAAAATTCGGAAATTCGTTAATTCCGAATTTTCGTATTAAAAAATTTCCGAATATCTGAATTTTCGGATTTCAGAATTTCCGAATTTTTTCGTTTCCGAATTTCCAAATTTTTAATTTCCGAATTTTTGTATTTCCGAATTTTTTCATTTCCGAATTTTCGTAATTCCTGAATTTTTCGTTTTTTTTTTAGAATTTTCGACTTTTTTCGAATTTTCACATTTTTCTTTTTCTGATTTTCAAATTTTGAATATTCGAATTTTCGATTTTTTTATTTTTATAATTTTCTAATTTTTTAATTTCAAATGTTTAAATTTCGAATTTTTTCGAATTTTTGAATTTCGAATTTTGGAATTTTTCGATTTTCGAAAGTTCGAATTTTTTAATTTTTCATTTTCGAATTTTCGAATTTTTCATTTTCGAATCAGATCTTTCTGTAAGGAGATATAATACAACAGGAGGAGATCTGCTTTGCTTTTTGTCCATTTCTGAGGACACTTTGCGATTAACGCAAGTTAAAACTTTCGAATTTCGAAATGTTAAATTTTCTAATTTTCAAATTTTTCATTTTCGAAATTTCGATTTTTCGAAATTTCGAATATTCGAATTTTCGCATTTTTTATTTTTCGAATTTACGAATTTTCGAAATTTCGAATTTACGAATTTTCGAAATTTCATATTTTACATTTTCGATTTTTCGTTTTTCGATTTTCGATTTTTCGATTTTCGATTTTTCGATTTTCGATTTTTCGAATATCGAAGTTTCACATTTTGAATTTTCGAAATTTCAAATATTCGATTTTTTTATTTTTCGAATTTACGAATTTTTCACTTTCGAATTTTCGAAAATGAAAAATTCGAAAATTCGAAAAATAAAAAAATTGAAAATTCGAAAATTAAAAAATCGAAATTTCGAAATTGTAACATTTAAAAATCCAAAGAAGGAGAATCGCTGCGTTAATCGCAAAGTGTCCTCTGAGGACACTTTGCGATTAACGCAGCATGGACAAAAAGCAAAGCAGATCTCCTCCTGTTGTATTATATCTCCTTACAGAAAGATCTGAGGAGGATGAGGCCCCATGAAGGGATGACGACTCGGAGGGATCAGAGCTATCAGGCCGCGTACACACGGTCGTTCCAAACCGATGAGAATGGTCCGACGGGCCATTTCCATTGGTTCACCTCTGAAGTGGCCTGATGACATGTGCGTACACACCATCGTTCCAAAAACCAATCGGGTCAGAATGCGGTGACGTCAAACACACGACGTGCTGAATAAAACAAAGTTCAATGCTTCCAAGCATGCGTCGACTTGATTCTGAGCATGCGCAGGTTTTGAACCGATGCTTTCTGTACTAACCATCGGTTTGGACCGATCGGGCAGCGGTCCATCGGTTCGATTTTAAAGCATGTTTTAAAATTTTGGACCGAAGGACAATAGACCGATGGGCTATACACACGGTCGGTTTGGACCGATGAAACTGAACCTCGGTCCATTCTCATCGGTTTTGTTCAACCGTGTGTGCGCGGCCTCAGAGGAACCTTTTTCTGCATCTCAGGTGCTAAAATTACAGGTGCAATATTATAATGAAGCAGTGCGCTCCACATTTAGACTGGAAAAACCCAGATAAGCGTTTTGCTTCTCCTAGGAAGTTTGAAGTGCTTTATCCTATGGAGGAGAAGTTTACCAAGAAGTGGAGTCTGCCTTCTGTGGATACATCGATTTCTTCTGTAAACAAAATTCTAACTTGTCCGGTGGACAATGCCCAGGTATTTAAAGATCCTTCTGAAAAAAGGTTGGAATCTTTACTAAAATCATGCTTCCTCCCGGCAGGCGCAGTAACCCAACCTGCTGCAGCAGCAGTGGGTATATGCCAGGTCTTAAAGGACCAGGTGAAACAGGGGGTGAAAGATCAGACTGCTGAACAGATCAAATTTTGGGGCCTTATGTTTTACAGTGGATGCCATTAGAGATTCTATCCAACAGGCATCTCGCCTCATGCTGCAGCTGGTGCTTATGCGCAGAATTCTTTGGCAAAAGCATTGGTCAGCAGAAGCTCCATGCAAAAAGCTTTTGGAAAGCTTCCCCTTCCATGGCGAACACCTCTTTGGGGAAGATTTGGAGAAATATATCCAAAAGATATCGAGTGGTAAAACTACCCTTTTACCAAAGAAAAAGAAAAACAAGCGTCCTTGTTTTAAGCTTTTTCTCTCCCCGGCTCCTGGTAGATCTAGCTCCAGCCAGTGGTGACGGCATTTTCAGCCAGCCATAAAAACTAAGGAAGACCAAGCCCAGAAAAACAAGAAGCAGTGGGGTTCAAAGGCTAGCAAGAAAAAACCCAAAACCTCTTCATGAAGGGGCGCCCCTGCTCGGCCAGGTGGGGGGACGACTTCGGCAGTTTTCAGCGGCATGGCAGACAGAAATCCAGGACAGATGGGTAGTATCCACAGTATCCCTAGGATACAAAATGGAATTTCGAGAAATCCCAGTTTCTCAATTCCGAAGCTCAAGGCTGTTCAAAAATCTACTAAAAAGAGTGTCCTTCTTCAAAGGATTGGATCACTTGCTGTCCCAAGGGGTGATCACAGAAGTACCCCTAAAGGAGCAAGGTTCAGGTTTTTGTTCAAATCTTTTTGTGATTCCAAAACCAAACGGAGACGTCAGACCCATCCTGGATCTAAGATCTCTAAATCAGTTTCTGAACATTCGCCATTTCCGAATGGAAACTATTCGATCAGTGGTCGCCTCCCTACAAGGCGGAGAATTCATGGCTTCAATAGACATCAAAGACGCATATTTACATGTGCCTATCTATCCTGCGCACCAAAGATTTTTAAGGTTCGCAGTAGAACATCGCCACTTCCAGTTTGTGGCTCTGCCATTTGGGGTGGCTACCGCCCCCCAGGTATTTACAGAGGTACTAGCCCCTCTGTTGGCAAATCTGAAGGTACAGGGCATAGCAGTAACGGCCTATCTAGACGATCTACTTGTGATAGATCAGTCAGTGGCAGGATTAGATCATGCTGTGCTCACCATAATAAAATACCTGGAACAGTTAGGATGGATTGTAAACCTACAAAAATCCTCTCTACAAGCCCAAAGAAGGGTAGGATATTTGGGCATGATCATAGACACAGCCCAAGGCAGGGTATTCCTGCCAGAACCAAAGATCAAGTCGCTAAAGGACCTGATCCACGAGGTCAAGGCAAAGAAAAAGCCGTCTATTCGCCTTTGCATGAGGCTACTAGGGAAGAACGTAGCCTCCTTCGAGGCTGTCCCTTACGCCCAGTTTCATTCGAGACTACTTCAAGGCAGTATCTTAGCTGCCTGGAACAGGAAGATCCAAGCTCTGGATCTACTCATGCGCCTGTCACCACAAGTGCGCCAAAGCTTCAGTTGGTGGTTAAAAACCAAGAACTTGCGGAAAGGAAAATCCTTTCTCCTAGTCACCTGGAAGGTGATGTCTACGGATGCCAGCCTAAGGGGCTGGGGAGCGGTGTTAGAAGAGGCTTCAGCCCAGGCAACCTGGGCCAAGACCGAAAGGAACCTGCCCATCAATATATTGGAGATGCGGGCAGTATACTTAGCCCTCAGAACCTGGACACACAAGTTACAGGGCCACCCGGTGCAGATTCAATCCGACAATGCTACTGCAGTAGCTCACATCAATCACCAGGAAGGTACCCGCAGTGAGGGCGCCCAGAAAGAGGTGAATCGGATTTAATCATGGACAGAAGAACATGTTCCTTGTCTTTCTGCAATCTTCATTCCAGGGGTAGAAAACTGGCAAGCAGACTATATGAGTGCCAGAAACTATTACCAGGAGAGTGGTTTCTCCACCCGATATCTTTCAGGCCATATGCCAGAGATGGGGGACCCCGGATGTAGACCTGCTAGCTTCCAGGTTCAACAAGAAGTTGGACAACTTTGTGTCCAGGATGAGAGATCCTCTGGCCTAAGGATCGAATGCTCTAATAATTCCGTGGAATCAGTTTTCACTGATCTAAGCATTTCCGCCGATTGCTCTCTTACAAAGGTTACTTTGCAGGATCAAGAATGAAAGAATTCCTGTAATCTTAGTGGCCCCAAATTGGCCCAGAAGATCCTGGTACACCGAAATCATAAAGATGGCGGTAGGAAAACCTTGGAAGCTTCCGCTTCGTCACGACCTTTACAAAATAGGGGATAGTTTTATTGCATTTTTATTTTTTTTATTTTTTTTACTACTAATGGCGGCGATCAGCGGTTTTTTTCATGACTGCGACATTATGGCGGACACTTCGGACAATTTTGACACATTTTTGGGACAATTGTCATTTTCACAGCAAAAAATGCATTTAAATTGCATTCTTTATTGTGAAAATGACAGTTGCAGTTTGGGAGTTAAACACAGGGGGCGCTGTAACATTTAGGGTTCAGTGTGTGTGTGTTTACAACAGTAGGGGGGTGTGGCTGTAGGATTGACATCATCGATTGAGTCTCCCTAATAAAAGGGATCACTCGATCGATGCGCCGCCATAGTGAAGCACGGGGAAGCCGTGTTTACACACGGCTCTCCCCGTTCTTCAGCTCCGGGGAGCGATCGCGACAGAGCGGCTATAAACGAATAGCCGCGCCGTCGTCCCGGATCGCTCCCCGAGGCTTGCCGACCGCCGCATGTACCGGGGGGGGGGACCCGATCGGACCCCCCACCCACGTCAAGCAGAGGACGTATAGGCAGGCCCAGATTAAGAACATCATGGGCCTGGTGCTGAGGATTTTGGTGGGGCCTTTTAGGCTGCATTCACACCTCCGCGACAAGTAACGCCGCGTACGCAGCGTATTTTGTCGCAAATAGTGTAACTTTTTTTTTACAAATCCTTCCTATTGCTTTGTATGGCCGAACGCCAATGCCGCCTGAAAAAAAGGGTCCGGGACTTTTTTTCATGCCGTAGGTGTATGGCGTCTATGAGATGTGAACCATCTCATAGACAGCAATGGGAATTCTCCCCTCCAGCGTCACGAGCGGCCGGCGTCGGGCGTTTTGTCGCGGAGGTGTGAATGGGGTGTAATAAATAATAAATAAATGTGTGGGAATGACATGAACGCAGCCCAGCCAAGGCAAGTGACCAAAGGCACAGAACCCAGAAGGAAGACCGGGTGAAGATGGAAGTGTCCAGGCCCCGCCTGATTCATCGCAGCACTGGAGGGCTCAGTCTGAAAATTTAAGTGTACACTAATGTGCTAATATGCTGTGCATACTTGTACATTGTGGCATAACCTACCCCAGGGCCTCTAAAAAGTAGTAATGTCAGGAAAGTTTACTACCGCTTTATTATCACAGGATCCTAGGAGCCTCTCATGGGGCCCCCTACTGACCCGGTGGACGGTGGCCCTTGGGCAGTGCCTAAGTGCACAGTTGCCAACATTTAAAAAATATTTTCAGGGCCACTTTTTTATATAAGTGCTATATTTAGAGTAGCTGAGATCCCCGATGTTCCTCTATACATCATAGTAGTAATCACAAAATTAAATGAGTACTAATAATGGGGCTGAACAAATATGAGAACTGAGATTTCCTTTAGTTGAACTAACAAAAGTGTGTCCATTCTAGAGCTGGTAACATTGAGGGTATTCAGTATAATTTTAAAGAACTGTTTTTGTGGGTAAGCGACATAGGGGAGGAGTATGGACGGTATATAAGTGGGAAGTATGTGCAGGTGAGGGAGAGGAATGTGGAGGGTCTAACAGTGGGCACTATGTACAGGAGAGGAGTACAAAGGGTACGGAAAAAAGCACTATGTACAGGAGAGGAGTGTGAAGGGTATGACAATGGGCAGTATGTACAGGAAGAGTGAGGGGGTATGACAGAGGGTAGTACGTACCAGAGAGAAGTGTGGATGGTATGATGGGGCAGTATGTATAGGAGAGGAGTGTGGAGGGTATGACAGTGGGCAGTATGTACAGGAGAGGAATGTAGACGGTATGATAGTGGGCTCTATGTATAGGAGAGGAGTGTGGAGGGTATGACAGTGAACACTATGTATAGGAGAGGAGTGTGGAGGGTATGACAGTGGGCACTATGTATAGGAGAGGAGTGTGGAGGGTATGACAGTGAGCAGTATGTACAGGAGAGGAGTGTGGAGGGTGCGACAGTGGGCACTAAGTACAGGAGAGAAGTGTAAGACAGCAGGCACTATGTACAGGAGAGGAGTGTGAAGGGTATGACAGTGGGCGCTATGTATAGGAGAGGAGTGTGGAGGGTATGACAGTGGGCACTATGTACAGGAGAGGATTGTGTAGGGTATGACAGTGGGTACTATGTATAGGAGAGAAGTGTGGAGAGTATGACAGTGGGCACTATGTACAGGAGAGGAGTGTGGAGAGTATGACAGTGAGCACTATGTACAGGAATGGAAGGATATTTAGGGACTGAGTAGTGATTAAGTGGGTCATACATGGATTGAAATTACGCCAATTATGCAGAGACCAGCCATAGTCAATCTATGTATGGGCTAGCTGGTTTTACACAAGTCACTCTATTAATCAACTTGAGTACAACCAGCCTGTTTTTTTTTTCTTAAAACAATCAGTGCTGCCAGCTAAAGTTAGCAACACTGATCATTGTACGCACTGGCAGAACACAATAACACTGCAGGAGTGATTCCCCCATCCACAGGTCAGCAGGTGAGAGGGTGTGTGGGGACAGGCTGGGGAGAGATACTAGTCAGTGGCTGGGTATTCACTGGTAGTATCAGAGCCAGATACACACAGGTTACATACGCCACGATCGTTAGAGCGAGAACAATAATTCTAGTACTAGACCTCCTCTGTAACTCTAAACATGTAACCTAAAAAAATGTAAAGCATCGCTTAGGATACCAAAAAAAATTGTGCTAACTTAACTAACTAACTGTTTTTTTAATGAATGAAACATTTTTTTCCAAAAAAACATGTTTGAAAAATTGCTGCGCAAATACCGTGCTAGAGCTGCACAATTAATCGTTAAAAAAATCTTGATCTCTATTCAACCCCCCTGATGATCTTCAATGCAGAGTTTGCTGATTCTTTCATATAACAAGTGGAGAGACTTTCAGCTGTCAAAAGAAAATATCTGGAGAGTCTGCCAAGTTTTTTTACAGGAAACATTGTAACTAACGCTTCCTTCTTAGATCAAAGGGATACACTTCTGTGTGTAAAGATAAAATCTGGGCAGTCTGCGAAGTTTGTAAACAAAATGAAACATTGTAACTAACTAACATTGTAACTAAATTTAACCACTTAAAGTCCAACACTTGTTTCTTAAGTTAAAAAGCAATATTATTTGCTAGAAAATTACTTGGAACTGCCAAACATTATATATATTTTAGCAGAGACTCTAGGGAATACAATGGCTATTGCTGCAATATTTTATGTCACACTGCATTTTCCCACTTCAATGAATAATAAAAACCATAAAAACAAAACAGTGAAGTTAGCCCATTTTTTTTTGTTTTGTTTTAATGTGAAAGATGATGTTACGCCGCAAGAATCGTGAGAGAATCGTGATCTATCTTCTAAGCAAAAAAATTGCAATTCTCATTTTAGCCAGAATTGTGCAGCTCTGTACCCTGCAACATAAAAAGTGCAAAGACCACCATAGAGTCATTTTCTAGCAAAAAACAAATGATGATTTTTACATGTAGTAGAGAAGTGTCAGAATTGGCCTGGGTGGCAAGGGGTTAATTACCATGAGTAATATACAAATAATTATTATAAGCCCTGTGATCCTATCAGTCTGCTGTAGTGTGTCAGCTTGTATTTATACTGGCCGCTCTGAATGTAGCTTCTGACAGGCTGTGCAAGCAGGCCCGTATCTCCGGAATCATAAATGATAGCCGTCCCATATTTTGACCAGTTGTGGGGTAGCTCTTCCCATGCCTACCCCCAAATGTGGGGTTTCTGTGACCTCTGGTCATCGAGCTACAACCCCCCAAATTCGATCTTAAAAAAAAAAAAAATTTTTTTTTTTTTTTTTTTTTTGGGCAAATGGGCCTATCTTGAAAAAGGGGCCTGGAGCTGCAGCTCCATCAGCCCCATTGTTAATCCGGCCCTGCGTATAGGTACGTTGATGTGCCTGTCCGTGCCATTCTGCTGACGTATATTTACATTTGGAGGTCGGCAAGTGGTTAATGCCAAAAAGCCAGCTCCCAGGCTTATTTACTATAGAGTCTGGAAAGCAGATGTTTCATGGTGTGAATCTAACAGATGGAATCCTCAAAGATATGACATATGTAGGCTTCTTGCCTTTTGCCAGCTAGGAGTGGATATGAAATTAGCCCTTAGTACCATTAAGGGTCAAATATCAGCTCTATCAGTCTTTTTTCAAAGACCGCTGGCATCTCATTCCCTAGTTCGGCCTTTTATTCAGGGGGTACTGTGGATCAATCCGCCAGTCAAATCTCCCTTATGCCCATGGGATCTGAATCTAGTATTATCAGTGTTGCAGAAGCAACCTTTTGAACTTATTCGCCATATTCTGCTGATTCTTTTAGGCTGGGTTCACACTACTACACTACTTTCATCCTACTTTGCTCTGCTACATTGGTCCTACATTTATCCTACATTGGTCCTACATCCATCCTACTTTCATGAACAGGATACTACTTTGGTCCGACTTCAATGATATTCAATGGGCCTGAAGTAGGATCAATGTAGGACCAAAAGTAGTACAGGGAGCATTTTCAAAGTCGGACCGACTTGTGTAGGACGCTACAAGACACTCTCATAGGGAAACATTGAACACAGAGCAAAGTAGGATGAAAGTAGTGTAGTAGTGTGAACCCAGCCTCAAGCAGGAAATTGGCCTTTTTGATTGCTATCTCTTCGGCTAGAAGAGTATCTGAATTAGCAGCGCTTTCTTATAAAAAGCCTTATTTAATTTGTTACCAGGACAAAATTGTTCTAAGGCCTCGTACACACGGCCGAGGAACTCGACGTGCCAAACACATCGAGTTCCTCGGCCAGTTCAGCACTGAAGCCGCCGAGGAGCTCGGCGGGCCGAGAGCTCCCATAGAACAACGAGGAAATAGAGAACATGTTCTCTATTTCCTCGCCGAGCTCCTCGTCGGCTTCCTTGGCCGAAAGTGTACACACGGCCGGGTTTCTCGGCAGAATTCAGCCAGAAACTCGGTCGGAAGCTGAATTCTGCCGAGGAAACTGGTCGTGTGTACGGGGCCTATGACCAAATCCAACCTTTTAATCAAAGGTGGTGTCGACATTTCAATTGAATCAAGATATTATTTTGCCTTCCTTTTTTCCGAATCCGCAGCAGAGGAAAAGTTATTGCATCTAGATGTAGTGAGACCAGTGAAGGCGTATCTGCAGGCAACCGCTCAGATACGTAAAACTGATGTTATGTTTATTTTGCCAGATGGTCCCAAGAAGGGACAAGCTGCATCAAAATCCACCATTGCGCGGTGGATTCGACAAGTAATTATTTAACACAACACATATATTATAAAACAATAATATATATTAAGCAACGCTCCTGAATAAAATTGATTAACTGATATATAACATAAAAAAGTCCAAAGTATTCAGAAAAAGATCCCAAAGATAGTCCGTGATTAAAGCAAAGAAAGTGGATCCTGCAGATCAAAGCCAGTCCTATCCTTCTGTTACTAACACCACCACTCGTGAGATAGGCAGGGGAAAACTCTTACCAGACAACGCTGGAATATGAGCGTTGTATAATCACAGCAATAGGTATCTCAAATACTTGGAATCCAATCCTCTCAAGCCAAAACTTGCATATAAGGGAAAAGACGAACAATGGCACATAGCATAATTCCATTAGATTTTTTAATGTTAAAATACCAAAAGATTGAAAATGCACTTACAATCTTTACATTTAAAACAGGCAATACATCACATTAGTGGCTCATCACGGTCTCAGATCATGGGCTATCAGGACGGCGTCCATCGCTTCCCTGCGTTTGTAAACCCCGACACACTAGCGCACACCTTTTTCTGCATCTCAGGTGCTAAAATTACAGGTGCAATATTATAATGAAGCAGTGCGCTCCACATTTAGACTGGAAAAACCCAGATAAGCGTTTTGCTTCTCCTAGGAAGTTTGAAGTGCTTTATCCTATGGAGGAGAAGTTTACCAAGAAGTGGAGTCTGCCTTCTGTGGATACATCGATTTCTTCTGTAAACAAAATTCTAACTTGTCCGGTGGACAATGCCCAGGTATTTAAAGATCCTTCTGAAAAAAGGTTGGAATCTTTACTAAAATCATGCTTCCTCCCGGCAGGCGCAGTAACCCAACTTGCTGCAGCAGCAGTGGGTATATGCCAGGTCTTAAAGGACCAGGTGAAACAGGGGGTGAAAGATCAGACTGCTGAACAGATCAAATTTTGGGGCCTTATGTTTTACAGTGGATGCCATTAGAGATTCTATCCAACAGGCATCTCGCCTCATGCTGCAGCTGGTGCTTATGCGCAGAATTCTTTGGCAAAAGCATTGGTCAGCAGAAGCTCCATGCAAAAAGCTTTTGGAAAGCTTCCCCTTCCATGGCGAACACCTCTTTGGGGAAGATTTGGAGAAATATATCCAAAAGATATCGAGTGGTAAAACTACCCTTTTACCAAAGAAAAAGAAAAACAAGCGTCCTTGTTTTAAGCTTTTTCTCTCCCCGGCTCCTGGTAGATCTAGCTCCAGCCAGTGGTGACGGCATTTTCAGCCAGCCATAAAAACTAAGGAAGACCAAGCCCAGAAAAACAAGAAGCAGTGGGGTTCAAAGGCTAGCAAGAAAAAACCCAAAACCTCTTCATGAAGGGGCGCCCCTGCTCGGCCAGGTGGGGGGACGACTTCGGCAGTTTTCAGCGGCATGGCAGACAGAAATCCAGGACAGATGGGTAGTATCCACAGTATCCCTAGGATACAAAATGGAATTTCGAGAAATCCCAGTTTCTCAATTCCGAAGCTCAAGGCTGTTCAAAAATCTACTAAAAAGAGTGTCCTTCTTCAAAGGATTGGATCACTTGCTGTCCCAAGGGGTGATCACAGAAGTACCCCTAAAGGAGCAAGGTTCAGGTTTTTGTTCAAATCTTTTTGTGATTCCAAAACCAAACGGAGACGTCAGACCCATCCTGGATCTAAGATCTCTAAATCAGTTTCTGAACATTCGCCATTTCCGAATGGAAACTATTCGATCAGTGGTCGCCTCCCTACAAGGCGGAGAATTCATGGCTTCAATAGACATCAAAGACGCATATTTACATGTGCCTATCTATCCTGCGCACCAAAGATTTTTAAGGTTCGCGGTAGAACATCGCCACTTCCAGTTTGTGGCTCTGCCATTTGGGGTGGCTACCGCCCCCCTGGTATTTACAGAGGTACTAGCCCCTCTGTTGGCAAATCTGAAGGTACAGGGCATAGCAGTAACGGCCTATCTAGACGATCTACTTGTGATAGATCAGTCAGTGGCAGGATTAGATCATGCTGTGCTCACCATAATAAAATACCTGGAACAGTTAGGATGGATTGTATACCTACAAAAATCCTCTCTACAAGCCCAAAGAAGGGTAGGATATTTGGGCATGATCATAGACACAGCCCAAGGCAGGGTATTCCTGCCAGAACCAAAGATCAAGTCGCTAAAGGACCTGATCCACAAGGTCAAGGCAAAGAAAAAGCCGTCTATTCGCCTTTGCATGAGGCTACTAGGGAAGAACGTAGCCTCCTTCGAGGCTGTCCCTTACGCCCAGTTTCATTCGAGACTACTTCAAGGCAGTATCTTAGCTGCCTGGAACAGGAAGATCCAAGCTCTGGATCTACTCATGCGCCTGTCACCACAAGTGCGCCAAAGCTTCAGTTGGTGGTTAAAAACCAAGAACTTGCGGAAAGGAAAATCCTTTCTCCTAGTCACCTGGAAGGTGATGTCTACGGATGCCAGCCTAAGGGGCTGGGGAGCGGTGTTAGAAGAGGCTTCAGCCTAGGCAACCTGGGCCAAGACCGAAAGGAACCTGCCCATCAATATATTGGAGATGCGGGCAGTATACTTAGCCCTCAGAACCTGGACACACAAGTTACAGGGCCACCCGGTGCAGATTCAATCCGACAATGCTACTGCAGTAGCTCACATCAATCACCAGGAAGGTACCCGCAGTGAGGGCGCCCAGAAAGAGGTGAATCGGATTTAATCATGGACAGAAGAACATGTTCCTTGTCTTTCTGCAATCTTCATTCCAGGGGTAGAAAACTGGCAAGCAGACTATATGAGTGCCAGAAACTATTACCAGGAGAGTGGTTTCTCCACCCGATATCTTTCAGGCCATATGCCAGAGATGGGGGACCCCGGATGTAGACCTGCTAGCTTCCAGGTTCAACAAGAAGTTGGACAACTTTGTGTCCAGGATGAGAGATCCTCTGGCCTAAGGATCGAATGCTCTAATAATTCCGTAGAATCAGTTTTCACTGATCTAAGCATTTCCGCCGATTGCTCTCTTACAAAGGTTACTTTGCAGGATCAAGAATGAAAGAATTCCTGTAATCTTAGTGGCCCCAAATTGGCCCAGAAGATCCTGGTACACCGAAATCATAAAGATGGCGGTAGGAAAACCTTGGAAGCTTCCGCTTCGTCACGACCTGCTGTCGCAAGGTCCAGTGTTCCATCCTTCCTTACAAAAGCTAAATTTGACGGTTTGGCTTCTAAAACAAACATTCTGAAGAAACAAGTGATCTCAGGTCCAGTGCTTTCTACACTTATTAACCACTTAAGCCCCAGACCAATATGCTGCCTAAAGACCCAAGGGGTTTTTACAGTTCGGGACTGCGTCGCTTTAACAGACAATTGCGCGGTCGTGCGACGTGGCTCCCAAACAAAATTGGCGTCCTTTTTCCCCCACAAATAGAGCTTTCTTTTGGTGGTATTTGATCACCTCTGCGGTTTTTATTTTTTGCGCTATAAACAAAAATAGAGTGACAATTTTGAAAAAAATTCAATATTTTTTACTTTTTGCTATAATAAATATCCCCCCAAAACATATATAAATTTTTTTTTTCCTCAGTTTAGGCCCATACGTATTCTTCTACCTATTTTTGGTAAAAAAAATCGCAATAATCGTTTATCGGTTGGTTTGTGCAAAATTTATAGCGTTTACAAAATAGGGGATAGTTTTATTGCATTTTTATTTTTTTTATTTTTTTTACTACTAATGGCGGCGATCAGCGGTTTTTTTCATGACTGCGACATTATGGCGGACACTTCGGACAATTTTGACACATTTTTGGGACAATTGTCATTTTCACAGCAAAAAATGCATTTAAATTGCATTCTTTATTGTGAAAATGACAGTTGCAGTTTGGGAGTTAAACACAGGGGGCGCTGTAACATTTAGGGTTCAGTGTGTGTGTGTTTACAACAGTAGGGGGGTGTGGCTGTAGGATTGACATCATCGATTGAGTCTCCCTAATAAAAGGGATCACTCGATCGATGCGCCGCCATAGTGAAGCACGGGGAAGCCGTGTTTACACACGGCTCTCCCCGTTCTTCAGCTCCGGGGAGCGATCGCGACAGAGCGGCTATAAACGAATAGCCGCGCCGTCGTCCCGGATCGCTCCCCGAGGCTTGCCGACCGCCGCATGTACCGGGGGGGGGGGGGTCCCGATCGGACCCCCCACCCACGTCAAGCAGAGGACGTATAGGTACGTTGATGTGCCTGTCCAGCGATGGACTGGCCATCGGGAGTACCGGGAGAATCCCGGTGGGCCGATCGGATAATTGGGCCGGCTGTCAATCACTGTCATTTTCATTTACATTGCTTTAAGAGATACCCGGCGTCGGCAGCGCCGTCATCAGCCAATAACCGGCGTCCATCAAGCTGCGCTGGCCTGCCACTTCCCTCCGGCTCCGCCTCCTCCTATGTTTAGAGCGGCCTTGATCACCTCCCAGCGGCGTGACGTATCTCAGGGGTCACACTCACGGCCATATGCGGGAGGGGATGGGAGGAGCCGAGCACGAGGAGAGAGGCCGTTCAAGATACAAGAGGAGGCGGAGCCAGCGCCGCCGAGGAGGAATGACTCGAGTACAGTACGCTTCAGTGCCACCACCACCGCACCATTCCGGCAGCAAGTAAGGTTAACAAGTGCTTAGTTACCTATTGGCTATTAACTAATGCCTTAGTTAGCATCGGATGTATGCAGATTATGATCTGTGACTGTGATGACTGCCATTCTTTTTTTTAATATGCATCATGGGGGGGGGGGGGGAGAGGGGGAGGGAAATGTACTGTCTGCCTCCCACTACTGGACAAGTGGGTGGCAGACAGTTCATTTCCCTCCCCCCCCCCCCCCCCCCCCACCGCCCCGCCATGCTGCATATTAAAAAAATCAGAATGACAGTTACAGTTGTCACATGGGTGTACTTTCAAAGGAAGATTACCAACTTGATCTTTACAGAGATGGTTTAAATGGAGTGGAGCAACCCTGCGATACTATATACTGTTACACTGGGTTCAGCCATGAACGCAGTCTCTGACCATCTCCTGTAGTATGTCTGCAGTCTCTGATCATCTCCTGTAGTATGTCTGCAGTCTCTGATCATCTCCTGTAGTATGTCAGCAGTCTCTGACCATCTCCTGTAGTATGTCCGCAGTCTCTGACCATCTCCTGTAGTATGTCCGCAGTCTCTGACCATCTCCTGTAGTATGTCCGCAGTCTCTGACCATCTCCTGTAGTATGTCCGCAGTCTCTGACCATCTCCTGTAGTATGTCCGCAGTCTCTGATCATCCCCTGTATTATGTCTGCAGTCTCTGACCAGTTCCTGTAGTATGTCTGCAGTCTCTGACCATCTCCTGTAGTATGTCCGCAGTCTCTGACCATCTCCTGTAGTATGTCCGCAGTCTCTGATCATCTCCTGTAGTATGTCCGCAGTCTCTGACCATCTCCTGTAGTATGTCCGCAGTCTCTGACCATCTCCTGTAGTATGTCCGCAGTCTCTGATCATCTCCTGTAGTATGTCTGCAGTCTCTGACCATCTCCTGTAGTATGTCCGCAGTCTCTGATCATCACCTGTATTATGTCTGCAGTCTCTGACCATCTCCTGTAGTATGTCTGCAGTCTCTGATCATCTCCTGTAGTATGTCCGCAGTCTCTGATCATCTCCTGTAGTATGTCCGCAGTCTCTGATCATCTCCTGTAGTATGTCCGCAGTCTCTGACCATCTCCTGTACTATGTCTGCAGTCTCTGATCATCTCCTGTACCGTGTCTAGTTTATAAACTGTTTTTGTGCGTGTTCGCAAAATTAAAGTGGGCCAGTCTGGATGAAGTCCAGGGCCAAATTTTTGTCCCAGTCCATCCCTGTGCCTGTCCGTGCCATTCTGCTGACGTATATTTACATGAGGAGGTCGGCAAGTGGTTAATGCCAAAAAGCCAGCTCCCAGGCTTATTTACTATTGAGTCTGGATGTGATTCTATTGATTCATGGTGTGAATCTAACAGATGGAATCCTCAAAGATATGACATATGTAGGCTTCTTGCCTTTTGCCAGCTAGGAGTGGATATGAAATTAGCCCTTAGTACCATTAAGGGTCAAATATCAGCTCTATCAGTCTTTTTTCAAAGACCGCTGGCATCTCATTCCCTAGTTCGGCCTTTTATTCAGGGGGTACTGTGGATCAATCCGCCAGTCAAATCTCCCTTATGCCCATGGGATCTGAATCTAGTATTATCAGTGTTGCAGAAGCAACCTTTTGAACTTATTCGCCATATTCTGCTGATTCTTTTAGGCTGGGTTCACACTACTACACTACTTTCATCCTACTTTGCTCTGCTACATTGGTCCTACATTTATCCTACATTGGTCCTACATCCATCCTACTTTCATGAACAGGATACTACTTTGGTCCGACTTCAATGATATTCAATGGGCCTGAAGTAGGATCAATGTAGGACCAAAAGTAGTACAGGGAGCATTTTCAAAGTCGGACCGACTTGTGTAGGACGCTACAAGACACTCTCATAGGGAAACATTGAACACAGAGCAAAGTAGGATGAAAGTAGTGTAGTAGTGTGAACCCAGCCTCAAGCAGGAAATTGGCCTTTTTGATTGCTATCTCTTCGGCTAGAAGAGTATCTGAATTAGCAGCGCTTTCTTATAAAAAGCCTTATTTAATTTGTTACCAGGACAAAATTGTTCTAAGGCCTCGTACACACGGCCGAGGAACTCGACGTGCCAAACACATCGAGTTCCTCGGCCAGTTCAGCACTGAAGCCGCCGAGGAGCTCGGCGGGCCGAGAGCTCCCATAGAACAACGAGGAAATAGAGAACATGTTCTCTATTTCCTCGCCGAGCTCCTCGTCGGCTTCTTCGGCCGAAAGTGTACACACGGCCGGGTTTCTCGGCAGAATTCAGCCAGAAACTCGGTCGGAAGCTGAATTCTGCCGAGGAAACTGGTCGTGTGTACGGGGCCTATGACCAAATCCAACCTTTTAATCAAAGGTGGTGTCGACATTTCAATTGAATCAAGATATTATTTTGCCTTCCTTTTTTCCGAATCCGCAGCAGAGGAAAAGTTATTGCATCTAGATGTAGTGAGACCAGTGAAGGCGTATCTGCAGGCAACCGCTCAGATACGTAAAACTGATGTTATGTTTATTTTGCCAGATGGTCCCAAGAAGGGACAAGCTGCATCAAAATCCACCATTGCGCGGTGGATTCGACAAGTAATTATTTAACACAACACATATATTATAAAACAATAATATATATTAAGCAACGCTCCTGAATAAAATTGATTAACTGATATATAACATAAAAAAGTCCAAAGTATTCAGAAAAAGATCCCAAAGATAGTCCGTGATTAAAGCAAAGAAAGTGGATCCTGCAGATCAAAGCCAGTCCTATCCTTCTGTTACTAACACCACCACTCGTGAGATAGGCAGGGGAAAACTCTTACCAGACAACGCTGGAATATGAGCGTTGTATAATCACAGCAATAGGTATCTCAAATACTTGGAATCCAATCCTCTCAAGCCAAAACTTGCATATAAGGGAAAAGACGAACAATGGCACATAGCATAATTCCATTAGATTTTTTAATGTTAAAATACCAAAAGATTGAAAATGCACTTACAATCTTTACATTTAAAACAGGCAATACATCACATTAGTGGCTCATCACGGTCTCAGATCATGGGCTATCAGGACGGCGTCCATCGCTTCCCTCCGTTTGTAAACCCCGACACACTAGCGCACGCCAGTGCTGATTGGTGTGATGACGTCACTTGATTCAAAGTCGCTCTATCCAACCAATACGCGTTTCGTCATTTACTTGACATCATCTGTGGGTGTGGATATACGACTGCACACATCTTATTTATATACTGCTCCTCTTACAGCTGATTGGTCTAATACAAGGCGGATTTGACTTGACACCCACCCTGATAGCTCATCACTAATTAGCCTATAGCCTAGGTAACAGTATAAGCGTTCTCAGCCCCCTATCGGAAACCTGGAAACCCTGCTTTCTACCCATTTAAAGCAGGGCTAATCATATGGAATAATAAAAATAACTTGTTATTAGTACGCACACATTTTGCAATATCATTAAAGTGCTGAGTAAAGGTAAACAGATATAATACAAGCTAAAAACCCTACGTCTATAAAATATATGTGTGTATAAATATGCACACCTATATAATGATTACAAAACAAACCCCTTATACATCATAATCACGAAATCTATATGATGGCTGATAAAATATAGTATACCTACAAAAGACATTATAAAATGTCATTATTAGAAAAAATATATATATATATATTAGGGCTGCGGAAATTAACGATTAATTGTTCGATTAATCGTTAATTTCTTTGATCGACTAAAATTATTTTGATCGACGAACCGCGGAGTGAGCTCCGCGGTCTCGCCGATAGGAAAGGCCGCGGCTTCGGCCTAGCTCCGGAGCCATCTTGGTCCACCCGGCGGCAACCAAGTAGCGGCGCGCTGACATCATCATCACCCGCCCGCCCTGCTTGTATTATGTTCCCGCGCACACGTGTCCATCAGCCTCTCTGCCGACGGGTCTGCCTGATGTAGGTAAGAGAGGACAACAAACCATTCTTTATATTAAAGCATGGGGGCATATGTGTTTATGTAAAGCATGGGGGCAGATGTGTATAAGACTATAAGCATGGGGGCAGATGTGTATAAGCATGGGGGCAGATGTGTATAAGCATGGGGGCAGATGTGTATAAGCATGGGGGCAGATGTGTATAAGCATGGGGGCAGATGTGTATAAGCATGGGGGCAGATGTGTGTATATAAAAGCATGGGGGCAGATGTGTGTGTATAAAAGCATGGGGGCAGATGTGTGTGTATAAAAGCATGGGGGCAGATGTGTGTGTATAAAAGCATGGGGGCAGATGTGTGTATATAAAAGCATGGGGGCAGATGTGTGTATATAAAAGCATGGGGGCAGATGTGTGTATATAAAAGCATGGGGGCCGATGTGTGTATATAAAAGCATGGGGGCAGATGCTGTAATATACACATCTGCCCCCATACTGCAAGAATATACACATCTGCCCCCATGCTGTAATGTACACATGGGGGCAGATGTGTATATTCTTGCAGTATGGGAGGCAGATGTGTATATTACAGCATGGGGGCAGATGTGTATTTTACAGTATGGGGGGCAGATGTGTATATTACAGTATGGGGGGCAGATGTGTATATTACAGTATGGGGGGCAGATGTGTATATTACAGTATGGGGGGCAGATGTGTATATTCTTGCAGTATGGGGGGGATATATGGATATTACAGTATGGGGGGGGAGAGATGTGGATATTACGGTTTGGGGGCAGATGTGGATATTACGGTATGGGGGGGGAAGTCATTGATTGTGGAAACTAACTAGTGTCGAGTGATTGTATATAGTGTATACCACATTTACCACTGACTAATGCAGAGTTGCAATGCAAGGAGATCAGCTAAAAGTAGTTGTATCTGTATGTGCGTTAATTAATCGAAATTAGTCGATTAATCGATTAAAAAAAAAAAAGATTAATCGAACACAAAAATTTTAATCAGTAGCAGCCCTAATATATATATATCTGTAATAAACATTGATAATCGCTAATATAACAGTTTGGGCCAGATTCACATAGATCGGCGCACCTTTATACCGGCGTAGCACATCTCATACGCGCTACGCCGACGTAACTCTGATGCCTCGTACACACGGGCAAACATGTACGATGAAAACGGTCCGCCGGACCGTTTTCAGCGGACATGCCCACCCGGAGATTTCTGTATGGTGGCTGTACACACCATCATACAGAAATCCGCGCGTACACGATACGCGGTGACGAGGCCGCGCCGTCGCCGCGACGATGACGCGGCGACGTGCGCGGCCCTGGAAGTTCAATGCTTCCACGCATGCGTCGAAGTCATTCGACGCATGCGAGGGATGGCGGCCGCTCGGACATGTACGGTAAGTCTGTACAGACGACCGAACATGTCCGACGGACAGGATTCCAGCGAGCATGTTTCTAAGCAAGTTTAGAAACATTTGCCCGCTCGAAAACGGTCTGGCGGGCAAATGTACGCTGGAATCCTGTCCGATCGGCCGTACACACGACCGAACATGTCTGCTGAAACTGGTCCGTGGACCAGTTTCAGCAGACATGTTCGGTCGTGTGTACGGGGCCTTAGAGGTAAGTACAGTATTCACAAAGCACTAGCTCCCAACGTTGCGCCGGCGTAACGTAATTTCGTAGGCGTAAGCCGGCGTAAGTGGAAGTGGGTGTGACCTTATGCAAATGATGATCCGAGCTTGGAGCAGTGTTTTACGCCTGGCGTATCATGAACGGAGCATGCGCAGTGACGTGGATGTATGATCACTCCCATGTGCGCATGCTCACAACTACGCCGGTGCAACTTCCTGGGATACGCCGGCCCACCGGCATACACTGAACGCATAAATACGCCCAGACATGCGCCGTCCGGCACAAAAGTACATCCTGCTTTTTCCCCCCCTGAAGCAAGGTACTTTTGCAGAGCGATGGCGGCTGCTGGAAATACAGGCAAGGAGAGGAGGAAGAAAAACTTTTCCAAGGAGGAGAAGGTTATCATTATTGCAGGGATAGCCAAACATGATAAATACCTTCATGGTGCCCTCAGTTCCCAGACCAGCAAGGCACGGAAGAAGGAGATCCTGGGGGAGCTCAGCCTGCAGTCCAGTGCCGTGGGGAATGCGATCAGGACCCCAGAGGATGTGCAAAAGAAAATAAATGACCTAAGACGTCAGGTCCGTGAGAAGCTGGCCCTTATAAGGAAGCATGCCAGGGGCACGGGAGGAGGACCAGCCTTATCGCTGCGGTTGACACCTGAGGAGGAGATAATTGCTGAATGTTGTTGTGAGCAGGTGGAGGGCATGGAGGGATTTGACTCCGGTGACCAGTCCTTGAGGTCAGGTAAGTGTGTTTTAGCTCCTATACGGTGTGTAGCATGTGAGGGGGTGGAAGGGAATATGTGACAAGTGTGTGGGTCCACTAACATGTGGGAAGGTTTTGTGTCATCCACAGATGTGCTGGAGGGAGATGAGGCCGTCGTTGGCTGCTGGGCGACCCACGCCATCCAGGGATGAGAGTGCCCACACCTCACCTCTTGAGGAAGTAGAGGAGGAGCACGGGAACCTGGAGGAAGTGGTCTACCTCGTTGAGGAGGCTCCCATCATCCCTGGACCCTCCCAACCCTCCTCCCCCATACACTGAACGCATAAATACGCCCAGACATGCGCCGTCCGGCACAAAAGTACATCCTGCTTTTTCCCCCCCTGAAGCAAGGTACTTTTGCAGAGCGATGGCGGCTGCTGGAAATACAGGCAAGGAGAGGAGGAAGAAAAACTTTTCCAAGGAGGAGAAGGCTATCATTATTGCAGGGATAGCCAAACATGATAAATACCTTCATGGTGCCCTCAGTTCCCAGACCAGAAAGGCACGGAAGAAGGAGATCCTGGGGGAGCTCAGCCTGCAGTCCAGTGCCGTGGGGAATGCGATCAGGACCCCAGAGGATGTGCAAAAGAAAATAAATGACCTAAGACGTCAGGTCCGTGAGAAGCTGGCCCTTATAAGGAAGCATGCCAGGGGCACGGGAGGAGGACCAGCCTTATCGCTGCGGTTGACACCTGAGGAGGAGATAATTGTTGAATGTTGTTGTGAGCAGGTGGAGGGCATGGAGGGATTTGACTCCGGTGACCAGTCCTTGAGGTCAGGTAAGTGTGTTTTAGCTCCTATACGGTGTGTAGCATGTGAGGGGGTGGAAGGGAATATGTGACAAGTGTGTGGGTCCACTAACATGTGGGAAGGTTTTGTGTCATCCACAGATGTGCTGGAGGGAGATGAGGCCGTCGTTGGCTGCTGGGCGACCCACGCCATCCAGGGATGAGAGTGCCCACACCTCACCTCTTGAGGAAGTAGAGGAGGAGCACGGGAACCTGGAGGAAGTGGTCTACCTCGTTGAGGAGGCTCCCATCATCCCTGGACCCTCCCAACCCTCCTCCCCCATCATGGGAAGACCCTCACCCTCCTCCCCCATCAGGGAAAGACCCTCACCATCCTCCACCATCAGAGTAAGCCCCTCACCCTCTTCCACCATCAGGGGAAGCTCCTCAAGGGCCTCCCCATATACACGGCCCCAAGCCTCTCCTGCCCCCAGGAAGGCCACCCACAAAACCAGGGGTGTTCCTGAAGCGATACAGGAAAATCTGGCCAGGGATAAGGCCCGCCAGACCCGACATATGGATGCTGTTGCCCGGGACATGCGGCATGTCGCAGACAGCCTGGCATCCGCAGCACAGATTCCCGACAGTCTGCAGGATATCAGTGGGAACTGTGCAGCTGTGGTGACCTGCGTTGCTGAACTGCAGGCCACGACATCACGCCTCATGACAGAGGTGAAGAGCCTGACAGTGGCTGTAAAGGCCAATAGTGCTGCCATCGCGGCGGAGGGGATGCATAGGAGGCGCCACCAGCAGCAAACCACCACCCGCCAGCTGCGGATGCAGGCTGAGACCAACGCGGTGCTCACCTGCATTGCCCTGGCGTTGGAGGGCACGCAGCCAGCACCTGGCAGACCTCCTGATGCCCCCCCCACCTGAGGCTCCCCCCAGGCAACTGAGGGGCCGGGGCACCAGGCATAGCCCACGCCAGAGTAATTGATTGCCTTTTTTGTTTCTTTATTTATGCTCTGGTGAAGAGCCTTTTATTTAATTTATGCTCTGGTGAAGCGCCTTTTTTTTATTTATGCTCTTTATCTATGGACTTCTGAAAATTTTGAATTTCCGAATTTTCGGATTTCCGAATTTCCGAATATTCGTATTTGCGAATTTTTTAATTTCCAAATTTCGGAAATTCGGATTTTCGGAAATTCGGACATGCGAAAATTTTTCGGGTTTTAGAATTTTCGAAATTCCGAAATTTAGATTTTTTTAATTTTCGAATTTTTTCATTTTCGAAATTCGGAATTTTTAAATGTTCGAATTTTTCAATTTTCTAATTTTTCAACTTTCGAATTTTTCAATTTTCAATTTTTCGGATTTTTCAATTTTCGAATTTTTAAATTTTCGAATTTTTCGATTTTCGAATTTTCAAATTTTCGAATATTCGAATTTTCAAATTTTCGAATTTTTAAATTTTCGAAATTTCGATTTTTTTAATTTTTCAATTTTGGAAATTTCGAATTTCGAATTTTCGGATTTCCAAAAATTTTTAATTCTAAAAAGAAAAAATTCGGAAATGAAAAATTCGAAAATACGAAAATTTTTAAAATTTGAGGATGTAGAGGAGGAGCACGGGAACCTGGAGGAAGTGGTCTACCTCGTTGAAGAGGCTCCCATCATCTCTGGACCCTCCCAACCCTCCTCCCCCATCATGGGAAGACCCTCACCCTCCTCCACCATCAGGGAAAGACCCTCACCATCCTCCACCATCAGAGTAAGCCCCTCACCCTCTTCCACCATCAGGGGAAGCTCCTCAAGGGCCTCCCCATATACACGGCCCCAAGCCTCTCCTGCCCCCAGGAAGGCCACCCACAAAACCAGGGGTGTTCCTGAAGCGATACAGGAAAATCTGGCCAGGGATAAGGCCCGCCAGACCCGACATATGGATGCTGTTGCCCGGGACATGCGGCATGTCGCAGACAGCCTGGCATCCGCAGCACAGATTCCCAACAGTCTGCAGGATATCAGTGGGAACTGTGCAGCTGTGGTGACCTGCGTTGCTGAACTGCAGGCCACGACATCACGCCTCATGACAGAGGTGAAGAGCCTGACAGTGGCTGTAAAGGCCAATAGTGCTGCCATCGCGGCGGAGGGGATGCATAGGAGGCGCCACCAGCAGCAAACCACCACCCACCAGCTGCGGATGCAGGCTGAGACCAACGCGGTGCTCACCTGCATTGCCCTGGCGTTGGAGGGCACGCAGCCAGCACCTGGCAGACCTCCTGATGCCCCCCCCACCTGAGGCTCCCCCCAGGCAACTGAGGGGCCGGGGCACCAGGCATAGCCCATGCCAGGGTAATTGATTGCCTTTTTTGTTTCTTTATTTATGCTCTGGTGAAGAGCCTTTTATTTTATTTATGCTCTGGTGAAGCGCCTTTTTTTTATTTATGCTCTTTATCTATGGACTTCTGAAAATTTTGAATTTCCGAAATTTTCGTATTTCCGATTTTCGGATTTTCGGAAATTCGGAAATGCGAAAATTTTTCGGGTTTTAGAATTTTCGAAATTCCGAAATTTAGATTTTTTTAATTGTCGAATTTTTTCATTTTCGAAATTCGGAATTTTTAAATGTTCGAATTTTTCAATTTTCGAATTTTTCAATTTTCGAATTTCGAATTTTTCAATTTTCGAATTTCGAATTTTTCGATTTTCGAATTTTTCGATTTTGGAGATTTCGAATTTCGAATTTTCGGATTTCCAAAAATTCGAAATTCTAAAAAGAAAAAATTCGAAAATGAAAAATTCAAAAATACGAAAATTTTGAAAATTCCAAATTTCGAAAATTCGAAAATTATAAAAAAATTGAAAGTTCGAAATTCTAAAGTTCGAAAATTTTGAATTTCCGAATTTTCGGATTTCCGAATTTCCGAATATTCGTATTTGCGAATTTTTTAATTTCCAAATTTCGGAAATTCGGATTTTCGGAAATTCGGACATGCGAAAATTTTTCGATTTTGGAGATTTCGAATTTCGAATTTTCGGATTTCCAAAAATTCGAAATTCTAAAAAGAAAAAATTCGAAAATTCGAAAATGAAAAATTCAAAAATACGAAAATTTTGAAAATTCCAAATTTCGAAAATCCGAAATTCGGACATGCGAAAATTTTTCGGGTTTTAGAATTTTCGAAATTCCGAAATTTAGATTTTTTTAATTTTCGAATTTTTTCATTTTCGAAATTCGGAATTTTTAAATGTTCGAATTTTTCAATTTTCGAATTTTTCAATTTTCGAATTTTTCAATTTTCGAATTTCGAATTTTTCAATTTTCAATTTTCGAATTTTGAATTTTTAAATTTTTGAATTTTTCAATTTTTGAATTTTTAAATTTTTGGTTTCAAATATTTAAATTTTCGAATTTTGAATTTTTAAATTTCAGAATTTTCGTATTTCCGAATTTCGAAAATTCGAAACTTTAAAATTCTCAATGTTTGAATTTTCGAATTTTTCAAATTTCGAATTTTCGTATTTCCGAATTTTCGTATTTCCGAATTTTTCTAATTTCCAGAATTTCCGAAAAAATAAAAAAAATTTGGCGCTTTCCGATAAATAAACTGAGGTAAAAATGTTCTCAATGTCTTTATATTGAGTATGGAAATTAGATAAAAAAAACACTCCTGCTTACAATTGACAGGGTGATCATTATTAGTGAGACACAAGTCTCTTGGGGCCTCTACCAATTCTCTTACAATTTTATCCAGATTTTTCTCACTGTACCTTTTTTGTATAAATCTCTCTTTTATGACTTTAGAATGAGTAATAAAATCATCATCGGTAGTGCAACTGCGTTTCACTCTCATCAACTGAACTTTTGGTATATTTCTTAACCAGTTTGGATGGTGTCCACTGGTCAATGGCAAATAACTATTTCTATCAGTTGGTTTAAAGTAAATAGTTGTAACCAAAGATGTACCCTGTAATCTAACATCAACATCCAGGAAGTGAATATGTTCATTGCTGAACTCATATTCTAATTTAATATTATTTTTATTACTATTCAATTCATCCAAGAATTCTAGCAGAGATGACTCGCTTCCTTCCCATATGAAGAATAGGTCATCAATAATAAATCTATATATATAAAACTCAACGTGTGTGTGTATGTATGTTCCAGCATCACGTCCAAACGGCTAAAGATATTAACATGAAACTTGGCACACATGTTACTTATATGTCAGCAACAAACATAGGATAGGTGGTTTAACCCTTACCCACCCCCATTTGCCATGGTCGGGGTTTTTCTTTAAAGTCCCATTCAACTCTATGGGAAATACATGTTCCAGCATCACGTCCAAATGGCTAAAGATATTAACATGAAACTTGGCACACATGTTACTTATATGTCAGCAACAAACATAGGATAGGTGGTTTAACCTTTACCCACCCCCATTTGCCATGGTCGGGGTTTTCCTTTAAAGTCCCATTCAACTCTATGGGAAATACATGTTACTTCATAACTTCCAAACGGCTGTAGATATTTCGATAACACTTGGTCACATGTTACTTATATGTCCACTTAAACTATAGGATAGTTAATTTATCCCTTAACTACCCCCATTTGTGAGGGTCGGGGTTTTTGTTTAAAGTCCCATGCAAATCAATGGGAAATGTATGTTCCCACATAACTTCTGTACGCCTGGAGATATTTCAATAATACCTGGTACACATATTACTTATATGCCAAATAAAAATATATGACAGTTAAATTAACCCTTACCTACACCCAACAAACATAGGATAGGTGGTTTAACCCTTACCCACCCCCATGTGCCATGGTCAGGGTTTTCCTTTAAAGTCCCATTCAACTCTATGGGAAATACATGTTACTTCATAACTTCCAAACGGCTGTAGATATTTCGATAACACTTGGTCACATGTTACTTATATGTCCACTTAAACTATAGGATAGTTAATTTATCCCTTAACTACCCCCATTTGTGAGGGTCGGGGTTTTTGTTTAAAGTCCCATGCAAATCAATGGGAAATGTATGTTCCCACATAACTTCTGTACGCCTGGAGATATTTCAATAATACCTGGTACACATATTACTTATATGCCAAATAAAAATATATGACAGTTAAATTAACCCTTACCTACACCCTTATATAAAAGATGGGTATATTTATATTACTATGATTTTCCTCCCCAAAAGGTTAAGATAGGAAGACCGGGCAACGCCGGGTATTCAGCTAGTCTCCTATAAAATATTATTTGCAAATACCGATTTGGCCTCCCACTCCCCCATGAACAAATTAGCGATGCTGGGAGCATATCTAGCTCCCATCGCTACTCCCCTCTTCTGAGAATAAAATCCATGATTGTACCAGAAGTAGTTGTGGGATAAGCAAAAATCCAAGGACTGGCCAAGAAAAACTTTTTGTTCATGTGGGAGATCATCACGTTGACTTAACGCCCAATTGAGTCCTAGCAGTACATCATTATGTTGAATGATAGTATATAATGATGACACATCTGCTGTTACCAGATATATATTAGTCTTCCCCGTTAGGTCAATATCGTTAATCAGTTGTAAAAAAACACTTAGTGTCCTTTAAATAGGCTTTGGTCTTTAATACGCTGGCTTGGAGAAAAGTGTCCAAATATTGGCCTATTTTAGCTGTTACAGAGCCTATGCTATTAACGATAGGACGAGCCGGGGGCCTGACGGAATCTTTATGCACTTTGGATAGTGTATAAATAGTGGGCACTCTACAAAAACTGGGTGAAAGATATTTGTGTTCTTTTTTAGTGAGAACTCTTTTCTCCTTCCCCATATCCACTAGTTTTTGTAAATCTGCATGATATGCATTGGTGGGGTTATTCTTTAATTTAACATAAGTCATTTCCTCAGACAGCATATAAGCAAGTTGGGTGTCATAATAGGATTTATCCAATATGACAACCCCACCCCCTTTATCTGCTGGTCGTATAATTATGTTTTTTCTTTCTTGTAGTGACTCAATACCTTCTTGGATATGTAAAGGGTTAATATTCTTTTTAATACCCACTTTATCCAAATCCTTCAAAACCACATTTTTAAATACCTCCACATGTTGATTAGAGGAATTTGGGGGGTTAAACAAAGACCTGTTTTAAAAAAAAAACGTCTACCACTATGATATTGGTATTGGCTGGATAATTACTACTTGGACCACTATTTAGATTTTTTTTTTTATATTTTCGTATATAATTGTGAATATCCATATAGACGTCAAATTTGTTGAGCGATTTCTTAGGGGCACATTTAAGGCCTAAATTTAAAATATTTAATTCCTTATGGGTAAGTTTAGTAGAGCTCAAATTGCATATTCCAGTTATTCCATCCTTCTTTTTTTGTTGTTTATATTGGACTCTCCTACCTGCCCTGCATCCTCTACTTTCCTTATTACTGGTTCTGGTGGGTAAGGGTAGTGGTACAATTCCTGTTGGGGTCTCCACCATCCCTGATTGTTCTGGAATGGGTATACATTCCCGGGAGGTCTCCCTCTGTATGTGTGATTCCCCCTGTGACTCCTGGGTCCCCTCCTGCCCCAACCTAAAAAAGGTTGTCACGGAGACTCCACATTGGTCCGTTCATCGTTGTAGGCCAATGGTCCAAATCTATTATTAGTGACCACAGGATACTGGTAATCATTATAGGGTATATTTCCCCTATTATTTTGGCCCCCTCTAATTTTTGGACGACTCTGTCCTCCTCGTCCTCTTCCTCCTCTACCTCTATCATTATAAGGTTGAGGTGTGGAGCTCCGTATTACATTACGGGGGGTCCTTGGTGTCTCCAAGTACTCTTGTCTAGTTGTACTTTGTGGAGCACTAACAGGATTTGTATTGGTAATAATATCTGTTGCAATTTTACTCTGCCATAAATACATCATCCCACTTTTAAAATCACCCATATCACAATGGTATTTTTTTACTTTTTTCTTTTGGGTGTCTTTGTCGATTTTATCTAATTTCTTATTAATGTCATTGTTAAAATCTACCCATTGTTGAGTACCCTTAATGGGTTCTAATTTGGTATTAAGGTAATTATTTAGATGTTCTAATATAGCCATCTTTTTACGCTTACGTTTTAAAACCAATTCTTGCAATTTAAACCCCACCCCATTAAAAAAACTCTAACCATTCTACCAAAGACTCAGTGTCATCGCGGCCATCTTGATGAGTCACCTCCCATCTGAGGCTCCTAACAATAATATTATCTTTCACATATTGCTCCATGGTGCAGGTATCCCACCAGGTTCTTATCTGCTTCTCTAATGCATTGCCGAGAGCATTAAGATTAACCCTATGATCATCTTGCACCGATGGGTCCGATTGTGCATTAAACAAGGTATTAAGATCTATTTGCCTATTCACCAAAAATCGAACTGCTTCCATAGCTGCCAAGAAAAAATAAATATGTAAAATATAAACAATAATTCGGCCCTACCCAATTCGGCCCTACCTAAAAACTCAGCGCTTTTGGAGTCAGATAGAACTGAGAAACGAAATTGTAGAGAGAAATGGGTAGGTCTACAATACACCTCCCTCTACTATCACAATGCTGGTGTCAGCTGGAGCTGCTACTATATCCTATCCTTAGACAGGTTTAGACATATAAAACACAATACATATATTATAAAACAATAATATATATTAAGCAGCGCTCCTGAATAAAATTGATTAACTGATATATAACATAAAAAAAGTCCAAAGTATTCAGAAAAAGATCCCAAAGATAGTCCGTGATTAAAGCATAGAAAGTGGATCCTGCAGATCAAAGCCAGTCCTATCCTTCTGTTACCAACACCACTCGTGAGATAGGCAGGGGAAAACTCTTAAAGGCACAGATCAATCAGCGCTACTCCCAAAAAGTGAATAGTGTTGAATATAAATAGTGATAAAAAATAAAAAGTGAAGTGCTGCACTCAAAAATATAGGAACCTAATATTGGGCTCCAGAAGACATATAAAAGCAAAAAATACAAGTGCGCTACTATCATAGCATCAAAGCCATAGTTGACCAATGTGCATAGTGAATGGAATGCATCAAAAAAGGATTGGTGAAAATAAATAAAAATATGAATACAAATAAAAAAGTCTCAAGTCTCTGTGTGACAGATAACCACAAGTGTTGTAAAAACAGTAGGTGCAATAAGTCCTATCGCAAAAAGTCTCAAGTCTCTGTGTGACAGATAACCACAAGTGTTGTAAAAACAGTAGGTGCAATAAGTCCTATCGCAAAGCAGCTGATTTTCAAAAATCTTATACTCTTCATAAACACTTGTTCCTATGGCGATATCAGCAGGCAGGTAATTTAAATCCAAAAAGATATAGGATGGCCGCTTACCGTTGTACCCTCAAGGGGTTATTGGGCACTCAGAGGGCTGTAATTCCGTGGATCCCAGGAAGTACTCCAATGCTGTGTCTCAGCTCCCTTCTTGGACCTTCAGGATTGGAAGATATGCCATTCCGTGTGCTCAAACGAATTATTTTAGGTAGATTCACGTAGATTGGATTAACTTTAGGTTGGCCTAGCCTAGCCTGTTTAGGCTACACCAGGCCTAATCTGTAGAGCAAAGTTGATGATTCACAAAGCTTTTGCGCGCCAATGTGCGACGGCCAAACCTAAAGTTGGAGGCTTAAGCCGGTGCAAGTGGAAGTGGGTGTCAACTTATGTAAATGATTGTCTGAGCGTGGTGCAGTGGCTTACGCCCGGCCTAACTTCAATGGAGCATGCGCAGTGATGTTTTACCCGGAGCGCTTTCTTGTGCGAATGCGCGCATCTAGGTCGGCCGAACTTCCTGTTGTAGGCCGGCCTATTGGCTAGGCTCGAGTGTACAAGTAAGGCCAGACATGCATCCGGTCTTTGCAAAATTACATCCTGCTTTCCACCCCCCTGAGCTTGGTAATTTTGCCCCTTGCGTTCAGTTTCTGAATTACTGAATGACTATGTCTGCTCCAGTGGCAGCTCCCGTGTCAGCTCCTGTCACCCACAGGAAAAAAAACTTTACACCCCAGGAGAGGGCCATTTTTATTGATGGGATGGAGGAGTTCTATGAGTCCCTCCATGGCCCTTCCAGCCGCAATACGATGCGTGCCAGGCGTTTGGAGATTTATGATACTATTGCCACCAGGGTCAATGCCCTTAGCAATGTCCCCCGCCTTGGCCATCATATTTAAAAAAAATTAACGATATGCGGCTTCGGGTGCGGGAGAAGGTGGCCAAAATCAGAAAGCACCGGACTGGCACTGGGGGTGGACCACCCTGCGCTGTCGTGCTGACCCCGGAGGAGGAGAGGATCGCCCGGTGTCTGCACAGGGAGCAGGTTGAGGGGATTGAGGGGTTTGATTCCCGGGAAGATGTCTTGAGGACAGGTAAGTGTGTTTTATATTTCCTATCTGGTGTGTAACATGTGTGTGGGGGGGAAGGGAACATGTGACTGCTTTATGTCATCCACAGATGTGCAGGATGAGGCGGGCCCATCTGGGCTTGTTGGCTGTCCCACCACCTCTTCTGAGGAGCCACATGAAGCCCCCCAAGATGTTGTGGAGGAGGGGACAGTCCACACCAGGTCCATTGAGGTGGTCTTGGACGACTCGGTGGGCCTAGGCCAGATCGGGCAAATTATAGAGGAGTGTATTGTGATGGTTGGGCCCTCCACCACCTCCACCCCCATTATAAGAAGCCCCTCTCCCTCACCCACCAGCAGGGCCACCACAACCAGGGGCTCCCCCTACACCCGCTCTGTTGCCTCTTCTGGCCCCAGGAAGGTGACCAAGAAGACCAGGGGTGTTGTAGGCGACGTGCAGGAGCAGATCACCCTGGACCAAACCCTCCAGACCCAGCATATGGGGGATCTAGCTGGGGAGATGAAGAAAATTGCACAGGATGCTGGCTATCTGAGGGAGGCTGTGCAGGATTTGAGCTGCAACAGCTCTACAGTGGCCACCTGCATGGTCGACCTGGCCACCAAGGTGGATTGCCTTTGTGAGGCTGTTAAGGCCAACACCACCGCGGTGCAGGAGGAGGGGAGACGGAGGCTGCGGAGTGAGAGGGCCAACCTCACCCGCCAGCTGCGGATGCAGGCCCAAACTAACCTGGTCCTCACCAGGATTGCCGCTGCCTTGGAGGCCAGGCAGCCGTCACCTGGCAGGAGTGGGCCACCTCCCGATCTCCCACCCCTCCCCACCACCCCAGGCTCCGCCAAGGCAGCCGTCACCTAGCAGGAGTGGGCCACCTGCTGATGAGCCTCCTGCTGATCAACCCCCCCCCCACCACCCCAGGCTCCGCCCAGGCAGCTGAGGAGCCAATCTGCTGCCACCAGGCGAAGCCAAAGAAAGGCCAAATAAAAGCCATATTTTTATTTATTTTTTGCTCAGGTCATGAGCTGGATTATGATTTATTTTGCTCAGGTCATGAGCTAGATTATTATTTATATTTTGCTCAGGTCATGAGCTGGATTATGATTTATTTTTTGCTCAGGTCATGAGCTGGATTTGAGTTCTGCCAGCACACGGTGAGGAGTGCTGCTTCAGTGTGACTGGTGTGTGAATGGGGGGGTGTCACTCCTGCTGGCAAAGGGGTGTCACCCTCTGCCGTGTGAAAGGGGTATGAATGTACAGTGACATAATTGGAGCCTTGGCGTGGCGTTGCTGCTCCCAAGTCCCGTCCGGTGTCTTTGGGTCTAATCCAATTAGATGAGGATGTGATGTGTCTGTGCTAGGGACCCCAGTGGTGTGCATGCGTGCATTCTACTTGTGCTATGTTTAATGTGTGTTTTTAACGTGTAAATATGTCTTCTGTGAGGCGTCTTCTGATTGCGGCTCCTACAGCAGACACGGGTTATCCTCAGTTATGGGGGGATTGTGTGGTTCAGGGGTCAGGTCATCATGTATGTCAATCTGCAGGCCCTTTCTCACGGCGTAGTTGTGCAGAATGCAACATGCCCCGATGATCTGGCACACAAAGTTTGGGGAATACAACAGGGTACCCCCAGGCATCGGAAATGGGACTTCAGGAGGCCAAAGGAGCGTTCCACCACTCCACGGGTACGTGCGTGTGCTTCATTGTATCTTCTCTCTCCTGGGGTTTGGGGATTCTGGTATGGAGTCATGAGATGGGGTCCAAGTGCATATGCAGAGTCACCTGGAAGGGAAAAGACAGGAGGATGTTAGTCATGCATGTGCCCCTCGTGATGTCTGCATCATGGGGGGGACAGTCATACCTGACACCCATGTCACTCACCAACCAGTCAATTGTCCCCATACATGTTCTGGTCAAAATCTGTTGGGATGTCGCTTCGACGGTATATGTAGCTGTCATGGCTGGATCCTGGGTGTTTGGCACGGACATGCCATATGAGGCATTGGGCATCGGCTATCACCTGTACATTGATTGAATGCCAGTGCTTCCGATTGCGGTATAGGTGCTCTGTTTCACGGGGGGGCCGTAGTGCCACATGTGTGCAATCAATAGCCCCCACAGTGCGTGGGAATCTGTCAATTCTATAGAAATCCTCCATTGCCTTCTGCTGCAGGTGCTGCTGGGTGGGTCTGATGAAGTGGTGGGACATGCATCTGAGGATTGCAGGGACAACCTGGTGCACACATCTGCTCATGCTGGTTTGTGACATCCCAGCCACACCTCCACTTGTACGCTGAAAAGATCCACTGGTAAGGAAATGGAGTGTTGCCAGGACCTTGATCAGTGGCTGCACTGCTTGTGAGCGTTGTGTTGGGCTGGTGAGGTCATCCTGCAGGATTGTGGTTAAATCCAGGATGGCTTCGCGGCTGAATCTGTAGATGCGATACACCTCTGCTTCCCCCATGGCAAAGACGTTCAGGCGCGTTCGGTAGATCCGCTCCCCTTCCCTTCTACGAGTCCGTGGACCCATTAGTAGTGCTAGGAGCACGCCTGCCCCTGGCATGTTGGCACACAGATGTGTTGTCCTGCAAGTGTGGGTGCTTGGCTTGCTCAGCTCGTCCGTAACGCTGCTGCTGGAGCTGCTCTCCAGCTGACCTGTGTCCTGGTGCAAAATTAGTCCACCTTTTTGGTGGAATAACTTTAGGCCTGATGTAACACTTGATTGCACCGGGCTTAGCCTAAGTCTGGCGCACTTTCCTTCGCGAATCGCCATATCTCCGCAATTTGCATATTTAAATAGGAAATCAATGCAAGCGGAAGATGCGTTGCGCCTAAATATGCGCCTGGCTTAGAAAAGTTGCATCGGTCGGAAAAAGCCTAATTTCAGGCCTATCTTGTTCTGTGGGTACCGAACAAATGCGCGCCGGCGCATATCTACACCTACGCCGCCTATCTGGAGATAAGCCGGCCTAACTCTTTGTGAATCTACCTATTTGTGCTCAAACAATGAGTGGGATTAGAAGGAGAGGATAAAGGACTTCATGGTGCAGTAGGTTTAATAAACGATTTTATTTTCTTCAGTATGACACTGACAGATGGTAAAACATATTCACCCTGCACACACGGATCCTCATGAATCAAAAGATAGGATGTCAGCGTGTGTAACAGCTGACGGCTGCGATGCAATCCGAACAGCTGATGAGCGTAGTGACGTCAAATGCTAGGCTCCGCCCGACGCTGCGTTTCGTCCAAACGGGCTTCAGCGGGGAAAGGAGGGGAAAACTCTTACCAGACAACGCTGGAATATGAGCGTTGTATAATCACAGCAATAGGTATCTCAAATACTTGGAATCCAATCCTCTCAAGCCAAAACTCGCACATAAGGGAAAAGATGAACAATGGCACATAGCATAATTCAGTTTGATTTTTTAATGTTAAAATACCAAAAGATTGAAAATGCACTTACAATCTTTACATTTAAAACAGGCAATACATCACATTAGTGGCTCCCTTCTATGCGAGTTTTGGCTTGAGAGGATTGGATTCCAAGTATTTGAGATACCTATTGCTGTGATTATACAACGCTCCACCCATGTGCCCCCCCTAAATATAAAAGCTGGAGACGCCACTGCCTTACATTGGTATCCCCGTTTACTATAGAGGCCCTCCTTACATCAGTTCCCCCTTTATATCAATGTCCCCTCTTACATCAATTTCCCCTTTACATCAGAGTCCTTCCTTACATCAGTGTGCCCCCTTACTTCAGAATGCCTCATCAGAGCCCCTCATTAATTCAGCCCCGCTAACATCCAAAAAGCGCTGCAAATTCGACTGTAAAGCGCCGCTAAATATAGTGGCATTTTAGCACCGATGCTCAGGGCGGCTTGATGTAAAAGGGCTCTAACTGTTCTAAAGAACATATTGCACAAAATATATTTTTATATCATGGTCTTAGAAGTCCTCTTTTGTTGTTTTAGTACTCATGCACTAATCTGTCCTCCTCTTGTTGGGCTCCAGGCCGCCCACACCACCTCAGCTCCTGGTAGTGATGCCCTTAGGGGGTCTCCGATCTCTAGTGCCATACCGCTATCATATAGTCACACCTGTAAGTATTTCAGCGGTGGGGGGGTGGGTTTATAGTCTAACTCCTATTTCAAGATTGATACCAATTACCTTTTCCCTCGACAGGGTCAAAACTTATAGAAATCTTTTCTATTATATTATATTTCAGACTCAATCCACATGTATGCTCCTTAAAAGTGGATCAATCTATGAAATGCGTAGAGCTGCTATATGCCATGTTTTTAATTCATCATATATTTCACCAGTACTATGTGATTAATTGTCTGCAATTTATGGCTATCCTTGTCTTATTGTAGGATAAATGTTTTTGCCATACCAGAAAAACTAGTGAGTTTGCCACATTGGGATTTTAAATTTGCAACAACTAATGGATTAGGTAAAAAAGAAATTATTAATACAAATAGAAACAAAAAAATCATCACACAATGATTGCTAAAACAAACATGAACATCAGACACAAACACACATAATACAATATCTTGCAATAGAATACAAAAGTACGTATATAGAGTCGTTTTTCTCCAGTAGCCAAAAACACTTCCCAGTACCAAATCCAAGGAAAGCTTTCCTGTACCCAATGCGTTTCAGGTTCAAAGTCCTTTCATCCTTGCCTTATTGTATGTATATGTGTGTATATACAGGGCCGGCCTTAGGTGTTCAGGCGCCCTGTGCGAGCTAATCCTGTGGCGCCCCCCCCCCCCTGACACGAAAAAATGTGGCATTGTTTACTGCGTCACTGGTTCTCACAAAGTGTCAATATCTCTTAATGACACCAATTATGGGGCACAATTTCTCCCATTGACACCAAAGATGGAGCATTGTTTTTTCCCCACTGACATCAGGACCTTTTGTACTCCAAATGGCCACAGTCTGGCCCTCCTGAAGCACAATAAACCAGGCCTATGTTTAGAAAGTTTGGAGACACCTGCCCTAAATTTATGAAAAAAACGTAAAAAAATAAAATTGGATAAGTTATATAGCCGAAAGTAATTTTTTATTTTTTTTTTCAAATTTGGTCTTTTGTCAAAAAAATAAATAAATAAATAAATAAATAAAACACGGAAATAATAAAATAACGCAGAGGTGATCAAATACCACCGAGGAAAAAAAATTACAAATTGTATTTGTGTACAGCGTTGCATGACCGTGCGGTTGTCAGCTTAAGTTACGCAGTGCACATCGCAAAAAATGGCCTGTCATGAAGGGGGGGGGGTAAATCTTCCAGAGGTCACGTGGTTAATCAGTGATTTACCCCCCCCCCCTCTTCATGACAGGCCATTTTGTATATGTGCACTGCGTAACTTAAAGTGGAGGTTCACCTAAAAATAAACTTTTAACATTGCATTTATGAGATTAATGACAATTAGAATCGGCTGTATGTAAAAATGTCCGTACATACCGTTTCCTATATGCGTTCTCACCGCCGCTTCCGGGTATGATGGTCGGGGCTATACAGCGCCTGCGCACCGACGTTCGGCTTCTTTCAGAATCTCGTGACGCGATGTATGCGTCGGTCGGATGCCTGTCAATCAATTTGGAACGCCCAGCCCCGACCATCATACCCAGAATCGGCGGTGAGAACACATATAGGAAACGGTATGTAAGGACGTATTTTTTTAAAAAAAAACAGCCGATTCTAATTGTCATTAATCTCATAAATGCAATGTTAAAAGTTTATTTTTAGGTGAACCTCCACTTTAAGCTGACAACTGCGCGTTGGTTTTTGATCACCTCTGCGTTTTATTTTTTTCCTTTTTTTTTTAACAAAAGATCAATTTTGAAGTTTTTTTTTATAAACTGGCCCTCCTCATTGGAGTACAGGTGAGGTGGGAGGAGGGATGACACCTGTCAGCCTGCTGGATAAGGTGGAGGGGACGGGCGGCCTTACCTTTTCTTCAGCGCACTGTGTAAGGCGGCAGTCTGTCAGTCCCGTCCTGGTCCTGCCGTTAGAATTTGAACTGCATGCCTTACGCATGCACGCAACGGCGCCGTGCTACCACATGACCACCTGACCTGAGACGCGGAGGAGGGAGGAAGGGAGGGCGTGCGTGCCAAGGGGACCAGACAGTGTCAGACACTTCGGGCGCGTCGGCGCCACCCCCCCACTCTGCAGCGCCGGGGTGCGGTGCAGATCAGCATCCCCAGCATCCCCGCACACATCATTCACGATCACGGTAATGGACTGCGAGCTGTGATGGCCGCACAGGGCGCCCTTCTAGTTCATGGCGCTCTGTGCGGTCGCACAGCCCGCACAACGCAAAGGCCGGCCCTGTGTATATATATATATATATATTGAATTGTTATTTACAATGTATCATTGTTATTATTATGTATCTTATTAGCATATACAATTAAATTGATTATTATACCTACGTGCTTCAAGTCCCACTTCCCCTCCCCTTTTTTTCAAATTCCCAACTATGAATATATGTATGAACAAAGTCCTCTGGTGGGGCATTGAGAAGTTTGTATACGAGGGAGAGAAGATGGGGTGGGAACTCACCAGTCGCACAGAGTTTTCAAATGCAAATAAGGATCTGATGAAAGGGCTGCAGTCTGGGCCATACTTCTCTTTTAACCACTTTAAATGCGCCATATAGCAGTTTTACTGTGACAGGGTGGCATCTGTGCACCGGATCATGTATATTTGTGATTAAACTCTTCTGGGTAGGTGGTGCACATGCGTTCTACCGGCCGCTTGCTCTTGCTATGATTCCACACCCCCGCCGATCGTCAGGTAGAGACATAATACTGTGATTTGCCTATATAAATAAGGCATGACGCCATTCTGACAGGAGGGAAGGGATGGAGTTTGTGTCCCTGAAAAGCAGGGAATAAATTCCACCTCTTCCCCTAATAAAAGCACCTCACACAGTAAAGAAAGGCACTGGCTAGTGTAAGGGGTTAGCTTGGTAGTGGGGTGTGTGACTCCCTGGATGGGTTCACTACACACTGAATTTATACAGACAGGCAGTCGAAGACGGTTGAAAACAAAGATTTTGGTTTATTCTTCCATCTTGCTGGAAACAAGTGCAAGCATCCAAACAGCATAAACAAAATCAAACATAAAATAAACCCTGGCCACTTGGGGCGTCTACCTTCACCACACAGGAACCTATCTAGGGAGTCTGGCACAGCCTAGTGCTGGGCAGACACTGCTGGTCATACAGCAGAAAAACAATAGTCTTTTGATTTTTATCACACAGAAAAATCAATCACCATCTCACCTCCTCAGAAGACTTTCAGCACACTGCTCTCCTTGCTCACAAAGCCTCAGGATGCAGCAAATCAGTGGTAATCCTCTGGATTACTTATAGAGGCCTTAATTGCCTCATTCTGAACAGCTGGAGTTTTCCAACGCCCTTAGACCTTTTCTGGCTACTGTTGCAGCCGACGCCTAATAACAATTGGTGTATTGTTTAAACAAGGCAGAAATGTATGTCCCGTCTGTGACAACATCCACAGATTTGCCTGACTTCCTGTCACACTAGGCACACAGTAAACCCTTTGATCGTCCCTGATGCTAACCCCTTCACAGCCAGTGTCATTAGTACAGTGGCAGTGCATATTTGTAGTACTGATCACTGTATTAGTGTCACCGATCTTGAAAAAGAGTCAAAAGTGTCAGGCATTATCATAATGTCTGCCGCAATATTGCTGATCGCCACTACGTAGAGGGTTCTTTACTGTAAGAGCGGCAAGGATGTGGAATTCCCCTCCACAGCCGGTGGTTTCAGCGGGGGCATCGATAGTTTCAAAAAACTATTAGATAACAACCTGAACGTCTGCAACATACAGGGATATACAATGTAATACTGACATATAATCACACACAAAAGTTGGACTTGATGGACTTTTTTTCAACCTCACCTACTATGTAACTATGCAACTTTTACTAGTAAAAAAAAAAATATCCTATCATTTGTAGATGATAAAACTTTTGCGCAAATCAATCAATAAGCACATATTGGGATTTGTTTTACCCAAAAAATGTAGCAGAATACATACTGGCCTAAGTTTATGAAGAAATTAGATTTTTTTTTAAATTTTTTTATTGAATAGGTTGGATAGATTTGTTTTAAAAAATTTAGTTTTTTTTTTGTTTATCACGAAAAAAATAAAAACCTCAGAGGTGATCAAATACCACAAAATTAAAGCTCTATTTGTGGGAAAAAATGAAATAAATGTTATTTTTGGTACAGCGTTGCACAATTGTCAGTCAAAGGAACGCAGTGCCGTATTGCAAAAATGGACTGGTCAAGAAGGGGGGTAGATCTTCTGGAGGTCAAGTGGTTAAAAATCATTCCTGAAATTCAGCTTTGACTGAGAGTAACAACAAAAATTATGGAAAATTACTTACATAAAAACCACTTCAAAGAATTTCACAAATGAAAAAAAATAATATAATATTAACCACTTCAAGTCAGGTCATTTTTACCTCCTTCCTTCCCAGGCCAATTTTCAGCTTTCAGTGCTGTCACGCTTTGAATGACAATTGCGCAGTCATGAAACACTGTACTGCAATGACATTTTGATAATTTTTTTCCCCACAAATAGAGATTTCTTTTGGTGGTATTTGATCACCTCTGCAGTTTGTATTTTTTGAGTTGTTAACAAAAAAGCTACATTTTTTACTTTTTGCTATAATAAATATCCCAATTTTAGAAAAACAAAAACAATTTTTTTCCTCAGTTTAGGCCCACATGCATTTTACATACTTTTGGTAAAATCACAATAAGCATATATTGATTGGTTTGCGCAGTTATTGCACCTACAAAATATGTAATAGATTTATGGCATTTTTTTTACAGCATCAGTGCTACAAATATGCACTAATTACTGTATAAATGTCACTGGAAGGGATTAACACTAGGGGGCGATCAAGGGGTTAAATGTGTTACCTAGGGAGTGATTCTAACTTTGACGGGAGGGAACTGACTGGGAGAGGTGACCAATCGGTGTTCCTATATACAAGGAACACACAATCTCCTCTCCCCTAAGGCCCCTTTCACACTGGGGCGGTAGGTGCAACGGCGGTATTTTTAGCGGCAATTTACTGTCAATTTTGCTGGGCTATTCGGCTATTCAGCTGCTAGCGCACTGCTCCTAATGCACTGCAAAGATGCTGCTAGCAGGACTTTTTTTACTGTTCTGCTAGCGCACCGCTCCAGTGTGAAAGCCCTTGGGGCTTTTACATTGATGAGACAGCAGCAGCTCTTTCAGGGCGATTTACAGGTGATATTTTCAGCATTATAGCGCCTGCAAAGCGCCTCAGTGTGAAAGGGGTCTTACAGGACCTTACAGGTCTTACAGTTTACACACACAGATCCACGTCCCTGCCCTGTGACCGGCAATCGTGGGTGCCTGGCCAACATCGCGGCCGTCAGGCACGCACATTGGCTCCCAAGTGAAAGCCGAGGTCGTCATATGACGGCCGTCCCGGACGGCAGAGCCCCCTTGCGGCCGTCATATGACTATACGTGGGATGGTAAGTTAAACATTTTGCTGGGATACACATTGTTGTTAATGTAGCACTAGCCCTGCAGGAGCTGCTAGTATTACCTGTTTTATTCCCAACAAGTACAGAGATTGCCCATCCCTACAAGCAACAGTCCATTTACACTGGCTCTAATAAAAACAATCAAGGGGATGTCTTTTCAGAATGTCATTGCTTGGAAAACGTCAACATAAGAGGGTAACTTGGACATAGGGGGCCAAATTCTCAAAACCATGTGTAAATTTAGGATTATCTAACTTATGTCATTTAAGTTACGGCGCCCTAAGTTGGTGTCGTAACTACCGTATTCTCAGTGCATTTGCGCACAAAACTGCGCCATCCTTAACTTAAGTTTCAATGCGTAAGGCGTGGTTATGGCAAGTGGGAATGAAGTGGGCGTGCTTCATTGTAATGAGCCGTGACCCCATGCAAATGAAGTGCCGGCCGTACTGCGCATGCGCGCACGAATCTGGACCTCAATGCGCATGTGCAGAACTTTGGTCAGCGCAATCAGTGAGATAGGTAAAAGGCCAAGCGTACTTAGTTTGAAGATCGCCCTGGGTCTAAATAGCCCCAGTCAAACACACTTCAATTGCAAAAGTATTTCCCTGTGTTCCCTTCCTAAAGCAAGTTGCTTCTGCTTTGAACGTTTGTCAGTGTTTGTTGGTAAGATTGTTTTGTGAGAAAAGTGTTTGTGGAGTTGGAGGGTATAGTTGGTGTTTGTTTTTCCTAATTTGTTTTTTGTTTTGATTGTTTGCCTGTTTGTTTTTCATAATAGTTTTTTTTGGGTTTTGTTTATATTTTTTGTTTTCCTTTTTTGCCTGTTTGTTTTCGAATTAATAGTAGCTGTCTGTCTATTTTTTATTTTGGCTTGTTTGTAGTTTCTTTGGTGTGTGTGTGTATTGTTGTTTGTTTTTTGGGTGAGTTCCCTGTTGCTGGGTGTTGTCTGTCATGGCTCCCAAGCGCAGGAAGCTAAATTTTACACCGGCAGAGAAGCATATACTTGCTCAGGGCGTCATTAAATTTGGGCGATTTCTCCATGGCCCTGAGAGCCACACCACCACCCCGGCCAGGAGGAAGGAGATCCTTCAAAAGATCACCGATCGGATCAATGCGGCGGGGGGGGGAGACCAGGACCATCGCTGGAGTTCAAAAAAAAATAAATGACTTGAGGAGCGTGTCCCGGAACAAGCTGGCAACGCTGCATGCCCATACCAGGGGCACTGGAGGAGGGGGACCCTGCCCAGTCAGGATGAGTGAGGAGGAATGGGCAGTGGCCCAGTGTTTCCACCCACAGCAGGTGGTGGGCCTGCCTGGCTTTGACAATGATCCTCTTATGAGGACAGGTATTTTTTTTGAATTTCTATCTGGTGATTAGCATGTGTGGGTGGGGGAAGGGAAGATGTGCCAAGTGTATGGATCCAACAACCTGTGATTGTTTTGTGTCCTCCCCAGATGGCCAGGAGGTTGCAGCCCCATCAGCCCAGGAGGTGGCAGCCCCATCAGCCCAGGAGGTGGCAGCCCCATCAGCCCAGGAGGTGGCAGCCCCATCAGCCCAGGAGGTGGCAGCCCCATCAGGTCAGGAGGTTGCTGGCCCATCAGGTCACGAGGTTGCTGGCCCATCAGGTCAGGAGGTTGCAGGCCCATCAGGGCAGGCTGCTGCACCACCCCCAAGACAGGCTCATGCAGAGTCCCAAGAAGGGCAGGATTCGCCATGGGAGGGGAGTGCCCACAACTCCCCTAATTTGGATGTTGAGTGGGAGGAGGATGAGGGGGAGGAAGATGACAATATTCTGATTGGGCAGGAAATAATGATGGGCCAAGATATGACCTTTGAATCATCCCCTGAGGGAACCCCACAGGCGCCCAGAAGTCAGGCCACCATCATGGGTCGCCCCTTCCAACCCTCCTCCAACATGCAGCAGCACCCATGGCTCACTCCAACTCCTCCTCCAAGGCCACAAGCCTCAGGGGCAAGTAGGATGCCGACCCCTGAAAACAGGGGGGGGTTGGTGCGTCTGCCGGTCAGTCTGTTGAGGGACAATGTCCGGCAGACCCGCAGTCTGTCTGCAATACAAAAAACTATGAGCAAGGTGGAGCGCAGCCTGGGTGCAATGAGGGAGTCACTGGGTGACGTGGCCACCAACTCCGTGGGGGTCATCACCTGTTTGTGGGACCTGAGGAACGCCACAACAGGTGTGGCCCAGGAGGTGACTGCCCTCACCCAGGCTGTGCAGGCCAATACCCGGGCTGTGCAGGCCAATACGGCTGACATAACTTCCTGTCTGACAAGGATAGCCGTTGCCTTGGAGGGAAGGCCAGCAGGAGGACAGACACCAGGGGAGGCTGCTTCCTCCCCTGTACAGTCCCCCCGCCCTGAAAATACTCCCTCCCCTGCACAGTCCCCCCCCCCTGAAAATACTCCCTCCCCTGCACAGACCCCCCCGTGAAGATCCCCCAGTCGGCCGTGGCCGTCCCCGTGGCCGTCCCCGTGCCCGTGCCCGTGGGCAGCCCAGAAGGAGCACTCGGCAACATCCCTAATTTGCAGGGGTACTTTTTTTTTTTTTTTTTTACACTGTACTTATGATTTGGTATATATGTGTGAAGCATGTGTGAATGTGGGGGGATGGCATTCCTGAAAACATAAGGGTGTCACCCTCAGTTTTGGTGGAGTAGGGATCCCCAGGACCAGGGAGAAGTCATCCTAGGTTCCTGAATGGTGTATGAATGCACAGTGACATAATTGGAGCCGTGGCGGGGCGTTACTGCTCCCAAGTACCAAAGGGGGGGGGGGTACTTGGATCTAATCCAATTCGATGTGCATGTGATGTGTCTGTGCTAGGGACCACAGTGACGTGCATTCATGCATTCTCATTGTGAGATAATTAATGTGCGTTTTGTAAATAAAAATAAACATTCTCTTTGGCATATAAGTAATGTGCATTTATTTAGCAAAATAAAGATTTAAAGGTCACATAATCTCTGTGATTTGGTCTTGGCAAATCAAAAACAAAAATATAATTAGGATGCATTTACTGGGCAAAGATGCCTTCAGACAGTTGTCTCCTGATTGCCTGGCCCTCAGCAGACCGGGTAGAGGGGTTTGGGGGGGGGATTGCCTGGGTGGGGGGTTAGGTCAGGAGATATCTCCACATGCATGCCCCTTCTTAATGCAAAATTGTGCAGTATGCAACATGCCCCAATAATTTTGCATACAAAGTCTGGGGAATACAATAGTGTACCCCCAGTCTTGTCCAGGCATCTGAATCTTGACTTTAGCATGCCAAAAGTCCGCTCTACTATAGCCCGGGTCTGGATGTGCACCTCATTGAATTTTCGTTCTCCGGGGGTTTGGGGGTTCCTAAAGGGGGTCATCAGGTGGGGTCCCAATGCATATCCTGAGTCACCTGTAAGGGAAAAGACAGGAGGATATTAGTCATGCATGTGCCCCTTGTGATGTCTGCATCATGGGGGGGGCATACCTGACACCAATGTCACTCACCAATCAGCCAGCTGTCTCCATACACGTTCATCTCAAAGTCTCTGTAGATCTTGGTCTGCCTTAGGATGAAACTATCATGGCACGAGCCGGGAAACTTGGCACAAACGTGCCAGATGAGGCCATGTGCATCTACGATCATCTGGACATTGATCGAATGCCAGCCTTTCCTGTTTCTGAACAGGTGTTCAGTATCATGGGGGGGCTGGAGTGCCACATGGGTGCAGTCAATCGCCCCGATGATCTTAGGAAAGCCAGCAATATTGTAAAAGTCTGTCATTGCTTGCACACGCTGGTCCTCCTGGGTGGGCATGACAAACTGGTGGCTCATGCGCCGCAGTATGGCAGGGACCACCTGATGTAGACATTTACTCATGGTTGACTGCACCATCCCAGCCACACCTCCAGATGCTCGCTGGAATGAGCCACTCGATAAAAAATGGAGGGTTGCCATCACTTTTTCAAGAGGTGTCAGGGCATGGGAACGTAGGGTTGGGGCGATTAGATCCTCATGAAGGAGTTGGGTGATCTCCAGGATGGCCTCCCTATCAAATCGGTAGTTGCCGATGACCTCATAAGCTGGCATTTGCCAAATATCACGGCGTGGCCGATAAACACGCGCCTGTGCCCTCATCCTCCTCCTCTGTGCCCTCCTCCTCCTTTGTGCCTGTAAGGCAGCAAGTGCCGTCAAAATCATTGCTGGTCCTGGCATTTTTAAACAACAACCTTCACAACTAGAGCTGTAACCTCTAGTCACTTCCTTCTGCAAACACTTCCACAGCATGTGTAAAATTAGGGCTGGTTTTATAATGTGGAAATTTAGTCAGAAAAACTAACAGGTGCGCACAGGGCGGAAAATACGGCACACACACTTAATTCTGAGAATCGCCCTAACTCCCTCATTTGCATCTTTGCCTATCAAAAACAGCGGCGAGCCTAGCGTAATTTGCGCCCGGGAATGCGCAGGTGTAACTAATTTAAGTACGGCTGAAAATACGGAAATCTTTGCTTAAGTCGTTTTGACGATCGCGCGCAAATATACGCGCCGTGTAAAATTAGAAAAATGGAGTTAAGTCTGCGTATCTCTTTTGAGAATTTGGCCCACGGTACTTCAAAATGCTCAGTAGTTAATACTTAGAGGATGGGGTGTGGCCTGACCTAGCTGGAGTATGGACGCTTGATCTGAGAGCTCCCGCCACCTCCGGAAAACTGATTACGGAGGTACAGACACTCCAAACTCCACCTAAACCATGGGGACTGCCTCATGGCATACCAAAATATCCCCGAGATGTTCAGGGCTAACAGGGGGATAATGGCATCTTCCCGCAACTCGCAAAGCCGCTCTCAGGCACACGCCATCCCTCTCATGGGTATCCCCCTGTCTGAGACGTCGGCCGCTCAATCTCCATCGGGCACTAACGAGAATGGTGGGTTGGATGCCCCCCCGCTACCTCAGCTGAATATACAAGATCTTCGCGCAATTGCCACGGATATTAAAGACACCTTGCCCTGAATGACAGGGTTTGCAGCAGGGAGGAGATATCGGAACAACATGAGGTAGTTATCCGACGGGCCACAAGAAAGATTGATGCCCACACCCTCCAGCTAAGGGATATGCAGCGCCACATGGAGGGCCTAGACAACAGGGGCAGGCACCATAACTTGAGGGTGAGAGCTATGCCGGAGTCCATTGAAGATGAACAGATACTCCAGGCGGTAACCAGTAGACATGTGCAGGATGAAAACATTTGTTTTGTTTCGTTTCGATTCGTTATTTAATTAAATTTTTTTAGTTAAGTTTGTTGCTTTCATTACATTCGTTTTCGGGATTCATTTCGTATTCGAAAAAAATTCTACCGCATTCGAAAAAACTCTACCGCATTCGAAATAATTCTAACACATTCGAAAACAAATCTACCGAATTCGAAAAAAATTATAAAATTCTAAATAATGCTACCACATTTAAACAAAACTATATATAACCATTTCCTGAAATTCAAAATTTGTATAGAATGAAATCGAATTTGAATAGAAAAGATTAAAATAGAATCGAAAATACTAGAAAAGAATAGTATAAAAAAACAATAGCACAGAACAGAATTTTTTTTTATATATCTCTATATAATATACAGTATATATTTATATATAACATCTTCTGAAATTCGACTTTGGTATAGAATGAAATCGAATTCCAATAGATAAGATTAGAATAGAATAGAAAATAAGAGAAAAGAAAAGCATAGAAAAACAATAGAACAGAATAGAAAAAAAATATAATATATTCTATTCTAATCTTTTCTTTTCTATTCCAATTCGATTTCATTCTATATGAAATTCGAATTTTGGAAAATGGTTATATGTAGATTTTTTCTAATCTAATTAAATTTTCCAAATTTGATCGACTTTTTAGGAATTCGGTCAAAATGTTTTCAAATTCTAATATGAAACTAATCTTTTATAATCTTTTCTATTTAAATTTGATTTCATTCAATAAGAAATTCGAATTTTGTATTTTCGAATTTGAATAGAAAAGATTAGAATGGAATAGAAAAGAAAAACAAGAGAATAGAATAAAATATAATATATATTATAATTGATTCTATTCTGTTTTTCTAGTTTATTAACTTTTCTATTATTTTCTATTCTATTCTAATCTTTTCTATTCCAATTTGATTTCATTCTATATGAAATTCGAATTTTGGAAAATGGTTATACGTAAAAAAAAATCGAATGTGGTAGTTTTTTCTAATTTAGTAGATTTTCTTCAAATGCAGTATTTTTTTTTCTGACACGGTAGATTTTTTTCAAATGCGGTAGAATTTTTTCGAATGCAGTATATTTTTTCTAATCTAATAAAATTTTTCAAATTTGATCGACTTTTTAGGAATTCTGTCAACATTTTTTCAAATTCTAATATGAAACTAATCTTTTATAATCTTTTCTCTTCAAATTCGATTTCATTCAATAAGAAATTCGCATTTCGTATAAAATGAATTCAAATTCGAATAGAAAAGATTACAATGGAATAGAAAAGAAAAACAAGACAATAGAATAAAATATAATATATATTATAATTGATTCTATTCTGTTCTATTGTTTTTCTATTCTTTTATATTTTAGTTTCCATAAATTTTTATTATTTTCCAATCTATTCTAGAATTCAAATTTATACTATTCGAATTTCGGAAGACTGTCATGTTCTATTCTATTACATTCTATTAACTTCTATTCTATTCTTTTTGATTCTATTGCTTTATTGTTTTATATTCTATTTTATTGTAGTTTTAAGAAAATCGATTTCTATTTTTTCAAATTCGGTTCTAATTTGTTTTCAAATTCGGTTCGAATTTGTTATCAAATTTGATTCGAATTCGACTCGAATATGAATTTCCTTCGCGTTTTTTCTAATTTGTTTAAATTTGTTAATTTTGTAATTCGGAAATTCGGATGCATACGAATTTCCGAATAATGAAAAATGTGTCCGATTTCGAATTCGTAACGAAACGAAATGCACATGTCTACTAACCAGCCTCTTTAACGGCATCCTTGGCAGACCCCCGCAAACTCCAATTGTCATGGAACGTATACGCTCTGAGACCCAGGGGCAGAGACATAGACCCTCCAAGAGACATAGTCTGCTGTTTAGTGGATTACAAACTGAAGGAGAACATCCTCAGACAGGCAAGGGGCAAACAACTCACTCACGGAGCGGTACCTATCCAGCTATTACAAGACCTATCGGGCATCACGCTGCAACACCGCCGTGACCTGAAGCCCCTGCTGGATACCCTTCGTACTAAGGGTATTTGGTATAAATGGAAATTCCCCTTCTGCCTGTCGGCCACGGCTCAAGGCCGCACAGTGCTGCTCAGAATGCCTGAAGACCTGCCCTCTTTCTGTGATACCATGGGTATTCCTCAGGTGGCAGCCCCGGGCTGGTACGCAAAATTCCGACATGCTGTGAGCAGAGCGGTCAAACCACCGGAGGAACCCATGGAGACCCAGGCCATCAGATATCGTAGGAGATGATCCCCATCGAGCTCCAGGCACCACACTGTGTCCCGCGACCTCCACCAAGACCTCTTTCCTTTGGACTCCCCAAGCTCCAGGAGGGAACGCCGTGATCGCTGACCTATCTGTACCTTTCGTCCGTTATGGAGATACAGTAACCACCGTTCAACTATGTTAAATTAAGTTTATTTCCAGTTGCTTTTGTGTATGCACTGTTTCAGTTCTTACGTTTTCCTTCACACGACCTACTGTAAAGGATTGGGGCTTCCCGCTCACCCTCTGACTCTCATCCTATCACAAGCCGCTCTACCCGGCACTAAGCATGCCTGCCTATTGGGTGGACATGCCTACCTTAGACTACTGAACTACACTACCTATACCATCCTGCGACCTCACGGAGGAGGTCACTCTTCCTGACGTGCTCCCAGCCTCGACTTAACGGAAACAGGAAACCACAACAACTGTCGCGCGGTGATGACGCTACCGCCTGGACAGAACACTGCTTCTCTCTGCACTCCCTACAACGTCGAACCATAGGTGGGGGATTATCCCTGGAGAATACAAAGGTTAGATCTCCTCGTTTTTCGCCAAACCCGGTACCAGTAAACTTCAGACTGGCCAAGCGTCACCCTGACAGTCATTATGGACAAGGTATGCCTTCCACTCATAACTCACCACCCTTTGGCCTACCTAAATTGCTCATCCCTGCCACTCACCTAGCATGCCTTATCCCACCTTCATCCTGGTCTGCCCGAACCTACTGATATGCTGTTGGAGACAAACTTAGAGCATGCACCCTCATACGTCTTGACTCCCGGACATGACCTCCTTCTCTGCTACCCAACATGGTTGTTCTCCACTCTTGAGCAACTGGTAATAGAGACACGGCGGGCAACACCAACCGGAGGGTAACCGGGCTTCCCCTCCTATGGCTGGCTTTTCATTCCCCCCCACTCAGACCTACTTCATCACTTCCATTGCGGGGACTACCGGATTGACGCTTACCCTACACAAAGACTGCCGCAAGATGTCCTCCCTGTGGTACTTCTCCCCGTTTTCCTGTGACTTGCCCCCACAAGCCCACAATGACCACAGAGTCTTCCCCTTTCCAGTTTTCAAAGTCTCTGCAGCTCTCTCGGTCACTGACCCTAGCTCACGAGGGCCCCTACTCCCCCTCTCAAATGAGCCTCTATGTCGTTTACCCATCCTCGCTCCTGGACAGCCACAAGATGGGTAGGATGGCGGGCTAACACCACTCGCAATGTTGGGACTTTTTCAGTAGGTACTTAGCTTATTATCATTAGGTTGAAATTGTATACCTAGGTGGCTTCTCGCTTTATCTTTCACGGTTGTTTAGTTAATTGTTGAAGGTTTGACTATTGTTTAGAGTAGAATGTTTTAAGAAATGATATGTTCCATGCCTCCCAAACTTAGCTGACACATAGTCCACATGCTAGTATACCCTCGCTGATAATCAGCTGGTGCTCCGACATGGTGACAAGACCAATGGAATTCTGGTACCTGTACCAGGTACTATACACCCGCTATAGATGTGGCATATCTGCAAAAATTTCCTTATCAATGTACTATCAGACTCACGCTGAATGCCTCATTCCATAACTTTAGCGGCAGTTTGTTACTCCCCATTAGCAGCATAGGACACCCTGAGGTGGTGGGACTCCCTGGCTTTGGTATTGGTCAACCCCCACACGGTTGCGTATAGTGGTGAGAACACTCTGTCAGGTGTGTGGACACCCTCTACGCGCTGTACCTCTCCGATTGAACTCCCCCTTCTGAGGAGGTTGGACGTAATCCTCCCCCTCATTGGTGTATCCCTTGTAAATACATCGCTCCTGCTCTCTTTCATACTGTAGACTGCTCCTCCCCCCTCCTTCTCCCCCCAAAAAGGAGAAAAAAGAAAAAGGAAAAAATAAATAAAAAAATGATGGACAACACCAACCCTCAGCTCAACATTTGCGGACTCAACACTCCTGAAAATCGTTTACAATTGTTGTATACTCTCCAGAAAGCCAAGACGCACATCGCTCTTATCCAAGAAACTCACTTTCATTCGAATAGTATCCCCAAGCTCCATAACCATCACTTCCCGATTTTTTTTTATTTTTTTCTACATTTTCCTTTTTATTTCGTTTCTTTTCCAAAAAACAAAAAGCAAGAAAGTGATACAGGAAACATAAGAAAAGGACTAAACACAGTCCTATACATCAACATATACAGTATATGGATATTACATTTCTTCTCTCTCTTCCGCTCTATTTAGTGTTCATATATTACTGCCAGAGGAGATTATAATATCTGTATCACTACTAGTTTCAATCCATTCCTCTAAGAGAGATATAGTAAACAAAATACTTGCTACTTTTTAACTAAATTTCAGACTACCCCGAGTATTCTATTTCACCCTAAGTATCCATATATTCTCTATATATAAAGGACTAATTCCCTCATTATCCCCGTAGCACTTCCTTCCTCATTTTATCCCCTCTTTCCCTCCCCTCTTCTCCCTACCTCTAGACCCCATCTTCACCTCTTCCCCTCCACCGGCCGGAGAGAAGAAGAAGAAAAAATTCCAGATTTTCACGCGACCAACAATGTTTCAAAATCAAAAGGAGTCTCTATCTTGATCTCTAAACATTGCCCCATTCAGGTCACCAAGGTTCAGAGAGATATCCAGGGTAGATATCTCTTCCTCAAGGGCACGGTTCACAACCAACCCATCACCATAGCGAACATTTATGCCCTGAACTCGCAACATGTTACCTTCTTTCGCGAAACCCTACACCAACTCACTGCCTTTCACTTCGGCAATTGTTGGCGGCGGGCATTTCAATGTCCTACTAGTTCCTTCCCTAGACACCTCTAATGGGTCTACATGTCTACAGAAGGCTATGCCTATAGATGGGACAATCTAACCAGAGGGAGGGGCCCTGGCTATAAAAACCGTTTACAAATGAATCAACGCAATGTATATGTATCAGATGATGACTTTGAATCTGATTCTTCTCTGTCTTCATCTTTTTCACAGGCACAAATAATTCAACCTATGACAAATGTACATCCTTCCAATGGATCACGTAAGCGGGGTCATTACGGTGGTGGGTACCCTGTCACACCAAATACTAAGAAAAAGCCAACCAACCTGTCTGGCTTTACACCTTCGCTCGCACTGTCACAAGGTGGACAGAGTAGAGGTGATGGGAAAACACCAAATTATGATCTTTCACAATATGCCTATATGGGACCTATAGCAGCCCAGGCAGTACAACAGTTGCATACGCAAAATGCTTCACAAAATAGTCAATCGAACAAAACAACAGTGTCTCGAGGAGCAGAAGTTGGTCATGCCGGCCCCTCAGGGACTATCACACACCAATCAAATCCCACTTTGACCAAAAACACTCAGTACACATATATTACACATATATTATGCCAAGACATCCCTTTAGGGGAGACACCCCCTACTCCATCATTGATGAAGAACTAAGTGTCATCAATCTAACTCCTTATCCTTTATCCGATGATGAACTAACAGTCCTAAAACTGGGGCTAAGTTTTTGCCCCAATGACAATATAGACAAATATTAAGTTATTAATATCTGTTCGTGAGGAAACACTTACAAACATTAAGCATTAAGGGATCTTATGTTACTGTTAGATGAAAGTCAAGATTTTGTTAACAAATAAATAAATAGTGCAGCGCAAGTAAATAAATCTAAAAATTCAAATAATCAAAATTAATACATAGAGTCCATAAAGTGCAAAGTGATAAAGGTGCTCCAAAAAATACAGTGGTGATATATAGTGCAGAAATCTTCATCAGATCTGTGACCCATAGGACAGGATAATCCTCCACCAAGGCTAATGGATGGCCTCTCACCTCAGCGATTCGACCTGTGGCTAGGTCAAAAAGCAAATAACATATCCTCCATACAGTAAATGGCAAGCAGCTTTCAGGGCTCAACTCCAAAAACGTCCACCAGATGGAACCAGCAAGCAATATGCAAATACTTTCCCATAGATCATTCAATGGACCGAGAAAAAGTAAAAGACACACTCTAAGTGCTCTCTGCTTAAAAGGTTTAATACTCAAAACAAATGTTTAAAACCACTCACATTGTGATGCACTCTAAACCGAGTGCAAAGATAACAGCTTATACCGCAGCTCAGAGGCCCGGATCGATGTATGCAGCGTGTGAAGGTCTCTGTGAGGCAAACGTGGGTGACGTCGTCGTAGCTCCTCCCCCTCTTACGCGTTACGTCCCAATGTGGGCGGGACTTCATCAGCGTGGGGCGGGGATCAACGCAGACGTCCCACAACACTATATATACAATACAGTTGCCATAGCAGCACCAAAGGAGCCAATTAACTAGCGCCATCTGGTGTTTGCAAAGCAACACGCCAGGCAAAGGATAAAATAAAATATTTAAAAATGAAAGCCTATGAATAGCGCCATCTTGTGTTCAAACACAAGACTGAGGATACTTAAATCCTAAGAGACAATATTCAATCGGGCAATCAGGTTAAAACCAACCAACTTTTAAAAATATAAAAATACAGAAACACAGACGTCATCCACATCTACCTCACCTAAGACCAAAAATAACATTACATGTTCACAATATATAACTGCATCAACATTTATAATATAAAGGCAGTTAAAGCTAAAAAAGCAATTTAAATATAAAATTTAATACAATTGTAGAATATGTAATAAAAAATTATATAATAGCACCCAAATAAAAATTCAGATAACTATAATAAAACATAACATAACACTATAATACAATCCCCAAAGTACTTCTCAACGATTAGATATAAAACAGTTGAGATCGAACTCAACGTTCAATCCCAACGGCACAGAAACCTTCATCTCGTATATCCAGAACGATTCTCGTTTGCTCAATTGCCGAATATAATGACCTCCTCTCCAATGTCTGGTGACTTTCTCTATACCCCAAAATTTGAGGCATTTGGGGTCCCTCTGATGATGGTCTCTAAAGTGTTTGGATACGCTGTGGGTCTTAATGCCACGCTTAATGTTGCTCACATGCTCACCCACTCTCACGTGCAATTCACGTGAGGTGCGCCCTATGTACTGTAACCCGCAGTCGCACTCGAGCATATAAACTACGCCCTCTGTTGCGCAGGTGATCAGCTGCTTTATCGGATACTCTACATGGGTAACATTGGAAACAAAAGATTTGCGTTTTTTAATATTCCGTTTTGCATGTTTGCATGTGGCACACCTACCACAGGCATAGAACCCTGACAGGAAATTAAAAAGCCTAGGACGAGGAATGAATACAATACAATACAATACATGTGGGCAGTGTACATACTGCCCATGGGTAAAAGTAGGCTCACGTTTCCAATTGCCAAATATTGAACATTTCCATCCTCAATTTCATGCCACGTGTGCTATAGAAGGAGCAGTGTATTTGATGGCGTGTAGGTGTGGGACTTTCTATGTGGGAAAGACCATTCGTCAGTTTAAACAACGCATATACGATCATATATACTACTCCCAATTTGGCAAAATGATCACACCAGTTAGCCACCACTTGGGTCTGTACCATAAGTTTGATACCTCTATGGTCAAATTCATTATTTTAGAGGTGATTCCTCAAGACGCTCATGCAGAGGGAGACCCTATGGATTAAGCGTCTTGAAGCGACAAAGCCGCCCAAAATCAATGAGGTTCTATCATACCAGCCCTTCTTATGAGGGACCCCTATGGTAGCCATTTATTTCCTGGGATCCTGTCCCCATTGGGAAGTATTGTATTAATTTAGATATTTTTCTAGTGGTATATATTCCCTATTCAATTAGTAGTTTATTGTTTCACCCTTTTTTAATACAGTATACACTCTTTGATATGGGTGATATATTGGTTTGATTGCGTTTTTTAATACCTGCTCAAATTGACCTAAAGAAATAGTTATACTAGTCTAATGATATAGCTATAGTATAAAGCATTTTCCCATGTCTATTGCATTTATTGTATGGATTATACATATAACCGTAAGGTTGTATAAACTATGGTTTACGGCATGCTTCTTTAGCATGCATTCAATGTTTTGCCCAGATGCTCTGTCGCCCTATGCTGCAGTCGTGTCAATTTACATCGCAATTTACATCGCTCCCTTCACTGCTGACCTGTAGGCATTGGAGGCGTGGGGAATATGCGGTCGCCCAAGCCATTAGGGATTGGCTCACTCCCTCCCAGTCCAGGGAAAGGAGAGAATGTCCATATACATCAATGGCACCTTGAGAGACATCTTCCATCTGATGTCATCTGTAGTACTTCCGCCCATCCTAGTACCTGGAGAATGGCAGCAGTCTCTGGGATGCACAAAACGGCGAGGCTCAGACTTCACTCCTTAGCTGTCATTGAGGAGTGCAGTCGTCTGGGTTGCCTCGCATATACAGCAAGTGGGGTCCCTATCTTGATGCCGAGAGCTTGTGATCGTCTATTAGGTATGCATTCTGGCAATTTTAATTCATGTTATAGATATGGCTAACATTCCACAATTTTTATTGTGTGTGTATATATTTTCCTGCCAGACTTGTTGCTTTACCTATGGTGGAATCAGCTCAGCATTGACTTCAATACATAGGATTTTTTAGTGTAATGTCAGCAAGTTCATACTTCTCTCAAGGTATCCATTTGCAATTCGCTTTATCTATGTGCAGTTTATTGACTCATTCCTGTGTCAGGGTGAAATAGGATTACTACAAAACAGACCTATCTTATTTTTATAGAATGATTCCTGGCTAATTTTAGGCTACCTTGAAAGCCCTATGAGACCCTAGGTTTTGTGTATTACATAGAAGTTATCTCCTAAGCATAAACCTAGTGCGATTTTCAGGTATGACTACAGCACAAGTATGCTTTCTTTTTCATAATATAATATTGCAGGGCTCAAAATTTGAAGTCACGAGCCACTAGCCAGGCCTTGAAAGTTACTCGCCACCAGTTGCCCCACCCAACCCCCTCCCCTAAGTCCGCCCCTAAACACACCCTCATAAACGATCTCATGAAATTACATTGTTAAATGTTTTATGCAGAATGAAGTTACAAAAATACAGCATTGACTTCAATACATAGGATTTTTTAGTGTAATGTCAGCAAGTTCATACTTCTCTCAAGGTATCCATTTGCAATTCGCTTTATCTATGTGCAGTTTATTGACTCATTCCTGTGTCAGGGTGAAATAGGATTACTACAAAACAGACCTATCTTATTTTTATAGAATGATTCCTGGCTAATTTTAGGCTACCTTGAAAGCCCTATGAGACCCTAGGTTTTGTGTATTACATAGAAGTTATCTCCTAAGCATAAACCTAGTGCGATTTTCAGGTATGACTACAGCACAAGTATGCTTTCTTTTTCATAATATAATATTTCAGGGCTCAAAATTTGAAGTCACGAGCCACTAGCCAGGCCTTGAAAGTTACTCGCCACCAGTTGCCCCACCCAACCCCCTCCCCTAAGTCCGCCCCTAAACACACCCTCATAAACGATCTCATGAAATTACATTGTTAAATGTTTTATGCAGAATGAAGTTACAAAAATACATATTAACAACAATATTAACATAAAGCATATCAGTAATCATCAGTGCAGCCTCACATTAGCCATTAAATGCAGCTTTACAGTTCCCATGAATGCAGCCACACTGTGCCCATCAATGCAGCCTCACTGTTCCCATCAAATGCATCCTCTCTGTCCCCATCAAACGGAGTCACTGTGTGTAATCAAAGAACTTTGCATCCAGATTTTGTAGGCACCCCCTTCAGGCTACTATAATACTCTTACTAATTATGTAAGTACCTATTGAGCGTTATTATTCCTTTATTATTTTTTAATTTCTTACTCATATATATTTTTCAGTGACCTGGTGCACCCCCTATATACGCCTTTCCGTTTGGCCGTTAGGCCAGCAGTGGTTTGGGTGTTCCATCATCCCCTTCAAGGTGGGGTTTGTTTGTGGCTGCAGTGCTGTGAGCCTGGGACGACTGGGCAAAGTATTTCTCAATAACACCACTAGTTGGTGAGTTATATCTATATTAATTGCCATTGATATTTTATCATTTTAGGCATGTATTATTTTACTATCTAATTAAAAATTATCTTTATTATATTTTCTTTCAAATCCAGAAGCTCCTGAGGAAGCAATTCCCCAATAATCGCGAAACATGTTGAGCTAGAGCTATTTTTAACATTCAAGAACTCTGTAGATACTTTTTTTACATTACACTGGCGTGGGTAATTTTGCCATATATCCCCACAGCGAGTGGAATATATAGTTACTAGTATCTTCTTTGGTTAATCATGTGGTTCTTTTTTAATGTTCTTTATTGTGTATTCCATTGGATGCATTATAATGTAAAAAAAAAAAAATTGTACTACTTTATTAAATATTAAAAAAATGTTCATGTGCCTACAAAGTCCATTTTCTTTTTCTATATGTTCAATCCAATCACTGTAGGATGTGGCACAATTGCCAATGAGGGTGTTGATTACCACCCAAGGGCACCTGTAATCAAACTACTCAAAAAACCTTACACCAACTGACTGCCTTTCACCCCGGTACTCTGATTGTTGGCGGGGATTTCCTTGTCAAAGTATTTTATTGAATGAATATGATAATCAAGTACAAATCGTGTGTTATCCAACTTGCAACAGGTTTGAAAAAAAAAAAATAATGGTCCACTATATATGTACCGATAAGTGAATTATATAAACTCAACAGAAAATAGAAAAGTAAATAAATCATTACATCAAGATATTCATGACTGTAGTTGGAAATACTATTTATCATATAAATTGTTTTACCTGGACCTGGAAAATTGAAGTATAATTATGTAAAGCAGTACTTTATTGTTATTGTTCTCTTTATATATTTATTTTATTTATTTTATGGTATTTACTCTCACTTTACATTGAGTCACTTTAAGGTGTTGTTGCAACACTAAGCGCCGGCAGTGCAATTTTGGGCCTTTTCTTTGCACTCTTCCTTCAAGTACTTTATTACTGTTTAAATAAAAATAAAAGGATAGACAAAAAAAAAATGGATAGGATAGTAGGAAAATAGAGAAGGAAGTGTAGAAGTCCACTGAGATTGTTCGAGTAAGTTGGCTTACAGCCTGAGGGTTTGAACAGAACACTATAATGTTCAAGATAATGAGTAGGGTAACACCCAAGCTCTAGAAATGTGGTTTTGTAAGTAATTTATTACCGAATTAATCTTTCAGTTACCATGGCATAAGTATTGAGTTGTCGCTGAATGATGGAAGGTGATAATTAATCCAAGGGTTCCAGATTTTTTCAAAGACTGGAATTTGATCCCTTTCTATAGCTATCATATTGGCGTGAGACATGAAGTCAATTACTCTACGTATGGTCTCAGATATCTCCAGGTTAGGGGTCCTCCATGCCTTTGCTATTGTTTGCTTAGCTGCCGTAAGAAGTTGAGTGAGAAGTTTGAATTGGTTTGTGGGGATTTCAATGCCCCACTAGTTCCTTCCCTAGACACCTCTAACGGGTCTACAAGAAAAAAAAGAGAACATGGCGGGACTTTGAATGAGACACGCAGACAGAAGTAGAGGGCCTGAAAGTGGTATATTGATATGTAAATCAATTACAATCCATAGGTTAAATGCATAACATCACGGTAAAATTCATATATGTACATAAGGAACATGGTAAAACATGACAGTGGGTAGGGGAATGTGCTACACCATCTGAGAAACTTCCTGTAGCATAAAATCTCAATGACCATAATAATGTGCAAAAAGTCCATATGGGTATAGAGAAATACATGGTCGGATGATACATTACGTATACAAAGGCTTGACGCGTTTCGTGGAGTATTGATATCCACTCTTCAGGAGCAGCAATGTCTAGTCTGAAATGAGACATGAAATGTCTGTCACTATCAGGGGGGACAACGGGTAATTAATGTAGAGAAGGATGGTATGTAATAGATTGTAGGGTACTCACGAACACGATGTAGATGGGTGTCCTAGGACCTAAAGATTCCCCTGAGGGGACATCTTGACCGGGAGCTGGAGACATGTCCAATGATGGCTCCAGCAAACCTGGTGGCTAAAGGGCATCTGGGAGGTTTCTATAAAAGAGTAAATATTTATAGTGATCAGGTTGAAATGTCTATACTTAAATAGTAACAGAGGGTGCAGTTCACAGGTCAACTGCATAAGTTACCTGATAGTAGGGCACTGGAAGCCAAGATGTGCACTGGTAAGTACTGGCCAAGAGATGAGAAAGGGCCAGCATGATGGACAGGCCGCCACAAGCGCACTCCAGACACTGCCAAACGCCACGCGAGTCTGCTGAGGGAGGAGAAGGCACATGACACCGTCGTTCGGCGTCAGGTACCAGGCAACCCCTCCCATTTGCCGTGGATGTAAAGACGCTGCCGGCGTGGAGACGTAAAAGGACGTCACACGCACGGTGCGTCAGGCGTGATGTCGATGCACAGCAGGAAGCATCCACCCGCTCCAATGAGAGAGAGGGGAGGTCCCATGGTGTGCATCGCAACTCCCGGAACAAGACGTGAGACGAAGCTCATGAGTCCCAGACCAGGAAACCCCACTCCAACAACGTGTGGGTGGACAGACCAATGTGGTGAAAAATGAAGCAAATAACAGAAATGAACCCAACAATGTCTACTTCCCCAGAGATATATAATAAATAGTGATCCAAACAAAACTAATTGTGTAACAAGTGTGGTGTAACCATATAATTAACGGGTCTACATGTCGAACGTATAGAGCCCTCCGCGCAATAAAGTCACAACTTAGCACCTTGACCCTCCATGATGCCTGGCGTACTCTTCACCCAACAGTAAAAGATTTCACATTTTTCTCCCCTCCTCCTACCAAATACATCAGAAATGTATCACTTTTTCATTACACAAAACAACCTCACTCTACTCACAGAAGCCATGATTGAGCCTAAGTTTCTTTCGGACCACCACCCAATAACAATGACTCTAATGCTCCCATTATGGCGCACCAGATCTGCGATCTGGCGCCTTGATGACTCCCTATTGCTAGATGTGGATAATGCCCAAAAGTTGTCTGAACGACTTTCACAATTTTTCACAGAGAACGACACTGGGGACACTTCCCCTACAGTTACTTGGGCCGCCCATAAATGTGTTATCAGAGGTGAGATTATCTCTTTAATGGCCAAAAGGAACAAGCTCAGGAAGGCTCACATTGAGGAATTGTCCACCCGTATCAAAGCACTCAAACACAAGCATAAACTCTCCCTAGCTAACAACTGCCCCGCTGAGCTCATAATAGCTAGGGAAGAATTGTTAGAAGAACTCCAAAGGACACTGAAACGTAAATACGCTTTAACACACAAACTATTCTACGAATTTGGTAACAAGGCGGGGAAATTACTGGCGAGAGCCCTACAAAAGAAAAAAAACGCATACACTATACATAATATCAGAACCCTGGCCGGTACTAATGTAGCCAATACAGAAGACATAGCTAGCCACTTTGTGTCTTATTCCTCTAAATTATATAACCTACCCAAACCATGGCTAAATGGTCCCTCCCCAGATAGATTCAAAATGATAACTGATTTTTTATCCAAATACAGCCCATCCCCGATTAACCCAGATGACTTGACGGACCTAGAACTACCTATTTCAGCAGACAAAGCCCTCTTGGCCTTAAAACAGCTAAAGCTAGGCAGGAGCCAGGGCCCACATGGCCTAACGACCAGTTATTACAAATCCTTCACCAACGTCCTGATCTCTCAATTCGTAAAGACCTTTAACGATCTACCCTCCTCCTCCCTACATAATAAGGATATCTTGGAAGCTCACATCACACTAATCCCAAAGCCAGGCAGAGACGCCACAATGGTCTCCAACTATCGCCCCATCTCCCTACTCAACGTAAATGTGAAACTCTATGCAAAAAACTTGATTAACCAGATTAATTTCTGTTGACCAAGTCGGCTTTATCCATGGCAAAGGCCATTAACATATACCACTTGCTAACCTCGGCAACTAACGGCTTCCTCCTTTCCCTTGATGCAGAGAAGGCGTTTGACAGGGTGGCCTGGGACTACATGGCAGCAGTTTTAAAAGCCATAGGTCTTCCCACACAACTCATCCAAATGATAATGGCTCTATACTCCTGCCCTACAGCCAGGATCAGAGTCAACGGCCGAGTGTCGGACGTCTTCTCCATCGCCAATGGCACAGGTAAGGGCTGTCCCCTTTCACCTCTCATTTTTGTTCTTACTATGGAACCCTTCCTCCGCAGACTACAAGAGAATCCTGACATCAAAGGGATTGACACTGACCACAAACAATACAAAATAGCTGCCTATGCAGACAATATTCTAATGTTCCTCTCAGACCCCATAACTACCATTCCCAACCTTCTTAAAGATTTCACTTTATTTAAACAACTGTCCAACCTACAGATCAATTTTGGAAAATCTAAAGCTCTTAGCGTAACGCTCCCGACGACAATGGTATCTCTCTGTCAAGCCATCTTCTCTTTTGGATGGGAGCCTGATGAACTCACATACCTGGGCATTAAACTCCCAGCCAAATTGTCTGAACTCTATGCCAAAAACTTCCTACCCGCACTGCAGAAAATACAGGGAGATTCAACTTAATGGACTAAAGGCCCATTTTCATGGTTCGGTAGAGTAGACATTTTAAAAATGAACGTCCAACTCATGATGCTACATCTGTTACAAGCCATCCCTATTACTCCCCCCCCCTTGTTCTTTGCCACTTTAAAAAAAAAGTGCAGAAACCTTCTATGGGCCACAAACCCTCCTAGGTTGAGCTGGGAAAAGTTAATACTTCCTAAGCGGAAGGGGTGAATAGGAGTGCCAGATCTGAATACCTACTACAGGGCCTGCCAACTCACAAGAATTGTGGTCTGGCATGTACACAAACAAAACAAGGATTGGATCCAGGTGGAAAACGCTTTTACACAGGCACCGATCTCTCACCTCCGTTGGATTAACCCACGCTCGATTCCCAAAAAGTGCTACACCTACCCTCTGATAGGTCCCACACTACTACATTTTAGAGCATATTGTCGAACCCTCAATCTGACCCCTTTTTCTGAGTCCATGACACCTATCACCCAGAACTCTGACTTCCCGCCAGCCATTCTGGCCACCGACCTAACCGTTGGGTCCATCGACTCACCGGTCAGAGTGCATCAATGCTTTAATGATGACTTAATTCTCTTACACGCAGCTTTGTCCTCCAAATTCCCTAATCTGAACATACCCTTCTTCAAATTCCTTCAAATCCGCCATTTTCTACAAAGTAATCAACCACTCTCACAATGATACAGAGACCTTACCCCATTTGAACATATCTGTAACAACTCAGGACCCCAAAGCCATTTAATCTCCACACTATGGGCCAGATCCTCAAAAGGGATACGCCGGCGTATCTACTGATACGCCGTCGTATCCCTGTTTCTATCTTTGGAACTGATCCACAGAATCAGTTTCCAAAAGATAGGCAGAAGATCCGACATGTAAGAAAAGAAAATGTACAGAAATATCAGGCGCAGCTTATCTATGTACAGCTCTGCGCTTTAGGATAAACACACTCAAATTGTCCAACATCAATGTCCTTGTACCATGGATCAAAAAGCAGCTGCTAAAAAACAGTCCAAAAGTGAATAAGGCAGAAATGAAATGACTCCCACTGAGTCCAATGCAGTCCTGCAGCAGTGCTGCAAACTCTACGTTTGTTGTGATCCTATACAGTGTAGAGGTAGAAAAGTTGTTGTTCACCACGTGGGGGATAGGAAACCCCTTCAGGGGATGCACTTACCAGATGGCTGATAAGAAACAGCATGTAATCCACCTCGCTAGTAATCGTCAGACTTTCACCATAATAATGATATTCAGCATGTATGAGGAGAAAGAAAACTCATATAGAGTAGTACCGTTTGGATGATTTATTGAAAAACACTCCCCCAAATATAAATTCCCCTTCAATATTATGCGTACCACATAAATGAAAAAACAGGCATGTAATGTAAAAGCGTTTGCCTCACGATTGTTGACCCTGAAGACCGCTCTGTCTCGTTTCCTTGCGGCGGCTTCCTGGTTCCTTCCTCGTGGAGCGCAAACGTCACTTCCGGTTTGTTGTGTATGGAGAGTCACGCCCTGACGCATTTCGTCACTTCCGGACTTCAACTGAGGGCGTGACTCTCATAGACACTGGCCGGAGTTATAAAGCGCAGCTCCGCCCCTCATCACAGAGCGATCAACGCCCATTCGCGTCATTCGTGTCACTCTGGATGCTTAGCCGCGATTGCTCACAAAGGCTATACTAAGGGCGGAAGTCTGTGCGTGCAGTGTGTACTGCGCTACTGATGCCAGAACGTGTCGCCACCATAATCTGGTTCACAGCGCACACTGACACGTTGACGATTGCTGCGATCATATGCTTTAAATAATAATAATACTATTAAGGTCATCACACCACTGCTCACAGTTACACTAAATACAATGATATTTGCGAGAAAATGTATCAGCAGGCTAGTCACATGACTACATGCTTCCATGCTGTCCATATCTTCTCCTGGTATTGTGTAACTATAAATACATTAATGCTGTAGATCACATAAAAATCTTGGTAGTCAAAGAATAAAATCACAAATCAATTAAAATTACTTAAAATAACTGTGATTATCAAACACCCCTATAAATTATGCGATAATTAAAATTATGCAATAAATAAAATAATGCATTAAAATAAATTCTGCAATAATTAGAATAAAATCAAGTACACACCATTCAATAAAATTCACTATGCGACGTAAAGTTAATCCATCGCTCATGTAGGTAACTATCAGTCTGCAAATGTAGGATATGTTATGATATCAAAATATACCTCAATGTATTCATAAACATCATCCTGACTCAAGAATATTGAGTCCGTGGATGGATGAATGGCTGAGTCATTTCTATATGTCAGACAACATAGTTATAATGAATGTTAGTTTTAAAATAAAGAGACATATATGTACATGTAATATACTTCTGACCACTTGGGGCAGAGTATACTACACCCAGAAAACACAGCAGCATCCCTGAATAACATAGTCTCTATTATTCTGGTTACTGTATTAATTAAAATAGTTTAAAATACGATTTGAGCCCTTACTTTACTGTAGTTTTTTTTTAAAAACTGCTGAGGGAGGAGAAGGCACATGACACCGTCGTTCGGCGTCAGGTACCAGGCAACCCCTCCCATTTGCCGTGGATGTAAAGACGCTGTCGGCGTGGAGACGTAAAAGGACGTCACACGCACGGTGCGTCAGGCGTGATGTCGATGCACAGCAGGAAGCATCCACCCGCTCCAATGAGAGAGAGGGGAGGTCCCATGGTGTGCATCGCAACTCCCGGAACAAGACGTGAGACGAAGCTCATGAGTCCCAGACCAGGAAACCCCACTCCAACAACGTGTGGGTGGACAGACCAATGTGGTGAAAAATGAAGCAAATAACAGAAATGAACCCAACAATGTCTACTTCCCCAGAGATATATAATAAATAGTGATCCAAACAAAACTAATTGTGTAACAAGTGTGGTGTAACCATATAATTAACGGGTCTACATGTCGAACGTATAGAGCCCTCCGCGCAATAAAGTCACAACTTAGCACCTTGACCCTCCATGATGCCTGGCGTACTCTTCACCCAACAGTAAAAGATTTCACATTTTTCTCCCCTCCTCCTACCAAATACATCAGAAATGTATCACTTTTTCATTACACAAAACAACCTCACTCTACTCACAGAAGCCATGATTGAGCCTTAGTTTCTTTCGGACCACCACCCAATAACAATGACTCTAACGCTCCCATTATGGCGCACCAGATCTGCGATCTGGCGCCTTGATGACTCCCTATTGCTAGATGTGGATAATGCCCAAAAGTTGTCTGAACGACTTTCACAATTTTTCACAGAGAACGACACTGGGGACACTTCCCCTACAGTTACTTGGGCCGCCCATAAATGTGTTATCAGAGGTGAGATTATCTCTTTAATGGCCAAAAGGAACAAGCTCAGGAAGGCTCACATTGAGGAATTGTCCACCCGTATCAAAGCACTCAAACACAAGCATAAACTCTCCCTAGCTAACAACTGCCCCGCTGAGCTCATAATAGCTAGGGAAGAATTGTTAGAAGAACTCCAAAGGACACTGAAACGTAAATACGCTTTAACACACAAACTATTCTACGAATTTGGTAACAAGGCGGGGAAATTACTGGCGAGAGCCCTACAAAAGAAAAAAAACGCATACACTATACATAATATCAGAACCCTGGCCGGTACTAATGTAGCCAATACAGAAGACATAGCTAGCCACTTTGTGTCTTATTCCTCTAAATTATATAACCTACCCAAACCATGGCTAAATGGTCCCTCCCCAGATAGATTCAAAATGATAACTGATTTTTTATCCAAATACAGCCCATCCCCGATTAACCCAGATGACTTGACGGACCTAGAACTACCTATTTCAGCAGACAAAGCCCTCTTGGCCTTAAAACAGCTAAAGCTAGGCAGGAGCCAGGGCCCACATGGCCTAACGACCAGTTATTACAAATCCTTCACCAACGTCCTGATCTCTCAATTCGTAAAGACCTTTAACGATCTACCCTCCTCCTCCCTACATAATAAGGATATCTTGGAAGCTCACATCACACTAATCCCAAAGCCAGGCAGAGACGCCACAATGGTCTCCAACTATCGCCCCATCTCCCTACTCAACGTAAATGTGAAACTCTATGCAAAAAACTTGGCAAACCGCTTACTCCCCCTGATCCCCAGATTAATTTCTGTTGACCAAGTCGGCTTTATCCATGGCAAAGGCCATAAACATATACCACTTGCTAACCTCGGCAACTAACGGCTTCTTCCTTTCCCTTGATGCAGAGAAGGCGTTTGACAGGGTGGCCTGGGACTACATGGCAGCAGTTTTAAAAGCCATAGGTCTTCCCACACGACTCATCCAAATGATAATGGCTCTATACTCCTTCCCTACAGCCAGGATCAGAGTCAACGGTCGAGTGTCGGACGTCTTCTCCATCACCAATGGCACAGGTAAGGGCTGTCCCCTTTCACCTCTCATTTTTGTTCTTACTATGGAACCCTTCCTCCGCAGACTACAAGAGAATCCTGACATCAAAGGGATTGACACTGACCACAAACAATACAAAATAGCTGCCTATGCAGACAATATTCTAATGTTCCTCTCAGACCCCATAACTACCATTCCCAACCTTCTTAAAGATTTCACTTTATTTAAACAACTGTCCAACCTACAGATCAATTTTGGAAAATCTAAAGCTCTTAGCGTAACGCTCCCGACGACAATGGTATCTCTCTGCCAAGCCATCTTCTCTTTTGGATGGGAGCCTGATGAACTCACATACCTGGTCATTAAACTCCCCGCCAAATTGTCTGAACTCTATGCCAAAAACTTCCTACCCGCACTGCAGAAAATACAGGGAGATTCAACTTAATGGACTAAAGGCCCATTTTCATGGTTCGGTAGAGTAGACATTTAAAAAAATGAACGTCCAACTCATGATGCTACATCTGTTACAAGCCATCCCTATTACCCCCCCCCTTGTTCTTTGCCACTTTTAAAAAAAAGTGCAGAAACCTTCTATGGGCCACAAACCCTCCTAGGTTGAGCTGGGAAAAGTTAATACTTCCTAAGCGGAAGGGGTGAATAGGAGTGCCAGATCTGAATACCTACTACAGGGCCTGCCAACTCACAAGAATTGTGGTCTGGCATGTACACAAACAAAACAAGGATTGGATCCAGGTGGAAAACGCTTTTACACAGGCACCGATCTCTCACCTCCGTTGGATTAACCCACGCTCGATTCCCAAAAAGTGCTACACCTACCCTCTGATAGGTCCCACACTACTACATTTTAGAGCATATTGTCGAACCCTCAATCTGACCCCTTTTTCTGAGTCCATGACACCTATCACCCAGAACTCTGACTTCCCGCCAGCCATTCTGGCCACCGACCTAACCGTTGGGTCCATCGACTCACCGGTCAGAGTGCATCAATGCTTTAATGATGACTTAATTCTCTTACACGCAGCTTTGTCCTCCAAATTCCCTAATCTGAACATACCCTTCTTCAAATTCCTTCAAATCCGCCATTTTCTACAAAGTAATCAACCACTCTCACAATGATACAGAGACCTTACCCCATTTGAACATATCTGTAACAACTAAGGACCCCAAAGCCATTTAATCTCCACACTATGGGCCAGATCCTCAAAAGGGATACGCCGGCGTATCTACTGATACGCCGTCGTATCCCTGTTTCTATCTTTGGAACTGATCCACAGAATCAGTTTCCAAAAGATAGGCAGAAGATCCGACATGTAAGAAAATGTACAGAAATATCAGGCGCAGCTTATCTATGTACAGCTCTGCGCTTTAGGATAAACACACTCAAATTGTCCAACATCAATGTCCTTGTACCATGGATCAAAAAGCAGCTGCTAAAAAACAGTCCAAAAGTGAATAAGGCAGAAATGAAATGACTCCCACTGAGTCCAATGCAGTCCTGCAGCAGCGCTGCAAACTCTACGTTTGTTGTGATCCTATACAGTGTAGAGGTAGAAAAGTTGTTGTTCACCACGTGGGGGATAGGAAACCCCTTCAGGGGATGCACTTACCAGATGGCTGATAAGAAACAGCATGTAATCCACCTCGCTAGTAATCGTCAGACTTTCACCATAATAATGATATTCAGCATGTATGAGGAGAAAGAAAACTCATATAGAGTAGTACCGTTTGGATGATTTATTGAAAAACACTCCCCCAAATATAAATTCCCCTTCAATATTATGCGTACCACATAAATGAAAAAACAGGCATGTAATGTAAAAGCGTTTGCCTCACGATTGTTGACCCTGAAGACCGCTCTGTCTCGTTTCCTTGCGGCGGCTTCCTGGTTCCTTCCTCGTGGAGCGCAAACGTCACTTCCGGTTTGTTGTGTATGGAGAGTCACGCCCTGACGCATTTCGTCACTTCCGGACTTCAACTGAGGGCGTGACTCTCATAGACACTGGCCGGAGTTATAAAGCGCAGCTCTGCCCCTCATCACAGAGCGATCAACGCCCATTCGCGTCATTCGTGTCACTCTGGATGCTTAGCCGCGATTGCTCACAAAGGCTATACTAAGGGCAGAAGTCTGTGCGTGCAGTGTGTACTGCGCTACTGATGCCAGAACGTGTCGCCACCATAATCTGGTTCACAGCGCACACTGACACGTTGACGATTGCTGCGATCATATGCTTTAAATAATAATAATACTATTAAGGTCATCACACCACTGCTCACAGTTACACTAAATACAATGATATTTGCGAGAAAATGTATCAGCAGGCTAGTCACATGACTACATGCTTCCATGCTGTCCATATCTTCTCCTGGTATTGTGTAACTATAAATACATTAATGCTGTAGATCACATAAAAATCTTGGTAGTCAAAGAATAAAATCACAAATCAATTAAAATTACTTAAAATAACTGTGATTATCAAACACCCCTATAAATTATGCGATAATTAAAATTATGCAATAAATAAAATAATGCATTAAAATAAATTCTGCAATAATTAGAATAAAATCAAGTACACACCATTCAATAAAATTCACTATGCGACGTAAAGTTAATCCATCGCTCATGTAGGTAACTATCAGTCTGCAAATGTAGGATATGTTATGATATCAAAATATACCTCAATGTATTCATAAACATCATCCTGACTCAAGAATATTGAGTCCGTGGATGGATGAATGGCTGAGTCATTTCTATATGTCAGACAACATAGTTATAATGAATGTTAGTTTTAAAATAAAGAGACATATATGTACATGTAATATACTTCTGACCACTTGGGGCAGAGTATACTACACCCAGAAAACACAGCAGCATCCCTGAATAACATAGTCTCTATTATTCTGGTTACTGTATTAATTAAAATAGTTTAAAATACGATTTGAGCCCTTACTGTACTGTAGTTTTTTTTTAAAAACTGCTGAGGGAGAAGAAGGCACATGACACCGTCGTTCGGCGTCAGGTACCAGGCAACCCCTCCCATTTGCCGTGGATGTAAAAACGCTGTCGGCGTGGAGACGTAAAAGGACGTCACACGCACGGTGCGTCAGGCGTGATGTCGATGCACAGCAGGAAGCATCCACCCGCTCCAATGAGAGAGAGGGGAGGTCCCATGGTGTGCATCGCAACTCCCGGAACAAGACGTGAGACGAAGCTCATGAGTCCCAGACCAGGAAACCCCACTCCAACAACGTGTGGGTGGACAGACCAATGTGGTGAAAAATGAAGCAAATAACAGAAATGAACCCAACAATGTCTACTTCCCCAGAGATATATAATAAATAGTGATCCAAACAAAACTAATTGTGTAACAAGTGTGGTGTAACCATATAATTAACGGGTCTACATGTCGAACGTATAGAGCCCTCCGCGCAATAAAGTCACAACTTAGCACCTTGACCCTCCATGATGCCTGGCGTACTCTTCACCCAACAGTAAAAGATTTCACATTTTTCTCCCCTCCTCCTACCAAATACATCAGAAATGTATCACTTTTTCATTACACAAAACAACCTCACTCTACTCACAGAAGCCATGATTGAGCCTTAGTTTCTTTCGGACCACCACCCAATAACAATGACTCTAACGCTCCCATTATGGCGCACCAGATCTGCGATCTGGCGCCTTGATGACTCCCTATTGCTAGATGTGGATAATGCCCAAAAGTTGTCTGAACGACTTTCACAATTTTTCACAGAGAACGACACTGGGGACACTTCCCCTACAGTTACTTGGGCCGCCCATAAATGTGTTATCAGAGGTGAGATTATCTCTTTAATGGCCAAAAGGAACAAGCTCAGGAAGGCTCACATTGAGGAATTGTCCACCCGTATCAAAGCACTCAAACACAAGCATAAACTCTCCCTAGCTAACAACTGCCCCGCTGAGCTCATAATAGCTAGGGAAGAATTGTTAGAAGAACTCCAAAGGACACTGAAACGTAAATACGCTTTAACACACAAACTATTCTACGAATTTGGTAACAAGGCGGGGAAATTACTGGCGAGAGCCCTACAAAAGAAAAAAAACGCATACACTATACATAATATCAGAACCCTGGCCGGTACTAATGTAGCCAATACAGAAGACATAGCTAGCCACTTTGTGTCTTATTCCTCTAAATTATATAACCTACCCAAACCATGGCTAAATGGTCCCTCCCCAGATAGATTCAAAATGATAACTGATTTTTTATCCAAATACAGCCCATCCCCGATTAACCCAGATGACTTGACGGACCTAGAACTACCTATTTCAGCAGACAAAGCCCTCTTGGCCTTAAAACAGCTAAAGCTAGGCAGGAGCCAGGGCCCACATGGCCTAACGACCAGTTATTACAAATCCTTCACCAACGTCCTGATCTCTCAATTCGTAAAGACCTTTAACGATCTACCCTCCTCCTCCCTACATAATAAGGATATCTTGGAAGCTCACATCACACTAATCCCAAAGCCAGGCAGAGACGCCACAATGGTCTCCAACTATCGCCCCATCTCCCTACTCAACGTAAATGTGAAACTCTATGCAAAAAACTTGGCAAACCGCTTACTCCCCCTGATCCCCAGATTAATTTCTGTTGACCAAGTCGGCTTTATCCATGGCAAAGGCCATAAACATATACCACTTGCTAACCTCGGCAACTAACGGCTTCTTCCTTTCCCTTGATGCAGAGAAGGCGTTTGACAGGGTGGCCTGGGACTACATGGCAGCAGTTTTAAAAGCCATAGGTCTTCCCACACGACTCATCCAAATGATAATGGCTCTATACTCCTGCCCTACAGCCAGGATCAGAGTCAACGGTCGAGTGTCGGACGTCTTCTCCATCACCAATGGCACAGGTAAGGGCTGTCCCCTTTCACCTCTCATTTTTGTTCTTACTATGGAACCCTTCCTCCGCAGACTACAAGAGAATCCTGACATCAAAGGGATTGACACTGACCACAAACAATACAAAATAGCTGCCTATGCAGACAATATTCTAATGTTCCTCTCAGACCCCATAACTACCATTCCCAACCTTCTTAAAGATTTCACTTTATTTAAACAACTGTCCAACCTACAGATCAATTTTGGAAAATCTAAAGCTCTTAGCGTAACGCTCCCGACGACAATGGTATCTCTCTGCCAAGCCATCTTCTCTTTTGGATGGGAGCCTGATGAACTCACATACCTGGTCATTAAACTCCCCGCCAAATTGTCTGAACTCTATGCCAAAAACTTCCTACCCGCACTGCAGAAAATACAGGGAGATTCAACTTAATGGACTAAAGGCCCATTTTCATGGTTCGGTAGAGTAGACATTTAAAAAAATGAACGTCCAACTCATGATGCTACATCTGTTACAAGCCATCCCTATTACCCCCCCCCCCCTTGTTCTTTGCCACTTTTTAAAAAAAGTGCAGAAACCTTCTATGGGCCACAAACCCTCCTAGGTTGAGCTGGGAAAAGTTAATACTTCCTAAGCGGAAGGGGTGAATAGGAGTGCCAGATCTGAATACCTACTACAGGGCCTGCCAACTCACAAGAATTGTGGTCTGGCATGTACACAAACAAAACAAGGATTGGATCCAGGTGGAAAACGCTTTTACACAGGCACCGATCTCTCACCTCCGTTGGATTAACCCACGCTCGATTCCCAAAAAGTGCTACACCTACCCTCTGATAGGTCCCACACTACTACATTTTAGAGCATATTGTCGAACCCTCAATCTGACCCCTTTTTCTGAGTCCATGACACCTATCACCCAGAACTCTGACTTCCCGCCAGCCATTCTGGCCACCGACCTAACCGTTGGGTCCATCGACTCACCGGTCAGAGTGCATCAATGCTTTAATGATGACTTAATTCTCTTACACGCAGCTTTGTCCTCCAAATTCCCTAATCTGAACATACCCTTCTTCAAATTCCTTCAAATCCGCCATTTTCTACAAAGTAATCAACCACTCTCACAATGATACAGAGACCTTACCCCATTTGAACATATCTGTAACAACTCAGGACCCCAAAGCCATTTAATCTCCACACTATGGGCCAGATCCTCAAAAGGGATACGCCGGCGTATCAGTAGATACGCCGGCGTATCCCTGTTTCTATCTTTGGAACTGATCCACAGAATCAGTTTCCAAAAGATAGGCAGAAGATCCGACATGTAAGAAAATGTACAGAAATATCAGGCGCAGCTTATCTATGTACAGCTCTGCGCTTTAGGATAAACACACTCAAATTGTCCAACATCAATGTCCTTGTACCATGGATCAAAAAGCAGCTGCTAAAAAACAGTCCAAAAGTGAATAAGGCAGAAATGAAATGACTCCCACTGAGTCCAATGCAGTCCTGCAGCAGCGCTGCAAACTCTACTTTTGTTGTGATCCTATACAGTGTAGAGGTAGAAAAGTTGTTGTTCACCACGTGGGGGATAGGAAACCCCTTCAGGGGATGCACTTACCAGATGGCTGATAAGAAACAGCATGTAATCCACCTCGCTAGTAATCGTCAGACTTTCACCATAATAATGATATTCAGCATGTATGAGGAGAAAGAAAACTCATATAGAGTAGTACCGTTTGGATGATTTATTGAAAAACACTCCCCCAAATATAAATTCCCCTTCAATATTATGCGTACCACATAAATGAAAAAACAGGCATGTAATGTAAAAGCGTTTGCCTCACGATTGTTGACCCTGAAGACCGCTCTGTCTCGTTTCCTTGCGGCGGCTTCCTGGTTCCTTCCTCGTGGAGCGCAAACGTCACTTCCGGTTTGTTGTGTATGGAGAGTCACGCCCTGACGCATTTCGTCACTTCCGGACTTCAGCTGAGGGCGTGACTCTCATAGACACTGGCCGGAGTTATAAAGCGCAGCTCTGCCCCTCATCACAGAGCGATCAACGCCCATTCGCGTCATTCGTGTCACTCTGGATGCTTAGCCGCGATTGCTCACAAAGGCTATACTAAGGGCGGAAGTCTGTGCGTGCAGTGTGTACTGCGCTACTGATGCCAGAACGTGTCGCCACCATAATCTGGTTCACAGCGCACACTGACACGTTGACGATTGCTGCGATCATATGCTTTAAATAATAATAATACTATTAAGGTCATCACACCACTGCTCACAGTTACACTAAATACAATGATATTTGCGAGAAAATGTATCAGCAGGCTAGTCACATGACTACATGCTTCCATGCTGTCCATATCTTCTCCTGGTATTGTGTAACTATAAATACATTAATGCTGTAGATCACATAAAAATCTTGGTAGTCAAAGAATAAAATCACAAATCAATTAAAATTACTTAAAATAACTGTGATTATCAAACACCCCTATAAATTATGCGATAATTAAAATTATGCAATAAATAAATTATTTTTTAAATTATTTGCACTATATCACTTTAGAGGAAGGCCAACAAGCGCTATTGGTCACATCAGACGTATCGTCATTGTACTCTATTATACAACACGAGGACGCTATGTTGGCCCTCAATTGGGCTTTGAGCCAAAGAGATGACCTCCCCCACAGTCAAAAGGTATTTATAGGCCATGCATTAAACTTTTGTCTCTCCCATAATTATTTTTGGTATGGGAATGAGTTTTATATACAAAAGAGAGGCGTAGCAATGGGAGCTAAGTTCGCTCCCAGTATTGCCAACTTGTTCATGGCAGAATGGGAGGATAAAGTGATTTTTAATAACAGAAGACCTGAATTGATTTTTTATAAACGTTTTATAGACGACCTATTTTTTTATCTGGGCAGGCCCAGAAGAGTCATTACAGAATTTTTTAAACATTTTAAATATCAATAATAACAATATCAGGTCAACGTCTGAATGGCATGAACAGACCTTTAATTTTTTAGATGTAACGGTTTACCGACAGAGGAACAAATTAGAAACTAAAGTGTTTTTTAAACCCACAGATAGGAATAGCTATCTTCCAATCACCAGTGGACATCATCCACAATGGCTAAAGAACATTCCTAAAGGCCAAATCATGCGTGTTAAGCGGAATTGTTCTGAAACTGATAACTTTGTGGCACAATCCAAAATTCTAACAGGAAGATTTGAAGAGAAGGGATACAATCCGCAATTTTTGAGCAAAATAGTGGAAGAAGTTAAGACGATACCCAGGGAAAGATGTTTAAAGGCTAAAGATGAAACAACAGGACCAATCACTACAATTAATAATTCGAAGCAATGGGGCTTCATTTCCCAATTTCACAGCCAGTATAAGGAGGTTGAAGCAATTTTTAACCAACACTGGCATGTGCTTTTACTAGACAAAAAATTGGGCCCAGTAATACCACAAAAAACCGAATTCATTTACAGGAAAGCCCCCAATCATGGTGATGTCGTTGTAAAGAAAATTTTAGATCTACCAACTAAACCCCCCACATTTTGGGATAAAAATGTTTTTTTCTCATGTAGAAAATGCAAACCGTGCAGAGAAGTTAAACATTTACAAAGAGGACTGGATCATTTTCTGTCTCCCTCGAATAATAGGGAATTTGAAATTAAACATTTCATCACCTGTAACAGTGATTTCGTAGTATATGCCCTCAAATGCCCGTGCGGCTTGTTGTATATCGGACGAACGAAAAGACTTCTGAGGATCAGGATCGCTGAACACATCAAAAATATAAGAAATGGGTTTACTGACCACAATGTGTCTCTCCATTTTAAATTAAAACACAACCAAGACCCTTCAGGCCTAGAATTTTGGGGGGGAGAACATCTGGCAGCACATTGGAGGGGCTCTCATAGAGTGCGCGAATTGTCCAAGCGGGAAACAAGATGGATCTATTTGGCTGATGTACTAATGCCGAAAGGCCTCAATGTAGAAGTAGACATTAACTGTTTCATCAGTGATACATAGATATATAATATTTCATTTTTTTAAAAAAACCTACAGTACAGTAAGGGCTCAAATCGTATTTTAAACTATTTTAATTAATACAGTAACCAGAATAATAGAGACTATGTTATTCAGGGATGCTGCTGTGTTTTCTGGGTGTAGTATACTCTGCCCCAAGTGGTCAGAAGTATATTACATGTACATATATGTCTCTTTATTTTAAAACTAACATTCATTATAACTATGTTGTCTGACATATAGAAATGACTCAGCCATTCATCCATCCACGGACTCAATATTCTTGAGTCAGGATGATGTTTATGAATACATTGAGGTATATTTTGATATCATAACATATCCTACATTTGCAGACTGATAGTTACCTACATGAGCGATGGATTAACTTTACGTCGCATAGTGAATTTTATTGAATGGTGTGTACTTGATTTTATTCTAATTATTGCAGAATTTATTTTAATGCATTATTTTATTTATTGCAGAATTTTAATTATCGCATAATTTATAGGGGTGTTTGATAATCACAGTTATTTTAAGTAATTTTAATTGATTTGTGATTTTATTCTTTGACTACCAAGATTTTTATGTGATCTACAGCATTAATGTATTTATAGTTACACAATACCAGGAGAAGATATGGACAGCATGGAAGCATGTAGTCATGTGACTAGCCTGCTGATACATTTTCTCGCAAATATCATTGTATTTAGTGTAACTGTGAGCAGTGGTGTGATGACCTTAATAGTATTATTATTATTTAAAGCATATGATCGCAGCAATCGTCAACGTGTCAGTGTGCGCTGTGAACCAGATTATGGTGGTGACACGTTCTGGCATCAGTAGCGCAGTACACACTGCACGCACAGACTTCCGCCCTTAGTATAGCCTTTGTGAGCAATCGCGGCTAAGCATCCAGAGTGACACGAATGACGCGAATGGGCGTTGATCGCTCTGTGATGAGGGGCGGAGCTGCGCTTTGTAACTCCGGCCAGTGTCTATGAGAGTCACGCCCTCAGTTGAAGTCCGGAAGTGACGAAACGCGTCAGGGCGTGACTCTCCATACACAACAAACCGGAAGTGACGTTTGCGCTCCACGAGGAAGGAACCAGGAAGCCGCCGCAAGGAAACGAGACAGAGCGGTCTTCAGGGTCAACAATCGTGAGGCAAACGCTTTTACATTACATGCCTGTTTTTTCATTTATGTGGTACGCATAATATTGAAGGGGAATTTATATTTGGGGGAGTGTTTTTCAATAAATCATCCAAACGGTACTACTCTATATGAGTTTTCTTTCTCCTCATACATGCTGAATATCATTATTATGGTGAAAGTCTGACGATTACTAGCGAGGTGGATTACATGCTGTTTCTTATCAGCCATCTGGTAAGTGCATCCCCTGAAGGGGTTTCCTATCCCCCACGTGGTGAACAACAACTGGTGATGGAGCACATCTTTTCTACCTCTACACTGTATAGGATCACAACAAACGTAGAGTTTGCAGCGCTGCTGCAGGACTGCATTGGACTCAGTGGGAGTCATTTCATTTCTGCCTTATTCACTAGAAGATCCGACATGTGTAAGGGACTTACACTGCCGGATCTTAGAATGCAGTACCACATCCGCTGCTGGGGGCATTTCGAGTCGAAATGCCGCTTCGGGTATGCAAATTAGCACTTACGGAGATCCACAAAGCTTTTACGCTTCGTTTTTTCTCCGTAAGTATTAAGTTGTATGTGTAAAATTAGGGCTGCTTTTACAAAGTGTAAACTGTTTACACCTTGTAAAAGTAGACCCTTCTTACCCACGACGCTGTTATTTTTTTTTTTTTTTTTCGACGCAACTTTTTTTACCCGGCGCGATTCACAAAACTTGGCGTAACGTAAAACCGCGCTATGCACATCGGGAAAATGACGTTGTGAGCATACGCAGTACGTCCGGCGCGGGAGCGCACCTAATTTAAATCATTCCCCTTTCCCTCCCCTCCTTTTACCCATACTTTAAGTGATTACTTGATTTCACATCTAAATTACGCGGTCTTTCACGTACCATACTCTACTACCATCTTTCAGCAGTAAACCAAACCGCCTGGTCAGACAGGAATGCCCGGCCGCTACATACACCAGATGGAAAGCAATACCCATTGGGGGGTTTTTTTTTTTTTTAGATGTTGATGAACCACATCTGCCTGATAAATATGTAAAACTACTATGGGTTCCCTCCCGCTCACAGTTTGATCCCTTTTGGGGTGAACGGGATGGAGAAGACCTGTATAGGTTCAGCCTCTCATCCCCCATGACACCCTAATAATTTACACAACTCCAGATGGCCCTAAGGACTTAGCGGCTTACTTCGTAATGGACACTAACGTATTCCTAATGCCCCCCACATTTGGACAAAAGTTGTCCCCTTATTAGGATGGCACTCAATTTGTTAGTTCTATATTGTAACCTTGATAGACGCTATTTACCGGTTGATTAACTATTAAATATTGGAGAATTCAATTACTATACAATGTTTGATTGTATGTACTATGCTCTCTGTAACCCGCCTGTTTTTATCCTGTTACTGTGAAAATCTTAATAAAAATGTATTAAAAAAATAATAATTTGCGGAGAATCTTCTATAGAAGTAGTAGCTAGTGTTGAACAGTTTAAAGCCCCACCACTGAAGACCAGGAGGCAAGTCGTTATATTGTTATTTGGTTACCTTGTGTCAATGCACTACTGCTGGTACCAAATGCAGCTTCCAGTACACTACCCAGTTACAGGAAGCAGTTCTCACAAGTTTCCAGGAGAGCTGTCTCCTTACAGCTTTCTCCGGACACAGTCCATTGAGTGAGATGGCACCTCTCAGGACCAGATCCCTTGTGGCGTGGTTCTGCAATTATCTCTAAGCAAAGTCCAGCTCTGGCCTGCTGAGTCCTCGGGAGCTAAGTCCATTGACAGCCAGAGGGCAGCAGCTCTGGAGCCCTCCTGGGGAGATAGAACCCTGCTCTCCAATGTCTCAACCTATTTAACTCCATTCCAGCCCCCTGATGGACACTAATCTCCAAGGATTGACTGGAACCTGATAACTGGTTGTTTTGAATCTCCCACCCTAAGCTCTGGAAACTTCTTTCAGAGGCAGGGGGAAGCAATTAAAAGAAAAGTACAGAAAAGTACAGTCAAAGCCTGTTTGTCTGTACTTTACCTGTGGATCACAGGAATGCTTTTTATTCTGCACTTCTGTGACCCATTTTCAGCAGACAGTGAGCTGAAACCTGCTGTCACAGAGCAAGATCACGGCAATGGAGTCGGGATCCACCCACATGCTTGGACCGGCACCTGGCTCAGTCTCTCAGCAAGCTGCTGAGAGCCTGAGCCGGGCGCTACCGCCTCCTCCACAGCCCAGTGCTCCAGTGAGAGTGGGAGGGATGCAGAACAGAGAGCTGCTGACTGACAGTCACCAGCCCTCTGCTCATGGACCTGGGAGAACCGAGTGATTAGCGGTGTTCGATTGCTCGGTTTTCAGTGTTAGAGGCGCCAGGGGGACAGTTGCAGCATCAAAGCGATACTGCATCCACCTAGGTAATGTAGCGGGGTCACCCTGTCAGAATCTTGGCAGGCCCTCCCCGCTGGAATTACATTCACATTTGTAAAATATGTTAGACATTGTTATGAAGTTATGCATTGCGAGGCTATGAGTAGCAGGAGATATGGACTCCATTTGACTCTGAGGAGAAAACAAACTACGCCCCTTGCAATGCCCCTTACCATTGGAGCACATGACAACTCCATTCAGCCAGTCAGAGCGGACGTGGAAAGTTATTTAAGAGAAGGGAGGGGCTTACCTCGCTCTCTCTGGACCTGCATTCTTCTCCTCTGCGGAGCTGCTGATAAACCCAGCCGTGCTACTAGGCCAGAAGCCTGGGCCTATTCACCGGGGGGACCAGCCATCCAGACGGAAGCAAGACCCCAGCATCCAGCCTGTGTTCCTGGAGATCGAAGAGGCAGCCCAGCTGACAACAGACACAGTGGAGCCCCCTCGTTCGGGACTCTCCAGACTGTGAAGTAGTGTCTATCAACGCGCCCCTTTTCTGAGGAGAGATCAGGCAGAACGGCCTGTTGGGTGAGAGAGCACCTGCTCGACTTCAGACTCTTGTTTAGTACAGATACCTAGCACCATCTCCCAGGCCACCAACCCGTATTCGGCCCATAGCCGGAGCTTAACGGCCTAGTTAACTGTTCCAGTGTTACACAGAAGCGGTTGACGCTGACAATCGATCAATCCACCAACGTTCCACTACCTCCGACATTTTGTTGCATAGTTTCTTCATTAACTGTCACCCGTGGATTACAACTTTATTGTGCACCACCCGGCCGCAAGACAGATATTGACGATTTGTATAACTGCCCGTTAGGGGCGCTCGCGAGCATAGACTGCCTTCTTAGTTAGATGAATGGTACCATTCCTAGGTTCATGAGAGTCTCACTAATTTACATTAATTACTGATTCTTGCAAGGGCCCTTGCGAATCAGTCTGAGTTACTGTTTATTGACTGTGTTTATGTCTAAATCCTATACCTGTTTGTTTCCTGAGTCCTGATACAGTAAACTTACCCTTTACATTCAAATACATTCACTGTGTGGAGTACATTTTCTTGTCTGGAGGGACTGTTCGTCACTGCAGGTAATTCATTGTCATTTTGTCATTGTATGTTGCATGCCTGCTATTGTGATTTCAGCCCAGCAGGGGTCACAATATCCCGCCACTAGACTTCTGATGTGTCAAGGGAGGGTTTGAGCTAGTTAAACAGGGGTGGGTCGAGCTAGAAGAGAGTAGATCCCAAATCAACCGGCGGCTCCTTCGGGGGTAGCGCTGCACGTGGGGGCTTGTCCGGGATTATCTACTTCTCAAACCACTTATCATCCCCCCCCAGACACTGAACCTTGCCCTTGTCAAGAACAACCATGGATACAGTCATTGCAGCCAAGTGGTGCAAAGGCGAAGGTGTCCCATTAGAGAAAGACTTAGTGGTTGAGGTACGAGGAGAAGCTTGGGACAAGAAAGAGGCATGCACTGTCTTAGAAACCCTGTCACAGGGCCGGAATTTCTGGGTGATTCAAATAGAGGTAGACAAGACTCATCCACGCACCTATGCCCTATGTGAATGGCAAGGTAAAGTTCCAGACTTCCTGAAGGTACCTAGTGTAAAGACCACTGACGGCAAAGACCTTTTCCTGATACAACCTGCACAAGAATCAAATGACCCTTCCTTTTCTGGCACCCCGACACCCAGTGGGCCCCCAGGAAAAACGATGCAAGGGGGAGGGGCCAAAACACCTTTTAAAGACCTCAACCCAGAGTTGTGTGCGGTTTTAGGAGAGATTGTGGCCCAATGCAAAAAAGATTCTGCAGACTGTTCAATTACAGGGTATAGAAAACTCAGAGCTTTCTCAGGGAGACACCCTGTACCATCTTCCGAAGATGGGTTTGAAGAATGGATAGACCAGGCCACCCAAGCCCTGGAGGAGTGGGGAATCCCAGATAAGAACAAGAAACAGGATCATGGCGAGTCTCAGGGGACTGGCGTTAGAGGCCATACGTAATCTCAAGCTCAGTAAAACCGACTGCACAGCTCAAGATTATCTGGATGTCCTACAGAATGTGTTCGGGAGGATTGAAGACATCAGTGAACTCCGCTGCCAGCTGGAACATTGTTTCCAAAAGAAGGGAGAAATACTATCTGAATTCGTCAGTCGCCTGGATAAGAATTTGCACCGGATGCTGCTGAAGAAGGGGATACAACCAAAGGATGTGGATGAAACACATTTCCAGCCGATAGTAAGGGGAGCCCAGCCCATGGATCCCATTGTTCTCAAATTAAGGACTCAAAAGGGAAGCGGAGTATTAAAGTACCCTGATCTGATCCGAGTCATTCGACAGGAGGAGGACCTTTTAGACCAAAAGAGCAAGTACCAAGCTACTGAGACTTCTGCGCGAGTGCGTGTGGTGGCCACTGAAGATAGTGACCCCCGGGTCAAGCTCCTGGAGACGCAGGTGTCTCAGTTGATGGAAATAATAACTGTCTTATCCGGTCAAGCAGGGTTTCACCCATACCAACCTAGGAAAGATAAGGCCGAGAAGCCCATCCACAGGCCTTACAATCCACAAAACAAACTAAGAAGGGTTAATGCCTGTTTCAATTGTGGAGGAATAGGACATGCCAAAGAGGTTTGCCCCAGCCCGGTCAATGTTTACCAACCAGCATTCCAGCCGGCGGAAAACTTTAGAGGGCCATGGTGAAGGAGTCAACCGGGGACCCACCTATTGCAGTTGGCTCCAATGTGAAACGTGAAATGAAAAAAAACCTCTCCCAGGGCACCCCCCAATCCCCACCCACATAACTGGGTAGGACCCAAAAGAAGTGCTCACCAGAGAGAGGTGAGAGTCCGAGTTACAAAGGAGAAAGAGAAAGCCACATTTCAAAAATTCCCTGTGAATTTAGTGGGGCCTTCCCCATTAGTGCCCATTCAAGTAGAGGGAATCTATACTAGGGCCCTTTTGGATACCGGAGCACAAGTAACTCTCCTATATATAGACTTTTACGATAGGTACCTCCCTCACCTGCCTTTACAGAAGTTGGAGGAGCTGGAGATATGGGGCATTGGGACTCAGAGTTTCCCTTATGATGGGTATCTACCGATCCGCCTGACTTTTGACCCCTCAACTGCCGGAGTCGCTGAGACCTTCGATACTCTGGCTATAGTCTGCCCCCCGGGTCCCACAAGAGTTCCCTCATCATAGGGACAAACACGGCTTTAGTTAGAAGATTCCTGACTCCCTTGACTGGAGCGGCAGAAGCCTCAATTCGAAGGGTCTATCCAATGTTAAGGAGGGTGTTCCACCAGCTGGTGATAGAGAGAAATTCCCCTGAAGAAGGAGTGGGAAGAATCTGGCGGTTAGGGAAAACCGTGAGAACCCTACAGCCTGGAGAAATAAGGATGCCGATGCCCTTTCCAGGAGACCCCATGGTCCAAAGGCCCCGGAGAATGAATGGACTCAAATATCTTCCGAAGGAGTGCGGGCACTGTGCCAAGGCACTGAGCTGCAAACAAAAGGAGGGTCCCGAGCTGAAGAGATAGGAATTCTGGCAGCAGGGGTGCCTAAGTGCTATTGTGATGTAACTCAAAAGAAGAAGAGCGACTTGCCACAGTTAACCAAGAAGGAGCTATGACAAGATCAAAAAGGAGATTCTCTGGGTAAACTAGTCTTAGAGGCTTTGGAGAAGACCCAAAGATACTCCTGGCCAGTTTTTCGAAAGATGCACAATTACTACATAAAGAGTGGGACAAGTTACATCTTCATCAAGGGGTGGTCTACCGAAGGGGCCCCTCTGATGGTCCCGAAGAAAAGTGGCAGATGTTTTTGCCCAGTAAACACAGAGAGACTGTACTGGCCGCCCTCCATGACCAGCATGGTTATCTGGGCCCTGAAAGAACCTTTCAGTTGGTCAAAGACAGGTTCTACTGGCCCGGCATTAGGGCTGAAGTTGAAGGTTATTGCCATTCGTGCATCCGGTGTATCCAGCGGAAAACTTTACCTCGACAAGCTGCCCCAATGGGCCATCTTCAAAGTCAGGGCCCGTTGGAGTTAGTGTGTATAGACTTTCTGTGCGTGGAGCCTGACCTAAGTGGAATGGGAAACGTTCTGGTGGTAACTGATCATTTCACCAGGTATGCCTAAGCATACCCAACTAAGGACCAGAAAGCATCAACGGTAGCAAAAGTTTTGGTGGAAAAGTTCTTTGTCCACTATGGACTACCCCGACGAATCCACTCCGACCAAGGGAGAGACTTTGAGAGTAAATGAATACAGAAATTGTTGGGCCTTCTGAACATAAGTAAAACCAGAACTACTCCTTACCATCCCCAGGGGGATGCCCAGCCTGAACGTTTTAACAGGACTATTTTGAATATGTTGGGGACTTTGGATTCAGAAGAGAAACAACACTGGAGCAAGCACATAGCCGCCATTGTACATGCATACAATTGCACCACGAGTGACACAACCGGATACTCACCATACCGGTTGATGTTTGGGCGAGAAGCTCGATTGCCAGTAGATTTGGCATTCGGAATATCCTTAGATCACACCTCTGCAGCCTCCCACAAATGCTATGTGGACCGCTTGAGAAAGAGCCTAAAGACGGCCTATGAGCAGGCGCGCGCTAGCTCCGAAAAACAGGAACTAAGGAACAAACGGAACTTTGACCTGAAAGTCCAGATCCAGGACCTGCAGCCAGGAAACCGAGTTCTGCTAAGAAACCTTGGCATTCCAGGGAAACACAAATTGGCTGACCGCTGGAAGTCCCAACCTTACATCATATGTACGAAACTGCCTGACCTTCCCGTGTACCAGGTCCGACCTGAAGGAAGTGTGGGTCCTCTTAAGACCTGTCGCAGGAACCATTTACTGCCTCTCACTGAAACTGTTCGGTTTCCCTCGATCCCTGACTCTCCAGATTTACCTTCCACATCCCAGCCCTCCGGGCCAATCACCAGATCTCAAGCTTTACCTCCAGACTCAGAGGATGAAGAGTCCACAGATGAATGGATAGGGTCAGAGTGGTTATGGTCTTCTCAACAATCAGAGCCTAATGCTTCGTTCCTGCCCTCATCTGAGGCGACCAATAGTGGGATACTTTGACCTGAGGCCCCTGAGTTCATACCTCAGGGTATGTCAAATGAAGCACTAGAAGATGATGTTGATTTGTACTCAGCAGAAGATTTCATGGTGGCCCCAAACTCACCACATCACCCTGTCAGAATCTTGGTAGGCCCTCCCCGCTGGAATTACATTCACATTTGTAAAATATGTTAGACATTGTTATGAAGTTATGCATTGCGGGGCTATGAGTAGCAGGAGATATGGACTCCATTTGACTCTGAGGAGAAAACAAACTACGCCCCTTGCAATGCCCCAGACCATTGGAGCATGTGACAACTCCATTCAGCCAGTCAGAGCGGGTGTGGAAAGTTATTTAAGAGAAGGGAGGGGCTTACCTCGCTCTCTCGGGACCTGCATTCTTCTCCTCTGTGGAGCTGCTGATAAACCCAGCCGTACTACTAGGCCAGAAGCCTGGGCCTATTCACCGGGGGGACCAGCCATCCAGACAGAAGAAAGACCCCAGCATCCAACCTGTGTTCCTGGAGATCAAAGAGGCAGTCCAGCTGACAACAGACACAGTGGAGCACCCTCGTTCGGGACTCTCCAGACTGCGGAGTAGTGTCTATCAACGCGCCCCTTTTCTGAGGAGAGATGAGGTGGATCGGCCTGTAGGGTTAGAGAGCACCTGCTCGACTTCAGACTCTTGTTTAGTACAGATACCCAGCACCATCTCCCAGGCCACCAACCCGTATTCGGCCCATAGCCGGAGCTTAACGGCCTAGTTAACTGTTTCAGTGTTACACAGAAGCGGTAGACGCTGACGAGCGATCAATCCACCAACGTTCCACTACCTCAGACATTTTGTTGCATAGTTTCTTCATTAACTGTCACCCGTGGATTACAATTTTATTGTGCACCACCCGGCCGCAATACAGATATTGACTGATTTGTAGAACTGCCCATTAGGGGCGCTCGCGAGCATAGACTGCCTTCTTAGTTAGATGAATGGTACCATTCCTAGGTTCATGAGAGTCTCACTAATTTACATTAATTACTGATACTTGCAAGGGCCCTTGCGAATCAGACTGAGTTACTGTTTATTGACTGTGTTTATGTCTAAATCCTATACCTGTTTGTTTCCTGAGTCCTGATACAGTAAACTTACCCTTTACATTCAAATACATTCACTGTGTGGAGTACATTTTCTTGTCTGGAGGGACTGTTCGTCACTGCAGGTAATTAATTGTCATTTTGTCATTGTATGTTGCATGCCTGCTATTGTGCTTTCAGCCCAGCAGGGGTCACAATATCCCGCCACTAGACTTCTGATGTGTCAAGGGAGGGTTCGAGCTAGTTAAACAGGGTTGAGTCGAGCCAGAAGAGAGTAGATCCCAAATCAACCAGCGGCTCTTTCGTGGGTAGCGCTACAGTAAGTATGAATCTTAAAAAACAAAACAAAAAAAAACATACATCTCTTTTAAACTTCCAGCCTGTGAGACCCTGAACAGGCCAGAACAAACAATGGCCCAGATTCAGAGAGCAATTGCACCTGCGTAACCATAGTTACGCAGCGCAATTGCTGACTTGCTCCGGCGTTACGAATGCTCCTGATTCAGGAACATCGTAACGCCGACTGCAGCCTAAAATCTGCGTGGCATAAGGCTCTTATGCCACGCAGATTTTAGGCTGCATTCTTGCGTTGACCGCTAGGGGGGCGCTCCCATTGTGATCAGCGTATAGTATGCAAATTGCATACTAACACCGATTCACAATTGTTGCGTGGGGCCTGCGTACGCAAGTTACGTTGTTTCCGTATGGCGTGCTTAGCGTAAGGCTGCTCCTGCTAATAGCAGGCACAGCCAATGCTAAGGATACCTGTCGTTCCCGCGTCGCGACGTTCAAATTTTACGTCGTTTGCGTAAGTGAATCGTGAATGGCGCTGGACGCCATTCACGTTCACTTTGAAGCAAATGACGTCCTTGCGACGTCATTTGCCGCAATGCACGTCGGGAAAGTTTCCCGACGGAGCATGCGCTTTACGATCGGCGCGGGAACGCGCCTAATTTAAATGATTCCCGCCCCCGGCGGGATCATTTACATTGCGCGCGCTTACGCCGGGCAATTTTGCCGGCGCACCCTCGCAATTTACGGAGCTACTGCTAAAATTTGCGGGGGCGCAGGGCAAAATCGTTGCCCCGTGTTTCCGCAAAAAAAGAGTAAATCTCTTTGAATCTGGGCCAATGACTGCTCCCTTTATTACAGAAGGAGCCAAAAACTAAATAGCATCCTCGCCCACACACACAACCCATTCAGTTTAAAATAAAAATTATTTGTTAAGTCTTTATATACCCACACTCTGTTCTCAGCTGCATGAGAGCTTGGGAGGAGAAACAGCAGCACAATAATCTTTCCAGTGAATGGCTGTGTGTGTGTGTGTGGGGGGGGGGGGGGGGGAGGGTTATGTCAGGACAAGTCTGATCATTGGAGTAGAGCAGGCTGAGGTCCCAGCACAGCTAGAGGACTGACCACAGTGTGTTTTCCTGGTCAATTCTTAATAGAAAAGCAGAGGGACTGGCAGGATCACCAGGGATTTCACACAAAGAAAGCAATACAAAGACAACAGGATACTTTTTCATACAACACATACCTTCTGTATTATGCACACACAGGCTTACCAAAATGCTGCTTTTACAGGTGTTTTAACTTTTTTTACTGCCTGTAAATGCACCTCTATGTTAGCCTATATGTCCATGCACACATAGGCATTTGCAAGCCTATAAGAAATTAAGGCTCGGATTCACAAAGCACTTGCGCCGACGTATATCCAGATACGCGGCGTAAGTGCAAATATGCGCCATCGTATCTATGCGCCGGACTCAGAAACTAAGATACGCCTGAAAATAGGCTTCATCCGACCGACGTAACTTGCCTACGCCGGCGTAGAGTGGGCGCATATTTACGCTGGACGTATTTGGCGCTCCCATTGATTTTCTATTCACATATGCAAATGAGGGAGATACGCCGATTCACGAACGTACGTCCGTCCGACGCAGTGCGCGTAAAGTCATACGTCCGGCATAAAGTTATGCCCCATAAAGGAGGTGTAACTCAGCAGCATCCATGCAAAGGGAACACAAACCAAAATATTTTACGTAGTTCACGTAGGACGTGAATATGACTAGGCGTAGGTTACGTTTACCGGCGTATCTTAGGGAGTAGTTCCGACGTGATTCTGAGCATGCGCACTGGGATGTGTCCACGGGACGGCACATGCGCCGTTCATTATACGTATCTGTCTGAGACTCAGCCCATCATTTGCATGGGGTCACGCCTCATTTGCATGGCTCACGCCCACTTCCACTTGCGACGACTTACGCCTAAGAAACCCAGCGCAGATTTGGTAGCAAGTGCTTTGTGAATTCCGTGCTTGCCTCTCTGTGCTGCGTCAGCGTAGCGTAAAGAAGATACGCTACGGTGGTGGTTCGTCCATAGAGGGCGCTGGAGCGCCGCCCCCTCTGGCTCTCACCGCCACTGAGTCTAATAACATAGATTCATGCATTGCACGAATCTATGTTATTATCGCCGCTGTTCTATTCAAATGGTCGGCGCTCATGTCCGACCATCTGAATAACGGCAGCTGGTTGGCTGTACGGAAGTGCCTATCAGAGTCAACGGCTCTGATAGGCTTTTCCGAGTACAGCCCTCGGGTCCCTGAAGCTTATACAAGGTACGCACTAGGGATGCGCTCCTTATATAAGACTGACAGGCGTCTCAGCCAATCAGGTTGGCCTATTCTGGCTACCGGTAACCTGATTGGCTGAGATGCCTGTCAGTCATCGAGGGCGGTAGAAGACATTGAGGGACGTGGATGGCTGACTCCAGTAAAGGCAAGTGCCAGGCGAGGGGGGGAGGGAGGGGCACATTACAGGGCACAGCGGAGACATCAATGGACACAGTGGCGACAATAGGCACAGTGGGGACAATGGGCACAGTGGGGACAATAAAAGGGCACAGCGGCGACAATAAAAGGGCACAGTGGTGACAATTAAAGGGCACAGTGGTGACAATTAAAGGGCACAGTGGTGACAATTGATGGCACAGTGGCTGTGTTTGATGGCATGGGACAGTGGCTGCGTTTGATGGCATGGCACAGTGGTGACAATTGATGGCACAGTGGCTGCGTTTGATGGCATGGCACAGTGGCTGCGTTTAATGGCATGGCACAGTGGTGCGAATTGATGGCACAGTGGCTGCGTTTGATGGCATGGCACAGTGGTGACAATTGATGGCACAGTGGCTGCGTTTGATGGCATGGCACAGTGGTGACAATTAATGGCGCAGTGGCTGCGTTTGATGGCATGGCACAGTGGTGACAATTGATGGCACAGTGGCTGCATTTGATGGGCACAGTGAGGATGAGAAATATGCGCCGATGTCTGTGAATCCGGGCCTATGTGTTTACAGAAAAAAAACAGCACAAGTGATCAGGAGAGGAGCTTTTGGGCAGAAAACGTTTGATGCACGTTAAGTGCTTGAGAATTCATTCATTCAAATGGCAGAGTAAATTAATATTCTGGCCAATGGAATCCATCATAGATGTGCGCAGCCTACTGCATTAGGGCGTGTGCCCCAAAACTCAATCACACATGCCTTTCTCTGCAGTCTCAGCTGCACGGGGGAGTAAATTAATGGGAAGTGCTCTGTGCTGAGGGGCTTCCTGTTCATTCACCTACCGAAGCATAGTAAACACAGTTTAGAATGTTTCAGTTATGAATGAACATAGTAAGTTAGTGTGTTCATTTAGATTCATGTTCATCCAGGTATTTTCTCCCACTGCTGGCGACAGACCGATGCAGATTCCATGGCGATCTACGCCATGTCTGGCCCCTCCTCCGCCCCCCCCCGATGTCTTCTGGGAGACACACAGGTCTCAGAAGACAGCAGGGACCAGAGAGGACACGCGACTCGTGCATGCGCAGTAGGGAACCATGCTTCCTGATTCACTTACTGAAGATGCCGGCACCTGCACCCGGGAGCCAAGGGACAAATCAGCTTTGGATGAGGACATAGCTGACTCCCTGGACAGGTAAGTGTCCATATTTTAAAGTCAGCAGCTGCAGTATTTGTAGCTGCTGACTTTAAAAAAAAAAATTCCCAGCGGAACTCTGCTTGAGCCCTGGTTCACACTGGGCTGCGGGAGTGAAGCCGTGCGAGTTCAGCTGAACTCACACGATTTCACTCCCGCCGGCAGTCCCGATTTCGGCCGCGATTTAAGAGACATCAGTGCAGGTTTCTGCACAGATGTCAATGTAAATCGCGGCCAGAAATCGCAAAAAGTAGTACAGGAACTACTTTTTGAAATCAGTGCAGCGCCGCAAATGCGGCGTCGCACCGATTAGGACAGTGTCATTGCCGACAATTGGCGGCAAATGCTGCCGATTTGAGATACGATTTCACATGTGAAATCGCATCTCAAATCGAAGCAAAACGTACCCAGTGTGAACTTGCACGGCTTCACTCCCGCAGCCCAGTGTGAACCAGGGCTCAAGAAAGTAAACGAATCCAGCCATCACATCTAATAATTGGTAAGCTGCAATCTGATAAATGTTCGCTTTAGGGCTTAAAGAGGGAGTTCACCCTAAAAATAACTTTTAACCTTAGATGGATGCTCATTTTGTCTAGGGGAATCGGCTAGTATTTTTAAAATCGAAGCTGTACTTACCTTTTTAGAGAGAGATCTTCTCTGCCGCTTCTGGGTATGGGTCTTCGGGACTGGGCTTTCCTATTTTGATTGACAGTCTTCCGACAGGCTTCCGACAGTCGCATCCATCGCGTCACGAGTAGCCGAAAGAAGCCGAACGTCGGCGCGGCTCTATACGGCGCCTGCGCACTGACGTTCGGCTACTTTCAGAAAATCGTGACGCGATGGATGTGACCGTCAGAAGTCTGTCTTTAGACTGTCAATCAAAATAGGAACGCCCAGTCCCGCAGCCCATACCCGGAAGCGGAGGAGAAGATCGCTCTCTAAAAAGGTAAGTACAGCTTCGATTTAAAAAAAAAAAATAGCCGATTCCCCGTCACAAAATGAGCATCAATCTAAGGGTAAAAAGTTGTATGTCCGGGTGAACCCCCGCTTTAATACCACTTTAAACCCGTGTAATATGCAAATCATGTTTTTTTTCAACTACCCCACTAACATTTGTGACTTGGAATTGATTTTGCATTGAATGCACTGTAGATTTGTCAGAGCCCAGACAAACATTTACAAATCAGGTGTGTTCACTCATCCCGGCTCCCTCCCTCCTCCTCCTCCTCCCTCCGCTCCATCCTCCTCTCCCACCCTCTTCTTCTCTTGACGTCAAACGGAGCTCTCCATAGCCTTTTGGTGCTGAAACACAAAGATGGCAGACATAGTGCAGTACGATCGAGAAGCATTATGACCAGCTGGACCCGAGGAAGGGCACTGACCAGCTAACACTGCCAGAAGGGGTGCTGGGCATCATTGCCTACACTAATCCAGGAGGATCCAGAGCAGGCACCATGTCGCTGCTGTGCGTGGGAGGTAAGTGAGGAGCACCATTCCGATCCTTTTTAGGGTGTGGGCTGCAAGATGATTCTTCATGTTCATCTCTCGGATGTCCATATACAAGGAATAATTCCATTCCATGCACAGCTCAATTCTATGCTTGATCCAGGATTTAGAATGTGGGCATGTTTGTAGATATGGAGCTACATGCCCGCTGGTAGAACGAGACACATAAGAGCTTACACACACGAGCAGAGCACACCCTTCTCTATTCACATACCCTGCAAAACCAGCACAGGGAGCCTATGTATAGGAGGACCTCACCATCCCTGGGCTGAGAAAGCATTGGACTCTTTTATGGGGAATAGCTCACATAAACAATCTGTTGAGTGCAAAAGCCTTATGTTATGGAACATGTTGGAGTTTAATACAAGATGGCAATTGGGTGTCTATTTTGTCAGTTGCATATCTATTATATATATATATATATCTACACCGGTATATACTGTTATGCTGCATTTACTTGTGAACTAGGTTTACCATACATCAAAGAGATTTAGCTCATATGCTTTTACAAACACGAATAGCATCTATATATTTGTCTATCTATCTATCTATCTATCTATCTATCTATCTATCTATCTATCTATCTATCTATCTAATATATGGATTATCTGTCTATATATCTATCTATCTTATATATGGACTATCTATCTATCTATCTATCTATCTATCTATCTATCTATCTATCTATCTATCTATCTATTTATCTATCTATCTGTCTGTCTGTCTATCTATCTATCTATCTATCTATCTATCTATCTATCTATCTATTCTATATATGGACTATCTATCTATCGATCGATCTATCTATCTATCTATCTATCTATCTATCTATCTATCTATCTATCTATCTATCTATGGACTATCTATCTATCTATCTATCTATCTATCTATCTATCTATCTATCTATCCATCTATTCGATATATGGACTATCTATCTATCTATCTATCTATCTATCTATCTATCTATCTATCTATCTATCTATCTATCTATCTATCTATCTATCTTATATATGGTCTATCTATCTATCTATCTATCTATCTATCTATCTATCTATCTATCTATCTATCTATCTATCTATCTATCTATCTATTTTATATATGGACTATCTATCTATCTATCTATCTATCTATCTATCTATCTATCTATCTATCTATCTATCTATCTATCTATCTATCTATCTATCTATTTTATATATGGACTATCTATCTATCTATCTATCTATCTATCTATCTATCTATCTATCTATCTATCTATCTATCTATCTATCTATCTTATATATGGTCTATCTATCTATCTATCTATCTATCTATCTATCTATCTATCTATCTATCTATCTATCTATCTTTTAATGTATCTTACTATCTTATATGTGTGTATGTATCTACCTATTAATGTTTCCAACTATCTTATGTGTATGAATCTATCTATTTATCTATCTATTAATGTATCTGACTATCTTATGTCTATCTATCTATCTATCTATCTATCTATCTATCTATCTATCTATCTATCTATCTATCTATCTATCTATCTATCTATCTCACCATGTCTGTCCCTGGTGTGTGTGAGTCACCCCATTCTGTCTTTTACATCCATATCTTCACATTGTCAATCTGTCCCTACATTGTGTGTCTTCTGGCTTCCTCAGTGTGGTTGATTTCATGTACACAGCTAGTGCCCGCCTGTCCTGCCTTCCTGCACCCCACCCCCAACCCCCCTCCATACACATTCATTTTCCCTCTGTGCAGCTGATTCTGCTTTTTTTTTTCACTTACTGAGATATTTATGAATAGAAAACAGTAAGGTGATGTGAGCGGAGGGTAGAGGGTGGGTGGAGAAGGTTTTGTGCTGTGCACAGGCTTGATCTGCCATGCTAGCTGTCTGCTTGCCTTCATCTATACACAATTCCTTTATACATACATGATCTAAAATGACTTTTTCATTCTCTAGTAGAAGTGATGTATGTGTTAATAGTAAGATAGAGCTTAATGTCTGAATCTTTGCTTGTATGTAGCATGCTGGCTATTTAGTAATGCCATTATTCTGCACATCTCTAGTGAATCTAATATTCCTATCTATTTTATTCTCCTGAATATTTTGTAAAAGAAAGGGCAGTAGTAATGAATATTTCTCTGTACCAAGACCCTTTTTTAAATGGTTAGTGTATGGTGTGTATTTAAATATAATTTTTTATCATGTTGTATTTTTTGTATTAATTCAAACGTAAAATTCAGCAACAATCGCATAGACATACAGTATGTCATTTCCAAAAAATTTGAACACAAGATTGTAGAATTTAGATCTTTTCGCATGTCGTATATCTAGGCATCGCCTATCATACGTGATGCACGGATAATGAATATAAAATACCCACTTTATAATGGCTTTATTTGTTTGTTTTAATATACTATAAATGCATAAGAGGTGTTTATAAATAAGATGCATATTGCTGCAGTTGTTGTAACTGATATCCTCAAAAATATATAGATAGTCTTGTAAACCCAAATGCAAAAATCACAAAGGTTATTTGGGTTCAGTTCATTAAATAATGCAAGCAGAATCATCAAAAATAAAAATGAAGTGTAACATACACAAATTCACCACTTTCCTATTAAAAATAAATAAATCTACATTTGAATATAGGACAGATATAAATGAACATAACATGGACAGCATTGGTCAGTAAGACTTCCCGTGGGTACCTTCTATCTATAGTATAGCCTGCGATTCTAAAATCCCTGTTATATTTAAACATTTCAGAGTAGATGACTGCAGTATTTATACAATGTTTCTTTTTTTTGCTAAAATCCCTTCGGTCTGACAATATAAGAGTTAATACTGTATCTTTAATCTTACAGGAAATCATAGGCTGCTGTTTACCTGCCAGCTACCTAATATCTCCTCTGTGATTTCCATTCATTCATTCCTTCAGCTTTTTTCTTCCACTAGAGGCATTGATTTCCTGTAGAGATTTCGGTTTGGTTTAAATAATTGGAGGCACACTAGCTACCCACCTAAGCATAAGCATACAATGCACTTTCTCCACTACTTCTTCTCCCCCTCCCTCGCTCTCGCTTTCTCCCTGGGGTTCCAAATCGTCAGCTGAGCCGTGAAATAAAACAACTGCTCACACATTTTCTTTAAAGAGATAAAGTGCCAGAACAACCACACAGAGAATGTAGACTAATAGCTAGATTCACAGAGAGTTACGGCGTATCAGTAGATTTGTTGTCATAACTCTGAATCTACGCCGTCGTAAATTTAAGCGTATTCTGGAAACCAGATACGCTTAAATTAGGTTAAGATACGAGCGGCGTAAGTCTCCTACGCCGTCGTATCTTAGGGTGTATATTTACGCTGGCCGCTAGGTGGCGCTTCGGATGTTTGCAGCGTTGAATATGCAAATGAGCAAGATACGCCGATTCACGAACGTACGTGCGCCCGTCGCAATTAGTTACGCTGTTTACGTTAGAGATACGCCGGCGTAAAGATAAAGCTGCTCCCTAGGTGGCGCAGCCCATGCAAGGTATGGACTTAGGAACAGGCCTATCTTTTTATGTCGTTTGCGTAAGTCGTACGCGAATAGGGCTGGACGTAATTTACGTTCACGTCGAAATGGCGTACTTTGGAGCAATGCACGCTGGGATATGTCCACGGACGGCGCATGCGCCGTTCGTAAAAACTTCAATCACGTCAGGTCACTAATCATTTACATAAAACACGCCCCCCGTTCCTCATTTGAATTAGGCGCGCTTAGGCCGGCCCATTTACGCTACGCCGCCGTAACTTAGGAGGCAAGTGCTTTGTGAATACATCACTTGCCTCTCTGACTTACGGTGGCGTAGCGTATATGTGTATTGTTTAATGTCTTCATAACATTCATCCAACTATGAAATATGGTACCGTATTTGCCGGCGTACTGGGCGACTGGGCGCATAAGACGACCCCCTAATTTTACAGCTAAAATTTTGGTTTTCGATATACACGCTGTACTAGTTCCCGCTGACAGGAACAGGCTTTATTCAGCTTTTTTCAAATCTCACTGTACCATTACATGCCTCACTGTGCCATTACATGCCTCACTGTGCCATTACATGCCTCACTGTGCCATTGCATGCATCACTGTGCCATTGCATGCCTCACTGTGCCATTACATGCCTCACTGTGCCATTGCATGCCTCACTGTGCCATTACATACCTCACTGTGCCATTACATGCCTCACTGTGCCATTACATGCCTCACTAAGCCATTGCATACCTCACTGTGCCATTACATGCCTCACCTCGACGATCCCATACCTTATCCCTGACATGCAGTCTCAGTCAGATAGCAGGCGTCCATTGTTCAAAAGCCGCGTCTCCTCATTGTGCTGTTCCGTGATAAGCGGAACACTCAGTTTCCCAGCAGAGCCTGTGTTTAGTGTTCCGCCTATCACGGATGTCCTCTCATCCGAGGCCGAAGATGAGAAGACATCCGTGATAGGCAGAACACGGAACAGAGGCTCTGCTGGGAAACTGAGCGTTCCGCCTATCACGGAACAGCACGACGAGGAAGCGTGGCTTTTGAACAATGGACGCCCGCAATCTGACTGAGAATCTGCATACAGGTACTGGCGTGTAAGACGACCTCCGAAATTTGAGGGTATATTTTTAAAGCGGGGGTTCACCCAAAAATATTTTTTTTAATATTAGACACATTAGAGCCAGCATAGTAAGGGCATTTACATTCAGCGTTTTTTTTTTTTTTTTCTCTGTACATACTTTTATATTCTGTTTTTGTCCAGGGCTTCCGGGTTCCGATGACTTCAGGACTGGGCGTTCCTATCCTTTCGTTGGATGATTGACGGCTTGTAAAACAGGTGACCTGTCGCACAACGCACGTCACCAGATGTCGGGAAATAGCCGAGCTGCAAGTCGGCACTATACAGCGCCTGCACAGTCAGCTCTACACGCAGGCGCCGTATAGTGCCGACTCGCAGCTCGGCTATTTCCGGAAATCTGGTGACGCGCGTTGTGCGACAGGTCACCTGTTTCACAAGCCGTCAATCATCGAACCGAAGGATAGGAACGCCCAGTCCCACAGTCATCGGAACCCTGAGGCAGGGATAGGAACGCCCAGTCCCGGAGTCATCAGAACGCGGAAGCCCTGGACCAAATCAGAATATCAAGTTAAGTACGGAGAAAAAAAAAGTATATGCCAAAAGTATATGCCCTTACTATGCTGGCTCTAATGTTAAAAAATCGTTTTTAGGGTGAACCTCCACTTTAAGTACAAAAGGTTGTCTTATACGCTGGAAAATACGGTACGAGTCTCATTCTCTAGATAGAGTTTGAGGAAGATCCTGTGTACGTAACCTAATGCTGCAGAGTTTGAGGAAGATCCTGTGTACGTAACCTAATGCTGCGTACACATGATCATTTTTCGGCATGAAAAAAAGGTAGTTTTTCAAAAACGTCTTTTAAAATGATCGTGTGTGGGCTACACATAATTTCTCAGGTTCTGAAAAAGGACACATTTTTTTTTTGAATATGCTGCATTTTTTAGAGTCGTTTTAAACATGTCATTTTTTGGGTTGTAAAAAATGATCGTGGGCTAAAACAACGTAAAAAACCCGCGCATGCTCAGAAGCAAGTTATGAGACGGGAGCGTTCTGGTAAAAATACCGTTCATAATGGAGTAAGCACATTCATCACGCTGTAACAGACAGAAAAGCGCAAATCGTCTTTTACTAACACGGAATCAGATAAAGCAGCCCAAAGGCGAATGGAACTTCCTCTTTATAGTGCAGTCGTACGTGTTGTACGTCACCGCGCTTTGCTAGATCATTTTTTTTAAACGATGGTGTGTAGGCAACAACGTTTTAATGATGAAGTTGGGAAAACGTTGTTTTTTGGACATGCTGAAAAACAACGTTTTTTTTCATGCTGAAAAATGATCGTGTGTACGCGGCATATAAGAAAACTGACTCACACAAAAATAGTAACAATCTTAAGTACCACCGGGCATATTTACAGTACCTTCTATATGGAAGCTATCGCTTTCCACTAAGTAGATACAATCACAATCTATGTGCTCATTGCCTACCAAGTTTTTATTTTTGTTTTGCAAAGAATCAGCCAGGTATATAACAGAGGGGATACCTCAGAGTGGCAAGGAAAGTAAGTTATAGGATAGAGGGAAATGGTAAGTTGTTAAAGAGAACGCAGTCTGCAGTTCAAGGGTATTAAGCACATTGATGGGGTAGTGGGGTAGGAGGCAAATATGGAAAAAGGTAAAAGGAGGTGGGTAAAGATTCTGTTTTATTACCTTCTACCTCCCGGTGGTGGAATGGCTCGAATGCCATCCCACCATCCCACTGGGCCCCCGCCACATCTCTAACACAAAAAGCTGAATGCGCTGCTGTCTACTCACAAGGTGAGCAGTTCCTCATAGACAATGACTGTATTCGGAAGAGTAAATTAACCTTTTTGCTGTCAGCCTGAAGATTACACAAATCCCCAAAACATTATATATTTTCTATAAGCAGACACCCTAGAGAATAAAATAGTGGTAGTTCCAATTTTTTTATGTCACAGGTTATTACCACAAAGGTCTAGGGTACGCAAAATTTCTGTAAAAAACACTATAAAGTGAATACTAGGGCAAATAAACGCAATAAACTACCCACATTTTTGGTAAAATATAAAAGATGAGGCTGCGCCAAGTAAATATATAACCAACATGTCCAACCTTGTATGTGCCAATTTGTGCGTGCCCTTGAAATGGAGACAAACTTTAGTAACCTGTATTGTCTATAGGTATTGCTTCAAAAGCCCCCTATAGTTATCAGTTTAGTGTTATGAAGGAGGTCTTGTGTTAGAATTATTGCTCTTCCTCTGGCGTGCAATACAGTGCCTTTAAAAAGTATTCATGCCCCTTGAAATTTTCCACATTTTGTCATGTTACAACCAAAAACATAAATCTATTTTATTGGGATTTTATATGATAGACCAACACAAAGGGGCACATAGTTGTGAAGTGGAAAGAAAATGATAAATGGTTTACAAAATACAGTATATTACAAATAAATCTGTGAAAAGTGTGGCGTGCATTTGTATTCACTTTGTAGAACCATCTTTTGCTGCAATTACAGCTGCAAGTCTTTTTGGGAATGTCTCTACCAACTTTTCACATCTAGAGAGTGACATTTTTGCCCTTACTTCTTTTCAAAATAGCTCATGCTCTGTCAGATTGGATAAGGGGGCGTCTGTGAACAGCAATTTTCAAGTCTTGCTACAGATTCTCAATTGGATTTAGGTCTGGATTTTGACTAGGGCATTCTAACACATGAATGTGCTTTGATCTAAACCAGGGGTCTCCAAACTTTTCAAACAAAGGGCCAATCTACCGTCCTACAGACTTTAGGAGGGCCGGATTGTGGTTAGTGGGGGTAGAAAATGTCCCAGCATTAGAGAGAGTAAACATGGCCTCAGGGTTGGTGGTCAGCAAGAGGGGTATTACCCCATTATTGATATTCGTAGGAGTAGTGCCCCATTATTGGTATTAGGAGGAGTAGTGCCCCATTATTGGCATTAGGAGGAGTAGTATTCCATAATTGGTATCCGTGGAAGACATTGTCCCCCATTGCTGGGGTCAATGGGAGAAATAGTGTCCCAAGGGCCGGATAAAGGCTAGAAAAAGGCCACATCTGGTCCTCGGGCCGCAGTTTGGAGACCCCTGATCTAAACCATTTCATTGTATCTATGGCTGTATGTTTAGGGTTGTGGTCCTGCTGGAAGGTGAACCTCCGTCTCAAGTCTTTTGCTAAAACTCTTAACAGGTTTTCTTCTAAGATTGCCCTGTATTTGGCTCCATTATTTTCCCATCAACTCTGACCAGCTTCCATGTCCCTGCTGAATTAAAGCATCCCCACAACATGATGCTGCCACCACCATGTTTCATGGTGGGGACGGTGTGTTCAGGGTGATGTGCAGTGTTAGTTTTCTGCCACACATAGCGTTTGCTTTTAGGCAAAAAAGTTCAATTTTGGTCTCATCTGACCAGAGCACCTTCTTCCACATGTTTGCTGTGTCCCCAACACGGCTTCTGGCAAACTGCAAATGGGACTTCTTATGGCTTTCTTCTTGCCCCTCTTCCATAAAGGCCAGATATGTGGAGTGCACGACTAATGCCGCGTACACACGATAATTTTTTGGCATGAAAAAAACGTCCTTTTAAAAAAAAAAAAATTTAAAATGACCGTGTGTGGGCTTCACATCATTTTTCGGGTTCTGAAAAACGACAACATTTTTTTTCGAACATGCTGCATTTTTTAACGACGTTGTAAAAAATGATCGTGTGTGGGCTAAAACTACGTTAAAAACCTGCGCATGCTCAGAAGCAAGTTATGAGACGGGAGCGCTCGTACTGGTAATACTGCCATTCGTAATGGAGTAAGCACATTCATCACGCTGTAACAGACAAAAGCGCGAATCGTCTTTTACTAACACGGAATCAGCTAAAGCAGCCCCAAGGGTGGCGTCATCCGCATGGAACTTCCCCTTTAGAGTGCCGTCGTACGTGTTGTACGTCACCGCGCTTTGCTAGAGCATTTTTAAAAAACAATGGTGTGTGGGCAACGTCGTTTTAATGGTGAAGTTGGAAAAACTTAGTTTTTTCTACATGCCGAAAAACATCGTTTGTTTTTCATGCCGAAAAATGATCGCGTGTACGCGGCATTATAGTTGTCCTGTGGACAGATTCTCCCACCTGAGCTGTGGATCTCTGCAGCACCTTCAGCGTGACCATGGGCCTCTTGGCTGTTTCTGTGATTAATGCTCTCCTTGCCCGGCCTGTCAGTTTAGGTAGACGGCCATGTCTTGGTAGGTTTGCAGTTGTACCATACTCTTTCCATTTTTCGGATGATGGATTGAACAGCTTGGGGTATTTTATAACCTAACCCTGCTTTAAACTTCTCCACAACTTTATCCCTGACATCTCTGGTGTGTTCCTTGGCTTTCGTGATGCTGTTTGTTCACCAAGGTTCCCTAACAAACCTCAGAGGGCTTCACAGAACAGCTGTATTTATAGTAAGATTAAATTACAACCAGGTGGAATCTATTTACTAATTAGGTGACTTCTGAAGACAGTTGGTTCCACTAGATTTTAGTTAGGGGTATCAGAGTAAAGGGGCTGAATACAAATGCACGGCACACTTTTCAGATAATTATTTGTAAAAAAAACAATGAAAATCAATTATCATTTTCCTTCCACTTCACAATTATGCGCCACTTTGTGTTGGTCTATCACATAAAATCCCAATAAAATACATTTATGTTTTTGTTTGTAACACGACAAAATGTGGAACATTTCAGGGGTATGAATACTTTCTCAAGGCACTGTATGTAACCTGTGTATGGCAATTAACGTTTTCACTCACGATTCATGTGTTTACATTTTTACGTGCATAGGGGGGCCTCAAAAACTTTTTTGGGAGGGGGGAAAAAGTCCCATATTTGATGTTTTTTAGGTGACATGCTCTCTTTAATGAGACATGCAGTGTCTAAAATACTCTGCATGTCTCTCCTATGCTCCAATGAATGTTTTGCCGGTCAGCTTGCAAAACATATTTTCCTGGCTAAGCTAGCCGGGAATACAGAGAGCTTGACCCAGAAGTGACGTCAGAGATGTTGCTTTCTGAGTCACAATAAGAAGGGGAGCATAGCTGATGTGTGCCCACTCTTCTCCTTCCCCTCCAGCCACCGGCACCCGCCATCTCGCAGATGGGAAAGCGGAGCCCAGAAAGCATGGCGGGGTACGGCGGCGTGGGCACATTGGTACCGGGGGAGTGTGTGAGCAATCGTGCAGCAGCGCTGCCACTCAAATGCTTTCACCTGACAGGCAGGAGTCTGCCTGTCAGTTTCACACACAATCCTGGTGGCTGCAGCTACTGGATTGTGCGTGATTGATAGTCCACACTGTCAGGTCCGTATTTTGTACGGACCTGGCAGCAAAGTCCTTTCAGTAGAACCCTTTCTATTTCACTTCAGAGGTCCTGTCTCTAAAGGACGTTGTGAGGTCCTCCATTTCCTGTATATCATTATGTGTAAATTCATTTAAAGTAGTAGTAGAACTACACTGCATCTGAGCACCACAAATCAAAAAAAGCTATAAAATAATTTTTTACATTGAAAGCAAACTCAGATGATTACTGTGGCATTTACTTCCTGGAATCCATCTACCCTTAGGCCCCATACACACGAGAGGATTTATCCGCAGATACGGTCCAGCGGACCGTATCCGCGGATAAATCCTCTCGAGGATTTCAGAAGATTTCTATGCGATGGCGTGTACACACCATCGCATTGAAATCCGCGCTGAAATCCTCTGGCGATGACGTGTCGCGCCGTCGCCGCTATTATGACGCGGCGACGGGCGCGACGCTGTCATATAAGGAATTCCACGCATGCGTCAAATCATTACGACGCGTGCGGGGAATCCCTTTGGACGGATGGATCCGGTAAGTCTGTACAGACGAGCGGATCCATCCGTTGGAATGGATTCCAGCAGATGGATTTGTTGTGCATGTCAGCAAATATCCGATCTGCTGGAATCCATCCCAGAGGAGATTTCTCTGCGGAAACGAATCCGCTGGCGTGTACACACCATAGGATCTATCCGCAGAAACCCACTTGCTGGGATTTATCTGCGGATGGATTCTATCGTGTGTATGGGGCCTAAGTTCAGGATTGTAGGTGTTCCGTCAGATTAGGCGGCTCATCAGATTTTGTAACAGAAGTGATGTTCCATCACGACCATCTTGGTACACAACGCACTCGGCCACACTAATCCTACATTCTGAAGTAGCCAAGTGGACCTCTTTTTACACCCACCAAAGTTGTGCATTTCACAATTATTTTTACCACTAAACTGAGCTTATATTGTAAAATACAGTATTTAGAAGTCTGTGACAATGTTTTGATGTTGAATTTTAAAAGCAGCAGCAAGCCTGCTGATCTCACACATTTTCTAATCTGACAGAAGGTCGCAGCTTTTAAAATTCAACTTTAAAACAGTGTCAGAGACTTCTAAATACTGTATTTCATGATATAAGCTTAGTTTACTGGTTAAAAACAAGTGTAAAATGCAGGATTGCGATGGGTGTAAAAAGATATCCACTTTAGACTGTAGGACTACTGCGGCTGAGTGCGGGGTGTACCAAGATGAACATCACTTCCGTTACAAGATTTGATGGGTCGCCTAATCTGACGAAACACAGGCAGGAGGGTGTGCTTAGCTGAGAAAGCTCCTCCTCCTGAAGACACCTGGGCTGTATGACATAATTAACCTAGGCCTGAAAACCAGACAGTAAGTGCCGGTTCACACTACAGCGTCATGAAAGTCGGCACGACTTTGCGAGGCAACTTAGGGCAACTTCGAGGCAACTTCAATTTGCCTCCAGGACAGGCAACTTTGCCACTTTGGAGGCAACTTCCATTGAAATCAATGGGTACAAATCGCCTAGAAGTCGCCTTATAGTAGTACAGGAACCTTTTCTGAAGTCGGAGCGACTTCAGTAGTGTGTATTATGACGGCTCTCATTCACTTTATTGTAATTTCTCATGTCGCACGACTTGGGGCAACACAAGTCGGATCTCAAGTCGCGGTAGTGTGAATGGGCACTTACTGAAGAAATGTAAAATACACGTAAACATGATACTTTCCTATATATTTACTAATGCAAGCAGCATAAGGATTACAAATAGTTAATGTTGCTTGAGATAGTGAAGTTCTGCCTCAGTGTTTTTTAGCGTAAAATATTAAGCACAATAAAAAAAACATTCCCCGGCTAACTATTTGGTAATACAGTAAAACCTTGGATTGCGAGCATAATTAGTTCCAGAAACATGCTTGTAACCCAAAGCACTTGTATAGCAAAGCGAATTTCCCCATAAGAAATATTGGCTCCACGGCCAAACTGAAAAATTGGCAAGGATTATAAGATATATAAGCTGCATACTATTAAATCAGCTGCTGATAGTGATTAAAGTGGAGTTCCACCCAAAAGTGGAACTTCCTCTTATCTGCTTCCTCCCCCCTCCGGCGCCATATTTGGCACCCTTCGAGGGGAAAGGGGAGCGGGTACCTTTTTTTTTTAGAAGTACCCTGTCCCCACTTCTGTGAGACCTTACTGCGGCGAGGTACGCCAGAAGTTCGGCCCCCTCCTCCTTCCTCCCCATTCCCCTGCTGCTGGGCCAGTAAGAGAGCGCAGCGCATGAACAGTAGGGTCCCGGCTGTGAAGCTGCAAGGCTTCACTGCCGGGTTCCCTTACTGGCAATGGTGGTTTATTTTTGGAGGGGGGAGGGGTGGGGCGGAACACCTCTTTAAAAAACTGAGGGTTTAATATAATTTTAACTACTAAACTCACAACAGTACAAAGGACAACTGAAAGAGTAGACATGGTCAGGAGCCAAACGAGGGTCATGCGCAGAAAAGGCAGTCGGTAGCAGTAGCAGGGTCAAGAGGCAAGCTGGGGTCATGTACAGGTAAGCAGCCAATAACAGGGTCATACAGTTTGAGCATGCACAAACATGTGCCAGTATGTGAACGTACGCTGGTGCGTACAGGCCTATACATAATGATCTGCCAACGTGTGAACCTACGCAGCTTAATGTCAGGAATTCCTTGTCTGCGTGCTGGCACCAGTGCATTTCTATTAGTGTCCTGACAGCTAGGCACATACTTATTCTTCATGCAGTACTATCAGAGAGGTGTTTGACCATACCCAAATTCATTCTGCAGCAGGACAATGACCCCAAACATGCATAAAGAATTATCTTTATTGAATAGAAGAACAATGAGTTCTAAAAGAGATGGTAGGGACTCCATAATTCTCTGATCTCAATATCAACTAAGCAACTAAGAAGATCTGTAGTTCTCCTGAAAGTATGGAGCAACCTACCTGCAGAGTTTCTTAACCAGTTGTGGACATACTACACATGCTCTGTCCTTCTGGTGCTCTCTCCCTTGCACTTTCTGGCATTTGCTGACTGTCAAAATGTCAGTCAGGAGTTGCTGTAAAAATACAGCAGCCGTGATAGCTGCTACTCTCAAAAAATAGATTATCTGACACACTGTTTATAAACACTGTTCAGATTAGAGAAAGTAAGATTTATAGTAATGTTACTTTGTATCTACTCTGTTTCATTCATCTGAAAATCAAAGGGATGAGCTGCAATCTGCATATGAAGACAGCAGCCTAACATTCAACATCATGTTCCACACTGTCACCCACAGTCAGTTTAGAAGGGTTCAAGGCCAACAGTGGCGCTGTACGGATAGAAATGAAGTAAATAGCTATCATTCTATAAACACTGTAATAAAAACAAGGGTGTTAGTATCATATATTTGCAGATCTATGTGGATTTTTTTTTGTGTAGCAAGCTTCCTATCTAATCGAATTGAGCTCCCATTCTCGGACACACTTAGTAGTAAATGAATTAAAGCCTGGTATGCCTGCAGGTAACTATTTCCTTCCTCCTTTCTCTGCACCTTTAATTTAGCTAAAGCAACCTGACAAGTATAAATAAATGTATTTAAATAAAATGTGTTCAATTTACCCTTTTAAGGTTTTAACCCTTAGTTTACCCTCATCAGCCCTAAATACCCCATCTTCCTCTTCTCCCCTTAAAGTGTTACTAAACCCACAACAGTAAAATCTGCCTGTATATGCAGAATAGCATGCTTGTTATACTCACTGTGGAACTTAAGGGGTAATAATCCTTTGTATTGTGTAAAAAGGCTCTTTAATCCTGTATATTCAGATCCTCACCCTCCTGTAGTCTTGGCAAGGCCAGATAAGACTGTAGTAAAGCTGCACATACTCAGTTTGGTCTCTCTTGCTGGCAAGAACATTTTCTTGTTGAGCCAAGCTTTTCAGGTCACATGGTATTGACATCACACATTTGGGCGTTGTGACAGGAAGTCAGGTACATCTGTGGGTGTTGTCACAGACGGGACATACATTTATGCCTTGTTTAGACAATACACCAATTGTTATTAGGCGTCGGCTGCAAACGTAGCCAGAAAAGGCTAAAGGCCGTTGGAAGACTTCAGCTGTTCAGAATGAGGCAATTAAGGCCTCTATAAGTAGTCCAGAGGATTACCACTAATTTGCTGCATCCTGAGGCTTTCTGAGTGAAAGAGAGCACCAGCTGAAAGTCTTCTGAGGAGGTGAGGAGGAAATAGATTTTTCTTTGTGATAAAAATCAAAAGACTATTGTTTTTCTGCTGTATGACCAGCAGTGTCTGCCCAGCACTAGGCTGTGCCAGAAATTAATTAGATTGGTTCCTGTGTGGTGAAGATAGATGCCCCAAGTGGCCAGGGTTTATTTTATGTTTGATTTTGTTTATGCTGTTTTGGATGATTGCACTTGTCTCAGCAAGATGGAAGAATAAACCAAAATCTTTGTTTTCAACCGTCTTCGACTGCCTGTCTGTATAAATTCAGTGTGTAGTGAACCCATCCAAGGGGTCACACACCCCGCTACCGAGCTAACCCCTTACAGCGTGTATACAGATCCCTCCTCCTCCATGCCCGGTAACTAAAAAAAAACACAGTGGGTGGGATGTCACATCTTGATTGATGGATGATCCGCCTCCCATAACAGCATGAGGACACAGGCTGTAGTGGAAATCTCCTCCTACCTGAACACTCAGCACTTGGGCAGACCCTGCAGTTTATCACTTGACCATGGTAAACAGATCAGCCAAAAAGGTATATGTGGCAGTATTTTAATGTAAAAATAAGATTTATAGCTCTGGGAGAGTGGAAGTTGTTACCATAAAATTAAAGAAATTCACAAGTGCTGTTTATTCTGTATATACAACTATCTTATTTATATTCTTAAATAATGGAAAAGATTGTTACCTGAATAAAATGAGCTTCAAAATCATAATGGAAAGTGGAGCAGAAATGAATAGAAAGGAGGAAAAGTAGGAAACAGGGAAAGAAAGGAAAAGTAAAGGAGTCCACGAGGCCAGGCCAAGGGCCACCGCTACAATTGGGTTAAGGACAGTTTATATCTGATATCCCATTGTCTAAGCTACCATGGCAAAAGTACTTTATTTTCAAAGATTGGCATGGTATATGCAATCCAAGGCTGCCACAATTTTTCAAACTTGGGGGTCATGTCCATTTCAATAGCTACCATCTTGGCATGAGTCATAAAGCAATTCATCCTAATTCTAGCATCATTTACAACTAGTGTCGGAGATTTTCAAGCCTTTGCTAAAGTCTGTTTAGCTGCTGTAAAGAGCTGCACTAACATTTTAAACGGGGCGTGTGTTATGAATTCTGGTTTCAGGCTGAGTAATGCAATTGCAGGATCAGGAGGAACTGTTTTTCCAAGAAGTTTAGTTACAATATAAAAAAATTCCCATCCAAAATGTTTGTGCTTTTGGACATGACCACCAGATATGAAAATGCGTGCCCAAATCTGAGCATCCTCGAAAACAAGTCTTTTGGTGAGATCCAAAGTAGGTTGTATATTGGAATAGGATCACACTCGGTGGCTTCGATTGACACCCATAGTGGGGTTTCTTGGTATGCATGATATTTGACAAAGCTAGCTATATGAGCTGCCCTATAATAGTATGCAAAATTAGGACAACCCAGGCCTCCGTTCAGTTTGGGGAGGTATAAAGTATGTGACTGCGTGGCTTGGAGGAACCCCATATAAATGATGACGCTTTTCTCTGAATTATTCTCAAATGATGAGCTGAGATTGGAATTGGTAACACTCAGAATAAGTATAGGAGTAGTAGTATTGTAATTTTTACTGAATTGATTATTCCAAACCACGATAACGGGAGATGGGACCAAGATTTCATTAGGTTCGATATTTGTTTCAGAATTGGAAGATAATTTAGTGAAAATAGTTCTGAAAAAGATGCTGTGAGATGTATCCCTAGGTATAGGATTTATTTATCTAGATGTCCATGTGAATGGAAGACCCAATTTAGCAGAACTTAGTTCTACATTTGAAAGAGATATATTTAGCGCTAAGCATTTTTTAGGGTTAATGAATAATCCAGAAATTTCTGCAAAATTATTGAGAATTGGGATAAGGTTTGGGCCTGACACTTGTGGGGATGAAAGAAACAGGAGGATATCGTCTGCAAACAGACAAAGCTTGTGTTGATAACCTCCTATTTCGATTCCTGTCAGGCCTCGTACAGACGAGATGATATCCGTTGGAAACGGTCCGCCGGACCGTTTCCAGCGGATAAATCCTCTGGCGGATTTGGATCTGATGGCTGTACACACCATCAGATCGAAATCCCAGCAGAATACATCCGCGGTGAGGTGGCCGCGCCGTCGCTGCGACGATGATGCGGCGACGTGCGCGACCCTGGAAGGTAAATACTTCCATGCATGCGTCGAATCATTACGACGCATGCGAGGGATGGGAGTGGACGGACTGATCCGGTGAGTCTGTACAGACGACCGGATCAGTCCGCTAGACTGGATTCCAGCGGATAGATTTCTTAGCATGCTAAGAAATTTTTATCCGCTGGGAATCCGTCGGCTTGATTTTTATCCGCTGGGAAATGTCCGCTAGGCCGTACACACGACCGGATCTATCTGCTGGAACTGATCCGCGGATCAATCCCAGTGGATAGATCCAGTAGTGTGTACGGGGCCTTATAGTTGGGTCAGATCTGATTGTTTTTGCAAGTAGCTCTATTAGGAGAGCGAATAATAAAGGCAAGAGTGGGCACCCCTGTCTTGTGCCTCTCTCTATATTGAAAGGGTCTGATTTATATCCTGCATATTTGATGTATGGTTTAGGTTTGTTATAAAGAGCCATTATCCAATTTGTGAAGTTTGGACCGAATCCCCATTTCTGCAAGGTATAGTTCAAGTAGGGCCATGAAATGAAGTCAAAGGCTTTCTATATATCAAGTGAGAGAAAGCAAGCAGGAATGCGGCGTGTTTTTGCAATCTGCGCCAGAAGGATCGCTCTACATACATTTTCACCTGCCTGGCGGGAAGGCATGAAGCCTTCCTGGTCACGATGTATTAGGGTGCCGATGATTTTGTTAAGACGGGTTGCTAAGATTTTCGCTAGTACCTTAATATCTATATTTAGCATGGAAATGGGATGATAATTCGTACTGAGGGTGTCATCAGATTGTGGTTTGGGAATCATGCATATGGTAGCCAGTAGATATTCCTGTCTAAAGGATTTATTTTTTAGTAAGTCATTAAATGCTTTTGCGAGTAAGGGGAAAATTATATCTGTAAAAGTTCGGAAATACAGAGCTGAAAATCCATCAGGACCTGGCCTTTTATTTATTTTTAATGTTTTAATAGCTGCCGCTACATCATCTCCTGTGATAGGTTCTTCTTGTAACCCGTTTTTGAGATTCCGTCATCTGGGGTAGATTGATATGTGAGAAGAAGGTGTCAGCTGCATTAGTGTTAAGAGTATTTGTCTCTGTATATAAGGCCTTTAAGTATGAACTAAATTTCTTTACAACTTTAAGTGGATTACTGGTCTATGTATTGGTAGCCAATTTAAGTCTAATGAGTTTAAAATAATAATTTATTGATTTTAGTGCTCGTGCCAGAAAAGTGCGCGGTTTGTTAGATTTCGTGTAAAATGCATGCCTGGTTCAATGTAGTGATTTGTTGGCTGAGTCAGTTAGGAATAAATCATATTCTAGACGCGCTTTCTCTAGACAAATTTTGGCATTAAAATATGGGTTATTTGGAAGGCTAAAACCGATGCGTTAAATTCTGTCTCTAATTATCGTGCCAGCATTTTGTGTTCTCGTTTGAGTATCCCTAATTGTTGTTGGAATGTTCCTCTTAGGACTGGTTTGTGTGCCTCTCAGAGTGTGAGTGAGCAGATATCAATACTAGTGTTGTGTTTTAGATATTCTTTTAGGGCCTGTTCCATTATTGGGCGATGGGAGGGGTGCTTCAGTAGTATGTCTGGGACGTACCATGTGGGGTCATGGGCCCTAGGAATGATAGAAGCAACAGAGGTATAGACCGCATTGTGGTCAGACCAAGGAAAAGGGATGATGGTAGATGCTATTACTTCAGGTGCCATTCCAATAGTAATAAATATATGATCTATGCGACTGAATATTTGGTGAGGGTTTGAGAAATACGTGTAGCTTCTTTTTGTTGAGTTAGATTCTCTCTAAATTAGTTTGTACCTGGAAAGAAGCTGGGAGAAAGACCTTTTAGCTTGAAGTCGTGATGGGGTATATGGGGTTTTGTTCAGAAAAGTAGGGAGGACCTGATTGGAATCTCTGCACACAAATATTGATCCCATTCTGTGAGTATTAATAACTTTGCATAAATGTGATAAGGGTAAAGGCTGGTAATTAGGAGCATAACAAGAGACCACAGTTACAGCTGTGTCCATAATATACCCTGTTAGGATTAGGTACCGACCCTCAGGGTCTTTGATTTCTGAGTGTATTGTGAATGGTGTGGAACGGTGAAAGGCGATAAGAGTACCGCGCTGCTTAGTAGGCGCTGAGGCTGTAAACACCTGTGGGTAGAAGTAAAATAAAATAAAAAAGTTGAATTTGGGGTGAAGTGCATTTCTTGTAGACACACAATGTGTGCTTTTTTGGCCTGAAATGATAGAAAGGCTTTTGCATGTTTCTGTGGTACATTAAGGCCTTGGACATTTAGGGATAAGATATTTAAGGGAGCCATGGTAACTGAAAAAATAAGCCATACTCACCAGCTGCCTTGGTGCGGCGACTACTCGGCCCAACCTGCGTGGACATGAAGAAGAATAAGGAATAACAAGATCCAGAGAGGTCAATCTTAAATAAAAAATAAAAACAGTAGAGATTATAAAACATATAGATTTGGAAAAAGCCCCCCAACAGGGGACAGGTAGCCTTCATCCGATCCCCACATATTACTGTGGGGATCCGAGGAAAGCAGGGTGAAATTCTGTGCGCGGGGGTCCGCATTAAAAGAAAATAAAAATATGCATCCCACGGATGTAAAAATTATTGAGTTATAAAATCATATGCCCTAACTCTGTCTGTTTGTTAGGATTATATATAATTTTAATTTTATTGGAACCATTTCCAAAGGAAATAAACAATGTTTATAATAAAAGTAAAAGAAAAAAAGGGGGGGGGGGTTTACTAAGGTTTATACAGTGGCTCTAAATGTAAAGACTAGTACTCCATTTATGAGCTAAGTACAGGGATAAAGCTGAACTGTGGGATTATAAATACCCAAAAACAATTTTTTATGATTTTAATGGAACAGGATAAACAGTTAATTGCTGTAACATTGCTCAGCACTGGTAGCTATATATTAATGACAGTTGGAATAAATAAATTAATAAATTATAATAAATTATCAAACTATATTTTCAAAATGTTATCTCTATCACATTTCTAAATTGGTTATAAAAGTGAGATAGAAAATGCAAAAAAATAAGTTGGTCCCTTTAGTCTGAACCCCTATCATCAAATTGTGTGATAGTATATTAGGTATCATAGTTCCTTTCCAAATTTTGAATCGCATGCTAAGAACAAAGAGAAACATAAATATTTAACCAAGGAATAATTTCAGTTATTCTAGTGCATTACTGATCTCCCATCAGGTGCTGCCTAAGCAGATTCCATTAGATTAGATTAGAGATTAGATTAGATTGATCGATAAAAGGGATTGTTCAGTCCATGGAGTCTTCGTGGTCTTGGGGTGAGGGTGCGAATCGCCCTCTTTTGTGCGCGTGGCTATTTCCATTTCTTGTCTCGGTTTGAGCTGAGTTACGGAGGGAAGAGGTAGACCGATCTTCTTCTTGAGGTTGAGTGGGAGGCTGCGAGATTCCCATCAATCAAATTGAGGTCTTGAAGCGCATACTGAAGTTCTTCAGATGTTCTACATGAGATTCTAGTCCCTTGGTGGGTGAATCTTAAGGAGAATGGGAAGCCCCATTGATACTTGATGCCATGGCGTTGGAGTTCCATTAATTGGGGTTTCATTGCCCATTGTCAATTGGGAAAGATCAGTGAAGAGCCCATAATTATGGCCCTGAAAGATTAAATTGTTTTTCTCTCTGGCTGCCTCAAGGAGTTGCTCCTTGGTCCGGTAAAAGTGGAATTTTGCTATGATGTCCCTTGGGGGGCCTTCTGCTTTTTTGGGCATAAGTGTCCTATGTATTCTGTTCATTTCCAGCCTTTCTAGTGGTATACCTGGTTGAAGCTCTTGATATAGTGCTGTAATGGTTGCTTGAAGATCTATGACTGATTCTGGAATGCCTCTGAAATGCAGAATAGACCTTCTTGCACGGTTTTCAAAATCCTCAAGTCTATTCTGTAAGGTAATATTTTCCTTTTTGAGGATTTCCATTTCAGATAAGAATTCCTGCGTAGAGTTTTCAATGTCCTCCACTTTCAGTTCCAGTGTTTCAGTGCGGTGCCCCAGTTCTCTAATTTCCTTGGAAAGATTACTAGTAATTTGCTCTGAGGTTTGCTTTAATGCTTTGTGTAGCATTTTTTCAAATTACTTTAAAATGCTTGAGGGGACAACTGAATCCTGTTGTGATGTCTGTAAAATGTTGAGTCAGAGTTTCCAGGGGATATTGTTTTTGGCAGCTTAGATTTGTTTCTCTTCTCTGAGGTAAATGTACCTGAGGAGACCGGCGCCTTTTTTGAGGTATTCCTTGCCTGAGAGCCGCTATTAGGGCTAAATTCTGATTTATTTCTGGCACCTCCCCCTCACCTCTCGGTTGTATAATATTGCGGTTTGTGCTGATTCTGTGTCTGAATGCTATATGTATGCTGCAGGTTTTCTCCCCCTCACCGAGCAGAGCACTAGTCCGACATGTCCGTCGCGCTAGCCTCCGCGCATGCGCCCATGTAGCTGCATTTTTTCACAGTTGTTGAACACCTTTTCACAGTACTCAATATATACATACGCTGACAATGTTAGAACTATTCGGTACTTTATGCAAAACAAACTTTTGCCATACATACACTTTGAATGCCATTCAAAACTTTTATAGTTTGGTATCGGAAAAGTAATTACTTCTATCAATTTTTATTGCTGCCTTTGATAGTCTGTGGAGATTTACCAATGTTTCCTGTCTCTGTGACACATTTAACAACAGAACAGAAAATGAAGGAAGCAGTTGTCTTTGGGACAAGAAGACACATGCATTAATATAAACTGGACAGGGTTCTAACCTCTCCCTATTTTACTAAAAAGTGGTTTGCAGCAGTTTGTGTCCCCACTGCAGAGATTTCCTAATACATCCCAGCAGTTAGGAGAAATCCACCCAGTAGGGGCACATATTGTAATAAAAAAACTGACTGTGGTTCTGTCCCTTCCCCAATCTGTCCATAAAAATATATATATATATTTTTGCTTTAGTTGGGTTTTAGGACTTTAATTAAGCAGTGTGCCTACCTACCACGGGCATTTAGATTTTGGTAATCCAGGTCTGGGGGAAGTACTGACAGGAACAACACAGAGATCGCTGTTCCTGGCTACTAGGAACAGACGATCTCCATGTTCTCCCTTGTAGAACGGGGATCTGTCTTGTTTACATAGGCAGATCTCCGTTCTGCCTCTCTGTGAAGTGACCCTGGGTGGCATCGGGCCTGCCAAACACGCACATCAGCTCCTCCTCTGTACAGGGGGTGCGAGCGCTTCCGGCAGGGTGTGCCCGCCTTTGGCAGGCAGTGTAAAATAAATACGATTTTTTTTAAACGCTCCCTGTCCCGCCTAACTCACGTGCAGAAGCATACGTGAGTAGCGCCCACATATTAAAACGGTGTTCAAACCACACATGTGAGGTATCGCCGCGATCGTTAGAGCGATAGCAATAATTCCAGTGCTAGACCACCTCTGTAACTTAAAACATGCAACCTGTAGAATTTTTGAAACATCGCCCATGGAGATTTTTAGGGGGAAAAATTTGTCGCCATTCCAAGAGCGGGCGTAATTTTGAAGCGCGACATGTTGGGCTAACTTTACTGTTGTCTTATTTTTTTATTCAAAAAGTGTATTTCTTAAAAAAAAATGGGCTTGGAAGACCGCTGAGCAAATACAGTGTGACAGAAAGTATTGCAACGACCGCCATTTTATTCTCTAGGGTGTTAGAAAAAATACAAATATAATGTTTGTGGTTTCTAAGTAATTTTCTAACAAAGAAAACAGTTTTTAACTTGTAAACAACAAATCTCAGAAAGAGGCTTGGTCCTTAAGCTGTTAAGCATTATTAACCACTTGCCGACCACCGAACACCGTAGTTTTAGGGCGGCAGGTCGACTCGGCTGCGCAAAATCACCTAATATAACGTGATTTTGCATTGCGGCCACTAGGGGCCCCCTGCTCGCCCCTGGTGCTGATGCGAGTGTCCGGCGGGCACGATCACTGCCGGGGACCCGCGATTACTCGTGACAGAGCGGGGGAGAAATGACTGATCGTATGTTCATACAATGTATGAACAGCGATCTGTCATTTCCCCTAGTCAGTCCCATCCCCCCTTCAGTTGGAACACAATGAGGGAATATAATTAACCCCTTGATCGCCCCCTAGTGTTAACCCCTTCCCTGCCAGTGACATTTTTACAGTAATCAATGCATTTTTATCGCACTGATCGCTATAAAAATGCCAATGGTCCCAAAAATGTGTCAGAAGTGTCCGATGTGTCCGCCATAAGGTCGCAGTACCGATAAAAATCGCAGATCGCCGCCATTACTAGTAAAAAAATTATTAATAAAAATGACGTAAAACTATCCCCTATTTTGTAGACACTATAACTTTTGCGTAAACCAATCAAACGCTTATTGCGATTTTTTTTTACGGAAAATATGTATTAGAATACGTATCGGCCTAAACTGAGGAATAAAATAGTTTTTTCATATATTTTGGGGGATATTTATTATAGCGAAAATTAAAAAATATTCATTTTTTTTCAAAATTTTAGCTCTATTTTTGTTTATAGTGCAAAAAATTAAAACCGCAGAGGTGATCAAATACCACCAAAAGAAAGCTCTATTTGTGGGAAAAAGGGACGTAAATTTTGTTTGGGAGCCACATCGCACGACCGCGCAATTGTCAGTTAAAGCGACGCAGTGCCGAATCGCAAAAAGTGGCCTGGTCATTGACCAGCAAAATAGTTTGGGGCTGAAGTGGTTAAAATCACTGCTCCTAAAAAAATGGTTGTTTTAAAAACTTTTTTTGCATTGATACATGTCCCATAGAGCAGTACCCAGGTCCCCATACACTTTTTATGGCAATAACTAGCATATAAGCCTTTAAAATTAGCACTTTTGATTTTTCGTGTTTGTGTCCCATAGACTTTAATAGGGTTTGCATGTTTATTAAAACTTTTTGGCTGTTCGCATGTTCTGGTGTGAACCGAACCGGGGTGTGTTTGGCCCATCCCTAGACTATGCACCAGGGAGTCCAGCTGAGATTCACTACTTGAACAGTTATTTTGTTTATCCTCATAAACAGCATCCCTCTCAGTGAAGTCCAGGATAGCGCTGGTAACACAGACGAACAGCTAGAGAGACACGATGCCTGAAAACACAGGATGGGCACTCCACTGGAATTAGAGTACTCTGATAGTAATTGGGGGGGGGGGTGGTTGGTCTTTTGGAGAAGCTGCATGATTTCACCTAGCTGCAGATCAATTTCCCAACTACCTCTGCCCCATCGGGTGAGGTCTCTCTTAAGCCTCGTACACACGATCAGTTTTCCTGACGGGAAAACTGTGAGGAGAGCTTTTGGCCGGGAATCCTGGCCGTGTGTATGCTCCTTGCTGTTTTTCTGACGGGAAAACTGCCCAAAATCAGCCGGACAAAAAAAGAGAACTCTTTTTTCCCGCCAGGAATTCCAGCAGTTTTTTTTGGCAGTTTTCCTATGGGAAAAACTGCGATGGAGCATACAGTACACACTGCCGGGATTCCCGGCCAAAGCTCCATTGCAGTTTTCCCGTCGGGAAAACCGGCCATGTGTAGGGGAAAGACTGAACCGAGCAGGTTCTCGGCTTTCCCCTCGGGTTTCCTGGCGGTAAAAAGTCCACCTGGAAACCCGATCGTATGTACGAGGCTTAAGTTGTGGAGGGAGGAAAGCAGAGAAGGCTTCTCTTGGCATGTCCAGGAATCCAAAACAGGGAATTATGGGAAAAAGAGTTAAAGGGGCATGTGGGTACGTTTGAGCAAGGTGAGTAATTTGTATTTTTTTTGTAGAATGTTCTATACAGTTTTTTCATTCTTCTGTAGCATTACATATGCAGAACCTGATGTCAGGAGCCATACTTAAGGATCTCATGTCCAAAAGTGAACCAGTACTATATCAAGTAGTTTTAGTAGGTACTTCCAATTTGAAACGTTGCTGTTATATTGCTGTGGATGCTACTGGCCAGATGCTGTGGTTCTGTGATCTCTCCTGAGGGTAGCTTTGTGAGCACAAAAGTGTTTGCAGACACTTAATAAGAAAAGTCACTGTTCGCATATTTAAAGATGCAGCCAAAAGCACACAGAGACATTGTTTATGGGCAAGAAGTGTAGAAATCAATAAGAAAAACAATAAAAAATATACATTATTGTTTTAGGTTCATGACTTCAGCACAAGTTTACTTTAAGATGACCCAAGTGAGAGAAGTAAGATAGACAGCAGTACTAAAAAATATTAATAGCACCTTGTAGTCAAAGCCCATGCTGCAAACTTTTGAGTTTCTGAGTCAGCCTAACTGGCTGGTACAGTAAAACCTTGGTTTGAGTGTAACTTGGTTTGAGAGCATTTTGCAAGACAAGCTAATTTTTTTTATTCATTTTGACAAGCGTTGTCTTGATATACAAGTAGCGGGCATGTCACAACTGAATATGAAAGAGAAGAGAGGCACCTCTAAGTGTAGCAATATGGTTACATTTAATGAAGGTACAACATTTAGTAACATATTGCTACAGTTAAACCCCGTACACACGATCGGAAGTTCCGATGGAAAAAGTCAGACTGACTTTTTCCATCGGAAATTCCGACCGTGTGTAGATAGAGAACATGTTCTATTTTACTCCGATGGAATTCCGTTGGAATTCCGATGTTAGTTAGGCCAGGCAAAAGCCAAATCGTGTGTACGGGGCATTAGAGGCTCCTCTCTTCTCTTTTATACTCTGTAGTTCCTGCTGGATTTTTCTTCTAATCCCCTTGTGGAGGCCTCTTTTTGTGGATGGACATTTTATGATTACACAACCTGGTCACATTGCTATAATGATCTTTTTATTTGGACTATAAACTGAAGGACCTATGAATAAGAGGTTGTGGAACGAATTATTTGAGTTTCCATTATTTCTTATGAGGATATTTGCTTTGATATACAAGTGCTTTGGATAACAATCATGCTTCTGGAACAAATACTAGGGGGCATATAATTTATACTCAGGGGAATCCAATTACATTCATCTTACTGCATTGAATGACAGTCACCTTACATTCAAACACATTTCCTGTCAACATTCACCATTTTTATAACACAGTAATGTCAGTGAATGTTAAAGTGGAGTTCCACCCATTTTTTTATGTTCGTCTGTGCTGCATGCTCTAATCTCATAGTGTTCAGAATGGACAATTTTTATTTAATTTGTTGCTTGTAAATACCTTTATTTTGTAGTCCTTCATTACTTCCTCCTCCTTATTTGCCTAGGCTATTTGCAAGGGTTTCTGGGATAGGCATCATGTTTCCCAGTAGTCCTTGCAAACCTGACTGAAACCTATTACATTGCTTGTGCACTGAGCATGTGCAAGATATGCAAAGCTGAAATCCAGGAAGTCATACAGTCTGGCTTCATGATGCCCACGCTTAAGATGGCCACGGTCTATTTCTAGATTATAAACTATCTAAGTGCTGTAACAACCTAACAAAACGGACCTTAGTTTACAGACTAACTTTACTAGAATACCTTAAGCTTGTGTATTACAGGGGTATTTATATTTAAAAAGTGAAATTGTGGGTGGAACTCCCCTTTAAAGAACAGAATGTGCAGTGAATCTTTATACAGTAGGAGTATGTTTGAATGTTTTAAAAGCTCTGATTTAGCACAGAAAAAAATTGAACCATTCACAAAGCTTATGTTATATGTGTTACCTAAGGTATTTTCACGCTCTGTATAAAAATACTGCATTAGCTATTAGAGATGAACTTGCATTATCTGTATGCCACATTTTAACACTTGTTAACAGTTTTCAAGCATTATTTGTTGATGCTACTTGAATACCACATGCTTCTGATTGATGAAAATGTGGAGGTTCTGTGAGATTAAGATACAGTATAATACCTATTCATGAGAAATATAGGATTTTAATTTTAAATATGCCAATCATGCAAAAAAAAAAATGTCACTTTTACAGTGCTCACACCTGTTTTACCACACATTACCACAGAACACAGTAACGTATGATCAGTGTTCAAATGCACCCCAATGCACAAACATTGCAGCATATTATGATGCACAAATAGGAACCATCTGTGCAGTGTGGTGTGTTGTAAAAAAAAAAAAGCTACATGTCCAGTTTTTTATGCATTGTGCTGCATTGTCAGCTCATTTAAAATGAAAATGATTTGGCTGACCCAATGCGGAGCACAACTAAAGGGGGCCTAGAACATGTTTCAAAATGCAGATTCACCACTTCACAATAGTGAAATATACTGAGTTAAAACAACATAACTAGTACAGAAAGCATCTTTTTACATTGAAGAACAGATGTTGGTGGATGTTGGTTATGGTTGCTTGATCCAGTGAACATGCAGGTGACTCTTCCTGGTAGATGTGTACTATAAATACAGAACCTGGTTAACCAGTAAATAAAACAGGAATGTTTGGTGGATGTTCAGTGCATATGAGATTCTTGTTGATCTTTTTTTGATGACCATGAGACACCAATAACCATTGTAATTGGAAAATGTCAACACAAATTTTTTAACCAAAATGTAATCAATATTTTCTTGGATAACACATAATAGCATTAATGAGTGTACCAAATATTCAGAAAATGCTGCAATTTTTGCTGTTGTGCATTTGAAATAATTTTGTTCTTCTTTTTTTTTCTTACAGTGAAAAAGGCTATGTTTGATGGCCCCCAAGGTAAGAAGTACACATGTTATATATGTATATATATATATTGCAAATATGTATTTTTTTGTTGAACATCTTTGTTATGAAAAGTGAAAGTACACTGTACCATGTTTGGCATATTGAATCACTGATTGTGCAATATTTTATCAGTTGTAGCTAGAAAGGCAATTTCTTAATGATTAAAGGTATAGAGTTCATTGGTATCCTTGGAGTCTAGCCAAGGTTTCAACCATTGAGAAAAACCTACCTAGACCACATGTACAAGCTTTCCTTTGAAATTTGTAAAGTATAAAAAGAAACATTGCTGATTTTTAAAACATGTTATAAATAAAAGCAGAGGTATATTTTATGTGTATGTAGCCATTACTTAATCTTTTAAAATCTGGGCAAGGTCTAAAACCCTTTTTAGGTTATTTTTTGGTGTCTGTGTTCCACTGGGTAAATTTACCTTCACTATTTGTCCTAGATACACAAAAAAGAGAGGATATTTCACCAAAGTGAGAGGAATTCTCCTCTTAGACAGTTGTCTGCACAAGATATGCCCCCACCACAGGACTGGATTAAGAACACCATGGGCCTGGTGAAACAAATTAAATTAAATAGAGGAGGGGTGGGGTGAAAGAGAGAGGGGGTGAGCGGTGAAAGAAAGAGGGGATGAGAGAAGGGGGATGGTAGGGGGCAGGGAGAGAGAGGGCATGAGAAGGGGGTGAGAGATAAGAGGGTGAGAGCGAGAAAGAGAGGGGTTGAGAGAAAGGGGGGTGAAAGAGAGGGGGGTATAAAAGGGAGGGGAATGAGAGAGGGGGGATGGGGAAAGAGAGGGCAGTGATAAGGAGGGTGTAAGAGGGGAAGGGTATAAGAGGGGAGTGGGATAAAGAGGAGGGTGTAAGAGGGAGGGTGAAAGAGTGGGGGTGAGAGGGAGAGGGGTGTAAGCAAGAGAGGGGTATGTGCAAGGGAGGGGTTGAACGAGGGGGGGTGAGAGAGAAAGGAGATGAGAGAGAGAGAGGAGTAAGAGAGGTGTGAGGGAGAGAGATGGTGGTGAGAGCGAGGTAGAGTGAGTAAGAGAGTGGGGCTAGAGAGAGGGGGGTGTGAGGGGTCAGTATGTCTTCTATTGTGAGCTTCTGATGATACATTTCAAGTGCACTCTGCAGCACCTTCACCCATCACCTCACTACTCAGCACATCCCCAACTACACTGCTCATTAAGTGGTGGAAAAGATGAAGCCCGATACTCTGGTCCGGTCTCTTCAACCTTGATAGCCAGGGATTTCAGAGAAGAGATACTGAACGTCCCAGAAGTACACTGGACACTGGAAGATATAGAGTTTCTGGCCTTGCAGGAATTGAAGCTGGAGATCACCTACAGATGGCTGCTAGATGTGGCTGGGCACCCTTTGCCTGGGACTATCTAGAAGTACCAGCTGACAGTCCTGAAACCTCAGCTGAAGTGTCAGCAATGGAGCAGAGTAACAGTGTGCTTTGCCCATCTCTGTCCACAACTATGGAAGCAGAGGACTTATGACAGATGCAGCAAGTGTTGACTGACCTTGACGGACCTGTTTCTGCACAGGATAGAGAAATGCATCTGTCCAACGGAAGTTTAAGGGCCCGGGAGAAGAGTAAGCTGTCCTCTTTCCCCAGATTTGGATCACAGAAAGCATGGATTTACTTAACTTTTCATCGTAGGATGTTATGGATGAGTCACCTGCCAAAGTGTTGGCACTGGGCCCAAGGACCTCCAGCCCATGTCCTGGACTTTTAGCAATTCCAGAGACTGGGGATTTAATAGACTTTTCTGCAGAGGGGGAACTACCTAGCGAACCCCCAGCAGAAGTGCTGGCAGCAGAACAGAGAAGACCCCTGCTCCACACCCATGGAAATTTCAGAGGCCCGAGGTGAGAAGGTGGTGGTTCTTCTTCCCCAGTGGATTTCAGAGATGCAGGGAGGGGAAGCAGGCATTCCCCCTCCCCAACACACATGGCAAAAGGTCCCTTAAGATTCTGGCGCTGTGCAATAACACCCTTGTATGGGCACAGACATTCCAGAATTGGGTCTGCACTTTTACAGGTACACACACACACACTCAAAAGGACCGCAGTGATTCAATTTCTTAGCCGTTTGGGGTGTATGGACACTCCAGGTAGCAGGTGCCCACTCCTTGCTCCAGCCTTAGACTTCCAGAGTAAGTTTGCCCGGGAAAGGTATAGATCTCCCCTCCCCTAATATGCAGGGATTGTGGGTCCTGTAGTTATTTAGCCATTCGCTTGGATTACACAGGGCCTTTAAGACTACACTTCCCAGCATCGTCTTGTGGCTGTATTCAAGTCCTCTCCCTGAACCCTGACTTGTTCCAGTTCTTCTACTCCCTGAGTCTGTGGCTGCCAGGAGGGAGGGGGAAAGGAGCAAGCGGGAGATTACACAGAGCTGTTGAACAGTAGTGGTGAGAAAGTGAAAAGAAAGAGCCAGCTGCTGTACTTTTGTCCCTCTCTGCAGTGGCTTCAGAATGCAAGTTGGAAGTTTACACAGCCAACAGCGTAGAAAAGAGGAGACCTGGCATTGATGCTTGCAGCCTCTCTCTCTAAGGCCTCTTTCATACGAAAAGCCTGCTCGGATCCGCCTGTCCATTTTTCAGGCGGATCCGAGCTGGCCACCCATTGACTCCTATGGGCAGGCAGATGTCAGCTGACACCCGTCTGGCATCCGATCATCCGATCATCTCAGGACAGACGTTTGGTGATACGTTGCTGTCAGTTTTCGTCTGATCTCCCCATAGAAATCAGCGGGGTTCTGGCAGGTCCCTCCCTGCTCAGTGAGCAGAGACGGACCTGTCTTCCGCCGGCTCAGTGAAGTTTAACGGAGCGATCTCCCGCTGAGCTAGCGGAGTCCGGTTTTGAAAAGGGCTTAACAGAAGCACAGTGGGGGGGGGGGGCAGAAGTGAGTAGCGGCACATGGCTACACACTCCTCCCCACCAAACATTCTGCAGGAGCATCCAGCCAGCCCATGTAAACCTCCTTATTCTCAATGCTTTTTCCTTCAGCCACGTCTGGCGTGATGGAGGCTGTGGCTGGGTCACTGGAACTCACTTGGAAGAGGATGGACTGTGCAATGGCATTTCAGTCCTTACAGGTACCCTGATGGCTTTACCTAGAGAAAGCAGATGGTTTTGATGCCAAGTATTCAGAAGCCCTGTACTCCCATCAGGAGGAATTTGGTACACAGGAAAGTTGGGCAACTGTTTGCAGAAAACTTAACTGCACCAGTCAGCTATCTTAAGCTCCCTAGTGGGCCCCAGTTTTCATAGCAACACTTTGTCTCCCAGCTGAAGATTGTGAACCCCAACTTTCAGATCATAATTATTTTTGTTTCGCTGCCCTCTGGCATCCAAAGCTTCTCAAGCTTTCACGTAGGCCATCTTTAGATTTTACAGAGCCTTTTTACATCTCTGAGTTGCAGCTGACCTGCGATTTATGAAGGTGCCAAAAGAAAGATCCACTGATAGGCAGGATTCCCCTCCAAACATGAGTCTGTAAGCGGAATAGCCATTGGTATAATTTTCTGTGCTATTGTAGTCATGAAAAACAGCAGAGATGTGCCTGCTCCTATGTTGCTTTCTTTCTGTGGAGGGAGTCCTCAGCATGTCATGAGTTTGATTAACGTTTTTCTTGATTTCTGGATGCCTAACATGTCACAGTTGTTTAAAGAGACTGCTTTTTTTTTATTGGAATGGATTCTCTGAGGCAGTCCGTAATGCCCAAAGAGCTTTTTCACCAAGACCTAGGCTGCTGTGGATGAATTTGGCGAAATTGTCTGTCAACACCGGGACATTCCCCTGTCCACTAAAGTCATGTTCTAGGCATTAGAAATCAATGCACATCAACTCCATAAGCCCTTGGCTAGGGAGGCAGCTCTGGATAGCTGTCTTTTTTTGCATGCAGCTTAGGCAGGAGTGGCAGTAGTGCTCGACTTTGACCCACACACAAGGCCAGTAGAAATGGTTTCTCACTAGTTTTGAAAGTCCTTTCGGGCCCTAAGTGGCCATGTTCATCATGGAGGGCAGTCAGTTCTGTTTTCCTATGCTTCTCCAGCAGGAACAGCTGACATTTGTCTTCATGATCGCCCAGGGACCCCTTTGGTATACCACCGTGTTAGATAACTGTAACCGATCCCATTCCTTATGGACCAGACATGCTTCTTTGGAAGCGTTCCCTGGTAGCGAATCTGAGCAACTACTTTCTAAAGCTTTCAGGGTCATACTGCAAAGAGGGTCTTCCAACTGGTTCTTTCTCAAGTCCTTCTTAGAGAGTTTGGGTGGTCCCCATCTCTTATTTGAGTGAGATAAATAAGAGCCTTGGAACACCTGCAGCAGAAACTCCAATGGCTTCAGCCCCAGTTGTTCACATGTCCCAGTGCTCAGCAATTTGACACCAAGCTTGCACCCCTTCTGATGTCAGTTGAGTCCAATCTTCCAAAAGAGTTTCAGGGTCATAAGGCCTTCTTGACAGGGCATCAGCATCTCTGTTTGCAACCCTTGGGCGAAACTTAAAGCTGAAGCAGAAACCAGACAGAGTGGCCAACCATCTCTGCCCTGTAGCATCTAACTTGTCTGTGTTGAGAATGTATGTGAGTGGGTTATTATCAGTTTTGACCACAAATTCTGCACCATATAAGTAGTCTTTGAACTTATTTATTACAGCTCCTTTCAAGGAAATTAACTTTAGGTTGCAGGTGGAATTGTTCTTCTTGGCAATGCTAAAGCTTTGGCTCACATAGGCAACAGGTCAAAATGTGTCTGTCATGCTCTTGGTATAATACCCCAACTAGCCCATCTTGGCTAGCATTGAAATGCAGTTCATAGGGTTGGGTTGGATTAGCATACGCTAGAACAGAGACACTCATAGGGCTCCTCTTCAGCTGGTGGAAGGCTTGCTCGCACTGATTAAGCTATTGATCCTAAATCGAATTTTGAGGCTTTTGGGGCCCTTTGGCTTGTTTAGATGTCCTAGGTAAGCCTGTGACATCTTCCCCACCTTCGCTCTTCAACAACTCTTTGGCTCCGTACACACGATAGAATCCATCCGCTGAAAAATCTCAGCGTATCGGTTTCAGCGGATAGATTCTATGGTGTGTACATTCCAGCGGATATTTATCCGCGGATATTTCCGAATTCCAGCAGATAAAAATTTGTTGACATGCCAACAAATCTATCCGCTGGAATCGGATCCCATGGATTGATCCGCTGGTCTGTACAGACTCACCGGATCAATCCGTCCGAAGGGATCCCCCGCATGCGTCGTAATGATTCGACGCATGCGTGGAATTCCTTATATGACTGCGTCGCGCACGTCGCCGCGTCATCATGATGACGCGGCGACGGCGCAACACGTCATCGCCAGAGGATTTCGGCGTGGATTTCGATGGTGAGTACACTCCATCGCACGGAAATCCGCGCAAATCCTCGAGAGGATTTATCCGCGGATAAATCTTCTCGTGTGTATGGGGGCTTTGAGTGGCCAGGCTATCTTACTAATCCCTCAACGAGTCTTCGGTAGTATGAGCAGAACCTCAGGAATTGGCTCAACTCCGTCACATTAGCAGGTCTTGGCCAAGAGGTGACAGCTTCTTGGGGTCAGTGGCCATTCCCTCAGCAGAGACAACATGTTCAAGGTGACTGCTTCATCCCCTAATCATGAAGTCTCTTCAGGACCTTCTCCAGATTTTCTTCATGCTCTTCCAGGGTTCTGCCTAAGACAATGATATCGTCTAGGTACACCAGCACTCCATTAAGGTTGAAGTCCTCTACTGTATTCTACATCAATGACTGGAAGACCTTGGGGCACTCTGTCAAATTTGAAGAACCTTAGAGGATTGATAAAAGCTGTCTTCTCTCTATCTTCAGGGTGCATGGAGACCTCATAGTACCCACTTTTTAGGCCCAGCATACTGAGCCACTTCACCCCCGGCAGGCTGTAAGGCATCTTCTATCCTTGGATGAACAACCTCAGGGAACTGTTATTTTTTTGCACCACCACAATGGGAGAGACATAAGGACTCTTTGAATGATGCTTGCTCTATTCACTTGTCTTAGAAGCATAGGCACGTAATTTCACTTGCGAGTCAGTAATGTTGCAAACACTGAAATACAAAAAAAATATATATATTGACTTGCGCTAGAAGTAAAATTATTAAGACTGGTGATTGCAGCTGCTGTACACAAAGTGCTATACACTTGTCAAAATGAAACAAAAAAATATGATTGCAGCGCTTACAATAATGTAAACATCATAAACAGATCTAATAATTAGTGAAAAAAACGTCCATATATATTGTGCAAATGTGCTCCAATCAAAGTGCAGCTGCGCTTCAAACTTCAAGGTGCATCACACACCCCTCCTGTGTCCCCACTCACCAAAAGGAATGGACCCCTAGCTTTTCAGCCCAGAGGTCATTCAGGCTAGAACATTGGCCATGAATGGCAATTCATAGAAGGGTCTAATGAAGATCTATAGGTAGATATTGGCACCAAATATGAAAGAAGGGACTAATAGTGAAGTACAATTTGCTAGGATTTTATTGCGCAAACGTGGTAAGGTACTTACAGACTAGAAAAATTGGTATTGCATGAGGTATTGCAGTAGTAGAAATACAAGGAAACGTTGTATCCAGCGTGCGTTCCACCGAAACCAGAAGTGACGTTGCTTGGACTCAAAAAGCAGAAATTGCGTCAACGCGTTTCACCCTTCCACAATATGTCATTAAGGACCTCCACACGTCATCAAGGACCAAACACTGACAAGAATATTCCCCTGACTTTTTTGCTGAGTCCTTGTCAGCAATACATCTGGTAACAAGTTTACCCCATGTCCTCTCCCCAAGGACAACAAAGGGCCCAGGTTGAACCCAATTAAACTTGACTGAAGCTTGTAGACATGTCACTTCTCCTGGCTGCAGTATGTTCTCGCCTCTGTCCAGTTGCGACAACTTCCTCATTCCTTCTTCTGGGACTTTTTGTCCTCCTCCCATGCGCTTGTATGCTTGTTGCAGCATGGAATGGATACTGTTTTGCTGCAGGAGCGAGCAGTCTTCTTTCAAGATCTGTGTTTGTCCCCACTAACAAAGAGTTTGAGTTAACCCTAAAGGGACGAGGCACACCACAGCTAGAGTATCAAAGGTCTCGGATTGTCCCTATCCATCGTAGGGGAACTTCTGGGACCCAATCCCCTAAATCTCTAGCTCTTCTAACTTCTGTAAAGGTAGGTGTTTGAGGTGTTTGTCGAAAAAATCCCGGCATAGCAATGTTGCCTGTGCTCCTGTACCCAGATGTACAGTGGGTGTAGACTGCTGGCATTGTGGGAGAGGGCCTACTAACTTGTCAGTGATTTTGCTTGAAGCAGCTGGGACAGCAGGCCTTGCAGTCTGTATTTGCACCCTTTTCTCATTTGGCTTTCAGTTTTGATGGTGTCTAGATTGAGCTTTAGGAGATTGGTGTGCATTGTTTTTCTGGGAGTGCCTACTCAAAGTCAAAGAGGGTGAGTTCCTGGTCATGCTACTATCTTGAGCCACTTCCGGTTTCGGAACTCTGAGGCAGTGGAACGCACGCCAACCCATGAAAGTGAGATCAAGTGCGGCGAATGCTCCACGGCATATGTGGTTTTAATCATGCCTGTTACATCAGTGCCAAGGCTTAGGCACTTTTAAAAGTAAGCGGCCACTCGGCCTTTGTTTTTTACAAATATATTTTATTAAATACGGAATCACACTATGGTCCACCTTTTTCTTTTTTTTTTCCTGAAAATTAACCTGGTGGAGTCCATCTCTGGCTTGTCCCTCTAGGTATAAGTACAGACCTCAGGAAAAAACTGTACCAAAGCCCCACCTGTCCTTTCTTTTAAATAAGAGGTCATGGTGGTTTGGTAAGTAGGCACTTACCCCTATTTTCCACATGGTGTCGCTAGCTTTGTATTGTCACAGTGGTGACGGTGTTAGAGCATCAAGGAATCATATTCATTGCATGGACTTTCAATTGTTCACGGCTGGTTCATTATTGCTGTATACTGGATTTTGACTATGCACCTTTGATTCTCATCTATTAATTTCATTACTGGTTTTGTCAGTATTGAGCACATGCACTTTATTGCAGGTTGATTACAGCACAATTGTATAGTTTATCTATATTGCTTTCAAAGTTACACATATATCATTGAATGACTGTTATTTAATTTATCACAGATCATTGCACTTTTGCACTTTACTTTATTAGCGCCCCCTTATCACCATTCACCTTCCATGAAGAAGGTGAGTTGCATGGTCACTCAGAGACAGCAGGGGGTGCATTTGTGAGGCTTTGGACCACTGCTGTTGTTTCCTAGTGTCATTAGGTTTAAAGCTAGCTGTTGTAGATGGGCACCCAGTTTGCTCCTTCACTGGGGCCCTCTAAAGTTTCCCATCGGCTTCCTAGGTAGCAACTTCTGCAGGACCTTTGGAGCTTCTGCAGGAATGTCAAGCAAAGTCTCTATCGTGCATTGTGCCCTGAAGTGTGCAGCTTCTCCACAGCTGTAGCATCTGTTCCCCCAAAAAGGGCAGCATGGTATTTGACTTGGCTTCTTCTGGTGCCTTTCTTTATGAAGTCAAAGCAACTACTGCCTGTTTCACATCAGTGAGAGATTTATGTAGGTTCACTTATGGTTTCCATCATATTGTTGTATGAACCTAGAGCCGTGCCTGCACCTTCTGGGCCAGCAGATTTGTCATTATTGGGTCGTGCTTTGGATGTAGCATTTCTCAACAGCTCAGCTTCTGACTCATTATTGTCCTCTGAGAAGTATTCTCCTATCTGAGTAGGGCACGTGAGGACCTTCTTTTCCTTGGGTGCCTGTATTGGCTTGGTGTTGGAATCTCAATATTTCTTCTTCAGCAGAGCTTCTTCTCTTATTACCGTCACCAACTCTGGGTAGGTGCAAGTAGTTCTGTAGTTCTCCTTTCAGAAGAAACTTGAGAATAATAGCATGATTTGGGTGGGTTCCTTGTATAATTTGGTCCAGCCAGCCAGACCCTGTCAGCATCTTCAGCATTCTGTGGATCTATCTCTTTCTTTTGGATGATCTTGTGCAGCATCTTGTCAACTTGGGTAGAGTCTTGTAGTCAGAGAGCTTCTCCCATCTATGTTGGTGGGTAAGTTCAAACTTGTACATCAGATCTGAAAGTTTCTCTACTCTCCTCAACACAACATACAGTGCCTCCATGTAGTCTAATGCTACACAGTCCTGTTACATAGTTTAGCTACCACTTCTGCTGCTGGTCCCCTCAGCTTCTGGGATGTTCTATTCCTCTAATGCTTGAGAGGTTTGATCTATCCAGGTTTTAAAGTCCTCCTTTGCTGATGGGACAGGAACATTCCTTGAGAAGAATCGCAGATTCCTATACCCATGATTAATGGGAGAGTGCAAATGCACTTGTAGTACACAGTCTATTTGCCTATAGTAAATCAACCCCATAGTAATTAAAAATGCATTTTTTTCAGCATCCTGCCTTTCCATTACCAATTTTGTATTCCTTTGCAATTTTCTTTTGAACTAGGCAATTTCAACACTGGAAGGAAGATCCAGTTCCCTAGAATTATCACAGATCCCCATACTTCCTGCCATATCTAGCTCTTTCCTCTTCTAGGAGTGTGTAATTACTGTCAGTCCTTGCCCAGCTCCTCTGTCTCTCCCCTCACTACATAACCTTTTATGCAGCTGCTGGGAGGAGGAAAGTATTATAGAGTGTCACTTGAGGAACTACTTTGAGTCTGCCAGCAGCAGTCTCAGACCTTTTGGATGTGCACACAAGAGAGGCATTTACAGATAAATACAATTCAATGTGCATATATTCTCATGGGAACATTGTTGAAAATATTGGTCTGTTCACAGGTTCTTTGTTTTCACAGTTTACTGTACTTGTGACATTCAACAGCTGTTCACCAGCTGACCCATTCACCTGGTACTTATTCTTGTTATAATTAAGGTGATTATGAATTTATAATGCCACCTGAATGTCATTAATTGCCCCTTGAGGTAGTAAAACTAAAGAATTCAATAACGAAAAAGAAAGATTGCAAGGGATACAAGTTTGAAATGAACTAAATCAGTGAAGTAATTAGAACCTTCAGGGCACCGATGCAAGAAACCATGAAGGGCCCCCTAACCCCCAGCCGGGGGCAATTCCTTTTGAGCACGGTGGCGGAATGGCAGGATCCGGTTGCAAGTATGACCTTTGTGACCCCGGTAGTTCCGCCACTGGTGTCAGTATTTTTTTTTTGTGTTATTATTATTTTACCATTTTTTTTAAAAAAAAAATTACAATATTGAGTGCACAGTATATGACAGCAGGTAGGATTTACAGGCAGAGGAGTGTGGAGTGTATGATGGCAGGTAGGATGCACAGGGAGAGGAGTGCAGAGTATATGATGGCAGGTAGGATGTACAGGGAGAGGAGTGTGTAGTATATGAAGGCAGGTAGGATGTACAGGCAGAGGAGTGTATGTTGGCAGGTAGGATGTATATTGAGTGGAGTGCAGAGTATATGATGGCAGGTAGCATGTACAGGCAGAGGAGCGTGGAGTGTATGACGGCAGGTAGGATGTGCAGAGAGAGGAGTGCAGAGTATATGATTGCAGGTAGGATGTACAGGCAGAGGAGTGTAGAGTATATGACGGCAGGTAGGATGTACAGAGAAGGGAGCATGGACTGTATGACAGCAGGTAGGATGTGCAGAGAGAGGAGTGCAGAGTATATGATTGCAGGTAGGATGTACAGGCAGAGGAGTGTAGAGTATATGACGGCAGGTAGGATGTACAGGGAGAGGAGTGCGGAGTGTATGATGGCAGGTAGGATGTTCAGAAGAGGTGGAGCCAAGTCACTTAGAGCTGGGCCTTTGTGTTTACAAGTGACACTAGAGACTGGCAAGCACAGGGCTGGAGCTGAGGGTAGCAGAACTCTTCTGCAGTGGAAGGAAGCTTGATAGAACCCCCGTTCCTCCTCCTTTCCCTCCCGCAGGCATTCGGTGGCTGTAGGAGGAATATGGAGAGATCGATTCCTCTATATGCAGTTGTGAGCCGCCCTCGCGGCTCTTCCTATCCAGGCGTACAGGGGGCCTCACGACCCAACTACATCATTCGGCCGGTTGCAATTGTGACCTTTCTAGCTTTCAAAATGACAGCCAATCACAGCAATTTCAAACAACTGTGGAGCCATGACAGGGGGGAGAACAAGGTGCAGCAAGTATGCCTAAGGTACTTTGCATTTGTGTATGCGATCTATGCCTCCTATTAAGTTAAAAGAAAAGTGGGGGTATATTAATTAAGGTGTACAACATTTTGGAATGCTGTTATTTTTTGTTCAAATGTTAGTATGTAGTTCTAAACTGCTCCAGCAACTCAAAACATTTTTAGAAGAAAAATAATTACATTATATATATATATATATATATATATATATATATATATATATATATATATATATATATATATATATATATATATATATATATATATATATATCATTATACCCCTCAGCATGCAGTACCCATGCAACTTGTGTACCCCTGCTGTACATCATTTGACTATGCCACTTTTATAATGGGATTGCTGAAATAATTATGTGTTTCTTTTTTTGACAGAAAAGTTTAATGCTTATGTAACCTTAAAAGTACAAAATGTGAAGAGCACAACTATTGCAGTCAGGGGCAACTTGCCCTGTTGGGAGCAAGACTTTATGTTGTGAGTAAAGAGCAGCAATTCCTAACCTAATTATCAGTTGTGTCAGACATCATAAAGTAAAGTTACTTTCTGTTTTTCTGCAGTGAGATCAACAGACTGGATTTAGGATTGACGGTGGAAGTCTGGAATAAAGGACTCATTTGGGACACAATGCTAGGGACTGTATGGATTCCATTAAGAACCATTCGACAGTCCAATGAGGTAAGCATTATAGACCTTAAATAATAGAAAATGCGCAAAGACCAGCTGCATCTGACTGATGTAGCTGCTGTTTGGTTGACAATTTTTCCACCTGGCTTCGAAGGATGTTGGGTGGGAGGGTGGCCACAGAGCCACACACTAATCACATTTCGACTGATTCATCAGGAACCATAGGAAGTTTGCACAGCGTATGGTAATCTTTATATTGGTAAGTTAACTGGGAAATACATTTGTAAAACAAAAAAAACTTTTTCTGCTAGGATATACCAGGTAAAACCATGAGGCTTAACTTGAAGTCCTACAGGGACCACTTGGTATACCCTTGCACTAGAATTGATTACATTTCTTTAAATTTACAGTATTGTAAAAATAAGTAAACTCATTGGCCACTTTATGAGGTATACTTAATATACCCATTTAGCACAGTGTAGAACATTCATTTTCTCCTGCCTGTAGAAGAAGCTCAATTTAACGTGCCCATGCAAAATAGGACTTTTAGAGATATATTTTAAGCTCAGCATTTTTGCCTCATACACACAATGAGAATATCAGACAAATGATCGTCGCACTGACCTGGGGCTTTTAAATCGTGCGATTTCAAGTAAAGTTGCACGATTTCAAAGTGGGATTCGGTGCGAACTGGGATGTCTTTTCTTACCATTTGCATACAAAGTGAATTGCAGCTTGCAGGGTTTAATGATAACTGTTGCTACTGTGCACTGATTGGAGAAATAGCTAAGGGAAACTGAAGTAAGCTGTATTTTAGTGGGTTTCTTACCTCTGTCCATCTAGTTGAAGAAAATTAAGTTTGAGAGCTCGATACCCTGAAGCATGTGAAAACAACAGTTAGCGAGAACAGATAATTCACTAGCTTTTGGTGACATTTGCTGACATTTGGTGACATAAGCAACACGTGGTAAGCATTTAAAGAAAAAGTTGATCACTGTATAGAATAATTCATAAACAGCATATTTCAAAGTAAAAATATTATATACACCTATCTTATATTTTAGATATAATTTTAGAATATAAGACAACATTAAAAAAAGCTTCAAACAATACATTTAAATCAATATTGACCCCCTGAGTGACACCCCATCACCTAGTGCAATCCCTTTGGGATTTTGTTTTTAGCAGTGCTGGATCTAGACCTTGGGGGGGCCTGGGGCACTTCAAGTTCGGGGCCTCTGAACATAGAAATTAAATTATATGACAGGATTCAGGACACAGACTAACCCACTGGTTAAGAGTTGAATTTACTACTACACTCGGTGCAAGATACATAAGGAAGAAAGGTTATTTACTCTTTGCCAATTTTGTCCAACACTCTACTATGTCATTCTGGCCGAATTTTCATCCAGCCTATTTCTGACATTTTTTGTTTACAGGTTAAAATCCATATTTTTTGCTAGAAAATTACTTAGAACCCCAAACATTATATTTTTTAGCAGAGAATCTAGAGAATAAAATGGCGATTGTTGCAATTAGGGATGAGCCCGATGTTCGAGTCAAACGTAAGTTCGACTTGAACATCGGGTGTTCGCCTGTTCGCCGAATAGAGAACAATTTTGGGTGTTCACGGCAAAAAAAAACACCCTATAAAAGTCTATGGGAGAAATCAAAAGTGCTAATTTTTAAAGGTTAATATGCAAGTTATTGTCATAAAAAGTGTTTGAGGACCTGTATCAATGCAAATTTTTTTTTAAAAACGGCCGTTTTTCCGGGAGAAGTGATTTTAATAATGCTTAAAGTGAAACAATAAAAGTGAAATATTCCTTTAAATTTCATACCTAGGGGGTGTCTATAGTATGCCTGTAAAGTAGCACATTTTTCCCGTGTTTAGAACAGTCCCTGCACAAAATGAAATTTCTATCGGAAAAAAGTAATTTAAAACTACTCGCGGTTATAATGAATTGTCAGTCCCGGCAATACAGATAAGTCATTGAAAAAACAGCATGGGTCCCCCCCCCCAGTCCATTACCAGGCCCTTTGGGTCTGGTATGAATATTAAGGGGGACCCAGAACCAAAATTTTAAATTTCATTTGAAAAAGATTTGAGTGGGGTCCCCCAAATTCCATACCAGGCCCTTCAGGTTCAGGGGAACCCCACGCCTAAATAAACAAAAAATGGCATGGGGTTCCCCCCAAAAATCCATACCAGACCCTTATCCGAGCATGCAACCTGGCACGCAACCTGGCAGGCCGCAGGAAAAGAGGGTGGGACGAGAGAGCGCCCCCCCCTCCTGAACCGTACCAGGCTACATGCCCTCAACATGGGGAGGATGTCCCCATGTTGCAGGGGACAAGGGTCTCATCCCCACAACCCTTGCTTGGTGGTGGTGGGGGTCTGCGGGCGGGGGGCTTAACAGAATCTGGAAGCCCCCTTTAACAAATTGGAACCCCAGATCTCACCCCCCCCCCCTGAGAATTGGTAACGGGTACATTGTTCCCCTACCATTTCACAAAAAAAGTGTAAAAAAATGTAAAAACCACAGTACACAGCTTGTGAAAAGTCCTTTATTAAAAATAAAAAATTAATTGCTGCGATGTAAATCCATTCACGCTCGCAGCACCCCACAACCACCGGGCAAGGGTTGTGGGGATGAGGCCCTTGTCCCCATCAACATGGGGACATCCTGCCCATGTTGAGGGCATGTGGCCTGGTATGTTCAGGAGGGGGGGACGCTTTCTCGTCCCCCCTCTTTTTCTGTGGCCTGCCAGGTTGCGTGCTTGTATAAGGGTCTGCTATGGATTTTTTTTTTATTATGGTGCAAGGTTCCCCTTAAAATCCAGGTCTGGTATGAACCTCTACACCATTTTTTTTATTTTGGTTCGGAGTTCCCCTTAATATTGATACCAAAAGGGCCTGGTAATGGACTGGGGGAGGAACCAATGTCGTTTTTTTCAATTACTTTTATCTGTTTTGCCAGGACCCGACAATTCATTATAGCCGCGAGTAGTTTTAAATTACTTTTTTTCCTTTAGAAAATGTGCTATTTTACAGGCATACTATAGCCACCCCCCAGGTACGAAATGTAAAGGAATATTTCACTTTTATTGTTTCACTTTGAGCATACCTCACATGTGTGATTTGAACACCGTTTACATATGTGGGCGCGACTTCCGTATGCGATTTCTTTGCTGCGCGAGCTCGCGGGGACAGGGGCACTTTAAAAAAAATGAAATTTTCTTATTTATTTTATATATTTTTACATTGTGTTTAAAAAAAAAAATTATCACATTTATTGCTGTCACAAGGAATGTAAACATCCCTTGTGACAGTAATAGGTGGTGACAGGTACTAAAAAGACCTCCATTCCCTCCATTACACTCCTTTACACTTCAGAGTATTCAGAACGCCGAAAACGGCGATTCTGAATACTGTATATTTTTTTAAATACATTGGCAGCCGAGTAAACCGCTGTGACATCGCTTCCGTGTTTACAGAAAGAAGACTGGAACAAAGCCGTTTCCGGCTTCGTGCCAATCTGTCTCTAGGCGCCGGAAGTGGCGTATCATGGATCGGTATCACAGTGGAACGGGAGGCCCGGTAAGAGTGGAGGAAGGTGGCAGGAGGGGGGATGTCCCCTCCCGCTCCTCCAGGATAACAACCGAGCGTCTTTTAGCCACATCAGTTGTTATCCCTGGAAAGCTGACCGCCAGCTCTAAAAAACAGTACCGGGCATCATCCCGGTATAACCCCTAAAGCCGAGGCCGCATATATGCGTAAGCTCAGCAGGAAGGGGTTAAAAAGTCCCAACACCGAACCGGGGGGTACACCACTAATAACCTTAGTAATTCTAAGTAATTCTAAGTATGGTGGTGTATATGGATTTTGCAAAAGCATTTGACACAGTTCCCCATAAACGTTTACTGTACAAAGTAAGGTCCGTTGGCATGGACCATAGGGTGAGTACATGGATTGAAAACTGGCTACAAGGGCAAGTTCAGAGGGTGGTGATAAATGGGGAATACTTGGAATGGTCAGGGGTGGGAAGTAGGGTCACCCAGGGTTCTGTGCTGGGACCAATCCTGTTTAATTTGTTCATAAACGACCTGGAGGATGTGGTAAACAGTTCAATCTCTGTATTTGTGGAGGACACTAAGATAAGCAGGGCAATAACTTCTCCGCAGAATGTAGAAACCTTGCAAGAAGATCTGAACAAATTAGTAGGGTGGGCCCTATGGTCCATGCCAGCGGACCTTATTTTGTACAGTAAACGTTTATGGGGAACGGTGTCAAATGCTTTTGCAAAATCCAGATACACCACGTCTATGGGCCTTCCTTTATCTAGATGGCAACTCACCTCCTCGTAGAAGGTTAATAGATTGGTTTGGCAAGTACGATTCTTCATGAATACATGCTGATTACTGCCAATGATACCGTTCTCATTACTAAAATCTTGTATATAGTCCCTTATCACCTCCCTCCAAGAGCTTGCATACTATTGATGTTTGGCTAACTGGTCTTTAATTCCCAGGGATGTATTTTGGGCCCTTTTTAAATATTGGTGCTACATTGGCTTTTCTCCAATCAGCTAATACCATAAAATTAGGAACAATGGTCTGGCAATTACTTGACTGAGTTCCCTAAGTACCCTCTGATGCAAGCCATCTGGTCCCGGTGATTTATTAATGTCTAATTTTAATTCTGTCCTCTGTTAACCATGGAGGTGCTTCCTGTGATGTGTGATATGGATAAACACTGCTGTTTTGGTTACTGAAGCCCCCCGATTCCCTCGTGAAGGCTGAGGAGAAGAATAAATTCAATACCTTCGCCATCTCCCCATCCTTTGTAACCAGATGTCCTTCCTTATTCTTTTTGGGGCCAATATGGTCTGTCCTCCCTTTTTTACTGTTTACATACTTAAAGAATTTCTTGGGATTTTTTTTGCTCTCCTCCGCTATGTGTCTTTCGAGTTCTATCTTAACCACCCTAATTGCACCCTTACATTTCTTGTTGCATTCTTTATAAAGTCTGAATGCTGATGATGATCCCTCAACCTATTTTTTGAAGGCCTTCTCCTTTGCTTTTATATGCATTTTTACTTTGGAGTTAAGCCATCCAGAACTTTTGTTCGCTCTTTTAAATGTATTACCCAATGGGATGCATTGGCTAATGCCCTTATTTAAAGGATCACTAAAGGAATTTTTTTTTAGCTAAATAGCTTCCTTTACCTTACTGCAGTACTGGTTTCATGTCCTTATTGTTCATTTTTGCTTTGAAGTGGCTGTAATTCTGCTCTCATCTCCACACTTCCTGGTTGTCTTTTTCCTAATAACCATCTTACTGGGAGCTTTTCACTGTACGTCTAAGCTGTCATTACTGTGTGTCTAAAACTTAACAGAACCAATCAGATTCATTTTAAAAACACTGCCCTGGATTTGTTTGTTTTTGTTCTGTGTGTCTCTCTAGTTAACAGGAACATGAAAACAGTTTAAAAGTGAAACTAACCTACAGGCACATTATATGATTGATTTTTTATCTATTTGTAATCATTTTTAAAAGGAATCAGTTAACTTTTATGTCTCTATACCCTGTAAACAGTCATTTCAGCAAAAAAATGTTTTCCTTTAGTGACCCTTTAATATGCTCTTAAAGCAAACCAGTTTCTCCTCCATGTTCCTTGTTCCTAAGATTTTATCCCAATTCATGCCTTCTAGCAAGGTTCGTAGTTTAGGGAAGTTGGCTCTTTTGAAATTCAGTGTGTTTGTATTCCCCTTATGTTTCCTATTTGTGTGATTTATACTGAAGCCAATTGACCTGTGATTGCTGTTTCCTAAATTGCCCTGTATTTCCACATCTGTGATCAAGTCTGTATTGTTGGTAATCAGTAGATCCAGTAACGCTTTATTTCTAGTTGGTGCGTCTACCATCTGAACCATGAAATTGTCCTGCGAGACATTTAGGAACTGACGAGCCTTAGATGAATGCGTGGTTCCCTCCGCCCAGTCCATGTCTGGATAATTAAAATCCCCCATTATGATAACACTTCCCATCCTTGCTGCTAATCAAACTTGTGATATGAGATCTGTCTCCCCCTCCTCCCTCAGGTTAGGGGGCCTATAGCATACTCCCAGTATTATTTTCCCCTTAGCTGCGTCCCATAAGGATTCCACCTCCTCCCTAGCTCCCTTAGTGATGCCATATCTCACATTCACTTGTACATTATTCTTGATATATAGGCATACCCCTGCCCTTTTTTACCCTCTCTATCCCTACAAAAAAAAGGATATACCCTTGAATGGTTGCCAGCCAATCATGAGAGCTGTTGAACCAGGTCTCTGAAATTCCCACACAATCCAAATCCTCATACAACAGTATCTCTAGTTCACCCATCCTGTCTGCCAGGCTCCTGGCATTGGTGAACAAGCCACGTAGTTTAGACTGGTTGCATACTATCCTCTTATTGGGTGTTCCGAGATTGCAACTAGGACTTGTTACTATACTTACCTTGGGTTTATGTGCTTTAGTCAACCTACCACTAATGCCCCCAATACTACCCTCTGAAATATGTCCTGCGCTGACTATTTCTACCTTTAGTCAGGTGTGTGGAACTGTGTCAAACGCTTTTGCAAAGTCCAACTATACTCACAGCCACTCCTTTGTCTAAATTTTTTCTTAATTCCTCATAAAAAACTAAATCAGATTTGTTTACCAACTTCGGTCTTTCATGAATCCATGCTGAATATTGCTTTAAATATATTCAAACAAAAACAATTTGATGCTGTCTTAATTGGACTCTTCAGTATCTTCCTAACTATAGAAGTTAAACTAACCTGTTATTGTTTTTTTTTAAGATTTTTATTTTTCGATTTTTGCAAGTTTTAAAGTGGTTGTAAACTCAATTCATGACATTTGACCTAGGCATATATATCTGTAGTGTTTACTTATGTCTCTCCAAAGCTCTAATTGCTGTGTCTTTCTGCTACTCCATTCCTCTGTTATCAGCAGGGTCACTTCTAAAAAGTTCTCCGACACATGCGATAGCAGCTGTAAATTTGTGTCGGCGGGGGAGCTTATTGGTAGATAAGCAGAAAGCTGGTCTATTCTTAATACAGCTCTGCATGTTCCTTCTTCCTCTGCCTATGTGGAGTGGGGGATGTGCCTTTCCTCCAATCAGCTTTCACACAGTGTATGCCCAGACTCCCCTCCCACTGCTAAAACAGGAAGAAAGATTTGTAACACAATCTGCACTTTCCAAAGAGTGTAAAAAGGGGAAGACAGCAGATATACATAAAACTTATGTAGGGAGATTTGTTTAATCTCTGCCTATCATATGAGGCTGTTCACTTCACTGGGTATAGGAGAGGGTTTACATTCACTTTAACAAAAATATAAAATAACCTGTTATTAGTTACTTGGTAAAGATTTTGATCTATTTTTAATTATAGGGCACCATAATGACCTTGCACCGATCCGGTCCAGGTGCTTTATTCATCATAATTGTTTCTAGACCTTTGTGGATTAAATACATTTTGAGCCATTGGGTTTTTTTGTGGGCAATGTCAATACAATTCCCTTTATGGACTTGAGCTCCCTCAGTTTCCCTTGTATACACAAAGCTGAGGAAGGTATATAATTTATTAGGCTTCTCTTTGCTCTAAGGCACCAATTCCAAGTTTCTAGCTAAAAAGATTAGCAATTCTAATTCCACCCAGCATTGCTATTAAAATATTTCCAATATTTCGAAAAACCTGTTGGAACACTCCGATATGCTGCTAGTTGTATACAATTTTTTTCCACTTATGCTACGGTGTGAGTATTTTGTCACCATTAATACAAGTTTCTATAAAGAAGCCACATTTTTTTCTTTCATTTTGTATAAAGTGGGAAAGGGTTAGAACCTTTGTCAAGTTTTTTTTACCTCCTCTATTTGTTCTTCCTACCATTGTAATTGAGACAGAAAGTAATGGCAAATCCTAAATATTACAGTTGTTACTAGAACAAGAGGTGAGGGTAAATCTTCTAATTGGGATACCTGTGCTAATGACAGATGTCTAATGCTGGGTTCACACTGCAGTATGGAGCAGTTCACAGCAGGGGTCCGGTGTGTCCCTATTTACCAATTTTAAGGTCCGATTTCGGTCCGAATCTTTAGCTGAATTTGGACCTGAAACGAACCAGAAGACTCACAGCACTAATGTGCAATACTCTCTGGGGCCACTCCAGAGGTTCGGTTACAATCTCCTGACATGTGGATTGGATGAGGGGAAACCCACATCCAATTCACAATAGTTTGAAACCCAGCCTAAGTGAGGAAGTGTCTTCACTTTCTATTTATTTTCTCTCACTTCCTGATGCATAATGGGGCCAAGAATGAAGGAAAATCTCCCCAAAAGGACATAGCTAAAAACAATTTGACAAAACCAAAACATTTTTTTTTTGTATGCATGAGTAGTAAAAGTGGGATGCTCACTGGATGCCACCAGATGATTGCAGGTGGCTCCACTCTACAGATACATTAAGGCCCCGTACACACGACCGAGTTTCTCGGCAGAATTCAGCCAGAAACTCGATCGGAGCTGGATTCTGCCGAGAAACTCGGTCGTGTGTACACTTTTCAGCGAGGAAGCCGACGAGGAACTCGTTGGGCCAAATAGAGAACATGTTCTCTATTTCCTCGTTGTTCAATGAGGAAAGTCGGCCCGCCGAGATCCTCGGCGGCTTCAACACTGAACTCGACGAGGAACTCGATGTGTTTGGCACGTCGAGTTCCTTGGACGTGTGTATGGGGCCTCACAGTATGTCTGCTTTCCATGTGGCCAGCTATAGATAGCTGGGCACCAGCATGAGCTTGGATTCATTTTCACAGTCATCACAGACACTAATCTTGTCGCAGTTGATTTTCAAAACCATAAAGTAAGTGCAACAGAGCCATGTGTTTTATTAAAGTGGATTTCATGCACTTTTCTAGTGCATGTCTGTTGATTTTCTTTTTATCCCTGTGAGCTGAACTTTCTTTATATACAAGCAGATTTCATGCAGTAGTCTAATGCGCTTTTGTTGGATTTCTTTTCACAATGCGTGATTCAGCTATTTCCAGAAATGTCAGGAGTTACAAAGTTTAGGGCTTTTGTGTATAATTGGATTTAGCAAGTTTAACCCTCCATACCACAAAGACTGCATTTCAATTTTATTGGTGTCAATGGACATTCATCACTGGGGTGAGCTCTTTCTGTGTGGTATGACTCAGCACACAGGAGCTAGACTATATGATCTCTAATGAGCCACACTGTGGCAGATTAATTGAAGAACTTTTTTTTTTCACTTTAATATGTAGTTTGAAACAATGCAATTGATAATGCAGCTATTACATTAAGGCTCCATTCACACCTAGGCGTTTTCACGCCCGACGCCCGCCGCTATTGCAGCCTGCAATACGCTGGAGGGGTGATTTAACATTGTCGGCTATAGAGATGGTTCACATCTCCACGCCGAACGCCGAATGCCGAAATGCCTGAAGCTCAAAACAGGTCCCTGACCCTTTTTTTCAGGCGTCTTCGGCGTTCGGCCATATTACACAATGTGTTATCACCCCACCAGTGAAAATCGCGGTAAAAAACGCAGCATTTTGTCGCGGCAAATCGCGGTAAAAAATGCCACAAATCGCCTAGGTGTGAATGCAGGCTAAAACATTGAAGGCAAAGTGTATATTCTTCAGTGTTGTTACATGAAAAGATGTAATAAAATATTTACAAACATGTGAGGGGTGTACTCACTTGTGTGAGATACTGTATATAATGGTAGTGGATATAAAAAGTCTACACACCCCTGTTAAAATGTCAGGTTTCTGTGATGTAAAAAAATGAGACAAAGATAAATCATTTCAGAACTTTTTCCACCTTTAATGTGACCTATAAACTGTACAACTCAGTTGAACAACAAACTGAAATCTTTTAGGTGAAGGGTAGTAAAAATGAAAAACTAAAATAATATGGTTGCATAAGTGTGCACACCCTTAAACTAATACTTTGTTGAAGCACATTTAAATTTTATTACAGCACTCTGTCTTTTTTGGGTATGAGTCTATCAGCATGGCACATATTGATTTGGAAATATTTGCCCAGTCTTCTTTGCAAAAACACTCCAAATCTGTCAGATTGCGAGGGCATCTCCTGTGCACAGCCCTCTTCAGAGCACCCCACGGATTTTTAATGGGATTCAGGACTGGGCTCTGGCTGGGACATTCCAAAACTTTAATCTTCTTCATGTTGGGACATTCCTTTGTAGATCTATATGTATGCTTTGGGTCGTTGTCATGATGAAGTTCCTCTTCATGTTCTGCTTTCTAGCAGAAGCCTGAAGTTTTTTTGCCAATATTGACTGGTATTTGGAACTGTTCATAATTATCTCTATCTTGATTAAGGCCCCTGTTCCAGAGGAAAAACCCCAAAAGCCCCAAAACGTGATACTGCCACCACCATGCTTCACTGTGGGTATGGTGTTCTTTTGGTAATGTGCAGTGTTGTTTTTGTGTCAAACATATCTTTTGGAATTATGGCCAAAAAGTTCAACCTTGGTTTCATCAGACCATAACAAATCTTCCCACATGCTTTTGGGAGACGTCAGATGTGGTTTTGCAAAATTTGGCAGGGCTTGGATGTTTTTCCTGGTAAGAAAAGGCTTCCCATCTTGCTACTCTACCCCATATCCCAGACATATGAACAATACCGGAGATTGTTGTCACACCTGACTGATACCTTTTAACAATGAGATCCCTCTGATGCTTTGGAAGCTCTCTGTGGACCATGGCTTTTGCTGTAGGATGTGACTAATAAAATGTCAGGAAAGACCTACTAGAACAGCAAAACTTTATTTGGGGATAATCAGAGGCATTTTAAATGATGGAAGGAGTGTACTGACTCATATTTAACATTAGTTTGAATGTGATTGCTTAATTCTGAACACAGTTACTTCCCCAGTTATAGGAGGGTGTGCACACTTATGCAACCACATTATTTTTTATTACATTTTTTACCTCCCTTCCCTTTAAAGATTTCAGTTTTTTTTTATTTACTTGTACAGTTTATAGGTCACATTAAAGGTGTAAAGTTATGAAATTATTTATCTTTGTTTCATTTTTTTTACATCACAGAAACCTGACATTTTAACAGGAGTTTTTAGACTTTTTATATCCACTATACTGTAGGTATATATATATATACTGTACAGATACATTACTGATTCTGAACGTGTATATATGTATATGTATGCAGATATATTACTTTTGTATTTTTCACTGATAAACACAGAGGCAAAAATAATAAATGCAAATGGACAAATACGGTATGCCTTTATTCTCTCAACTTTCTTTTTCATTGTCATAAACCAGATTTATGGTCATTTTTTCTTCATGACAGGAAGGTCCAGGTGAATGGTTGACCCTTGACTCTCAAGTTATAATGACAGATAATGAGATCTGTGGAACCAAAGAGCCCACCTTCCATCGCATCTTACTTGACACTCGGTTTGAACTTCCATTAGGTAACTAACTGCAAGTGTGTTTTTACTTTTAACAGTATATTTTATCGTTTGTTTCTTAAATAAGTATACAACATTCTTGAATTCCAAATTATATTGGGGACCATATCCTCAAATAGGTGTGTGGTTTAAAAAAACATGTTTTGGACAATCTCTACAAGTGCCCAGGAGATTTATCCAGATGTGCAAATTCCAGCAGTTACCAACATCAATGCAAATCAACAGCTGCCAAAATATTGTTCTCACACATGGAACACCACAAAGGCATTTCTGCAATTTCATTATTTAGAGCAAGTATAAACAATTCTACTACAGGTAACAATCAGATGAAGCATATCTAGTTTATATTCCATCTAAAAATTTTATAGCAATGTGATGGGTTGTGTAATCATAAAATATCCATTCACAAATGGCAGCCTTCACAAGGGGATTAGAAGCCGAATCCAGCAAGAGCTACACAGTGTAAAAGAGAAGAGAGGCAACTCTCTTACATTTATTGAAGGTACAACATTTTGCAGCTCACATGGTTGATGATTAAAACAGGCACATCTTATGCAGGCATCTGGGGTAAAGCTCTCCACATAATCTATTTCACATTTTCACAGCTCCTACTGTGAAGAAGCCATTCCATATTTGACGATGAAATCTTTTTTCCTCCACTTGTCCTCTGATATGACCTTAAAGTGAATAACTCAACACCAAGTTCACTATATGGACCACTTATGTATTTTTACATGTTGATCATATCTCCCCTTAACCTCCTCTTCTCAAGAGAGAATAAATTCAGTTCAGCTAATTGTTCCTCATAGCTGAGCTCCTCCATGCCTCTTATCAGTTTGGTTGCCCTTCTCTGCACTTTCTCCAATTCCCCAATATCCTGGTGCCAAAAACTGAACTGCATATTCCAGATGAGGTCTTACTAATGATTTGTACAGGGGCAAAGTGATATCTCTGATCTCTCTGCAGTCCATAAATCTCTTAGTACAAGAAAGGATTTTGCTCACTTTGGAAACTGAAGCTTGGCATTGCATGCCATTATTAAGCTTATGATCTACCAGAACACCCTTATTCTTCTCCACCATTGACTCCCTCAGCTGTTTTCCTCCTAGTATGTAAGATGTGTGGATGTTTCTAGCCCCCAAGTGCATAACTTTACATTTATCAACATTGAACATCATTTGCCACACAGTTGCCCAATGAAAAAGTGCATTGCGGTCAACAAGTTGCAGACAAAGTTGGAGACATGTTAGTTATTCCTCTTATGTTTATCTTTTCACTAAAGCCTAGTACACACTATAGAGTTTTTGTCATTCAACCCAGCAAGCTTAATGGAAATAAAGAGCTTGAGAGTAGATCCTTTACTAACTATGCAATGTTAGTACATCGATCCCCCCCCCCCCCCCCGTTGAGCAATTGTGTTCTGACAGGGGGATGGCTGTCCCACCAGAACACACCAGTAAGCACTGTCAGCCATTTTGTGAGAGCACTGATTGGATGCTGATCGGCAGACCTTTTTCGGTCATGCCCTTTCGACAGAAGCCGGATGTTCAGCTCCTCCCAAGACCTCATGCTCTCTATCTCTCTTGTATCCTCCTCCTATGATCATCTACTATACATATCCAGAGCCTCTCCCATCCTCTGAAACTCTCTACCTAAATCTGTCTGGCTATATCCTACTCTGGCCATCTTTAACAACTGAACTTTTAATTCTCCCATCAGCTCATCCCTCACAGTTATTACATTTTTGTACCATGTGCCCCACCCTATTATATTGTAAGCTCTTATGAGCAGGGCCCGCTTAACCCTCTTGTATTTTATTTTATTATATTGTAATTGTACTGTGCAAATTGTTGGGCCTATATAAATCATAAATAATAATAATACTTTCCTAGTCTTCTTAAATAAAATAAAAAATACAAAATTCAGGCATTTGTTTCCTGGCCTGGGAAAGCAGAAGAGAGCTGTTTTAGAGTAGAAGATTAGTAAAGTCTACAGAGGCAAAAGTATTTAAATATGTATTTCTTTGAGCATAAAGCATAAAGCATAGGGCAAGTGTGATCAGGGACAATTAGAAAGCATGGGATTCTGCATGTTGAGCATAATCAGGCAAAGTCAGTGAAATTGGTACTTAGAGCTTACATAGAGGCTGGGCTTTTTCTCCTTGATCTCAATAGTAAACAGATTAGAGGAGGAGCACAAGGACTGAAGTTAGGACTTCCCCCTCAGATTCTTTGCTTTGCTTTGCTCAGATACTCGCAAGGTAGAAGCTGTAATTAGGGATAGTCAGCAGTGTTGTCTTTTTCTCTACCCAAAGTACACCCGCATTTATTATTATAACAAAACTGCACTTTTGTAAGATTTCTCACAAAAGCTTGCAATAAAATGTCAGCATCATGGCAACGGCACCTGAAATAACCTCTAATGCCTCTAGCAAACAATCAAATTGTCCTTTTTTGCTTCTGTCGACTTGTATCGACAGCACAAAACACAATATCAGATGATTGGTTTCTCTAGGTGAGGCAGAAATATTGTAAGTTGTGGCCCATTATCATAGTACAGTGTATATTAATTCCTAAGAGTCCCTTTTTAAATAAGAATTATGTTATTTACAGAAAAATATATTTTTTCTTGAAGTTTGTATTTCAATTAGGTATTTGTTGATTATATAAGCTTTTACAGGTAATAAAAAAGCAGTTGCTTTGAAAACAACACTGGCAAACCTGAGATGGAACAAACAGGTCATATGTAAATAAAGTGGAAAAAAATATATATTTTCTCTTTAGATATACCAGAAGAGGAAGCTCGATACTGGGCAAAGAAGTTAGAGCAGCTGAATGCCATGAGGGATCAGGATGATGTAAGTGAAATAAAAAACTGAAACTTTATTGGCAAATTGTTAAAGGTGCTCAGTGTTGTGGTCTACATGAGCCCTTAACTTCTATTTAAAGAAGAATTCCAGGTATGCGTATTGTATACATAGTTATATTGGTCTAACTTGGAACAAGGTAATTATACCATACCAGGGCGCCATGCTTTGCATTTTCAGAATGAAAGCAAACCGCACTCTGATTGGAAGAGATGGAGAGTCGGAGCAGTGAACTCACGTTCTTCCACATCGAACAAATTCAAAGCATTGTCTAAATGGCACCGAAGCTCAACAACCGATTCTTGTGTTCAGAAAACTACAGGGCACCCACTTGGTGTGGGAGCAGAAAGCAAATAGAGGTCACTGGAGTAGCGGTGTCTACTTTAGTGATTTTAAATTTCTAGGGGCATCAGCCAGGTATGGTATATGCATCGTTACATTGGTCCAAGCTTTATAAAATACCAATACATTGATGTCATCTTTAAGGTGTAGCAGTGTAGAAATTAAAAAAGTAAACAAATAGCTGTAATAGAAATAGTAGTACAACTAACAAACTAACAGAAGCTGTGTGTTAAATACACGCACCTAGAGGAATCTACATATACTGTACATTTAACTATCATCTATACAGTAGTTGTACGGTTAAGAGTTTAACAGACATGAATAAATCTAAAGAACATGTTTGGAAAAATATAACAAATTATGGGCAGAGAACTAAAACATTTTGGATGCCACCTTAAAGAAGGAATAGTCAGAAATGATTTAGCAAAAAGTAACTGTTGCGGAAATGTACACTTTTGGTCAGGCGTATGGTAATGAACTATTGGTAATAGTATACAGTATACAGTAAAGCAGTCAGCACAATTTACTGTAAAACACATAGAATGCAGTGGCCTTGAGTAATATGTTGCTGGTCAGTAGAGAAAAAAAGATGCCTTGGCTCTGTGGACAGTAGGAGGAATGGTGGACTACTGTCCACCATCTGTGGACAGTAGGAGGAAAAATGCCCATCATCTGTTGTTAATGTCTGGATAAAAATGCCTGCTATCTGTGGTCAGTGGGATCACCAGCGTTGGTGATCAGTGTGACCAATCTTGTTATCAGTGGAAAAAAATTAGATTGGTGTTCACTGGGAATAAAGGCTCAGTGGAGGGACAGGTTGCATGACAGGTTGCATTTCAAGTTTTCAAATTTTATGTAATGACAGAGCATGGAACCCAATGTCACAACTAATGCCCATGCTACCCATATCCTCTGCTGATGCTTTATGATCTTACCAGTCAGAGCCGCAGAGAAAATGAGCAATGGAAGACTTCTCTGCCGGTTTCTATGTTTACAAGTAACAGCAGTGATCAGGTGAGCTGTCATGGTGGTCCTGCACTGACCATAGTCTTCTGTCATTGCTCACTGTAGCCAGGTATGTCTCACGCTGTAATTGTGGGACACAGTCCAGGAAAACAGCCGATGAAGGACAGCAGAGTGAAACACGGGGCTGTCAACATAGTAATGGACCAATAGTGAGAAGCAGGAGACAAATATAAGCAGGTCTGAGCTCACGTTTAGAGGTTCTGGGTTTTGGTCCCCCATGGATACACTGAATGTTAATGAAAAAGTATGTGGTATCTGCACTTAATACAAAATTTACTTTAACTTTTGTACAGACTTACTTTAAAATGAGTATTAATTGCAGGTGACTATTAAAGCATAACTAAAGGCAAAACTTGTTTTAAGTTTGGATATAGTGGAGATGTTTTAGAACACCTATCAGTTTTTCATTGTTGTCTGTGCCCCTGTTGGGGAGATTCACCCCCTATATATGTCATGTTTATCATTATCACCGAAAGTGAAAGGTTGTCACCAGCGAAGGATAGTGAAGACATTTTCCAATGGGGGCTCTAGTTCTGGTGACCCCAATGACAACCTGGGATTCCCTCACTTTAGAGGGATTTTCTCTCACTTCTTGTTTTGGCTATGAGACAAGAAGTGAAGGAAAATCTCCCCAATGGGACACACATGACAACAATAAACCTTACAGGTGTTATAACCCTATGCTTGTTGCTATATCCCAATCTGTGTCATAAATGCTACCTCATTCCTATTGGCAGGGCTTTTTTTCAGGGGGAACTTGGGGGAACTCAGTTCCACCACCTCTGGCTCAGACCCTTTGGTGCCTGCTCACCACAATCACTTGTAAACACAGAAGTCTGGTTTCTGTGTTTACAAGTGACAGCTTGTAACCCCCTGAACTCTGCACTCTGTATGTAATGCAATTCTGGTATTTAATGCCCCTTTAAGACCCTTCTACTGTTTGTGAAATCTGAATGGGTCGTGTTTGAGTTCCTGCACCTATTTTCTGAGAAAAAAAGCTCTGCCTATTGGACTGTAATTATTTAAAAGGGGGAAAGCGGGTGGAACTTTTGCGGTACCAAAACTGACTAATAAAACAAAATGTTGTAGAAAATATATATATTATGGACAAAGATAAAAAATTACCATACATCAAGAGTATCTAACAACAAATGCATCAGTAAAGCTCTGAAGTACCATCCATTAAGGTGTCATTCAGATGGCAACAAGAGAACCTCAACGCATTTCAACTTAAACTTTAACTTTCATACTTCAGGTGCATTAATAAATACAATAGAGGAATGCATGTCCAAGTGGGAGACCTCAGATAGGAAACCAGATAGGATACAAGGGAGACAAGGCTCAACTGACTCCTCAATGACGGTAAGAAATAATGACCTTATACAAATCCGTGCAGAGTCCAGGACTCCAAGGATCGCCTCAATGGTAAAAACAGATCCAACACAGGGACAGCACTTTTTATAACCCTCCCTTAACCCACCCTCCAAAAAGAAAAAAGGTTTTGCCTGTAGTTCTACTTTAATATTTATCTATGCTGGTACTACTGATTTTGAACTCATAGAATGGCCCAAACACAGTTATATAGTTAGTCGGGTTGAAAAAAGACACACTTACATCAAGTTAAACAAAAATAAATACATTATTACCTTTGCACTCTAAGAACTGTAAACCCACAGTTGATCCAGAATAAGGAAAAAACCCTTAAAAGGCATGATCCAATTTGCTCTAGCAAAGAGAACATTTTCTAGTTTGGACTTCTAGAAAGTGTCCCATAAATATAACACACAGCCTGGATGGCCCTGCCCCTTGCTCTCTGATCACAGGATGATTGACAACAGCAGGAGTCAATGGCTTCTACTGCTGCCTGATCTTCCTCTGAGAAGCAGGAGACAGCGGGATTACCTGTAGATGGTCCCAGTGCTGGATCGACACAGGACCCAGGTTAGTGTTTTAGGGAGGGCAAGTGGCAAAACTTTTTTTACGTTAATGTGTTCATTTTTTGTGTTCTTGAAGCCACCTGAAAAGGCCTTCTTCGTGCTATATCTTTATTTTTTATTTTATTTTTTTTGCATTGGCACATGTCGCCCATAGCAGGGATTAAATTCCAATGCTGGTTGTCAATAGTGTTCCCAGAAGCCCCAGAGGAGACCACAGTTGCACATAAACATTTTCTCATCCCTAGTACAGATACAAGACATTTGCCACTGATACGTGGCATTTGAAACTTCTAATAGCATCTGGTGGCATTTGAATAGAGCCAGCCTATGTTATGCATAGTAGAAGAGTAACTGGCAAGAATTTGAATTTCCAGACACATGATTCTTTTCCTGTGGTCTCCACTTAGGGAGAAAATGGGTGGGTCAAGATAAATTTGAATATCATAGTCAAGGTATAATTATTCTTAAAGAAATTATCCATATGATCTATATTACTATAACCATTATAAATTATAATTCTAATCATATTAATATTTATGTTTCATAACTATCATCTGACCTATACAATGGACTTGGCATAGATGCAAGCTGCTCTTTGTGAAGAGACCACCTGTTTGCTAATTTAGGTTCACACTATATATTTTGGAAGTCAATGTATAGCAGAGAAGAAAACATGGGAAGTTGTGTTCATTAAAACAACCTTTGTACCAATTTTTTTTCCCAATTTCTTATTTTCAGTATGTGTTTCAAGAAGAGGAAGAGAATCCACTACCTGTTCATGGTTCTCAGTGCTGTAAGTATAACTCTCACCATGGGTATTTCCCAGTCAAAACCATTATGTGCAAAAACACAAAGGCTAGTAGTCTTATCCTGCTCCAATGTCCTTAAAAAACATCTATCCTTATATATTTGTTTTTGTTAATTCCCTAGGGCACTGTGTATATAGTGTCTGGTTCAAATCCCTCCCTTACTCTCTAAGCGGTGTTGCTGGACAGGTTTTCCCCCTTATCCGACAATGCTACTAGAAAAGAGACAGATTTGAAATTGACAGGTCTAGCCTCTAGCAGCAGGGACTACTCCAAAGACCAGTGCTGCCATTCACAAAAACAGATTACACAGGCAACAATGCTGTGTGTCTATCAGGGTCACCAAGATCAGTTAGAGCTGTGGCTCCATGTATTGAATCTGCCGTTGCTTTTACACACAGGGCAGATACATTACACAGAGCAAAACCTCTGAGGGATCTTTAACTATTATGAATGAACAAGTAGCACTGCTTGTTCATTCATGATAGCAACAAGTCACTGAGCTTAGAGTGGGGTGGGGGTCAATGCTTATTGCACCCCTCCCCACAGGAGCACCCATAATTTGGACTTTAAAATGGGATGGAGCTACAGCATATAGGGTTTATTTTTATGGGACATTGGGGCCACCAATAAGAACTGGACCAAATGCTCTATGCACTTAGTACACTGGAGAGTTGAATAAAAATAAAAAAATAAAAAAATAATTAATCTTAGTTCCATGATATGAAAAAACTTGAAAAAACAAAATACCTATGAATACTTGTTTATCATCGGTATATTGTAGATCAGTAAATATCATCAGTAAATCAGTATAAAATAAATAGTGAAACTATCTTTATGGTGAACTGAATAAAGCATAACACTGCATTCCAATGCAGTGTTATGCTTTATTCAGTTCACCATAAAGATATTTTGCATATTTCATGGGATATGACAGTTCACTAGTTATTTTATACTGGTGAATTGCAGAGGCCAATTTACTAAAGGAATTAAGAATCTTCAAAAATAAATAAAAATCTGGTGAATTTTCACTTCATTTATCCGATCATGTGAAGGGCAAATTTCCTGTTCCGTTTGAATATCCAGTGGTGTGCAAATGTTTTTCACATGATTGCATAATTGAACGTAATAGTCATGATTTTTGGAGTAAAGATTTTCAACTCATTTCGTTGATCAGCTCAATTATGTTAGAGATTGTAATTCTTTATTCTAAATAAAAAGGTCACCTTTTGCGTATTAAATTTCACCTAACTTTCCTCATTTTGTCTGGATATTGTGAGCTTTTCCTGAAAGCGGAATTGGCTAGCTAAATAGCTGTAGTTCTTTTTCAGTTATGTTCATCTTTGCCATGGGATTTATTGCCCTAACTTATTGATATTCTGTGGTATGTTAACTATAGGGCATTTCTTCACAAAAGATGTTGAGTCTGGTCACCACTTTGTGCAACTCTCAACCCATTCTGATGGAAAATAATAATAATTTAATTAACTCAAGTATGCCAGATTTATTTAACAGTCTTCATAAACATTTCTCTTAGGTAACTGGAATTATTTTGGCTGGGGTGAACAGCAAAGTAAGTTTAAAAAAATTCCTTTTGATGTCTTATGTGTATACACTAAATAAATATACATGCCTTCCAAGTAAAAGTGGCATGCTTTATGTTTTATTTTACCAGGACCTGTTTAATATATATTGCATGTTTGGTTATTATCAGTAGCCACATTTGTTCCCAAGTGCTCTGATAACAAAGTGTGATTGTACTCTTAGTTCTTTTACAGCGAAAACCGTAACAGGTAACAAAAACATACAAAAAAGTTTATATATGCAAAAAATAATAGGTAAGGGGAGAAGGTAGTAAATTAGTTAACTATGATTAATTGGGGTAATATAGGTTAAATAGAAATTATTATTTTAATACAATGTTTCACTTGGAAAGTTTTGTGCAGATCAATTGACAAGAAATGAACAAACTACATTACAATAATATTGTTGCAACAGGGTTATATCACTAAAGGCAAATAGTCTGTTTAGAGAGTTTTTAATTGTAAAGTCATTTTTACCTATGCTTAGTGAACGAAGTGAAGCTTTGATGGCTTCCATTATCCATTCATGTTCAAGAAAAACATACTATTTATTTCTACTTTCCTGGCAAAAATACCCATGATAGGGTATTCCTTGCAAAGAGAATTTTCACCTCATTTTACTAAGCTGTGGAAAAAATTCCCTAGTAAAGTTAACAGCCTATTGTGTACTTACAGGCTGCTGAAGTATGAGACTCCAGGGGCTACATGGAGCTAAAGCCACTAGTTTGAACAAACTTTTCTAAAGAAAGCAGGCCAAAAATCGCACATGCAGCATTTTTTGACAGCATGGCAACATTAATTTGCATGTTAATGTGCTGCAATGGTATGAATGGGCCACAAAACTCCTAAGGATGTTGAACCATTCTATATGAGAATTATTGGGTCCTTGAAACTCTCTCTAGCTGGGGTTGTTCTGCACCTGTGAAGTAATTGAACTCAGTATTGATCCATATGATTGGAGTTTTATTGATACCAAAGCCTTTTTGTGATTAATATTAGTTTTTTTGCAGACAAAGGCATTGTTAAGTTGTGCAATAAAAAGCACTTCCATGTTTTGTAGTGGTCCTTAATCCTCTAAATGCCATAACTGGTGCTCGGATTTAGGCAAACACACTGCAGAAATACTACAAAATGAAAAGCTGTTTCTTTATGAAAAAATTTAAATAGTGAGTGGGCTTCTTTTACTAAGGAGTCACAAATTTTGGTTCTAGCTAATCAGATGCAAATCCAAAGATATGAGGATCAGCAAGAAAGCATCTGCTTGCTAGTGGTGTAACATCGGAAACATGAGAACCAGTAAGAAAATGCTTGCTGGAGGTCCAACCCTCCCAGCACAGTGTAAAAATACATCTCAGGCATCCGCTTTGCAGGAGTGTAGGGCAGCAAAAGCCAAACTGTTTGCTAAGGCTGTAAAAGTTGTCAGCTTGTTCAAGTTGTCAGCAAACAGCTGTTAGCTCTAGCAACCAGGCAACTGTAAGCCATGTTCTTCAGAAGCTAACACCCAATACTGAAGAACCCCTTGCCATATTAATACTAGCTTGTCAAGAGAGGGATAGCCCAGAGATAAACGAGCTGGCCTCACTGCTCCTTACCTGTCTGAGGAGCCTCAAAAGGCCTACTATCCCTCCATGAAGCTATGGATTATGACTTGTGAAAAGCAGACCTGCCCTTTTTGGGCTTTGGTTAACAATTCTCAATAGATTACAATTTAATTATTCACATAGCATGAATGGAGTAGGACACTGTTGTTAAACTGACAGCTAGTCAGTCACAGGGCGGTGAACAGTCCCTGGTTGCACAAGGTACAACCAATGTATTTAGATAAAGTTTTAATGTGCTTACCTGCTTGGCCCAAAGTCTATAATTGGTTACTGTGAATTATCACAAAAAGTCCAATGTATAATTATCTCATCTGATTGAGGTTTTCTTATTCACCCTTAAAGTATATGTAAACTCAGCCACTGAATTATATCACCTATAACTTGATAACATCATTTCAAAAGTATATTTCAAGATTTTGTAAATTTTCAGCTTTTATTAAAATAATGCCTGGTGATCCTACAATAAAGACCCTATGTCAAGCACTTTCTGTTATCTCGGAATAGTTTTCCTGCATTTTAAACCTCTAATGCCGCGTACACACGACAGTTATTCATGTGATTGAAAAAAACAAAGTTTTTCTCGACGTGATTCCTCTCAAGCCTGCCTTGCATACACACGATCGTGAAAAAAAATGCTCGAGCAAAGCGCGGTGACGTACAACACGTACGACGGCACTATAAAGGGGAAGTTCCATTCAACTGGTGCCACCCTTTGGGCTGCTTATGCTAATTTCCCCGTCTCATAACTTGCTTCTGAGCATGTACCTTTTTTTTCCTCTCGTTGAAGCATACACAAGACCGTTTTTCACAACGTGAAAAATGACGACATGAAAAACGACGAGAAAAAATAGAGCAGGTTCTAAATTTTTGAGAAAAATGCTCTGGAGCATACACACGACCGTTTTTCACGACCAATTAAAAAAATTGCATTTTTCTCGTCATGAAAAACAGTCGTGTGTACGCGGCATTACACACTATCTTAATGGAGATTACAAGCTGCCCTGCCAATTCACATTGTTCCAGCATGTTCCACTGTTGGTCACCATCAGGAAAACTCTTCTTGAGATGTGCCATGCAGTCATAATTTTAGTACATGCATGTAAACACGAAGTGGCTGCAAAGGCTGCATGACATTAGCAGCACTGAGATGCAACAAAGGGGGTAAAAAAAATGGTAAAACCAGTATTTAAAAAATGGCAGTTGTTTATGATACACAGTGCTGTAGGAAATTAAGTGTACTTTTTCTAATGTATTTAGGGTTTACATCTACTTTAATTATTAAAATGTTTTACTCTATGATATATTTGCACATGTAGGACAAATTTTCGAACATGTTTTGTTAGTATACATAAAGTTTACCTTTCTCAGTTTCAGTTATTGTTTGCATTAGCCACTGGTATGTGTTACCAAGTTCTTCAAGATAGTTTCCTGTTTTTGTAGACATCTATTTATATGGTATATGAGGACTACAGAAAAGGTCAGCTGCATTACATTGTCGTCACATTAATGCAGTCATACCAAAAATCTTCTCAATAACTTTGATGGAAATATTGCAATATGGTGGCCAACTGTGCAATAGTGATGCAACTATACCTATATGTATAACCAATATATTGTCATTCTTGCGACAAATTTTTCCATCTTTCAGACAATGAGGATCCTGACAGTGCTGTTGATGATCGTGATAGTGATTACCGAAGTGAGACCAGCAATAGTATCCCTCCAGCTTACTATTCAACATGCCAGCCAAATGCCTCTGTACACCAATATCCTGTGAGACAACAGTACAGCTCCCATGGTTCTTATACTGACTCTGTACACAGCTACGAGATGGATTTTTCAGATCACCGACCGGTCAGGTAAAGGATAGACCGTTAATGCACAGCAATGTTTAAGTAGTTGTGTTGTAGTCAAAAAAAATTTTTTTTAAACTGATTATGGGATTATGGTTAACATTTCTTATTATATTAATGTCTGTGGGATGGCAGGATGGAGGGGTGTGTGTGATCCCCTCTGACCTGTCTCCTCTTTCCCTGCATGGCAGGCATTACGATAGCGCAGACTCTGCCACTAACGGGCGCAGTGATGGGGAGTCTGTCTCCGGTTCAAGCCGCCTCACCAGTCGGCAGCACTCTCTGGAGAGCCGGCAGTCACTAGACCTGTCTGATAGGTGGGTCAGTCCCAAAATGTTGCAGTGTTGGTGCTGCAGAGTGCTGTGCTCGTCCTTTGCACATGCCAAGACAGGCCATAACATATTTAACTGATGTAATTGACAAGGCTCTTGAGAAGGATTGGGAATGTTTTAAGATAATTTTCTACTTATTACAGATGCTTTGGCACTGGAGTAACAGAGTTAGGTTTAAAAGTACAGAAAAAATGTACTTCCTTCATACAGGAATATTTACGTGAAAAGCAGGATAGTACTGCTTCCAATCAAGAAAAATTACATAGTAAATAAGACCAATACAGTTAAGGCAGTAGCAGCAAGGGTCACCTTCAAATAAATACCAGTCTCTGACCATTATTACTTTATTAAAGATTAAATAATGTTAGTGCAGTTTCTTCCTAATCAGCAGTGCATATAATAAAATGGCAATATAACAATTTTAACTGCAATCTTCCAGCTAAATAGTCAAACATAGGTCTATAAATCATTTAAAAGAAGTCCTGCTCGAAATGATATTCTGTATTCAGCAAGTGACCGCTATTGGGCTTATTTACTATACTAGAGTTGTTGGTAATCTTTACAAAATCAATTGTGTGAATATTCACTTCAATTATCTAATAATGTGCAAATTAAATAAGTAAACAGAAATGTACATGTTACAGTTCAAAAACTGAAGTAAAAATCACACAACTCCTTTAGTAAATTGGTATTCAGATATATAGAAAAATGTAGGGGTCCCATTCTCCTACAGTAACCCTTGAGACACTTGCTCTACAGTGGTTTACAGTGCTTGTGGGCCCAGGGATATTGCTAGGATTCCAAAAGTCAAAGGACACCCATGGAAATACAGAAGAGTGAAAAGCTGCATCACATATAGCATACTGTGGACAGCAGTGTGCAGTGCTTAACAGTGTGCATGGCTTAAAAGAGCTTGGTTAAATAGTTTATTGCTGTATGCACAGCACTTATATGTCTCCGTCTATGTAGCCACAAAAATATGCTTTAAAGAGACACTGTCAACTTGCACATCAAGAGAAAAATTACAGTGTCTCTGCATCAGGCATCCACTGACCACCATGTACTCACCCCTGTGCGCTTGCAAAGTCAATGGTTCTTCCACATTTATCAAGATTACCTGACACTGTGACAGTGCCCTGGCTTAAAATCCAATTGCTTTGCCCTAACATTTTCACATGACCGGGGGGAGTGACATCACCACTCCATTTTAACAACACAGCTGATTTTAGCACAGGTAGTGTAAGAGCAGGTAGTTGATAGGGAGTCCAGGTAAGGTGAATATATGGGGGTTGGGGAATGCCCTTTGCAGACACACTGTCATTTAGCCCTGTATGTGTGAGGTGACATGTTTCTTTAAATAATGTGCCCCAAGCAAGTTCTAACATATCCACATTAATCTCAAAACCTAAATACAATATTACCAAAAGTATTGGGACACCTGCCTTTACACGCACATGAAATTTAATGGCATCCCAGGCTTAGTCCGTAGGGTGTGATCATAATTTACCCCATCTCTAAGATTATACCTTCCCCGCACACTGCTTACATGCCTGTCTGGAGGCCACAAAGTTTAGACAAACAAGGAAATGCTGAAAAATGCCTCAAAAATACATGTGCGAAACACATCTTAGTACCAATTTTTACCAGCAGGCAGCATTTCTTGTGGAATTTGTATTCACTGCTATCAAATCAACTTAAAGTTAAAGTTTAACTAAAATAAAATGAAAAAACGTACTGGTACGTCCTCCGCTGTGCAGGCAGCTGGATCCTGTAGAAATCTCATGTGGAGGAATGCCAGTCCTCTTCCTGCTGCTGATTTTCCAGCATTGATTAAGTTACTTACTAGCTCTGAGTCTTCTGCAAATGGAGACCACCCTTATTTGTCCTCCTCCATTAAGATTTTTTTCATTGTAGACTTTTCATCACACCTCATACAATCTGTAAATAGGGGAGAGAATCCTGTGACGCCTCAGATTCTCCCCTATTTACAGATCGTGTTACGGCGTACAGAACGAGTTCCCATCAGGAACTTGTTTACTGCAGCTTCACAGAATACTCAGATCTTTTAATGCCCTCAGTGTAAAGCCTCATACACACGACCGAAACACATCGTTTTGCTCGTTGAGTTCCTTGTTAGGCTGTCGAGGATCTCAGCGAGCCAAATTTCTCCATTGCCGTCGAGGAAAAAGAAGACATGCTCTCTTTTTGGCTCGACGAGATCCTCGACAGTTTCCTCGTCGAAAAGTGTACACACAACTGGTTTCCTCGGCAAAAAAAGTTTCTTGCTGTTTTTTGCCGAGAAACTCGGTCGTGTGTACGAGGCCTTAGAAGTTCAGCAGGAAGAGGATGAGGCATCCCTGCACAAAAGATTTTTTCAAATCCTATAGCGTTAGAGAATTTTTTTTTTTTTAGGTAAACTTTAGCTTTAGGCTCAGCATGTATTTGAAAGGTAACACCTTTGCTTTTGTAGTAATCACAACATTAGTTTTGCAAATAGCTGCTTTAAATTGCATACGCATATATGTACTGTAAATACACTATTTTACAAATGTTGCTTTTTTATATTAGTAAACTAATCTCAAAGGACAAAAGGACTAATCTTAAAAGGACAAAAAAAACCCACAAAACTCTGAGATTTTCCAAAGCAGATTATTTTTCCAAACATCATGAAGTTAAGGAACAGAGAAAAAGTTGTCCAGGTTAATCCTTTGGTGTAACACACTTTTTAGTGTGATACACTAAAACAGTGAAAAGCATAAGTCAGATTTTGCAGTGGTAGACCAAATGTATACACATTTGGACTCTGTCTTTAATATTATGTTAAACAAGTTATATTTTTTCAGGACAAAATGTATTATTTTGCACACATTTTGTCATGTGTACTTGTGATATACTTGTATACTGTAAAGGACTGTCGCCCCTGACTACTATTATAAAGATTTTTTTTTTAAAGAAACCTGGATTTTCTATCCCAGACTTTTGTTACCTAATGGATTGTCTGTGTTCATCATACATGTGCATTTGTGTAATTGGGGAAAACTTGGGAAATTCTCCCTAAAGCATAGTTTTACACGACTACAAGAAATGGGGGATATTTTCAACAAAATAAAATTCTCAATCAGTTGAACTGAAACATGGGTGATGTGTCCTCCTCTGCCCTCCCCTTCCCCTCTAAAATTGAGCAATCCAATATTAGATTACATTTTCAGTGAAGGATGTAGTGAAACCTGGAATTTGGCTTATCCATTCTGATACAGGGTTGAGCCGGTTAGCGCTGTTATGTGAAAAGGAACAGATTCAGTCTATCAATAATGTAAATGTTTTACTTTAACAATATAAATGACTACAGTTTATGCAAGACTCAAAACTATATTTTTACTGCTAATACATTTAATTAAATTCTTTGCAAAATTATAATAAAACACAATTCCACATAGAATAATACAGAACTAGATAATTTAGCTTACGATCCTAGCATTTCTCTACATGAGGTTCAGTGAATTTACTGTTTCTATATTAAATTTTCAGAATATTTTTAAGTTATTCTTGGCCTGTCATGGGGTGTGTATTTGTATATCTGTCTGCATGCGCGCTTAAGGTTTTCCTGTTGCAAGTTGGGGTCAGTGTATGATCTATTTATTTTTTCAATTTACTGATAATTCTTCTACATGTTATGGTATATGGGCTCCACTGTTCAGTTGTTTGTGGTACTTTGAAAATGTATAAAACAATAAGAGAAGTAATGCAGAGTTATACCTATACTGATAAAAACGTACATAGATTTTAATTGTTTTTGCATATATTTTATATAACACATATTACATAACGAACACAGCTGGATTCTCTATAACCCACTCCAAGATCATTTTGTATATGTGATAAACTGGGATTTGTCAGTTGTCAACATGTTGCCATAGTTTTAAAACAGAACATGTCAGTGAAATTTGTAACATGTTGGGTTAATAAGTAGAACTGAAGCCCATTTACTAAAAGTAATGATGAGTTTGCAGTAATGCAGTGGTTACTCTACTGGTGGAAATTTTCAAAATTAGAGTTATAATCTAATGCCGCGTACACACGATCAGGGTTTTGCCCGGCCAAATCACATCAGAATTCCGACGGAATTCCATCGGAAAAATATAGAACATGTTTTATATCTAAAGTCCGATGGAATTCATCAAAATTTCCAATGAATAAACTCAGATGGGGCTACACGCGATTAGAAAAGCCGATGGAAAAAGCCCATCAGACTTTTTCCATCGGAAATTCCGATCGTGTGTACGGGGCATAAGACTTTCAGTTATCTATTTTTGCATTTTCCTATATGTTTTCTTGATGGTTCATTTATTTACACTGAAAAGATATTGCTCTTGTTCAAGCCAGTTTTGCTTTAATATGTGCACACATGGGGTTAATATACTAAGGGTTAATAGGCAACTTTGCAAGGGAATTTTCCCTTAACTTGATGTGGCATAAATAAACTTTCTAAAGAAGGAATCAGATGATTTGATTATGGAAGTCAGCAGAGCATCACCTCATTCACAAAGCTAGGGTAAAATTCTCTTGCAAAGTGGAGAACCTATTTGCCTTTAGTAATTCCACCCACTTGAGCCTGATTTACTAAAGGCAAGCTTGTGCTTCCAAAGATAAACAGAAATCCTGCTCACTTTCTTATGAATTCTGCACCTGCACAGTGGCCTATGTGAACATGTCAGTGCCCTTTTTTAGAAGCATACACATGCACAATACAGCAGAAAACTAGGCTCAAGCCTGTGCAGACATGTGATATGGAACCACGAAAGCCTGTGGGTTCACATTAAATGTCAAAGCTACACTAGTAATAATAATATATAACACGTTTTGTTCTCACTATATATTATCTTGAGGCCTGTGTGTATTCATGCAGATAAACCCTCTCATTAAATAAGATGTATGTAACAGTCTAAACAATGTAAAAAATGTCATAGAATTCCCCTACCTCTGTAAGTGTAGTCCACCGAGGAAAAGACATACCTTCCTCCCTGATTCACTTATCTTTCTTCTAGTAAGGTCCTGGCTTTCTCCACTTTACACTGTGCATGTGCATTAAAGTCCCACTATTCAAGGATGCCACCTGATCCTTGGTTTACGTTCAATCGCTGTGTGAACGTTGCATCCATAGCCATGACCTCCTTTGGCTGGAAAGCCTTGCAAATTGGGTAATCTGTAATGATTTTCACTGCTGGCAGTTGCCTTTTAAGGTGTAAATGTTTTTTTTCTCACCTTTGCTTGGGACTGTTTTTGGATATCTGGGTGGTTTACTGTATGCTCCAATCAATGCTGAAAGAAAAAAGGATTTTTGTGCAATCCTGTTATAGTTTTAGAAGGGACACAGGACCTGCTCATATGATGGGCAAGAAAAATGATGCGAAGTCTGAGGACTCGTACACGCGACCGAGAATCCCGTCGTAAAAGAAACGTTGTTTTTCTCGACGAGGTTCTTGTCAAGCTTGACGGGATTCTTGTCTAGCTTTCCTTGCATACACACTGTCGAGACAAAATCTCATCGTTCTCAAATGCGGTGACGTACAACACGTACAACAGCACTATAAAGGGGAAGTTCGATTTCACTGGCGCCACCCTTGGGACTGCTTTTACTAATCTCATATTACCGCGTGTTAGTAAAAGTTGGTGAGAGACGATTCACGCTTTTCAGTCTGTTACAGCGTGACGAATGTGCTATCTCCATTACAAACGCTACTTTTACCAAAGGTGCGCTCCCGTCTCATACTTTATTCTGAGCATGTGCGGGTTTCTAAGCATACACACGAACGTGTTTCTCGTCGTAAACCAGTCTGACGAGAACCACGACAAGAAAATTGAGACTCCCGACGAGAAAAAAGAGAGCAGGTTCTCTTTTTTTCTTGTCGAGATTCACAGCAGTTTTTTCGACGAAAAACATACACACGACCGTTTTTCTCGGCAAATAAGCTCTGCCAGCAGTTTTCTTGATGTTTTTTTCCGAGAAAAATGGTAGTGTGTACAAGGCCTAAAGCCCTGTACACACGATCAGTCCATCCAATGAGAACGGTACGAAGGACCGTTCTCATCGGTTAACCGATGAAGCTGACTGATGGTCTGATGTGCCTACACACCATCAGTTAAAAAAACGATCGAGTCCAACGCGGTGACGTAAAACACAACGACGTGCAGAGAAAAATGAAGTTCAATGCTTCCAAGCATGCGTCGACTTCTGAGCATGCGCGGGTTTTTAACTGATGCTTTTGTGTACTAACCATCGGTTTTAAACTATCGGTTAGGCGTCCATCGGTTGAATTTTAAAGCAAGCGAAGGATAACTGACCGATGGGGCCCAAACACGGTCGGTTTGGACCGATGAAACGGACCTTCAGTCTTGAAACCTTTATTGACATGCTTGAAAAGACTTTCAGCATAGTTAATTAGTAATTTAACAGTGGAGCCCGGCACACACGGGCTAAACATTGGGCAGTAGCAACCTTTCCAGTAGAAACCAGCAGATGTTCGGCCTTTGGGTACGGCAGCTGGTCCGACAGAAGGAGGCGGAGCATTCGGCTTCTGCTGTTAGACCAAAAAAGGTCTGCCGATCGCCTTCTGGTCAGCTCTCTCAACCAATGGCTGAGAGCTCCTGACCTCTTCAGTTTTTTTTTATCCAGCCCTAAGCTGAACCTGTAACTTCAGTATTAAGCTTAAGGGAATTTTAAAACAATAACCCACCAACATCCAAAAAAAAAGAAAGAAGCTGGCTAGGTGGACTGTTTGGTCACTTTGCTATGTTTATATATATATATATATATATTTATATATATATATATATATATATATATATATATATATATATATATATATATATATATATATATATATATATATATATATTTGTAGTTAACAGTTCTTTTAATATGGGGCAGGATTGTTTGTTGATCATTGAAAGGGTTTTCCGGAAGATATATATTTTAATATGAAGGAATGTCCAAAATTTTACCCAAAAATAGTTACACAAAACAGAACACTGAAAAATATCCAAGATATGGTTTAACTCTTTTTTATAGAATTTTATAGAAATTTTGATTTGACTGAATACCATAAAAAGACTAAAAATGTACCTATTCATTCTGATGGTTTAATATGTAACAATGACAGATGGGAGATGTACTTTAATTATGTTTATTCTTCTGCTTTCATTTTTCTGCCCAATGTTTTGATTTCTCTAGCCCTACTGGAAGCAGTCGTTATGCCTCCTCTGGGGAACTTAGCCGAGATTCTACACAACTAAGTGATGATTTTGACCCCGAAAATGACAGCCTTCAGGGTTCTGAAATAGAAGAAGAACGGGACAGAGACTCGTATCACTCCTGTCATAGTTCTGTCAGCTACCAAAAGGATTCTCCAAATTGGGAAGCAGACGAAGGCCCTGAAGTGTACAGTGAAGAAGATGATGATGAAGGTGGCTACCCTGACAGCAGGGGTCAGCTTTCTGACAAAGATCTTTATGATGATGAGCTTCCAGAAGAAGAAGATAAGGGTGAAAAAATTAAGAATGAGCTAGAGGACACATTGTACTTATCTGAAGAGAGTAAGGAGAAAACACCCCCAGAAATTCCAGTTCAAAAAGAGCGGACTCCAGAAGCTATACCAGAGATTGAGGCAGTACCAGTAGTCCAAGTGTCTTTGATGGACAGGTGAGAAGGAAAAACTATTCGGGATAAGTTATGCACACTAGGAATAGGAAGAGTAAAAATAGATATAAATCAATGTAATTTATGTTTTATGGCTTGCACTAATTTAGGGATTTAGACTATTTGGCTAAATACAAAAAAAAATTTGCTTCCTTAAGGAGCTTGTAGGTTCTGGCCTGACATCATCGTTTCTGCATCACTTAGTGAATCATCAACCGGGAAAAAGCCTATGCTTATCAGAAGTCCCATCACCTGATATGCATGTGCTTATTCTGAGTTGGTGACTCACCAAGTGATAACAGATGCATAGGGATGAACATGAACCATGTACCTATGCTGACGGGTTTTTCTAAATATCTCCACTAAACAAATCTTTTGGGCTGAAGCATGCAGGTTTTAAGGGAATCCATCACACAAGTAAATGCCTGTCTCAGAGGCCTCTGATGGAAGCAATTTGCTGATTCACAAAATGCATGCGAATTCTGGAGCAGTTACGTTATTTACACTGAATGCAAATAGCCTAATCTTCACAATGCTATTAAGTGACCTTTGAGTCAGAAAATGCTTGATTCTGAGACTCCTGAGACAGGTATATACTTTAGCTTTGTGACATATTCCCTTTACAAGAAAATTGTCATAAATTTTAGCTTGCAGCACAATATTTGCTACATAAATTATTACATGATTTTCTCTTTAAAGCGGTATTAAATGCCAAAACAAAAATGTATTATATTGTAGCTTACCTTTATATTGATTTTTTTTTTGCTTTCTCTTGTCTGAGGATTCAGCCAGAAAATCTGTTATTTTTCTTCTTTAGCAGACCAAGCAGTTAGAGGGTTGTCACAAACCATTTAACACTAAGTTACAGTGGTCAGCTTTTTTTAAATTTATGTAAAACCTTTATCCCAAGTTGTAACTGTTTAAAAAGTGTTAGCTAGAGTGCATCTAACACTTGCCGCTTCACTATCAAGAGTTGAGACACCCTAAGACAGGAATTGTGTTACTGGCACGATAACCAGGTAAAACTAATGTGAAAACAGAGAAAACGAATGCAGCCAGCACATTTAGGCTGCAATATATTGTATTTGTGGTCTTTAGTTTAATACTGATTTAACTAGCATATTGCTCTATTGCTCTGTCACCTGCAAAAGGAAAATATAAAATGAATATTGCAAGGTGGACAGTATAGAAGTTGTATAATAACTCAATGTCCACCAAGCACTAAAATCTGAAAGTTCTTTAAAGCAAAATAGTATGGACACCGAGCAACCATAACTTTATGACCACTGACAGGTTAAGTGAATAATATTGATATTACTATCTATATATCAATATTGATATTGATATATAGTTTTCCCTGAACTTGATGTGTTGAAAGCAGAAAAATGGGCATCACAGTCTGTTATGTATAGGACTGCATAGCTGCAGAACAGTCAGGGTGCCTATGCTGACCTGTGTATACAGCCAAAAAGACCTACAATGAACACATGAGCATGGACCAAGGAGCAAAGGGGAGTAGGTGGCCAGGTCTGATTAATCACTTTTTTTATTTCACATCATGTGGATGGCCAGGTGCGTGCACATCACATACCTGGGGAAGAGATTGCACCAGATGCAGTATGGGAAGATGGCAAGATGACAAAGGTGTGCTGCTTAGGCAATGTCCTGCTGGGAAACCTTAGGTCCTGCCATTTATGTTGGATGTTACTTTGACACGTACCACCTATCTAAACATTGTTGCTGACCAGTGACCAAGTACACCCCTTCAAGGAAACTTTATTTCCTGATGGCTGTGACCTCTATCAGTAGGATAATGCACCCTGTCACATTGCAAAAATGGTTTAACTACTACGCGCCCGCGCTATAGACAAAAGACGTCTACAGTGCGGCGCTCAATTGCCGGGAGGGCGTCCCTGGACGTCCTCCTGTTTACTTCCTTCCTGCGCAATGCCGTGGGCACGCATCGGGGGAAAATCTGTGTTGGCCGTGTCCCCTGGACACAGCCAATCACAAATCGTGCTAAATGGCCAATCACATTAAGCACTCGATCAGCGTGTCCAATAAGAGATAATCTCACATGTAAACATGTGAGATCATCTCTCATCGCCGGCTCTCCCTCCTCACACAGAGACCGCGTGTGGGGAGGGAGAGCGACCTGTGCTGCAGCGTGAATGTGCTGCAATAAAAATACAGTGTCCACAGTACCTATCAGTGCCATCTGTCCCCAGTGCCACCTGTCCCCAGTGCCACCTGTCGTCAGTGCCACCTGTCCCCAGTGCCATCTGTCAGTGCCATCTGTCCCCAGTGCCACCTGTCAGTGCCATCTGTCCCCAGTTTCACCTGTCAGTGCCACGTGCCATTTGTTATCAGTGTCACGTGTCATCAGTGTCACGTATCAGTGCCATCTGTCATCAGTGCCACATCAGTGTCACCAGTGCCACGTATTAGTGCCATCTGTCATCAGTGCCATGTATTAGTGCCATCTGTCATCAGTGCCACATCAGTGTCATTTATCATCAGTTCCACATATTAGTGCCATCTGTCATCAGTGCCACATTAGTGTCACATGTCATCACTGCCACGTATTAGTGCCATCTGTCATCAGTGTCACCAGTGCCACGTATTAGTGCCATCTGTCATCAGTGCCATGTATTAGTGCCATCTGTCATCAGCGCCACATCAGTGTCATTTATCATCAGTTCCACATATGAGGCCCCGTACACACGGCCGAGGAACTCGACGTGCCAAACACATCGCGTTCCTCGGCGTGTTCAGTCCTGGAGCCGCCGAGGATCTCGGCGGGCCGAGTTCTCCCATAGAACAACGAGGAAATAGAGAACATGTTCTCTATCTCCTCGCCGAGGTCCTCGTCGGCTTCCTCGGCCGAAAGTATACACACGGCCGGGTTTCTCGGCAGAATTCAGCTCTGAACCGAGTTTCTGGCTGAATTCTGCCGAGAAACTCGGTCGTGTGTACGGGGCCTCAGTGCCATCTGTCATCAGTGCCACATCAGTGTCACATGTCATCACTGCCACGTATTAGTGCCATCTGTCATCAGTGCCACATCAGTGTCACGTGCCATTAGAGCCATGTATTAGTGCATCTGTCATCAGTGCCACTTATCAGTGCCATCTGACATCAGTGTCATGTGTCATCAGTGCCACGTATCAGTGACATCTGTCATCAGAGCCACATCAGTGTCACGTGTCATTGTGCTGGTGCTCCAGGGCCTTCAAAAGTTTAATAGGTAGTCAACAAGTTAGATGTGTAATTTATGCTCCTAGAATGCCTGATGGTGCTCCCTGCAAGTTGGGCCTCTCTATGTGGCTAGGCTGTTTTTTTGGGGCATCATTTGTGGTATACACATGCCATGTGTGAGAAATAACCTAAATACCTTGGAATGTCTAATTTCAAAAAAGGTGTCATTTGGGGGGTATTTGTACTTTCCTGGCTTGTTAAGGTCGCAAGAAATGAGTACACCACCAGTACATCAGGTGTGATCAATTTTTTATGATTTGCACCATAGCTTGTAGACTATAAAACTTTCACACAGACCAAATAATATCCACTAAATCCTCATAAATTGTAGCCAAAATGTATGAAGAAAAATTAATAATTTGCAATACATAATCTGTAATATATATATATGACAGAAACTACGATTTTTTTTTTTTTCAAAATACCACCAAAAGAAAGCTCTATTTGTATATAAAAAAAAGGACAAAAAATGCATTTGGGTATAGTGTTACATGACTGAGTAATTGTCATTCAAAGTGTGAGAGCACTAAGAGCTGAAAATTGGTCTGGGCAGAAGGGGGGTTAAAGTGCCCAGTAGGCAAGTGGTTAAGAATGGTTTGAGGAACACAACATTGAGTTCATGGTGTTGATTTGGCTTTCAAATTCTTCAGATCTCAATCCATTGAGCATCTATGGGATGTCCTTGAAAAGCAAGTCCGATTTATGAAGGCCCTACCTCACAACTTACAGGATGTAAAGGATCAGCTTCTGACAGCATGGTGCCAGATACGATAGCATTGCCTTCAGAGGTCTAGTGGCGTCCATGCCTTGACAGGTCAGGGCTGGTTGGCAGCTACATGTGGACCTACTCAATATTAGGTAGGTGGTCATAAAGTTATGGCTGATCAGTCATTATAGAAATACTATATTATTATTATACATGATTTATATAGCAGTTTACACAGTGCTTTACAATGTAGAGGGTGACAGTAGGATTACAATACAGTTCAATACAAAAGGAATAGGAGGGCCCTGCTCATGGAGCTTATTTGAACTCTAACATTACTATTGCCCATATTAAATTGTTATTTGTTTTGCCAAATAGCCTATCCAGTATTATTACATTAATTATGTCTTCACAAATCACAGAGATGAGAGCACAGGAATGTCGAGGGCCAAGTCTAATTGGCTGAGAGCATATAACAAGGTGCAGATGCAGCTGCAAGAAGTAAGTGTAAAACAACTCTACTCACCAGATAAAGCTGGGACTAACAATAATGCATGTACTGTTACTTAATTCTTCTTTCAACTGCATAGTACTCATAGCTCAGTCACCTTTTTGTTACCTTGTCTGACTGGCATTTTTATATGTTCATATTTTGTTTTATTTGTATTTGTATTTTGTTTTTTATTTTGTGTCATTTTGTGATTTTTTTTTTCCATTCAGAACGACTCCCTCTCTCTGCCCCCTCCCTGCTCATACCCTCTTCCCAAACAGCACTTTGTCCCATGCAAAGAGGCCAGAGATATCCAGTACAGGTAGGTGAGCAGTGAGCGATGATTATCTCAAGGTATTCTCTGAGTATGGGCTCAGGTATAACCATGGTGCCTAAACCACTTATTAAAAAAAAATCATATTTATATATAGATATATGATATATATATATATATATATATATATATATATATATATATATATATATATATATATATATATATATATATATATATACAGTGCCTATAAACCGTATTCACCCCCTTAGAAGTTTTTTATGTTTATTATCAAAGAATATGGACTCACGGTGATTGGAATTGTTTTTTTTTACATCAGTCAACAAAGAAATACTAGTTATTGTCAAAGTGAAAAATGATCTCTGCAAAATAATTTAGAATAATTATAATATTTTTTTCCAAAGTCATATAATCAGATAAATGAAGAGAATGAGTTTCAATTGATAGTAAAAATACCTTTGTAAAGTATGCCTAACCTACACTTTGCCAGAAGGCACCTGGGAGACTCTGAAGGCAGCTGGGAAAAGGTTCCATTGTGTGATAAAACCAAGCAAGCATATTTCTGGCCATCAGAGCAACCATTTTGACATAAGCCATAAACTACACGTCATCATAAATTTATCATTTTCACCATGAAGCATGGTGGTAACAACATCATGCTCTGGCGATGTTTTTCTGCCGTAGGCCCTGAAAGGCTTGTGAGGATAGAATAAATACAGCTAAATACAAAGAAATCCTGGAGGAAAACCTAATAGAGTCTACAAGAAACCAGAGTCTTGGCAGAAGATTTGTCTTTTAGCAAGACAACAAAGTTAAAGCGGAAGTAAACTCATCGGTTTAACAGTTTCAAAAAGCAGTTACATTTCCGGCATGCCGGGATTGCTAACTGTCACATTGGTTGTGCTCTCGACCAACCTGTCAAACCATCCAATGGCTGGTGTCATAACTGATCACATGTGCAGCACCATGGCAGTTGAAGATTAAACTTAGGCCAAGATGGCAGCTCCCTTAGCTGAAAATGATAGGTGGGTTTACTTACACTTTAACAAAGTTAATGGCCAAGCCAGAGTACGAATCACAGTCCAATGGAGAATTGGATTTGGAAAAGGCTGTTCATTAAACATAACATAATCTGTTTGTTCAGAATTTTTAGTCTCTGGAGAAATTCAAACTCCCAATCAACATCCTGGAGTTGCGAGAACTTAGTCTGTCATTAATTCACTGGACCCCTACTGACAAGGGACTTCAAATATGGGTTTCATTTGGACAATGTGGCTTACGTTAATCATCAGGTGGGCACCAGGTGGGGTGGGGCAGTCACAGAAATAGTCAATCTTCTTTTAAGTGGTGCTTCATTATCCAGCAATCTCTTCGGTGCATATTCCCCTTACTGGAGAATTATCAGCAGATGCTCCAGAACATGGGGCCAAATCCACAAAGATCCGGCGTAACTTATTTTTTTCCATTTAAGTTACACTGCCTTAAAATTTCTACCTAAGTGCCCGATCCACAAAGCACTTACCTAGAAATTTTGGGCTGTGTAACTTAAATTCCGCCAGTGCAAGGCGTTCCTATTTTCATGGGGGTGATTCCCATTTAAATTAGGCGCGCTCCCGCGCCGGCCGTACTGCTCATGCTCGTGACGTCATTTTCCCGACGTGCATAGCGCGAAATTACGTTACGCCGAGCTTTGTGGATTGCGACGGGTCAATAAAGTTGCGTCGGGAAAAAAAAAAGATACGGCGGGAAAAAAAAATTAAAAATTAAAAAAAAAATCGTGTCGCTGGATTGAAAGGTCTGCTTTTACATGGTGTACTAACTTTACACCTTGTAAAAGCAGCCCTAATTTTGCGTATGCAAACTAAAACTTACGGAGAAAAAACGAAGCTGAAAAGCTTCGTGGATCTCCGTAAGTGCTAATTTGCATACCCGAGGCGGCATTTCGACACGAAATGCCCCCAGCGGCGGATGCGGTACTGCATCCTAAGATCCGGCAGTGTAAGTCCCTTACACATGCCGGATCTTCTGCCTAACTATGGAAAACTGATTCTGTGGATCAGTTCCATAGTTAGGAACAGGGATACGACAGCGTAACAGCAGTTACGCCGGCGTATCCCTTTTGTGGATTTGGCCCATAGTGTATGTCTGCATTTGGGGACACCAGATGTTAATTTGTTAGCATCTTGTTTCAGCAAGATGTACCTCCAGGACCCAACAGTGAATGTGGTGCATGCCCCGGTAGCGTCACAGGAATAGCATGCTTTGATTCATGCCTTCCCTCCACTGAAGCTCTTACTTAGTCTGCTTCAAAAGATCCAAAGTGGAGGTATTCCAGTAACTCTCTTAACTCCAGATTGGTGTTGAAGGGTTTGGTACACTGATGCTCCATGGTTTCTAACAGATTGACTAGATCTTCCACCAAATTTTTTAGTCACTGGTTTGATGGCTTAGGTTTTAAAACCCAGCTTATGAGACAGAGACACTGTGGATTATTTTATTCTGACAATGCTTAATGCTCGTAGATCTTCCTCCAGCAAGATTTTTTGTCAAAAGACGTCTTTCTCCTTGCGCCTTTTTTGTAGGCAATGTTTTTTCCTTCACTTGGAAGTAGAACAACATTTTATTCCTAGCACCAAAAAGGATCAGGTATTTGGCCTGTCTGTTCTTTCTCAGCATCACCTTGCTACCAATTTACTAGTTTGTACTTTTATTAAAGGGGTTCCCCCTGTTTGACCCTACTCCAACTGTGGTGTTTAATCCTAGTATTGCAAAGAACCCTATTTGAACCTTTTTTGATACATTTCCTTCACATTGTTATCCTGCAAGAAAGCCTTTCTTGTGGTTTCAGCCTCCCAGTTATCAGCATTGTTCTGTAAGTGTCCCATTTGATCCTAACTAAAAACTAGGGGCCAGATTCACGTAGCCCGGGCGCAACTTAACTTTTCCGATTTAAGTTACACCGCCGCAAATTTTCTGCCTAAGTGCCCGATCCACAAAGCACTTACCTGGAAAATTGCATCCTTAAGATCCGACAGTGTAATTCAATTACACCTGTCGGATCTTAGGGCTAGCTATGCGTAACTGATTCTATGAATCAGTCGCATAGTTAGAAACAGAGATACTACGGCGTATCAGTAGATACACCGTCGTATCTCTTTGTGAATCTGGCCCTAGGTTGTTTTGGGACCAACAATCTTTTTTTGCCCAAAGTGGCATTAACTTGTGCTTTAAGTGCTCTGCAAGTGTACAACTTGCCAATGAAAATGTGCAGCAAGTTAACAGACTTACAATTCAACACTGCCACAAATTTGTGGCAAATTATCATTGCTATCTGGTTTCACACCAAAGAAATGTCTCCCATTGCCTGAATGTGGTAAGGGCCATTTGTTTTACCTGTCAGCCTTTAGGCAGAAAAAAGGGCCTCTAGCTTTTAGTTTTAGAATTTCTAAGTGAAAATTGATTTGACAGATTTTTGTGTAGGCCTAAAGCCGTATACACACTGTTTGAATTTCTGAAAGAAAAAATCAGATGGGAGCTTTTCATTGGATATTCTGACCGTGTGTATGCCCCATCGGACTTTTTCCATCAGAATTTCCGACAGACTTAGATAGAGAGCAGATTCTCTATTTTTCCGTCGGAAAGTTTTGCCCGTTCAAAAGTCTGACCGTGTTTACACAGCATATGAGATACCAGACAAAGTTCCTCCTTTTCCCATTTAAGCCCACTCCACTAGGGCAGTGAGCATTTGGGTCCTTTCACACAGGCATCATCCATTCCGTCACGTTAAGACAAACAGATTTAGGCTCCATGGACAAAGCTCAAAAAACGCTAGACAAAAATGCTGGATGAAAAACGCTGATAATATTTTTTTTTTGGTGCCGGCTTGTAGTAGCATTTAGAAGCCTCTAGGAGCGTTAGCATTTTATTAGCGTTTTTACAGTACATGAAGAAAAATATGGTTGAGAAAAGTTGTTTTAGAAAAGGAGTGTTTTAGTAGTGTTTTGTAGTGTCAGCATTTTTTTCTTCTGGGAAAAGTCTCCCAAAAAACTCTACTCAAGCTTGAAACATGCTTCTAACATAAAATAGTGTGCATGGACTCATAAGATAACACTACTAGCTTCTAGGAGCAGACAAAAATGTTCAATAGCTTCTAGGAGCAGAAAAAAACATTAGTGTGCATGGAGCCTCAGTTTACATACATTTTTATATCCGTCTTCAGCTCAGTTCAGTTTTGATATGTTTGCACTTCATTTCAGATCAGTTTACATCATCCTAAATTCATTTTTGCATCAGTTTTGTTAGTTGTTGCAGAAAACAATCATAGGTAACAAAAGTGAAAACAAAAAATGGTTCTTAAATATAAACAAAATGGATGTAAATGTCCGGGATCCATTTAGAACTGTTTACATCGGTTTAGATCCATCTAAACAGAAAAGGTCACACAGCGGTTTTTGCACTAATGCACGCAAATATCCGGCTGCTCAGAGCCGGTGAGAGGCCGACACCAAGAGGTTAAGGTTCAGTCTGGATCCATTTGAAAAACTGATAGACGTATCTAGACTGAATGTCTGTGTGAAAAGGCCCTTTCTTGCCTTTTCATAGTCTTACTCCTATTTCTCAGATTTGTAAGGCTACAACTTGGGCGTCTTTACCCCTTGTTGTGGGTTTTTCCTTCTAGGGCTGATTTACTTTGTTGTTTTGATGTGCCTGCCCCTCTGTTTGGGCTACTTTTGAATGTCTGTGCTGTGCCCCTTAATAGAAAATATAGAAATAGTATTTTTGTATACACTGTAAAAGCAATTTCTCAGAGTCCATTGAAGGACACGGATTATAGCCTCTAGGGGGGCTGGCCTTTAGAGGCTTTTTGCTATGTTTACAGTTTTACATTGTTTTTCCAAATGTATCAGTTTTACCATGCTATGTAACTTAACGAACTCCGAAAAAAAGAATTTTTCGGTGACCAGAAAATTCTACTTTTGCAGGACATGCTATGGATTATAGATGTATGGGTTACACAGAGTTCCTTGTCATTGGTGTCATCTCAGTAATACACAGAACCATATTTGCTCCTCATTTATTAATGTGTTTTTTTTTGGTACCCTGCATAATTGCACCCATAGTTGTAAGTAGTCATAACAACAGGAGATTGCCCATATGCTGTCAAATAAAGTTATATTAAAGGGATATACTGCATGAGATGAAAAGCATATCATTGCTAGTGAAAAAGTAATTTGAATTACTAAGTAAAAGCGAAAGTCTCTGAATAATTGCCCGCAAAAGTTGTGTCCATTTGCCAATCTCAGGCAATTGAGTTGTTGTATGACAATAGTTTTTTTTTTACCAATAATTTAGCCCAACTGTTATGCCGCGTACACACCATCACTTTATGTGATGAAAAAAAATGACGTTTTTAAAAACGTCACTTTAATTGACTGTGTGTGGGGGAAAACGTCGTTTTATGTCTTGTAAAAAACGACCAAAAAAAATTGAAGCATGCTTCAATTTTATGTGTCGTTTTTCAAAAGTGCACTTTTTACTTCACAGAAATTGACCGTGTGTAGCAAAAAACGTCGTTTTCTAAGACGTTTTTTCATCCACGCATGCCCAGAAGCTAGTTATGAAGCGAGCTTCAATGGAAAAACGTGGTGAACGTAACCTCGCTTTGCAAGAACATTGTGAGAAAACGATGGTGTGTAGGCAACTTCGTCTTTGAAAATTGAAGTTTCAAAAACGTCATTTTTTACTTCACAGAAAGTGTCGTTTTTTTTCATCACATAAAGTGATGGTGTGAACGCGGCATTATAGTTTCAACATTATATGACATTTCATGTCCTCTATAATTGTATCTCATTCACTATTACTTTATTGTTGTATTCCTTTTTAATGTGCAGTGTGTGTGTGTAAGTGTTTGTGTATGTGTAATACATAAAACCACATTTTCTTCTCAATTTCTGATGTTGGTATGTGTGTGTTTCATTTGATTTATGAAAAGTGATTAAAGAAAAGTAATTCACATGTAAATGTACCCTTATCAATATTTGTTATCTAACTTATGTTACCATAGCCCTGTTAGTAATTATTGTTAAAGCCAAGCTACACCTTTCTAACAAGTTTGGTTTTAGGGTAGGCTGTGGAAATGATCAATACTGTATATCAATAACAAGTATTATTTGGGGTCTGTGTTGGCAGACTTTTAGGCAAACACAGATTGCATTTGTTTGAGATACTTCCCAGATTATTCAGAAATCATTGCAGGTGCAGTTGGCCTGCATTTTACCTGCTTCATGTGCTTTTGCAATCCCATAGACTTGTACGAAGTAAAAGACAGATCCAACACAAACAAAAGCCCAAGCCCTAATTGTATTTTTTAGTGCTAGCTTGAAATTATTAAAATAGATGTATTTTTGTTTCTGTATCCACATTGGGGTGTTGCTTCTGTACCTTTCCATCCCAGTGATGGTGGGCACAAAGAAGGAAACACTCTTTAAAATTATCATCCTTTCTTAGGATGGTTATTGTTGTCTCAATTCCTGTTAGAAAGTTCCTTTTTTTACCTTTGGGATAGAAAATTAATCAATTTTTCCCAAATGAGCACCTTACTCTTCCCCATTTTACTAAAAAAATGCCTTTAAAGTGAAGTTTTTCCTCTCACTTCCTGACATAATGATATGAAGGACACCTCCGCAGTAGAAACTAAGACATCAATATAAACCTCAACTAACAAAAAAGTTTTCACTTCAGCCTGAGTATGTGGATGAGAGATAGCTAACACATGGGGACATGAGTGATAAGTGTGCTAACAGGAAAACATATGCCCGTAGCAACTAGAATCCTCAAGTTGATTGGTTGGGCAACAAGAAAAGTAGCTTTTAGCATATATTTCCTTCATCAGTGACTTAGACAACAAGAATGATACTTCAAATAAATATTTTTTTTTTTACTGCTGGTACACTGCCTGCCCTGTGCTGTATGCGAGCGAAGAGCTATTTTCATATATTTTCAGCTATTTTCATATAGACAGCCTCTCAGGAGTCTATAGTTCCCTGTAGCGCTTAACAAAATTTGAGCATTCCTCTTCTGTACAGCTTTAAAGGCATTCAAAGATTAGTAGTAAATACTATTTGTAATCTACAGTGAATTACTAAGGCCCCTTTCACACTTGTGCGACTTGTCCTGCGACTTGGGACTGCAACCGTAACCCATGATTTCCAATGAGTACCATTCATATCTGTGCAACTTTAAGTCAGTCCCTGCACTACTTTCATGCAAGTTGAGGTCCATAGACCTCAAGTTTACACTGGCATTCCCTGAAATCGTGGCAAAATCGTGACAGGAAAATTGCGTGACTTTGAAATCGCAGTAGTGTGAAAAGGGGCCTTAAACAGATCTGATTTCAAGTAGTACGATTTGAGAAGTAGTTCATGTATTACTTTTTCAGCACTTCAGCACGATTTCACTGCCATAGACTATAATGTAAATTGGGCTGCAAATCATACCTGTGTCTATATCAGCACTACTTGAGCCTGAAAGTTAAACTTTTGTATATAAAATCACTGTTTCTCTAGACCCTCTCATAAAGTAGCACTGAAGGCATATCAAATCATTACAAATCTCACAGAAGTAGGGCAGAATCAGTGCTTGAAGTCGGGCTTTAAATCGCACTACTTTAAATCTTACTCAGTGTGACTGCAGGCTTAAAAATGTTTTTTCAGTATATAAAATCTCACTTTTTCTTTTACAGGCGAGAGGTGAAAGCAGTGGAAATATGTCAAAGTCTCTGTGGTTTAAAGATGGGTATGTGAAAGGACAGTGTCCTTTTATCAACTGAACAAAAGTAATTTCCTAAAATCTTTGTGCACTTATTATGGATATACTTATACATTCATACATATATATATTTATATATATAGTGTTACATGGTCAGTGCTTTATAGCGCCCTTCTTTTAAACAAGAATGGTATGTATGTGTTTAAAAAATGCTCTTGTAAATAAAATTTTACTGAGTTTTTCTAAAGTAATTAAATCCATTCATACAGTATGTTGTTACATTTTAGAAAACGACAACGGAGAACATATATGGGTAAAGGGTCTCACGCATTAATTTGCATTATTCAGTTAAATGTGAAGAAAATCATGGAAGCCATTGGTGCCTTCATGTAGCTCATGTATAGTCATGTACGTTTTTCTGGTTGACCCTGTTTCTTTTTAATGCTTTTATTTAAGTTTATTACAAAGTAAAAATAGTTTTGCAAAGTTATATACCAAACAAGGTACATTCTGTTATATAAAAATTCCTTTTCAAATGTAATATGATAAAATAGTCTTTCTGTATTCGGTATCTTATGCACTTTGTTCTTGTTGCCATGCTCACTGTCAGGCCTGCTGGTGGTCTGATAATTATTGACAGTATGCCGGACATACGAAAGAGAAAACCCATACCTCTTGTCAGCGACTTGGTGAGTTTTAGCTAAAAATACTGTTAAAAAATAAAAACAGTTTTCTCTTCTTTATTCAATTCACTAACTCTTTTCTCATTATTTGTTTCCATGCTTTCCCCATTTGTAAAGGCAATGGTAATTGATATTTCATTACATTTTCATTAGCATTTAAGATTTAAGGGAACATGCTGGGGCTGAAAAAGAACAAAAGCAAGGATAAACAATTATAGTACGCTTGCATTGTGGGAATGTGCACAAATGTAGATGCACAGAGAGATTGTGATTCCCTAAACCTAGCTGATCATACAATTATACCTATGGGTTGGCCCTAGTTTTCTGTGTATGTATGTTGAACATCTAAATCATTCTATTTATGTGCCTTATGTTTCTAAAAGTCTGGAATATGCAGAAGAACATTTTACTTAAAGCGGAGGTTCACCCGCACATGACACTTTTTCCCCTTAGCTGCATGCTCGTTTTGTCTAGGGGAATCGGCTAGTTGTTCTAAAATATGATCCGTACTTACCGTTTACGAGATGCATCTTCTCCGCCGCTTCCGGGTATGGGCTGCGGGACTGGGCGTTCCTATTTTGATTGACAGTCTTCCGAACGGCTTCCGAAGGTCGCATCCATCGCGTCACGATTTTCCGAAAGAAGCCGAACGTCGGTGCGCAGGCGCAGTATAGAGCCGCACCGACGTTCGGCTTCTTTCGGCTACTAGTGACGCGATGGATGCGACCGTCGGAAGCCTCTCGGAAGACTGTCAATCAAGAAGGAACGCCCGCTCCCGAAGACCCATACCCGGAAGCGACGGAGAAGATGCATCTCGAAAACGGTAAGTACGGCTCATATTTTAAAACAACTAGCCGATTCCCCTAGACAAAACGAGCATCCATCTAAGGGGAAAAGAGAAAAAAAAACATCATTGGGTGAACTCCCGCTTTAACAATAAAAAATAAATAAACATACACTAATGTAGCTGCCATGCTAAGTAAGAAAATGTGCATGCACCAAGCTAAATAGCATGCTAAAAAAAACTTTACACTATGCTGTTGGAGCTAAAAGGAAGCATATGTATTTTTCAAGCACTAGTATATGGAATCTTGTAGGCCAGCCGCTGCCTGAAATTTTGCATGTGTGGAAAGATACCTCTATGCACAGTATAATACCCCAAGCTAATGGTTCACTGAGAGTTTCTACAAATTATGTTTTCTTTTTTGCAGTTTCCTCTAATGATAATTGTGTGCTGTTTTATTCCCAATTAGTATACGCATTCAAGACAATGATAACAGTGGTTAGATAAAACTCAAAACAAAGAGAAAAATCACATCTTTTTCCCCCCGCAGTATATGTTTAGACACTAGAGTTTATTATTTATACCCTCACTTTATTGTGAGCAGTATCTGAAAAACAAACCAGACAAAAAACATAATTTGTTATATAGTCAAGTTGGCCATAGATGAATGAAATCAAGGTCAATGGGGTCGAGGTGCATAGAAAAACCCTCCCTGCTGAGAAATTGTATTCTAACAGCTGGGATTCTCCACTGTCAGAATACAACGATCAGCGGCTGAAGCTGCTGGTTGAGAAAAAAATTCCAACAAGCCGGTTCAACAGAAGTCAATTAGAAGATCATCTTCTGTTGTGGCCACTCATGGACTTAAATTAGCTCAGTCCCTGCTGAACCAGTCAAATTTTGATCCATCTATGGTCAGCTTAAAGCAGTATTAAATCCAAAAGCAATCATTCATTATATTGCAGCTTACCAATTCTTATATGCGGTAATTAGATTTAATTTAGTAATTAGATAACTTAGATTTTTTTTCTTTTTTTTTCACCTAGTGCACCAGCCAGTCTATTGGTTTTCAGAACAAGCTGTCCTGCAGATGTAGTGGTTAGGCCTGCTTCACACATGCTTCAACTTGTATAAGAGCAGTATGAACAGCAAGCTTTGACAAAGCATTTGCAGAGCTTCCAGCAAGCTTTGACAAAGCATTTGCAGAGCTTCCAGCAAGCTTTTTTGAAGCTTTTAAATAGCCATTCAACTCCAGTTTGTACATGTTGAATACAGAACCTAATGGGAGCGTTGGTTGCCACTTTAAGCAAGCTGCTAGCAGGCTTCAGCAGGCTTTCAACAAGCTTCAAGAAGTTCTGAAACCTACTTGCATCTTGTTTAAAGTGGCTGTCAGCACTCCCATTATGATCTATGTTCAACATTTACAAACTGGAGCTGAATGGTACCTTAACCACTTGCCTACTGGGAACTTTTACTCCCTTCCTGCCCAGCCAATTTTCAGCTTTCAGCACTGTAGGGCCTCGTACACACGGCTGAGTTTCTCGGCAAAAACCAGCAAGAAGCTTGCTGTTTTTTTTTTTTGCCGAGGAAACCGGTCGTGTGTACACTTTTCAACGAGGAAACCGACAAGGATCTCGTCGGGCCAAAAAGAGAACATGTTCTCTATTTCCTTGACGGCAATGGGAAAATTTGGCTCGCCGAGATCCTCGGCGGTTTCACAAGGAACTCGACGAGCAAAACGATGTGTTTTGCCCGTCGAGTTTCTCGGCCATGTGTACGAGGCCTCACACTTTCAATGACAATTGAGCGGTCATGCAACACTGTACCCAAACCAAATGTTTATAATGTTTGGTGGTGTTTAATCACCACAGGTTTTTAAATTTTTTGCTAAATAAACAAATAAAGACCAAAAACCAAAACTTTTTCATAGTTTGTTATAAAATTTTGACAACAGTTAATTTTTCTCCTTCACTGAGGTGCGCTGATGAGGCTACACCGATGGGCACTGGTAGGAACTGATAGGCTGCACTGGCGGGTATTGATGAGGCGACCATGATGGGCGGCATTGATAGGTGGCACTGATAGGGGGCAATCACACCTCCTCCCAGGCTGTAATTGGCAGCAGCAGAAGCCATTGCCCCGATCAGAAGCCTCCGATCCGATCCACCTAGACCTTTTTATTTAATGAACGAGAACAGATTGGAGGTTAATATACATAAGTCCATTTATACCCACCAGTCCACAGAGATACATGGACCATCAAATCAGGTCTGCCTAAAAGACTGACAGGCGTACCTAATACAGGTAATGAATAAAAAAATAAAATTTAGATTTTGAGACAAAATAATTTGAGCATAATCAATTAACTGTGATGAAGGGTTTGTTTTCACTTGATTTTAATCAGTAAGGTTCAAAGAGGCTGATGCCGCGTACACATGACCATTTTTAATGGTCTAGAAAAAACAACGTTTTTTTTCAACCCGATTCTTGTTAAGCCTGCAAGCTACACACGATCGTGAAAAAAAAATGCTCAAGCAAAGCTAGGTGATGTACAACACGTAGGACGGCACAATAAAGGGGAAGTACCATTCGGATGGCGTCTGTTACAGCGTGATGAATGTGCTATCTCCATTACGAACGCTAGTTTTACCAGAACAAGCGCTCCCGTCTCATAACTTGCTTCTGAGCATGCATGTTTTTTTCACATCGTTAAAGCCTATACACGACCATTTTTAAGGCCTTAAAAAACGTCAACGTGAAAAACGACGCGAAAATTTAGAGCATGTTCTAAATTATTAATGGCCATTGTTAACGTTAAGAAAAATGCTCTGGAGCCCACACTGATCGTTTTTAATGACATACGTATATGTCATATGTGTACGCGGCATTAGGAGCACAGTATTTTGACCTAGGTCATCTTGGAGGGTGCACATATCACTGTGGGTGCTATCATCACTTAGGACATTGTCTTATTTAACTGCTTAGCCGCCACCCCACATACATTTATTGCGACAGGGCAGACACTCTGTGCCAGATCAAGTACCTAGTATGTGATCCGACACTTCCACGTTTGGAGCACCACCGGCTACCTGCTCCCACTATGATTGGACACAGCGGGAGCTAATCAGTGGGTCCAAGACCAAGACCTGCCAATCGCTCGGGAAAGAAGTAGAACGGCGGTCTGCCTATGTAAGCAAGGCAGACCGTCGTTCTGTCAGTAGGAAAGACACGAATCCTGTGTTTTGGCTGGTTAAAGACCGGGCCACTTTTTGCGACTCTGCACTGCGTCGCGTTAACTGACAATTGCGCGTCGTGTGACGTGGCTCCCAAACAAAATTGACGTCCTTTTTTTCCCACAAATAGAGATTTCTTTTGGTGGTATTTGATATGCGGTTTTTATTTTGTGCGCTATAAACAAAAATAGAGCTATAATAAATATCCCCCAAAAATATATAATTTTAGGTTTAGGCCGATACGTATTCTTCTACATATTTTTGGGGAAAAAAATTGCAATAAGCGTTTATCGATTGGTTTTGTGCAAACGATATAGCGTCTACAAAATAGGGCATAGTTTTAAGGCATTTTTATTAATATTTAATTTTTTACTAGTAATGGCGGCGATCGTCGATTTTTATTGTGACTGCGACATTATGGTGGACACATCGGACACTTTTGACACCATTTTGGGACCATTGTAATTTTTACAGCGATCAGTGCTATATAAATGCACTGATTACTGTAAAAATGACACTGGCAGTAAAGGGGTTAACCTGTAGGGGTGCTGAAGGGGTCAAGTGTGTCCTTGTAACTGTTAAGGGGCGTGGCTTGCCATGACACGTCACTGATCGTTGTTCCCGATGACAGGGAACACGATCAGTGACAGTGTCACCTAGGCACCTGTGTTTACACTAACATCTCCCCGTTCTTCAGCTCTGTGACCCGATCGCGGGACACCGGCGGCGATCAGGTCCCGCAGGCGCGGTCACCGAGCTCACGGCAGGGTAGCGAGTGCGACAACGCGGCTCGCAAATTAAAGGGGACGTACCTGTACGCCCATGTGCGCAGCCGTGCCATTCTGTCTACGTACATCGCCGCGTGTCGGTCAATAACAGGTTAAAGCACAAAAAATAAAAACTGCAGAGGTGATCAAATACCACCAGAAAAAAGCTCTATCTGTGGGGAAAAAAGGACATAAATTTTATATGGGTACTGCGTTGCACGGCCGGGCAATTGTCAGGGTAAAGCAGTGCCGTATCGCAAAAAAATGGACTGGTCATGAAGGGGGGGTAAACCTTCCAGAGCTGAAGTGGTTTAATATTAAAACTCTAGATTCATGTCCTTGTGTAAAGAGGTCTTTGCCTGAGCTTCATTTGGCCTGGTAATTAATAGTTCCACCTCCCAACAGCATCTTTAACAATTTTGCACTTTTCATTTTTGTAATGTTATATACAATGTAAGAGTGAACGTAAAATACACAGTAGCTCCATAAATAATTTCTACGGGTAAATGATCAATCAAACAAAAAGCCATATTGTACTGGAGCCTGGTGGGCTAGGCTCTTTTCTTCTTCATTTGGGAATTTTGCATGTTACAGCTTCTCTGGTTTCACGCTCTATAAAAAAATGTAAATTCAGAAACTCAAGTACAGTTATCTCACCAACGCAGTCCCCAAAAGGTATAAGAAATTGCCAGGAAGATTAACTCTACATCTAGCAAAAAACTGAAATTATTTTCTTTTGAGTGGACTGACCCTGTTTTACTGCCTGTTTATATCTAATTGAAGAACATTCATGCACCCTGCATCGGGGGATATTGGCTTATACATCCCCTTTCAGTCTCTTCCTCCATGTGTATTTCCTCCTCTCTGACCCCTCCATGACTTTATCATTGAGATCACTATTATTGGCTCTGCCAATTTCCTCATTAGAACCCTGCAAGTGCAGCGGCTAATTGATAATTATATAATCACAATCCAATTCACATTTATTTTGCACATGGACACAGACTAACAAACAACTATTTCGCTCAACAAAAGTGGAGTTACTTTTTAAGCTAGGAAACAAGGAATAAGAGTTGTTGTTTTTTTAGCCCCTCCCCATTATGAGATTTCTCATGTCTTCCCATGTGATCATCAGAGCAGGAAGCAAGGGGGAACATCTTGGAAAGCAACACAAACAGCAATACAAGTTTTAGTTTTTTTTTCTTATCAAAAAGGTAAAAGGTTTATTGAGATCTCTCAAAGTTGTACAAACAGTCAATAAAGATACATATTGTTCACTCAGTAAAACATTCCAGTATAACAGTATTAAAAATATATATAGCACCCTTCATAGCCAGGGCACTAGGTCCACCTTAGCAAAACATGGAAACCTGCAGGAAACATTTGGAAAGCAAGTACTTACAGTCCTTGACTGTAACATTGCCATCTAGAGTAGACATATCCATATTTGTAATACCATATTTCACAGCAATCATCTGTCCAGTACTAAATTCACCAGGGCTAAACCAGGGTATCTTCTCAAATTTGGAAAAACTGCCTCTATGCTGATATATCAGCTTTTCAAACCGTAGCATTGTGCCCATCTGTTCAAGCCACATCTGTGGGCTAGGGGAAGCATGAGAAATCCAATGTAATAAATGAGCCTGCAAGCTTGAAACAGAGCCCTAGAGGCTACCTCTCTAACATACATATCTGGAATTACAGCATCAAGCATACCTAAAATGCATTTCTTAGGTTCAAGGGGAATGTAAACCTGAAATGGGGTGTTCACCACATTAACAACAGTGTTCCAGTAGCAGCGAAGCTTCAGGCACCTCCATATCAAATATTTTAGGTGCCCTGTATCTCTGTTACATCTAGCACACAAGGGAGTCTGGGCTGAGACCCATGGAATGCATGTGGGGTACGATGAACTCTTAATAAAATATAGAGTTAAGATTAAGAGAGCATAGCCGTACAGTCTCCAAGGCCTCCTCCCATTGGAAAGTAAATGTGCATTGTCAAAGATATGTTTGAGATGCGTCACCCTAAAGACCCACCACTTAGCGGCATGTCGTAACTTGGGTAATCCGGTGTAGGTGTGATTATTCCAAATAGAGCTGTAACTAGTGTTTATGACCTTTTGTAGTTGTTTGGCTTTCTCCCATATTTTTTGTATGAGCATGTATGTTTGGTATTGTTTATTAGGTTTGGAAAATAGTTGCACCTCTAGGCCCTTGGCATGCGTGTTGGCCCTACTAAAATACAACATTACTGACAATGTGGAATCCTGAGTTTCATCCCCAAATGCTGATGTCCTCACTAGGCTTTCCACCATGTGTTGGAGTTGGGATGCAATTTAATAAAGCCAGGGATTCGGGAGAACCAACCCTTGTCCTTTGGTTCCTGCAATTGTTCCAATTTAATTCTAGCACCTCCTTTCCACAGTAGGGTCTGAAAATAGAATTGACCACACCAAATTTTTTTAGTGGGATAACTACCGGGGGAATAATGCAGATGATAGAGCAAATTATTTTGACCAAATTGGCTCTCCCTGCCACTGAGAGCCACATATTGGTCCATAATTTAACCTTGTCTCTAAATTTTGTTAGTAGTGGTAAAATATTTAAGCGGTAGTAGTCTATAGGCTGTGGAGAGATTACTATCCCCAAGTATTTGAATGAAATCACCACAGGTACAGGACATAGGGATACTGACAAGGAGTTAACCCCTTGATCCAGCGGTAATAAAACAGATTTTGTCCAATTCATTGTAAGCCCTGAAAACTGTCAAAATTCTGATATATTAGATATGACATATGACACTCAGAAAAGCTTCGGTGTCACTCAATAGCAGAAACATATCGTCTGCATAAAGCAGGACTTTCTCCATACTGGAAACTGCTTATATTGTCATTGGTTCCAATCCGTGCTGCTAGGGGCTCTATAGCCAAGGCAAATAATAGCCGTGAGAGGGGGAAACTCTGCCTGGTACTCCTTCCCAACACAAAGGGAGTGGAGTGTTTCTTTCCTCTCTTATACTGGCCTGTGGGTGATAATACAAAAGGCGAACGAATGAAATAAAAACTAAGTGTGGGAAATGTTTAGAGGCTCTGTCAGAGTTTTATCGCCGTCTGTGTCCCTACTGAGATATTCAAAGTCTCTCCTATGTGGTTAACAGATGGGAACATGGATAACCCATCTTCTCTGCTTAAAATACAACAAAAACATTTTGTCTGGAATTTAACATTACAGTGCTGGCCTACACCCATGTAGCATATGCACAAATTGTTTTGCAAATAATGAATTCTTCTCCAGTACTAGTTTGTATATAATAACTATAAGCAATTATCTTTTACTTGTAAGGCAAATTTTTTTTTATAATATCAAACATTTATTTTTGAAGATGTTATTCCATGGGTTATATCTGAAAAAATCTGCAGCAACAGAAAATTGCTGACAGGAAGACTTCAGCTCCATCCGCTCCAGTACTTTGCTCTCTAAAGGATTTCACCTATCATGGGCTTAATCATAGTGGTGGGAGTGAAGATGTGTCTCACAATTTTATGTAGCATCAGGCCATTAGAAACAAGATCAAAATCAATTTCAGTTGGGGCAGAAAAAAAAACGGAATGAAGCAGGACAAAAATTATTTTTCATCACTACCAGCGCTGTTAGTGTGACTCATAGGTACATAAAGACCCAAAGATTTATTTCTGATGAAGTTTCCAAAATGCACAAAAAATATTAAGTAATAAAAATAAAATAAAAGCCACCAGCTGAAATTGATTTTGATCTGGTTTCGAATGGGCTAATGCTGAATAAAATCATGACACAGAGCCCACTCCCACCTTTACAATTAAGCCCATGACTGATGAAACACGTAAGAGGGCATGGTTTCTGTCATACTTGAAATTGAGCTGCTTTTAGTGTGCACTTCCTTCCTTTTTTTGTAAATTGCTGAAAATCGGGCAAGACAAGCCCTGTGGGAGCTGCACCTGACAGGGATTGTATTACTAGGTTACTGAATTAGTGAATCTCTAGCAACCCTAAATGTTTGATTGGGGTTCAACAGAAAATATTTGTCAAAATATGTTTGAATTCAAATGTCATTTTTAAGTTGCTTTAAGAGCTTTAAAACTAATTTTAAATAAACATTGTTCGTCAAATAATGTATTTTACTATTAAAATAATCATTCAGTATTTAATCACATTATGTGTCTTTTTTTCCAGTCCTTGGTGCAATCTCGTAAAGCAGGAATAACATCTGCACTTGCAACAAGCACTTTAAACAATGAAGAGCTAGTGAGTACTATAAATTAGAACCAAATACTTTGTTGCTGGTGTAGTTTTTTTTTGTGCTAACATCAGATCTTTTCCCCTTTTTATTAACCAGAAAAATCATGTTTACAAGAAGGCCCTACAAGCTTTAATCTATCCAATTTCCAGCACAACTCCTCATAATTTTGAGGTGTGGACTGCCACAACGCCAACTTATTGTTACGAGTGTGAAGGGCTTTTGTGGGGGATTGCCCGTCAGGGTATGCGCTGCACAGAATGCGGAGTTAAGTGCCATGAAAAATGCCAGGACCTCTTAAATGCAGACTGTCTACAAAGTAAGTGTTCCATGTTTTCATTGTGTTTTATTTTATTTTATTAAACTGAATTGTGTTTCTGGTTACCATCAGAAATAAAGGGGGCTTTATAGACTAATATTTTAACCTACGTGCCTTCAATGTAAAAAGTATTTTTTTCTTTGTTTTCTTTTTGCCATCTGCTAGATTTGACAATGATTTCTTCCCACAAGCATTTTTGGTTCTTAAACCAGGTTTAGCACTGTCATACCCTGGCTGTGCTGGCCAGGGTAGAGGCCTGGTCGACACAGTCTGTGCTTGAAATGTTTCAAAAGAGTGCAGAGATGACATGAGGGGTTTAATGGACCCATGGTGTCTCCTTAAAGAGAACCTGTCACATGTATTGAATTTACATGGGCACTGTGGCCATTAGGCTTGACAAAGGGGATCCACCCCAAAGCATCCTGCCATGACTATCAATCCATTGTTTGACCTGCTACGTCAGAAATGTCATCACCTCTCTGCCTCAGAACTAGTCTTGAGAAGAGCCAATTCTAGGCTAACATCTGTTCCATTAAATTCAAATTTTTTCCCCATGATTTAGTCAGCCTCCCATGGGAAGCTTCCCATATTTATAGATGTGACATTCATCTCACATTCATAGGTGATTAATAAATAACCATATTTTAAAACATGACCTAGGAAGACTCGCCTTCAGTAAATATTTCAGGAATGTCACTTTCCCATTTAAATATGTCCTTTGACTTCCCAAAGCTTCACTTAAAACACATAGGGCAGGGATATGCAATTAGCGGACCTCCAGCTGTTGCAAAAATACAACTCCCGTCATGCCTCTGCCTCTGGGTGTCATGCTTGTGGCTGTCAGAGTCTTGCTATGCCTCATGGGATTTGTAGTTCTGAAACAGCTGGAGGTCCGCTAATTGCATATCCCTGACATAGGGGGTTATTTATAAAAGGCAAATTCACTTTGCATTAAAAGTGGCAAGTGCAAGGTGCACTTGAAATTGCACTGAAAGTTCACTTGGAAGTACAGTTGCTGTAGATCTGAGGGGGACATGCAAGCAAAACAGCATTTTTTCTTGCACATGATTGGATGATAAAATCAGCAGAGCTTCCCCTCATTTCAGATCTACTCCTCAGATTTACAGCGACTGCACTTCCAAGTGCACTTTCAGTGCAATTTTAAGTGCACTTTGCACTTGTAGTTTGCATTTGTAGTTCAAAGTGGATTTGCCTTTAGTAAATAACACCCACAGTTTTGAATTTGACTAGGGTTTATTGGGGAAATATAGCATGTTTGCACCCCCTATATATGTCCTTCTGCTTTGCAAAAGTTGAAAAATATATTCTAGTCACATTAAGGTTGATTTACTAAAGGCAAAAGGCTGTTTACTTTTAAAGAGAAGTTACACTTTGGAAGGGAATCTGCCCCAGAGTTTAGTGAATGTGGTAACATTTTACATTACCCAATCACATGCACAGAAATAAAAAAACAGCATTTTTGCCTACTTATGATTAGATCATGAAATTTAGCAGAGCTTCACCTCAATCGCTAAGCTCAGGAGAAAATTCACTTGCAAAGCACATTTTTTGTGAAAAGTGAACAGCCTATTTTCCTTTTTCATTGAAATGAAATGTGGAGGCAGGTTTGGCAGAGATGTACTTTAAAGGAGTAGCTCTTTACAAAAGAATTTCCGTAGGCAAGTATAAGATAAGCTTTATGCTAAGATATGCTTTATGTTTAATGATAGGCAATCCCGATTCCCTAATATTTGATTCTGAAAGTTTTCAGTGATACTTTATGTGTTAATTCCTAACAGGAGCAGCAGAGAAGAGCTCAAAGCATGGGGCCGAAGACCGCACACATAATATTATCATGGTTCTGAAAGATCGTATGAAAATCCGTGAAAGAAACAAGCCAGAGATTTTTGAACTCATCCAGGAAGTTTTTGGAGTTGTCAAAGCCACACATGCTCATCAAATCAAAGCTGTAAAACAGAGTGTATTAGATGGAACATCCAAGTGGTCAGCAAAGATCAGCATCACTGGTAGGTGGGAGAGGGTTATACCAGTGTTTCTCAACTCCAGTCCTCAAGGCGCCCCAACAGGTCATGTTTTCAGGCTTCCCATTATTTTGTACAGGTGATTTGATCAGTTTCACTGCCTTAGCAATTACAACAGCCATTTTATCTGAGGGAAATCCTAAAACAATGACCTGTCGGGGCGCCTTGAGGACTGGAGTTGAGAAACACTGGGTTATACACATGTTTGCTTCAGTATCCTAGAAAAAAATTCTTCCGTAGGCTTTGTAAAGGAGATATGGCATATACAGAGTGGAGCTGGTGAGTATATAATGTCAAGCAAACAGGGGTTGATTTATTTATTACTTTAATATTACATACTTCAAACTGATTTTCTGTATCATTTGCTCATTTGTATGCTATGTTGTATTATATATACTACATTACTCCCCTCTGTATGCTGCACTGTACATTATGTAAACCACATAGCTCCACTGTGTGTTATATGTTACATAGTTCACACCACTTTAATTGTGCTATGTGCTTTACATTATAAATCCCTATGTCATTTAATTTGGTTGATTTACTAAAGGAATAAAGGCTCGTCAACTAGCAAAGTGAATGTCCACCTTGAAAAATAAATAAAGTGAACCTTTGGTTACTTTGATTACCCAACCATATGCAAGGGAAATTTGAAACAGTTTGGATGTTTGCTAGCACATGATTGGGTATTCAAAATGAACATCACTGACATTCACTTTGCAAAATGAAGATATACTCAGTGAACATTCACTATGTTACGCGAACATTCAGGCTGTAGCATCTACAGAAAAAATAATATTTTTTTTAAATTAGACACATAAAATAAAAATGGCTACAGGGGTAGATGGACAGGTGCTACAAAAGCTAACAAAAGCCATTGTTGCACTAAAAGGGAACAGGAGCAAAATATAATTCTCAGGCCTTTGAGCCCATTCATTTCTTTGGTGGGTTATATGAAAGGGCACCACATGCCAATTATAGTAAACTGTACGCCATGCGATTGAAAATTCACTTTTTAGGTGCCCAGAGACACTTCTCTTAAGATTTATACAAATGTATTGATACATTCAGTAAAATAATTTTACACATAACAAAACATGTTAATTGGAACCCCAAAAGGGGTGTGTGACTCCCTCCTTATACAGAAGCCATTGGCATTCCTATTTACAAATGTTAACAGCTTACATCTGCTATTAGTTTTGGACAGTCCTTGTTCATCAATGTCAGCAATAATATGTATCTTATTAGAATGTCCAAAGAAACTTGATTCCTTAACATTTTTTTACGATTTGACCCAGCTGCTTCAGAATTGAACTTCTGCATAAAATTGAACTTCTGCATAAAAACCTATGTACATCTATATATATATATATATATATATATATATATATATATATATATATATATATATACACACACAGTGGGGAAAATAGTTATTTGATCCCATGCAGATTTTGTACGTTTGCCCACTTAAGGGTCTATAATTTTTATCATAGGTGTATTTTAAATGATAGAGACAGGCTATCAACCGAAAATCCAGAAAACACTAATGATACCAATGTTATAAATTGAGTTGTAGTTTAGTGAGTAAAATAAGTATTTAATCCCCAAGAAAAACATGACTTTTTACTTGGTGGAGAAAACCTTGTTGGCAAGCACAGAAGTAAAACTTTTCTTGCAGTTGGTTACCAGCTTTGCACACATCTCAGGAGGGATTTTGGTCCACTCTTTACAGATCTACTCTAAATCTTGAGGCAGGCTTCACACCTATGCTAATTGAGTGTGGCTTAAACCGCATCCAATTCGCATAACATTATAAAATACATTGATTTTAATGAGGCTGGTTCACATATGTGCGATGCATTCATACTGCGCATTGCCCAAAAAAGGTGTGCGTTTTCTAGGCATTGCGGTGCGGCTCAGATGTGAATTCAGGCCCATTATCTTCTATGGGCATGCATCTGATTCGCAGATGTGTTCATTTCTCATCAGGATTTCTCTCATTCTCTTCAATACACTTCCCCCCTCCCCCTCCCCTCTCACAGGTCTCCAAATTCGCAGCTAAACGGAGATGATCTGCTGAACAGCTCTCTTATCTCTTTGCAGAGATAACAGAGCTGGAATTTGCACCGCACAAGTGTGAATCCAGCCTTAAGGTATCCAGGATGTCGCTTGGCAACTCAAAGTTTCAGTTCCCTCCATACAGTTTTTAAAATTAGGATTAAGGTCTGGAGTCTGGCTAGAACACTCCATGACTTTGGAAACCTTGCAAAAAGTTCTGAACAAATGAATGGGATGGGCAACTACATGGCAAATTAGGTTCAATGTAGAAAAATGTAAAATAATGCATTTGGGTGGCAAAACTACTAATACAATCTACGTATACACTGGGGGGAGAACCTCTGGGAGAATCTAGGATGGAAAAGTACCTGGGGGTCCTAGTAGATGATAAACTCAGCAGTGGCATGCAATGCCACGCTGTTGCTAACAAATCAAACAGAATATTGGCATGCATTAACCTCCCTGGCGGTATGATTATTTCCGATTTTAGGTGCTGATAGCGGTACCATTATTTTGCATGGAAATTTGGCGTTTTATATTTTAGGCCTGTAATTCTTAGGAATAACTCACTTAAATCTGTCCAAACCAGAGTCTAGTAGACATCTCGGGTATGATAAAGTTTGAAAAACAAAATCATAAATTATAATATAATAAATAACTATAAATAACTATAACAAATAATAATGTAATTATAATAAAAATTATTCAATAATGTAATCAAATCAAAAACACTGAAATTTGTTCAGTTGCAGAATTGTCGCTGTCATTACTTTTATTGTTTGAACGAATTTCCCCACAAATCGCTAGCGCTCAATTCTGCAAGTAAATCTAATTATTTATTGCTGTTTTCTAGCTGCTCTAAAACGACTTTTGATGTAAAGGAACACTTTTTGGTTGCTATGGACAATCTCCAGTTTCCAGGCAGAAAGAACAGTTTTTATTATATAAAAGTGCATTTAGGACACTGGGCAGACCACTAGGGACAAGGGGGGGGTGTGTATTTTGTACATACAGTACTGTAATCTAAAAGATTACAGTATACTGTATGTATTGTGTGTATTTACTTTTTTGAATTTGGCGCCGATCTCCGCCCCTATGCATCATAACATCGCACGGAATGGAGCTCGGCGACACTCAGGCACTGTGTGAATCGAGCAAGGAGACAGCTCGATTACACAGCGGGCAAGAATCCCAGGATCCAGGGACAAGGTAAGTAATTCCCTGCCGGTGGACACTGAGAGGCGATCCTGAGTCTGGCTCAGGGTTACTGCTTTTGGTTCTGAAGTTCCACCCCGAGCCAGACTCGGGAATACCGCTGAGGGGGTTAAAAAGGGGATTAACTCCAGAGATAAAATGATAATTCTTCCTCTCTACAAGACTCTGGTCCGTCCGCACCTAGAGTATGCTCTCCAGTTCTGGGCACCAGTCCTTAGGAAGGATGTACTGGAAATAACTGACAATTGCGCGGTCGTGCGATGTGGTTTCCAAACAAAATTTTCGTCCTTTTTTTCCACAAATAGAGCTTTCTTTTGGTGGTATTTGATCACCTCTGCGGTTTTTATTTTTTGCACTATAAACAAAAATAGAGCGACAATTTTGAAAAAAAATCAATATTTTTAACTTTTTGCTATAATATCCCCCAAAAAGATATAAAAAAACTATTTTTTTCCTCAGTTTAGGGCGATACGTATTCTACCTATTTTTGGTAAAACAAATCGCAATAAGCATTTATCGATTGGTTTGCGCCAAATTTATAGCATTTACAAAATAGGAGATAGTTTTATTGCATTTTTATTCCATTTTTTTACTACTAATGGCGGCGATCAGGGATTTTTTTCGTGACTGCGACATTATGGCGGACACATCGGACAATTTTGACACATTTTTGGGACCATTGCCATTTTCACAGCAAAAAAATCTATAAAAATGCATTGTTTACTGTGAAAACGACAATTGCAGTTTGGGAGTTAACCACTAGGGGGCGCTGTAGGGGTTATGTGTGACCTCATATGTTTTTCTAACTGTAGGGGGGCGGGGCTGGATGTGTGACGTCATTGATTGTGTTTCCCTATATCAGGGAACACATGATCAATGAAGCTGCCACTTCCTGTGAAGAACGGGGAAGCTGTGTTTACACACAGCTCTCCCCATTCTTCAGCTCCGGGGACCAATCGCGGGACTCCGTCGGAGATTGGGTCCGCGGGACCCGCGGCCGCGAAGCTTCGGAACCGGGTTGCGGGCGCGCGCCCGGGAACCACGGCTGGGCACTTAAAGAGGACGTACAGGTACGTGCTTGTGCCCAGCCGTGCCATTCTGCCGACGTATATCTGCAGGAGGCGGTCCTTAAGTGGTTAATGGTAACAAAATTATATTTGTTTTGTTTTTCCTTGGCTGTAGACTTTATTATAACAGTAAACATTACCGACCCTAATGCCCGGGTTCACAATGGTACGACAAATGCTCCGACATTGGGAGCTCATGTCGCATGACGTGTGAAATTCAATGTTTGCCTATGGGAGCTGTCCTAACTGGTCCGACACAAGTCGGTCCCACTTTGAAAATGCTCCCTGCACTACTTTGGTCTGACTTTGGTCCTACTTCAGCCCATTAAATATCATTGAAGTTGGATCAAAGTAGGATCCTTGTCCTTACCATCCGACTTGTGACATCCGACATGGTGATTATAGCAGCAGTAAAAGGAATTTATCTCACACTGGGATTGTTTTGATTGGTCAGACTATCTCAAAGTCGGAGCAAAATCTTATCTTGTTCATTCAAGTCGGATGTCAGTAGGACGATGTAGGACAGATGTCGCAGGGTAAAGTATGATGACAGTTGTACAACAGTCATGTCATATCAGTGTGTACATGGCCTTAAGAGGCCATAGATCTCAGGGAGGTCTACTCGGAACATCATTTATTTTAACTAAATTAGATGTTCATTTGAAAAGAAAAATCATTCCACAGAAACATTGGTTAGTCTTTTTTTTAAGTGTATGTAAACCTTAAGCTCTAATTTTTTTTATATTTTTGCCTGTTAAAATTGAACTACACATGGTCAGGATTTCCGACCAAAAGCTCACATCAAACTTTTCTTGTCGGAAATTCCGATCGTGTGATTGCGGCATAAGGGTTAGTAAGCTGAAATGTATTACATTTTTGTTCTTGAGTTTTGGTATGCTTTAAGATTGAAGCTAGGAAGGTTAGTTAGAATAGGGCTAGCCACATGAAAGATATTTGTGTTCCCCCAAACATATCTAAGGTGTAACCTAAACTGCTAAGCATATTTAACCAAATTTAAATGGATTTCATTTTGCTTGGTGTATTACAGTGGTATGTGCACAAGGTCTACAAGCCAAGGACAAGACAGGTTCCAGTGACCCCTATGTTACAGTACAGGTTGGCAAAACAAAGAAAAGAACTAAAACTATCTATGGAAACCTTAATCCAGTCTGGGAGGAGAATTTTCATTTGTAAGTTTACAACTTAGCTAAAGCAATATCTTATACAATATGTGACAGAATACATAGAAGATCACTTTCTTTCATTGCTCAGGTAAAATATGTGCCATGTGGTGATCTAAAGATCTAGCATTGTCACTTGAAAGGAATAATTTGTGTCTGTAAAACACAACGATGATGTGCAAAGTATAATAATTTAAAGAAACCATTTATATTAGATTTTTTATCAATTTAGATAATTCAAAAGAGTAAAATATATTTTTTATTGACTAATTCCTATGTTTTACTGCTGTTACATATTATTATTTTATTTCATTGTGTTTTGTTGGATTGGAAGCATGACAATATTTCACATTTTCAGCGAGTGTCACAACTCTTCAGATCGAATCAAAGTCCGTGTATGGGATGAGGATGATGACATAAAATCAAGAGTGAAACAGAGGTTTAAGCGTGAGTCTGACGATTTCTTAGGTCAAACCATCATTGAAGTCCGAACCCTGAGTGGAGAGATGGATGTATGGTACAATCTAGGTAATAACATACTGTTAAATTAAAATACAAATAGCTGCATTTTTTTTATGAATGAACAATTTTGAAATGCAAAGGAAATACTCCACAAAGGTTTTGTCCTAAAAAAAAGTGAAGCCTAGACAACAATGTGCTTCTGTGTTCTTCAGACTACAAACTGCCAATTTTACACATTTCAATCTTAACCACAGAAGTTCTTCTCCAGTTTACAGAGGAAACCTGTATGCCTGTAGAGAAGGAGTTGCCATCTTCTGCTCAGGGACTGCTGCAGCTATGTTTTTAAGGGTCATTAGCCCCAAAGTTGATAGTTAATTTATTGGTAAAAATGGGGAAAACCTAGCAGCATCTTTTGGTCCCCCAGAGACTTAGTGGTAAGATCATTCCGCTTGAGTTCCCTCACATCCCAGGACACCTGTATTGAGTTCAAGAGTTACCACACCTGTACTGACATATAGGGGTTGAGTTAATAAAACTGGAGAGTGCAAAATCTTGTGCAGCTGTGTATGGTAGCCAATCAGCTTCTAACTTCAGTTTAATCAATAAGGATTTTACCAAAAAAAATGGAAGCTGATTGGTTTCTATGCAGAGCTGTGCCACATTTTGCACCCTCCAGTTAGTAAATCAATAGTCTTAAATTTAGAGTGCAGAGTGGATCTGATACTGCGTACACACGACCGGTTTTCAAGTCGTGGAAAAAAACTATGTTTTTCTCAACGTGATTCTTGTCAAGCCTGCCTTGCATACACGCGATCGTAAAAAAAAGAGCGGTGACGTACAACACGTACGACGGCACTATGAAGGGGTAGTTCCATTCGAATGGCGCCACTCTTTGGGCTGATTATGCAAATTTCCCTTCTCATTAGACGTGCAATTCGTTTAGTTTAGTTTCTAATTCGTTTTTTTACGAAATTACGTTTTACGAATTTTCGTATTTACAAATTTTTTATTTACGAATTTTCGTATTTACGAAAATTTGAATTTACAAATTTTCGTATTTCTGAAAATTCGAATTTACGAATTTTCGTATTTTCGAAAATTCGTATTTCCGAATTTTCGTATTTCCTTTTTCTTCCGAATTTTCGTATTTGCGAATTTCGGAAATTCGGATTTTCGGAAATTCGAAAATACAATTTTTTTTTTCGGATTTTTCAATTTTCGAATTTTTCCATTTTCAAATTTTTCAATTTTCGCATTTTTCAAGTTTCGAATTTTTCAAATTTCGAATTTTTCAAGTTTCGAATTTTTCAAATTTCCAATTTCGAATTTTTCAAATTTCGATTTTTTCAGATTTGTAATTTTTCAAATTTCGAATTTTTCAATTTTCGAATTTTTCAATTTTCGAATTTTCGAATTTTTCAATTTTCGAATTTTTCCATTTGCGAAATTCGGAAATACAAAAATTCCAAATCTGAAAAATTCCAAATCTGAAAAATTCGAAATTGGAAAAGTGAAAAATTCGAAAATTCGAAAATTGAAAAATTTGAAATTAGAAAAATTCGAAAATTAAAAAATTCGGAATTTCGAAAATTCGGAATTTCGAAAATTCGGAATTTCGAAAATTCGGAATTTCGAAAATTCGGAATTTCGAAAATTCGAAAATCCGAAAATTTCGAATTTTTAAATTTTCGAATTTCGAATCTTTCAATTTTCGAATTTTTTCATTTCGAAATTCGTAAATAAGAAAATTCGGAAATACGGAAATTCGAAATTCGGAAATTGAAAAATTCTATTTTTTCAATTTTCGAAATTCGGAAATTCGGAAATTTGAAAAATTCCAAATATGAAAAAATCGAAATGTAAAAAATTCGAAATTGGAAAAGTGAAAAATCCGAAAATTGAAAAATTCGAAATTTGAAAAATTCGAAAATTCGAAACTTGAAAAAGTTTCGAATTTTCGAATTTTTCAATTTTCGGATTTTTCACTTTTCGATTTTTTCAGATTTGGAATTTTTCAAATTTCCGAATTTCGAAAATTGAAAATTGAAAAAATAGAAGTTCGAAAATTCAAAAAATTTTCAAATTTCGAATTTTTCAATTTCCGAATTTTCGTATTTCCGAATTTTCTTATTTACGAATTTCGAAAATTCGAAATGGAAAAATTCGAAAATTGAAAGATTCGAAAATTGAAAAATTCGAAAATTTTCGAATTTTTCAATTTTCGAATTTTCGAATTTTTCACTTTTCCAATTTCGAATTTTTCAGATTTTGAATTTTTCAGATTTGGAATTTTCGTATTTCGAATTTCAAAAATTGAAAAAATCGAAGTTCGAAAATTGAAAAATGTTTCAAATTTCGAATTTTTCAATTTCCGAATTTAGAATTTTAGAATTTTCGTATTTCCGAATTTTCGTATTTCAAAAATTCGAAAATCAAAATTTTCACTTTTCCAATTTCGAATTTTTTACATTTCGAATTTTCGTATTTCCGAATTTCGAAATTGAAAAATTCGAAAATTGAAAAACGAAAATTGAAAAAAAATCGAATTTTCGAATTTTCGTATTTCCGAATTTTCGTATTTCCGAATTTCGAAAATTCGAAATTGAAAAATTCGAAAATTGAAAAAATCGAATTTTTCAATTTTCGAAATTTGGAAATTTGGTATTTCCGAATTTTCGTATTTGCGAATATTTTCGTATTTCCGAATTTTCGTATTTCGAAATTGAAAAATAAAAAATTCGAAATACGAAACTTCGGAAATACGAAAATTCGAAATTTGAAAAATTGAAAAAATCGAAGTTCGAAATTTGAAAATTGAAAAAATCGAAGGTCGAAATTTCGAAAATTGAAAAATTCGAAAATCGAAATTTCGAAAATTCGATTCAATTTTCGTATTTTTCACTTTTCCAATTTCGAATTTTTTAAATTTAGAATTTTTCAAATTTGGAATTTTTCAATTTTCAAATTTTTCAATTTTCGAAATTTCGACCTTCGATTTTTTCAATTTTCAAATTTCGAACTTCGATTGAATTGAAAAATTCTTCGAAAATTGAAAAATTCAAAATGCGAAAATTTAAAAAAACGAAAATTGAAAAAAAAATTCAAATTTCGAATTTTTCAATTTCCGAATTTTCGAATCTTCGTATTTCTGAATTTTCGTATTTACGAATTTCGAAATTTCGAATTTTTCAATTGTCGTATCTAGAATCATAACAGTTTGTAAAGCTGGTGCAGATTGTAATTTTAAACATTCTTTATCAAAAGCATATGAAACTGTTTATTTATAGCTTTTGGGTGTGAGTTCAATATTGTTTGGATTGACTTCCCTTGCTAATGAATGTCTGTATTCTAAGGCCTCATGCCCACAGGCATTAAAAAAAATGAGCTGTACAGCTAATTTTGACGGCAGGAAAAAAATTGCGGTAAAAACTTGATTTTTTCTGCGTTTTGCTATGGCGTCAATGCACGTTTAGCCACGCTAACTTTTAGCAGCGTTTCTCTGCCTCTATTCAAAATCAGTGGTTCCCTATGGGAGCCAATTGATTTGAATAGAAGTCGCACCAGAAGTCGGATCATAATGATCCGACCCCTGCCAGCATGAAAAAAAATTGGCGTGGTATGGCTTTGGTCTGGTATGGATATTAAGGGGAACCCCCACGTAAAAAAAAAGGCATGGGGTCCCCAACAAAATCCATACCAGACCCTTATCCGAGCATGCAGCCCGGCAGGTCAGGAGGGTGGGTGCTTTGGGTCAGGGGGGCCCTGCCGATGAGGACAAGGGCTTCTTCCCGACAACTCTGGCTGGTGGTTGGCAGGGTCAGGCGGGCGGGGGGCTTATAGGAATCTGGAAGCCCCCTTTAACAAGGGGACACCCAGATTCTGGCCCTCCACTCTATGTGAATGTGTATATGTAATATGTACCCCTACCCATTCACCCAAAAAAGTGTCAAAAATAAACACAGTACACAGGGTTTAAAAGTATTTTATTAAGGCAGCTCCGGCGTCTCTTCTGATTTCTACTCCCCTCTGGCTCTTCTCCCTCCTCCAGCGATGTCCCAAAGTACCCACCCCCCATGTTGAGGGCATGTGGCCTTGTATGGTCCAGTAGGGGCGGGCTCTCGCTTATCCCCGCCTCCTTTCCTCACCTGCCCGGCTGCGTGCTCGTATAAGGGTCTGGTATAGATCTTTTCCATTTTTTTGGCGTGGGGGTTCCCCTTATGATCCATACCAGACCAAAGGGGCTAGTATCATCCTTTTGAATAGAGGCAGAGAAACACTTGACAAGGCTTACCGCTCTGTATACAGTGTTAAACTGCATTTAACAGCCTTTACCGGCATCTGACATTTTTACAGCTCTAGCGCTGGAGCCTCAGAACGCACTAGTGCAGGTTTTTTTTTTGGAGCCTAAAAGCGCCTATGCCACTTGCAGCTCCTCAAAAGGGTTGTAAAGGTGCAATTTTTTTCCCCTAAGTAGCTTCCTTTACCTTAGTGCAGTCCTCCTTCACTTACCTCATCCTTCGATTTTGCTTTTAAATGTCCTTATTTCTTCTGAGAAATCCTCACTTCCTGTTCTTCTGTCTGTAAATACACACAGTAATGCGAGGCTTTCTCCCTGGTGTGGAGTGTCGTGCTCGCCCCATCTCTTGGACTACATGAGAGTCAGGAAGCTCTCTACGTTGCAGATAGGCAAAGGAGCTGTGGGTTAGCAGGCGTCCTGACTCTCTTGTAGTCCAAGGGAGGGGGCGAGCACGACACTTCACACCAGGGAGAAAGCCTCGCATTACGGTGTGGAGTTACAGGCAGAAGAACAGGAAGTGAGGATTTCTCAGAAGAAATAAGGATATTTAAAAGCAAAATTGAAGGATGAGGTAAGTGAAGGAGGACTGCACTAAGGTAAAGGAAGCTATTTAGGAAAAAAAATTGTACCTGTACAACCCCTTTAACATCTGTGTGGGCATGAGGCCATAGAATAATACAGAGAACCTTTTTTAAGCTGTAAAAAAAATCTCCTAAAAGTGGCTTTAAAACCGCCCATGGGCATGAAGCCTTATGGTTTAAGAAATTATTCAACCACTGTGTGGTTTTGTTTCATTTGACACACATATACATAATCAAAGTAAATTAGAGTATTTGCAGTAACTATGAAGAATTTAATATGTGCTTTATATTTATCTAAGGGTATCTAAGGGTACAAAATTCCTGTCAAAATTACTTTTTTTACAGATAAGCGTACGGATAAGTCTGCTGTATCTGGAGCAATTCGACTACACATCAGTGTGGAGATCAAAGGAGAGGAGAAGGTGGCACCTTATCATGTACAATATACCTGTTTGCACGAGGTTCGTAAGAAAGGGATACTGTTCCATTTCTTAACTTTTGAACTAATCTCAGGAATATTGATGATATAAAACGTTATAGAATGCAATTTATAATGCATTTTTTCTGTTTCCAACTCTAGAACCTGTTCCACTACCTAACAGATGTACAGAATAATGGGGTTGTAAAAATTCCAGATGCCAAAGGGGATGATGCTTGGAAGGTTTACTTTGATGAGACTGCCCAGGAAATTGTGGATGAGTTTGCAATGCGATACGGAGTGGAGTCCATATACCAGGCTATGACGTGAGAAACTGCGATTGTTAAACATGGGAAAACAGACATTCAATAGATTATATATATATTTGTTAGTTATAAATATTAAAAAGAATAACACAAGTCGCTACAGTACTTTACAGGGGAAAGTTTCACAAAGGATTCTATAATGTTCTGTGTGTTTCACATTTAACGACTAGATTTGGGAGACCTATTTGCGGCATCAGCAGGGCTCAAGTCTTGCGGGAACGCATGGGAACGGAGTCCCTGCACTTTTTTTACAGCAGGAACGCAGTTCCCTTTGCAGGACTACAGCAGCCTCGAGCAGCCGAGCCGCCCGAGCCAATCCGATGCCCAGCTCGAGTCACTGTCAGGGGCAGGCGAACCTTAGTAATCCTTACTGGCCACTTCCTGTATATGGATTCATAGTGTGCGGGTATTCCGTCACTTCCTCGATGCCGCAATGTCTCCTGGGAGCTTTTGTCATTGTTCCTAGGAGACATTGCGGAGGTCTGCCGCGAGTTATCGCGTGATTTAGAAAGAACTTGAGTGGATCGAAAAAAATAAAAAACATGTGGTTTAGTAATTATGCATATGAGCGTATCATTTTTTTTTTTTTTGGTGGGGGAGTGGATCTTGGGTGGGAGTTCCCACACTTTTTTCCCCAGGACTTGACCCATGGGCATCAGTACAAACAAATGGCAACCTACAGTATAACTGACCTTTGCAGCAAGCAAAGAAAATTTCCCAGCTCACTTACCAGGCAGCCTGCAACAAACGGAATTGTCCTGTTTAAAAGTTCACGTTAAAACCAGGGGTTATTTGCTGCATCAAACTGTACACTCAATATGTTACCACGATTTACCTGACTCCTAAAACTTTCTATGGGAACCTTAATCCAGTCTGGGAGGAGAATTTTCATTTTTATATTTTACATTAAAATGTAACTAAGGGCAAAACATGTTTTTACTTAGTTTACTTGGATTAGAACACCTGACAGGTTTGAAAGGGGTTTTAATGTCCTAACATCTTTTACCTTAAAGCATTCCCTGGATTACGGTAGAACATGCTCCAATAGTAGGTTCCTCCCTTTCCCTAAACTTTTATCAGACTCTCTCGATCCAGTTCTGTTCTATCTGCAACAGCACTCTCCTCTTTCCTCCTCTCACAGAACACACAGGCAACAGCAGGAATCATTGTCTCCTGCTGCTGTCAGTCAAGTTCTGTGAGGAGGGAGCAGGGGCCATGCCTGCACGGGTACCCCCTCATCAGCTGGCTTGCTCATGGGGCACTCATAATATGATGGGGAGGAGAGCGTCAAAAGAGAATGCTAGAAGAGGAGGTAATCTTTCACATGTCTTACTTTTGTTTCTGTATTAGGCTGTAGCCCCTTTCACATGGCACAGATTCTATTCCGATCAGTGGGTATCTGTTAGCTGCTGATCAGAATAGAAGCAGAGCAGGCTGATGACACATCTGTGTTCTCTCAGTTTCTGCAGAGCAGACACAGACAGAGCCTTCTCTGCTCTATGGGCAGCTGGGAGTAAACAGACTCAGCTGTCCGTTAACTCCCAGGTATAAGGCTGGATTCACACCTATGCAGTTTTGGTGCTTTTTGCATTTTGCAGATTTGCTCTACAGTCCATTTAACATGGTTTCCTATGGAACACGTTCTGTAGTGCAAATCTGCAAAATGCAAAAAGCACTAAAAATGCATAGGTGTGAATCCAGCCTAAGGAGGTTTCGAAATAGTAGGTAAACATTGGGGAAGTTTGTTTAAACAAATGTTTAAACTGAGAAAACTATCACATAAATAATGTAGTTTTGAAATTGATGGCAGCAACATGTCCTAAAAAAGTTGTGACAGCAATACAAAAAGCTGGCAAAGTAAGTGGTACTGACAAGGAAGTGCTGGAAGAGGATTTTGCAACTAATTTGGTTAATTGGCAACAGGTCAGTAATGTGATTGGGTATAAAAAGGGCATCTTAGAGAGTCAGAGTGTCGCAGTAAAGATGGGCAGGGGTTATTAATCTGTGAAAAGCTGTGTCTAAAAATTGTCAAACAATTTCAGAATAATGTTTCATCAGAAAATTACAAAGACTTTAAATATATCACCATCTACAGTGCATAATGTCATCAAAAGATTTGAAGAATATGGAAAAATCTCTGTGTGCAAGGGACAAGGCAATATTGGACGCCCGTGATTTTCAGGCCCTCAGACAGCTCTGTATTACATATAGTTACATAGTTGGTTGTAAAAAAGGTTGAAAAAATACATCTAGTTCTACCAATAAAAGGGAGGGGGAAAAAAGTCATACGATTCCATATACACAATCCTTTACCTACAGTTGGTCCAGAGGAAGACAAAATAAAAACAGCAAAATCCCTTCCTGATCCCCCGAGAGGCAATCGGATATTCCCTCGATCAACTTTACCTATAAATGTTTGTATCCAGTTATATAATGTACATTTAGGAAAGATCCCAGGCCTTTTTTTAAAGCAAGCTACTGAGCTAGTCACAAACACCTCTGCAGGGAGCCTATTCCACATTTTTACAGCTCTTACTGTGAAGAAACTTTTCCGTATTTGGAGATGAAATCTCTTTTCCTCCAGACATAAAGAGTGTCCCCTTGTCCTCTGTGACGACCTTAAAGTGAATGACTCAACACCAAGTTCACTATATGGACCCCTTGTATATTTGTACACGTTGATCATATCCCCCCTTAATCTACTCTTCTCAAGAGAGAATAAATGAATTTCCTCTAATCTTTCCTCATAGCTGAGCTCCTCCATGCCTCTTATCAGTTTGGTTGCCCTTCTGTGCAATTTCTCAAGTTACACAATATCATTTTTGTTAACTGGTGCCCAAAACTGAACTGCATATTCCAGATGAGGTCTTACCAATGATTTGTACAGGTGCAAAACGATATCTCTCTCTATGGAGTCTATACCATTCTTAATACAGTAAAACCTTGGTTTGAGAGTGTTTTGCAAGACAAGCTAATTTTTTTTTATAATTTTTGACTCGATATACAAGCGATGTCTTGATATACAAGTAGCGTCATGTCACAACTGAGTATAAAAGAGAAGAGAGGCGTCTCTAAAGCCCCATACACACTATCAGTTTTCCTGCAGGTTTTTCTCTTCAGGTTTACCAAAACCATCTAATATGAGGTCAAACCTTAAGAGTTTCAATTCGTATGCACTACATGGTTTTGGTAAACCTGAAGAGAAAAACCTGCAGGAAAACTGATAGTGTTCATGGGGCTTAAGTGTAGCAATATGGTTACATTTAATGAAGGTACAACATTTAGCAACATATTGCTACACTTAGGCTGCATTCACACCTGAGCGTAGCGTTTTCTGAGTTTTTTGTGGTGTTTTTTACTGCGTTTTGCCGCAATTTTTGCTGCGTTTTTTACCACGTTTTGCCACGATTTTGGACAGGTCTATAAAGGGTCACCAATGTTAAAAGCAGAAAAACTGCCAAATCTGCCTAAAAAAAAGTCCCAGAACTTGTTTGAGCTTCAGGCGTTTTGGAACTTCTGGCTTCAGGCGTTTTGGAGTGGAGATGTGAACCATCTCCATAGAGAATAATAGATTTTATCCCCTCCAGCGTTTTGTAGCTTCAGGCTTCAAGCTACAAAACGCTCAGTTGTGAATGGGGTTTTAGAGGCTCCTCTCTTCTCTTTTATACTCTGTAGCTCCTGCCGGATTTTGCTTCTAATCCCCTTGTGGAGGCTTCCATTTGTAGATGTACATTTTATGGTTACACAACCTGGTCACATTGCTATAATCTTTTCATATGGACTATAAAACTGAAGGATATATGAATAAATGGTTGTGGAACGAATCATTTGAGTTTTGCATTATTTTTTATGGGGAAATTTGCTTTGATATACAAGTGCCTTGGATTACAAGCATGTTTCTGGAACGAATTATGCACGCAATCCAAGGTTTTACTGTACAAGAAAGGACTTTGCTCGCTTTGGAAACTGCAGTTGGAATTGCATGCTATTATTAAACTTATGACCTACCAAAACACCCAGATTCTTCACCATTGATTCTCCCACTTGTCCCCCCCCTTAGTATGTATGACGCATGCATATTCTTAACCCCCAAGTGCATAACTAATTTATCAACATTAAACCTAATTTGCTACATAGTTGCTTAATTAGACAGAGCATTGAGGTCGGCTTGTAAATTGGAGACATCATGTAAGGACGTTATTCCACTGCATAGCTTGGTGTCATCTGCAAACACTGAAATGGTACTATTAATCCCAGACTCAATATCATTTATAAATATAGTAAAGGTCCCAACACCCAACCTTGGGGTACATCACTGATAACCTTAGACCATTCAGAGTATGAATGATTAACCATTAGTATCTGAAAACAGTGTTTCTATCCATTTACAAATGGATTTTCCCAGACCTGTATGTAGACTTAACCTTACACATGAGCCATGTCTGGGGAACTGTGTTATTTTGCAAAATCCAAGTATACCATGTCCACAGTCACCCCTCTGTCCAAGGTTTTACTTACCTTCTCATAAAAATAAATCAAATTGGTCTGACAACTTCTGTCTTTCAAGAACCCATGCTGTCTGTTGCTTAAAATATATTTTTGCCAGAAAAATCATCTATGTGGTCTTTTTTTAAACCCTCCGGTATCTTCACAAATATAGAAGTTAAACTAACATGTCTATAGTTACTTGGTAAAGACTTTGGTTCCTTTTTAAATATAGGCACCACATTGGCCTTACACCAATCCAGTGGTACTAATCCAGTCATTAAAGAGTCCCTAAAAATTAGAAACAATGGCTTTGAAATGACAGAGCTAAATTCTTTTAGTATCCGTGGGTGGATGCCATCTGGTCCAGGTGCTTTAATCACATTTATTCTGTCCAAATATTTCCGGACCATATTAATTTTGAGCCATTGTGGTACATTTGGGGCTGTGTCAATACCATCCTCATTATGGACATGAGCTCCCCCATGCTCCTTTGTACACACAGAGCTGAAAAAGGTATTTAACCACTTCCAGACCTTAGGTGTTTTTCAGATTCGGTGTTTGCAAGACTAAAACATTTTTTTCTGCTAGAAAATTACTGTTTTATATATTTTGAAAGATAATGTTACGCCGAGTAAAATGATGCCCAACATGTCACGCTTAAAAATTGCGCCCGCTCGTGGCATGGCGTCAAACTTTTACCCTTAAAAATCTTGATAGGCGACGTTTAAAAAATTCTACAGGTTGCATTTTTTGAGTTACAGAGTAGGCCTAAGGCTAAAATTATTGCTCTCGCTCTAACGATCGCGGCGATACCTCACTTGTGTGGTTTGAATACCGTTTTCATATGTCGGCGCTACTCGCGTATGCGTTCGCTTCTACGCGCGAGCTCGTCGGGACGGGGCGCTTTAAAAAATTTTTTTTTTGCTTTTCGCATTTATTTTTATTTATTTTAGAATTTTTAACACTGAAAAAAAAAAAAAAAAAAATTATCACTTTTATTCCTATTACAAGGAATGTAAACATCCCTTGTAATAGAAAAAAGCATGACAGGTCCTCTTAAATATGAGATCTGGGGTCAAAAAGACCTCAGATCTCATATTTGGGCTTAAATGCAAAAAATAGAAAAAAAATAAAAAATGTCATTTTTTCAAATGACCAAAAAAAAAATTTGTCTCTTTAAGAGGCTGGGCGGGACTGACGTTTTGACGTCACTTCCGCCCAGCCGAGCTATGGGGACGGGCGAAGGAGATTTTTCCTTCAGTCTCGTCCCCGCTCACCAGCCGACAGCATCCGATCGCCTCCGCCGCTACCGACGGCTCCGGTAAGTGGCGGAGGGCGCGGGAGAGCGGCGGGAGGGGGGGGGGCCCCTCTCCCGCCACCGATAACGGCGATCTCGCGGTGAATCCACCGCGGAGACCGCCATTATCGGATTCCAGACCGCGCACACTAAAGATGGATACCTCGGTTGTGACAGCAGCTGCTGCCGTTACCGAGATATCCGTCTTTAAAAATAGGACGTACATCGTCATGCGCAGGTCTGGAAGTGGTTAATAAAATTGCCTCCTCTTTGTCCCCAGTCACCCACTCTAGCATTAAAAACAGGCATGATTCTGTGATGGACATCACTGCATGGGCTCAGGAATACTTCCAATAATCACTGTCTGTAAACACCTTCTCTGGGTAAAAGCTCATTTCCAATTGTCTCTTGCAACATGGAAAACTGTTCTGTGGTCAGACTAATTGAAATTGGACTTGCTTTTTGGCACCCATGGGTGCCATGTCCTCTGAACTAAAAAGGAAAGAGACCTTCTGGCTCGTTATCTGGGCTCAGTTTAAAAGAATGCATCTCTGATGGTATGGGGGTGTATTAGTGCATATGTAATGGATAGCTTACACATTTGGAAAGACACCAGAAATGCTAAAGAATATATCCAGCTTTTGAAACAGAATCTGCTCAGGCAAGAATGGGACAACATTCCTCTACCAAAACTCTGGTCTACTCGGCTCCCAGGTGTTTACATACAGAGTGTTTTTAAAATAAGAGGGGATGCTACATAGTGGTAAACATGGCCCTGTCCCAACTTTTTAGATTTGGGGTTGTACTTTGTCAGCTTTTTGTTGCTCTGTTTCAACTTTTTTGAGATGTGTTGCTGCCATTTATTTTTTTCTTTAAATGGTAAAAATCTCAGTTTTAACATTTGTTATGTTTTTTTTTTACTATTGTGAATAAAATATGTTTTTTTTTAGATTTTCAAATCCTTGCTGTTTTTATGTAAATTTTACACAGTGTCTTGATTTTTTGGGGGAATTGGGGTTGCAAAAGGCAATTATCATTTACTTCTGAGTTCTTGTTTTATAGACATTTTGCCTGCCTATCTTCCAAATATATGTGTCCTGGAGTACCAGCTGTTATGAGCACACTTCTTGCCAATATCAATGCCTACTACGCCCACACAACTGCATCAACCAATGTGTCTGCCTCTGATCGCTTCTCTGCCTCAAACTTTGGGGTAAGATATTTAACTACTATTCTGTAGTATAAGAACAGGCATTATTTTTCTTTATTACTTGACCTGCAAATTAGTTACAAACGTGAGCAATACTGTTGGTTGTCTAGGTTTGTACCCTCTGTATTTATTCAAGCAAAAGAGAACACTGTGCAAGAGCTTTGAGGCATAGGCCACACACAACCTTGTGATGATGCTGTTGCTACCTGCAACAATTTTCCAAATAGAACTGTTTATTGAATAAAAGATTCAATGCAAGGGATATACAATTTGTATCTGGTGCCAGTAGAATTTCAGATCCAAATTACAGAAACATTCCAGGTACAGAATATCCAACATACAACTGGAAGAATATGATCACAGGACCCATATGACAGATGATATTCTCAGGACTAAATATAGAGCAGATGATAATTAAACATTCCATACCCAGGGTAATAAGGCAGCTCCAAACAACCGCCAAACTGCCACACCAAATAGTAGAATCAAGGAGAATCAATATACAATGTGAAAAAGAGAAGGTAGACAGTGAGGGTGAAAAGGGAGGCAGAACGGGAAGAGGGTGGGGGAGGAGGAAAAGGATGAAGGAATAGCAGGGGTGAGAAGGAGGGAGAAGATACAGGAAGGGTAGAAAGGAAGGGGAGGGAAGGAGAGAAAGAAGAAGAAGGGGCAAAATAAAGAAGTAAGGAAAGAAGGGGAGGGGATGGAAAAGTAAGGATAGAGAAAAGGGACAGGGTGAAGCAGAGAAAAAAGGAGCAACATTAGAGAGGAGAAGATCTGTTTTAAATGAGCTCATCATCTGTTCTGGGAGAAGATGCCAAACCTTCACTAGAGCCCCAAGAATCTATACAAGCGGACCATATTTTATCAAATGTTCTTGGACAGTTTCTGTTAATATAAGTAAGCTTAAACAGTGGTAAGACAGAATTTAGGGCCAGATCCTCAAAAGAGATACGCAGACTTAACTGCTGTTCAGTCTGTGTCTAACTTTGGAAACGATCCTCAAAAGGCTTTTTCCAAAGTTAGGCAGAAGATCAGGCATGTGTAATTGAATTACACTGCCGAATCTTAGGATGCAGTACCGCATCCGCCGCTGGGGGCATTTCGAGTCGAAATGCCGTTGCTAGTATGCAAATTAGCACTTAAGGCGATCCACAAAGCTTTCCAGCTTCGTTTTTTCGCCGTAAGTGTTATTTTGCAAGTGTAAAACTAGGGCTGATGTTACAAAGTGTAAACTAGTCACACCATGTAAAAGCCCATTCCAGCGACGGCATTTGGTATGCATTCCCGAGGGAGAACTCCACGGCAATTTGTAAAGACAAAACCGGCATGGGTTCCCCCCCAGGAGCATACCAGGCCCTTAGGTCTGGTATGGGTTGTAAGGGGACCCCCCTACGCCGAAAAATCGACGTAGGGGGTCCCCCTACAATCCATACCAGACCCGTATCCAAAGCACGCTACCCGGCCGGTCAGGAAGGGAGTGGGGACGAGCGAGCGCCCCCCCCCCTCCTGAGCCATGCCAGGCCGCATGCCCTCAACATGGGGGGGTTGGGTGCTCTGGGGCAGGGGGGCGCACTACGGGCCCCCCCACCTCAGAGCACCCTGTCCCCATGTTGATGAGGACAGGGCCCCTTCCCGACAACCCTTGCCATTGGTTGTCGGGGTCTGCGGGCGGGGGCTTATCGGAATCTGGGAGTCCCCTCAAATAAGGGGGCCCCCAGATACCGGCCCCCCACCCTAAGTGAATGGATATGGGGTACATCGTACCCCTATCCATTCACCTGTAGGCAAAAAGTTAGTTAGTAAACACACAACACAAGGCTTTTTAAAATACTTTATTATTCTGCTCCGGATGCCCCCCCTGTCTTCGTTATTAGCTCAATTAGCAGGGGGGGCTTCTTCTTCCGCTCTCCGGGGGTCTTCCACTCTCCGGGGGTCTTCCACTCTCCGGGGGTCTTCTCCGCTCTCCGGGGGGGGCTTCTCTGGACTCCGGGGGGCTTCTTCCATCTTCTCCCCTCTTCCGCTGTTGACTCGGCAAACCCCGGTTCTTCTGCAGATGTCCGGTGCCTTCTTCTTCAGCGCTGGCTGCCTGCTATGTTTGTGTGTTAGCTCGATTTCAAACAGGCAGCCGGCGCGGTCTTCTGTGACGTCAGGGTCTTCTGTTCTTCTCCCCTCTTCCGATGTTGACTCGTCGCCTGTTGTCGCTGTAATGATGGAAGCGCGCCTTGCATCCCATTTATATAGGCATCACCGTCCCATCATGCTCCGGCAGGTACCCACGTGGTGGGTGCACGTGGGTAGGCACCCACCACGTGGGTACCTACCGGAGCATGATGGGACGGTGATGCCTATATAAATGGGATGCAAAGCGCGCTTCCATCATTACAGCGACAACAGGCGACGAGTCAACATCGGAAGAAGGGAGAAGAGAAGAGAAGAACATGACGTCACAGAAGACCGCGCCGGCTGCCTGTTTGAAATCGAGCTAACACACAAAGATAGCAGGCAGCCAGCGCTGAAGAAGAAGGCACCGGACATCTGCAGAAGACCCGGGGTTCGCCGAGTCAACAGCGGAAGAGGGGAGAAGATGGAAGAAGCCCCCCGGAGTCCGGAGAAGCCCCCCCGGAGAGCGGAGAAGACCCCCGGAGAGTGGAAGACCCCCGGAGAGTGGAAGACCCCCGGAGAGCGGAAGAAGAAGCCCCCCCTGCTAATTGAGCTAATAACGAAGACAGGGGGGGCATCCGGAGCAGAATAATAAAATATTTTAAAAAGCCTTGTGTTGTGTGTTTACTAACTAACTTTTTGCCTACAGGTGAATGGATAGGGGTACGATGTACCCCATATCCATTCACTTAGGGTGGGGGGCCGGTATCTGGGGGCCCCCTTATTTGAGGGGACTCCCAGATTCCGATAAGCCCCCGCCCGCAGACCCCGACAACCAATGGCAAGGGTTGTCGGGAAGAGGTCCTGTCCTCATCAACATGGGGACAGGGTGCTCTGTGGTGGGGGGGCCCGCAGTGCGCCCCCCTGCCCCAGAGCACCCAACCCCCCCATGTTGAGGGCATGCGGCCTGGCACGGCTCAGGGGGGGGGCGCTCGCTCGTCCCCACTCCCTTCCTGACCGGCCGGGTAGCGTGCTTTGGATACGGGTCTGGTATGGATTGTAGGGGGACCCCCTACGTCGATTTTTCAGCGTAGGGGGGTCTCCTTACAACCCATACCAGACCTAAGGGCCTGGTATGCTCCTGGGGGGGGAACCCATGCCGGTTTTTTCTTTGAAAATTGGCATGGAGTTCTCCCTCAGGAATGCATGCCGCTGTCATTTTTTTTTTTTCCCGACGCAACTTTTTTAAGCCGTCGCGATCCTCAAAACTCGGCGTAACGTAACTTCGCGCATGCGCAGTACGGCCGGCGCGGGAGTGCGCCTCATTTAAATGGGACTCGCCCCATTTGAATAGGAACGCCTTGCGCCGGCGGAATTTTAGTTACACAGCCTGAAATTTCTAGATAAGTGCTTTGTGGATCGGGCACTTAGGTAGAAACTTTAAGGCAGTGTAACTTAAATGGGATTTTTTAAGTTACGCCAGGTTTTTGTGGATCTGGCCCTTAGTGTGGAGTTCCAGGAGACTGTCAACGGTGCACTTTCTCCCTGCACACATAAAAAATGTTGGTATAACAGCCAAACAACTTAGGCCCCATACTCACGAGCAAACATGTCTGCTGAAACTGGCCCGCAGGCCAGTTTCAGCAGACATGTTTGGTCGTGTGTGGGCGCGAGCGGGCCGAATTCCAGCAAACATTTGCCCGCCGGGCCTTTTCCCAGCAGACAAATATTCCTGGACTTGTTTTAAAACAGTCCGCTGGAATTCTGCCCGCTCGGACATGTACGGTCGTCAGTACAGACCTACCGTACATGTCCAGGCGCCCGCCGTCCCTCGCATGCGTCGAATGACTTCGACGCATGCGTGGAAGCATTTTAAAGGCGGGCCGCCCACGTCGCCGCGTCATTGTCGCGGCGACACCGCGTCATCGACGCGGCGACACCGCGGACACGCCCCGCGTATTGTTTACGCGCGGACTTCTGTACGATGGTGTGTACAACCATCGTACAGAAGCCCTCTGGCAGACATGTATGGTGGAAACGGTCCGACGGACCGCTTTCACCATACATGTTTGGTCGTGAGTACCCGGCCTTAGTATTACGACCCAAAGTCAAGTCATTAAAAATTTTCAATAAAAGCATCTTCGTGTTTAGAGATTAGCCAATACTACCACCCAGAATGAGAGAGAAGGACAAGACCAGACTATATTCCAGAATGAGAGAGAAGGACAAGACCAGACTATATTCAAAAAAGATGCCTCGGGCATACCACATCGGGGGCAAAAGGAGGATGCAGAGGGATAAATAACTGCTACTCGTTGAGTGGTATAATAGGTCCTATGTAAAAATCTATGTTTAATGAAACAATCTCTAGCCGAGGTCAGTGTGGTGACATAAGAACTCATCCATCAAGTCAGGGAGATCAGCCTGCCATTTTTGACATACGTTAGTAACCTTAGTAGCATAAACCAAAGACAGTCGGGTGTAAAGGGAGGATAACGAAAACTCGGGACATCAATAAATGCTCCACCGGATAAAAACAAAATGGAAAATTAAAGGCTTTAGTGCACAGAGAATGCTATGATTTAATTATTTTTTTAGAATCTTGGCTGGATTATTCACGTAATCAGGATGTTAATACTCCTTGTTGTACTATGTTTTGGAGAGTTGAGGTAAACAGAAAAACTGATGAGGTCTGTGTAAAAAGAGACCTAAAAGAGAAAGACAATTTTATTAATGGTATGTGTTATGGTATAATCGGTGTAATTACACATGGGTGTGCATACTGAGTTAATTATTTAACTATGTTTAGGCATCCCAGTGCATCCAGGAGGTAGAGAATAAAAGATGGCTTGTCAAAGAACTACATACAGGGCTATCTACTAAAAAACAGTATAAGAAGTGATAGCCGGCATTGAGTTCTGAAAGCCTAAATTTGTCAAATACTTTCTTTTAGGGTCCATTCACGCTAGGCAGCAGAAAAAAATGGCAGAACTGCTGGCAGAAAAATATTCCTATTGAGCATATTGCACACGAGTTTAGGCAGAATTACATGCATTTGTGCTTATAAGCATTTCCCCCAAAACACTAGAAAAACTGTATACTTAAAAATGTTTAGGCATGTCAAGCATTTTTTCTTCCCAAAAGCTCCTCTCAAAAATGCACTTGTGGTGTTTGTTTTTTTCAACCTGTAAACCCTCCTCTATATATGTCTGTGAACTCCCAAATGTGCATTAGCATTTTTTATACCCAGTGTGCATGACGCCTTAATGAGGAAGCTATGACTTATGCCGCGTACACACGACCGTTTTTTATGACGAGAAAAATGCAATTTTTTAAATTGGTCATTAAAAACGATCGTGTGTGGGCTCCAAATTTAGAACATGCTCTATTTTTTCTCGTTGTTTTTCACGTCGTCGTTTTTCTCATCGTGAAAGCGGTCGTGTGTACGCTTTAACGACGGGGAAAAAAACATGCATTCTCAGAAGCAAGTTATGAGACGAGAAATTTGCATAATCAGCCCAAAGGGTGGCGCCATTCGAATGGAACTTCCCCTTTATAGTGCTGTCGTACGTGTTGTACGTCACCAAGCTTTGCTCAAGTATTTTTTATCACGATCGTGTGTATGCAAGGCAGGCTTGAGAGGAATCACGTCGAGTAAAACGTTGTTTTTTCCATGACATGAAAAACGGTTGTGTGTACGCGGCATCAGACAAAGAGGTGGATGTGGATATAGAATACCTGGACTTTGCTAAAGTGCTTGACTTGATTCCCTACAGATTTCGATTGTATAAGTTAAGGTGCATAGCATTCAGAGCATAAACCATTCATTGAGCCTATGTACCTTAACTTATACAATAGAAATCTGTAGGGAATCAAGTCAAGCACTTTAGCAAAGTTCAGGTATTCTATATCCACATCCACCTCTTTGTCTGATGCCGCGTACACACAACCGTTTTTCATGTCATGGAAAAAACAAAGTTTTTCTCGACGTGATTCCGCTCAAGCCTGCCTTGCATACACACGATCGTGTGAGTTAGTGACCTAAAAGTCACAGTCCAAAAACATGGTAGGTTAATAACAGCATTCAGAGCATAAATCATTAATTGAGCCTGTTATTAATGTACCATGTTTTTGGACTGTTACTTTTAGGTCACTAACTCACATCACAGCCAGTATTTGTATTAGTCCAAATATGGGCAATGTAGTATAGTAGAAACACTTTTTTCTTATTTTAGAAGTTAACGGATGTGTGTTTCTTTCAGCTGAACTATGTATCTATGGGAGGTACAGTACATTCAGCAGATCCTTGCTTTTATTGTTGAAAAAATAAAATTAAATGAAAAAAAAAAGTTGACAGTAACAATTTGCAAATTACTTGTGCATTATGATTCTGGGAATTGCCATTTATGTGATGATTTATGTTAATGTACATTCTTTTTCCAAATTCTTTATTTATAGACAGCGGTCTCCAACAAATCAAAACAATATAATGAGACATACAGTATACAACAAAGAGTTCATTTTAAATGTATGTCATAATTACAGTAGTGGTCTCTTCTTTTTGCCTTTTTAGAAAGAGAGATTTGTAAAGCTGCTAGATCAACTGCACAACTCCCTGCGTATTGATCTTTCCATGTACCGGGTAAGAAAACAGTACCTTCCTGCAGATTTATTTTCATGAATGTGTGATCTGTTTTTATATGCTGCAGATTTAATATAGGCTCCTGCTTTAGTGACATTAGTTTGCCCTCTCTCCCAAGCTTGGCCCTGCTCCTTCCTCACTGGTTGTGATTGACAGTAGTGGGAGCCAATGGCTCTGCATGCTGTCTCTGAGCCTATGAGAAATGAGAGAGCCACCATTCTTTTGCACATCGCTAGATCGAGATTGGACTTGGCTAAGTATTAGGAGAGGCTGAGGGGGAAGCTGCATGAAGAAGTTTTTTTTTACCTTAATGCAGAGAATGTATTAATGTAAAAAACCTTCAGCCCAAGAGACCTACACATAGTGTAAAACCGTTTGGCCACAGATATAGGTATAAAACTTACATAGATACCAGAATAATGGGCATCAATAAAATCATCTCCTTGTAGTGATCACATTGGAAGAAGAAAAAAGGGGTGCAATGACATGGGTCTGACGAGTCTGCTCCATGTCATTGCACCCCTTTTTTCTTCTTCCAATGTGATCACTACAAGGAGATGTTTTTATTGATGCCCATATTCCGGTATCTATGTAAGTTTACTACCTTTTAATAAAATTTGTGGCCAAATAGTTTTACCCTATGTGAAGGTCTTTTGTTTTTTTATGAATGTCGGAGTTTATAATTTGACAAGTGGCCCGGCTGGTGTGGAGAACCTTGCAGTCTACACTTGGATATCATTCCTGTGACTACCATCCTGACCGTCATTACTACATGCTTGGTTAAAGCTGCCTTATAGTAAGCGTATTCAATTTTCTTTTCTGGGTGGTGGATGCCCTCGTTGTGGTGATGAGTAATTTCTCATAACCATTTCCCATTAATTTCATGACAGATTTTAAGCATAGTGAATACTGGTCATTGTCATTTTCAAAGTGAAGTAAGAAGCTGGCTGCACTGTTTAACAAGAAAATTGTGTTGGCCATGCACAGGTTAATATCCTGTCGATGTGGCAAAGATATACTGAATGACAAAAAACACATTTTACATCAAGTATGTAATCATGATTAGGGCACATTGAAGAATAAGCAGACAGTGAATATGGATTGCAAGGATCTATCCTATCCTATCCTATCATATCCTATCCTATTATTTCCTAATTCATCATGCCATCTATCCTATGTTATATTAAAGCTACTGTATGTGCCACTTTTACATGGGGATCTCAGCCTCTAGTTTAGTGACATTCCACTCCCAGCACACCTGTATATCACATATTTCCTCTATATCCTGCCCCCAGCCCACGCACCTCACTTGCCTCACTTTCAACATTACTCCTGTATAGTAGAAGCATGGTCCTTTCTGTGCCTAGCCATCCAGCCCTTTCTGTGCCTAGCCATACAGCCATAAAATCAGAGCAAATAAAAAAGGGAAAAAAATAAAAATAAAACAAAAAAAGGGAAAACAAGCAGAGGAAAAAAAAAAAAGGGGGGGGATACATACATTTTTAAAATAATCAAACATAACATAACAAAAATAAAAAGTGAAATGATACTGGTTAACATAGAAACAGGCATCCAAGCATAGAAGCAATACAACAATGCAACAAATGATTGCTATACTAAATATTAGGGTTGTCCCGATACCACTTTTTTAGGACCGAGTACAAGTACCGATACTTTTTTTCAAGTAGTCGCCGATACCGAATACCGATACTTTTTTTAAATGTGTCCCCAAATGCAGCCATGTCCCCCCCATATGCAGCCATGTCCCCCACATATGCAGCCATGTCCCCCTAGCCATGTCCCTCACATATGCAGCCATGTCCCTCTAGCCATGTCCCTCACATATGCAGCCATGTTCCTCACATATGCAGCCATGTCCCTCTAGCCATGTCCCTCACATATGCAGCCATGTCCCTCTAGCCATGTCCCTCACATATGCAGCAATGTCCCTCTAGCCATGTCCCTCACATATGCAGCAATGTCCCTCTAGCCATGTCCCTCACATATGCAGCAATGTCCCTCTAGCCATGTCCCTCACATATGCAGCCATGTCCCTCTAGCCATGTCCCTCACATATGCAGCCATGTCCCTCACATATGCAGCAATGTCCCTCTAGCCATGTCCCTCACATATGCAGCAATGTCCCTCTAGCCATGTCCCTCGATGCGGCGGCGCAATGCGGCGGCAGCGGCGGGGGGGAAAGTATTCTATTTAGGTATCGGGGGTATTTGCGCGAGTACGAGTACTCCCGCAAATACTCGGTATCGCTCCCGATACCGATACTGGTATCGGTATCTGGACAACCCTACTAAATATAAAACCAATATGAACCCAACTTGTGGGATGGATCCTGAATTGCGGCCCCTCTATATAACATATCTAATGCTGAAGGCCAATCCGTGAACAATATTGAGATATTGAGAGTCCTCGGAGCCTACCAAAAACTCTCCAGCAGGCAACACATTTTACAGATAGTTAAGATAGCTGGGACATTTCGTAAGGTTCCGGGTTCGAGCAATCTCACAACGAGAGGATCTGGGCAGCTCGGAATCATAATAAGTAAGATACATTCAGCATTTATTAAACCTACATGTCCCCGATAGGGGAACCCTTCAAACTTCTTATTTTAAATTGTCTTGGAATGTTGAAGGCTGTTTTTTCCATATCTGTCTTTAGGTTTTCAAAGCAGTTGATGGATATCCAAAGGGTAAATGGCTTTGTTGGGACACAAAATACGACACTTGTGAATAAGTGAATAACACTTTCAAATATAGCTTCATGTTGGTTCAGTTATGGTCATGTTTATAACTTGGAGTTCAGCCTTGCTTCCTCCTACTTGCTTCATATCGTGTGCATTGTTTTCATAGTGGAATCATATTATAAGAAATAAGTAGGGACACAATCTACTTTTATGTAAAACCCTACACCCGAGCAATTATATTTCAGACATACAAGCAGAATGTAACTATCATGTCTTTGTGCTTAGAAGGTGCTAAGGTGCTTTGTAACTGGTGTACCACTTCTTAAATAAAACAGATGCAATTTGCAGATTATACAAATCTTTAGTACATGCCTTAACCTTGTTCTTTCTCTGTTTGGTTTGGCAGAACAACTTTCCTGCTAGCAGCCCAGAACGACTTCAAGATTTAAAATCCACTGTTGATCTACTAACCAGTATTACATTTTTCAGAATGAAGGTGAACACAATCATTTGAAAATTTTCCTTGCATGTGATTGAGTATTTTTTTGAAAAGTGAAGCTTTGCCTCATTTCTGGAGCAAGTGCACTTGTAATGCACAGTAAATCTGCCTTTGGTAAATCCACCCCCTTGTGTTTAACCCCCTCAGTATTGGCATGTTTCTTCGTTTCCAAAAATTGTGCCAAATAATTGAATCACCTTGGGGTGCTTTCCAAAAAAATAGATCATTTGAGGGGTTTTCATACTATTCTGCTATTTTTATTTTAGCAGAAAGCTTTTTTTTTCAACATTTTCAGCCTTTTTTCATTTTTATAGTAAAAAAGCAGTTATTCAATAAAGCTCTATCAAAAGAAAGCTCTATCTGTCTCAAAACAAATTATATAAAACTAATTTGGATACAGCATTGCATGTCTGAGTACTTGTTGGTCAAACTATCACTGCACTGAAAATTGGCATGGTAATTAAAGCCAACCCAATTTTTTTATTTTTTTAAAGTCAGCAGATAGTTTCCTACTGCGCATGCACAAGTCGTGCAGCGCTTTGTGAATGGCCAGTTTGTCTTCTGGGACACACACAGGTCCCAGAAGACAACAGGGGACCACGCCGCAGAAGAACGCAATGTAATGGGCTGGATCAGAAGTATACTCGGTACTTCCAAAAAGGTAAGAAAAAGAAAAAAATGTAATATCCAAAAAGGAGGTTTTGAGAGGTCGTCTTTAGTTTAAGGCCTCGTACACACGACCGAGTTTCTCGGCAAAAACCAGCAATAAACTTGCTGTTTTGTTTTTTTTTTGCCGAGGAAACCGGTCGTGTGTACACTTTTCGACGAGGAAACTGTCGAGGATCTCGTCGAGCCAAAAAGAGAGCATGTCTTCTTTTTCCTCGACGGCAATGGAGAAATTTGTCTCGCCGAGATCCTCGACAGCCTAACAAGGAACTCGACAAGCAAAACGATGTGTTTCGCCCATCGAGTTTCTCGGTCGTGTGTACGAGGCCTAAGACCACTACTCAAAAAATGGGTGGAACTCCACTTTAAGGGGTATTACAGGCTGGTACTCAAGTGGTTAAGGTGGTAAAGTAATATCAAACTTAATTTTCAGTTTGTTTAAATCTGCAGCTTTCATTAAATAATCTCTGGTGATCTTGCCATGAAGGTCCATGCGCAGTTATTGTTATAAGGTGGCAACAATCTATTCCCTTTTCAGTTCCCTGGTGTTGTCACCCTGTCACATGTAACTACAAGTCGCTGTTTCACATTGCACTGGGTTATATTCCACTATTGTCACCATTAAGAAAGGACATCACAGTTGTTGGGGAGTATTTGTGTAGAAAGGAAAAGTCTACAAAGAGAAATGGTGGTATTTTATTATTCTTAATTACCGGTAGTTTTTGTGATTTAGCAAATATACTGGTTTATTTATAAATGTTTTCGCACAAGATTCACACAGCTGTCACCCAAGGCTTGCACATTTGTAACTTGAATAAAATGTGTGAATCCTGGGTAAAGTTGTGAGAATCTTGTGTAAAATAGAAAAACATTATAAATAGACTAGGAAGTGGTATTTAGTTATACACAGTTTACAGTACAGATACCGTTACAGTGTGTGAGATTTATATATATATTTATGATTTCTAAAGTCACTGAAATGTTTATCTACATTTTCCAGGTGCAAGAGTTACAGAGTCCTCCCAGGGCAAGCCAGGTAGTGAAAGACTGTGTGAAGGCTTGTCTCAACTCTACTTATGAATACATCTTTAACAACTGTCATGAACTCTACAGCCGAGAATATCAAAGTGACCCGGTAATTGTTTACGTACAGTTACTACTTGCCTGTGTGTTTAAAATATTTTAACATACACCTCCAAATCTGGCGAACGAAAAAAATTAAACAAAACCATCTACGGCCAGCTTTACTTGTAAATGCTGATAATAGAGTCTAGTGCAGTGGTTCTCAACTCCTGTTCTCAGGACCCACTAAGAGGCCAGGTATGCAAGATAACGATCATTATCATTTGTTGCACAGTGAATGCAGTATTCTAGTCTGCATCTCCCAAAGGTAATACTTAAAATCTGGCCTTTTAGTGGGTCCTGAGGACAGGAGTTGAGAACCACTGGTCTAGTGACTACAGATGCAGGCTCATCTAATATAAAAAAAATAAAAAATACTCACAGAAATACCTTGTCTGGGTATTGCTCAATATATTCAAACTATATACAGAGGGCCTTATCTCTTTCACAGTTTTATTGTGCATACAAAAAGTAAAATGATTCATTTTATCATTAAAGTGGTTGTATACCCCACTTTTTGACTTTTACCTGTACGGTTTAGGGGATATTCCCCCCCGCAATGCGCCGCTGATTGCAGCAGGGCATGTGCAGCGGGGATCCTCGGCTAAAGGACCGGCAGCCGCCGGACCTTGCCGAATTGAAGTCTCCCGCGCCCATGTGCGGGAGTGACGTCATCGCCGCTCCAGCCAATCACAGCGCTGGAGCGGCGATACCCGGAAAACACGCCAGAGCAAGATGACATCTCGCTCGGCGTGGACCAGGTAAGTTCTCTTCACCTCGTTTTAAGGTAAGTATTTCATAATGAGCTAGTATGCGGTGCATACTAGCTCATTATGGCTTTTCCTTTACAGGTGTAAAAAAAAAAAATATTTACAGGGTATACAACCGCTTTAAAATACAAATCTACAGTATTTTGTATTTTGATGGGGAAATTTACTATGTTTATGATGTTTCTTTAATCTACACATGAACAATTTAATCATTTTAAAAGGAGCAAATGTGACATTAAGCAGGTGGATATAGCAGGTGCATGCGTTTTTAATTTCAGGGAATGATTACGTTACATTCACTACTTTATAAATATGCCCCTTAATCTAAATAAGTTGTAACAATATTTATCAATAAAGTATGCAAACCCTATTTGATGAATTTAGACAAGGGCCACTGTCTGTGCTCCCCAACAGGTACACCCAAGATCCATTAACTATTAACTGTGATATGCATGTCTGATGAACCCTTACTACAAGGTACATTGTTAGCTGTTACCTTCTTTCTCTCTTATAGACTAAAAAGGGTGAGGTGCCCCCAGAAGAACAGGGGCCAAGTATCAAGAATTTGGATTTTTGGTCCAAACTAATTACATTGATAGTGTCTATCATAGAAGAGGATAAGAATTCATACACACCATGTCTAAACCAGTGAGTTTTAAAGATTCCTTTTTTTTGTTATTTGCTACTAATTATTTGAAGTGTGAAGTAGTGCTGTGATTATGCTATAAAAAGGATATATGGGATTGTATGATGTGGAATGTGATTGTTCTATAGCATGGACCATATTGCACATTGTCAATGAGAACCCAGTAAAATCCATACATACTGTATGTTCTTCATGATGGAAAGTGGTGGCTGTTTGCTCATTAGGCTGAAATATATTAGGTGTATTTGGGTACATCCACTGTTTGGGTACATCCACTCTTAGCATAATAAAGACATATATGTTGATAGCGTACATAGATATTTTTGACATTTGGCAGTTCTAGCTCTTCCAGAGAGTTTTCTTTAATTTCTACTCGTAATTTTATATGTACTTTTTTCAAATTATACTCTATGCTGTCCTTTCCCTATATATTTTCAGATTCCCCCAGGAATTAAATGTTGGAAAAATTAGTGCTGAAGTCATGTGGAGTCTGTTTGCTCAGGACATGAAATATGCCATGGAAGGTGAGTATATGAGCTCAATTCACGGAGTCTAAAACTGATAAAGCTTAAGAAACGTTGGTAGCATCACTGAAGGCTCCAGGGCCGATTCATGAAAACTGAAGAAATATTGGTGTTACCTTTACCTGTGCCACCAAAAAAAGTTTTTTTTTTTTTATTTTCTAATCGAAATTAGATAAGTGAAACTATAGGTAAAATTCCATTGCAATGGCAATAGACAGGCAGATGCCTCACATTGAAAAATACACCTCCCTCGCTGTTCTCACGCTGACGGAGTGCCATTTGTGGTTAAATACAGTTACAAGATTTAGAATGTCCTAACAAGTGTTCGTTATTGCACTATAGCTAAAGGATAAGCTCTACTTAAAAATAAATAAATAAGGGCACAAACCAAAAATGCCCCGTCTAATAAGTCTACGGTGACTCGCACAAAACCCATGGGTTTCAAAAAGACTGCTTTATGAAAAGTCCACTTTTTAATCTTTCTTCACATCAATAGAAACACCAGACCTTAGATGTCCACTTCCAGACCAGGCCCTTTCTGGTACTTTTTGTTTACATGTAAGTAACAATCTGTATTTTTTGCTAGAAAATTATTTATTGTTTTTAAAGCAGAGGCCCTAGAGAAATAATTGGTGGATTTTGCCAATTTCTATGTCATACTGTATTTGTGCAGCGTTTTTTCAACCGAAATTTTTAGGCAAAAAATACACTTTTTTAAATTCTAATACAAAAACAAAAAACACAATACAAGCCCAATTTTTGGTTAAAATATAAAAGATGATGTTATGCTGAGTAAATACATTCCAAACACGTCATGGATTAAAATTGCTCACGCCCGTGCAACGGCGACAAATGACATACATTTTAATATCAATAGGCGACACTTTAAAAGCTTTTACAGATTACCATTTAAGATTTTCAGAGGAGGTCTAGTACTAGAATTACCATGCATAATCTAATGTTTGCGGTGATACCTCATATGTGTAGGACGATCGCTGTTTGCGTGCATGCAGGACCGAAGTGGTAATTCGCCTTTGAGCATGGGGGTAAGGGGGCAATAGGCATGTGACATGTACTCTTTATGGAGAGGTCAGGGGTATAAGACCCCCAAATCCCTCCTCTGCCCTTTTAAAGCACTCAAAAGACCAGGATCTGTGTTTTTAAGAGCTTTTGATTTTTTAGAAAAGGCTCAGTTGACATCCGGTTAAACCAGGTCACCGCTTCTGAGTTACCATGGCCAGCAGGCCTCATCCTGTTACAACCACCCGCGGTACCATGATGTACTGGTACATCGCTGGTCTGGAAGTGGATATATGAGGTTTAAATATGATTGGTTCACCTGCGTAGTTTCTTACCATTCCCTTCGAAACAACTGATTCTCATTTTGTGGATTTTAATAGTAGGTAAATATAGGGGTTTACTTTTTCCACGTGATAAATCTTTAATTTAACTAATTTAGATTATATGAGAAAGAATACACCTTGATAATTTTATTTGTTTGTTAAAGTATTTTACCTTATCTGTATGTGCAGTTTGATTAAAGATCTAATGTTTGCAAGTACAAATATGTTAAAAAAGTAATCAATTTTCACGGGATGTACTTACTCTTTCAGAAACCTTTACTTTAATAAACCATAAGACATATGTGGACTGGAAAACTGCTGGCAGATTTAATTTTCAACATCCGCTCATTGTTTACACAATATTCTTTTTTTAATTTATTTTATAGAACATGATAAGCACCGTCTATGTAAGAGCGCAGACTACATGAATTTACACTTCAAAGTCAAGTGGCTATACAATGAATATGTGACAGAGCTTCCATCATTTAAGAACAAAGTGCCTGAATATCCAGCGTAAGTGGCATGATGTTTAAAGGGTGGAAACCTTGCGCCAAATGTTATTTATCAACCTTGATCTTAGTAAGCGTATAGCTGCTCCCCAATTAGCAATGTCAAAGGCACTGTGCAAATAGAAAAATAAGTGGGCACTGTAAACCTAAATTGTGTACTAGTTAGTAAATAACCATATTACATGGAATAAAGTGACATGTGCAAAAAAAGGTGCTGCATGAGGTATCCATACAAATCTAATTTGGAGGAAAGGAGGACACAAAACAGAGATCCCATCTAATTAACCAAGGGTTCCTATCAGGATTTCCCTACAGCGCAATAAACCTTCTTTTTAATTAAAGAGGTCATATTCATCTGATGAGCAGTTTTCATATCAGAGCACTTTTGAGGGTGTTTCAACTTCATGATGAAGGATTTATTTGTATTTCTGCTTTCAAGATCTGGGTCACCTTTGTTTGCTAATATGGACTTTATTATGGCTTTTGTTAACATTTTTAAGTAAGTTTGTGGTCACATTTCCCATACAATTTGTTGCACTTTATACTATTTATACATTATTTCACTGCCGAGTATTGTTTATGGTAGGTACTGGATACCTCACACAGCACCTTTTTTTGGACATGTCACTTTATTCCATGTAATATGGGTTTTTACAAACAGGTACACAATTTAGGTTTACAGCACCCCCTATCACTTATTTTTTTAAGTGGCATGATGCTATCAGAAATTTCTAAATAGAAACACACTTGTAATTCATTGATGTTTATGGCTTGTTATTAGTATGTTAGCCAATCTATACTATCCATCCTGTCAAAATAGGTATGATGATGGGAAATTTCTTCAACAGAGGCAAAAACAAGGATACATTTTTAGTAGTGTGAGAAAGGTATAGAACCTCTGACAATGTTTTTATTGCTCTAATGTTTATAGTGTGGTAGTTCAAGTGACTACCACACCCCTCATGTTCCTGTGATATATGGCAATCACAAGAACAGTAACAGAGGGAAAATAAGCTCAATTGTGTCATAGTCAGAAATAGAAACCTGGCCGAACTTTATTTGCAGCAAAAAAAAATTCACTGGAGTTGGGCTTTTATGTTTGAAATGGTTTACATGGTTAAAATGCAACACTGTATATGTAATACTAGTACCTAAGATATTTTTTTTTTTATATCATACATTGTTAAAAAAAATTGACACCCATTTCTTCTGTTTTTTTACAGTTGGTTTGAACCTTTTGTTATCCAGTGGTTAGATGAAAATGAAGAGGTTTCCCGGGATTTTCTTCATGGAGCCCTGGAGAGAGACAAAAAAGATGGGGTCAGTTAACCAAAACTTTAACCAATTTTTTTAACAGTTTGAAATCGAAAATATCACTTACACATGATATTATCTTTTGTTTTACAACCCTGGATACAATTCTTATTATCTTGTTTCTTAAAGTGATACTAAAGGTTTGAATTTTTTTCCTAAAATAACAAACATGTCATACTTACCTCCGCTGTGCAGCTAGTTTTGCACAGAGTGGCCTTGATCCACATCTTCTGGGGTCCCTCGGCGGCTGTTCGGCTCCTCCCTGCATCAGATAACCCCCTCTGGGAAGTGCTTTCCCAAGTCAAGCATTTGCGTCCATAGACACGAATGCTGGACTTGGCCCCGCCCCCCAGCTCCCGTGTCATTGGATTTGATTGACAGCAGCACAAGCCAATGGCTGCGCTGCTATCAATCTCTCCAATGAAGAGCCGAGAAGGCCAGGCCAAGATACAGCGTGTTCTCAACGTGGGACTTTTGAGGGCTCAGGTTAGTAAACCGGGGGGCTGGGGGGCTAGTAATTATGTGATGTTTTTTCACCTTAATGCATAGAATCATTACTGATCCGCCCTGTGTGAAAGGGGCCTAAATGTCTTGAAAACATATGATACGATATGATATAATCATAGTAAAATAAGCAGTGGCGGTGCGTCCATAGAGGGCGCCGGAGCGCCACCCCCTCTGGCTCTCGCACCGCCACTGATACAATACATAGATTCATGCATTGCATGAATCTATGTATTGTCGCCACTGCCGCCGACTATTCAGATGGCCGGCCCCCTGGCGAGCGCCAGCCATCTGAATAACGGCAGCTGGTTAGCTGTGGAAGTGCCTATCAGAGCCATCGGCTCTGATAGGCTTTCCGATTACAACCCTCAGGCTGTAATAGGCTTCCAAAGCTTATTCCAGGGACACACGGGGGGGTGCGTTCCTTGGATAAGACTGACAGGCATCTCAGCCAATCAGGTTCTCCGGTTCTGGTTACCGGTAACCTGATTGGCTGAAGCGTCATCGAGGGCGGGAGAAGACATCGAGGGACGTAAGAAGCCGGATGGCTGACCCCAGAAAGGTAAGTGCCAGGCGGAGGGGGGGGGGCATATTACAGGGCACAGTGGCAGCATTTTAAAGGGCACAGTGGCTATAATTGATGGGCACAGTGGCGACAATTGATGGGCACAGTGGCGACAATTGATGGGCACAGTGGCGACAATTGCTGGGCACAGTGGTAACAATTGATGGCACAGTGGATGCGTTTGATGGCATGGCGCAGTGGTGACAATTGATGGCACAGTGGCAACAATTGATGGCACAGTGGTGACAATTGATGGCACAGTGGCAGTGTTTGATGGCATGGCATAGTGGTGACAATTGCTGGGCACAGTGGTGACAATTGATGGCATGGCACAGTGGTAACAATTAATGGCACAGTGGTAACAATTGATGGCACAGTGGCTGCGTTTGATGGCATGGCACAGTGGCTGCGTTTGGCATGGCACAGTCATGACAATGGGCACAGTGGCGACAATTGATGGCACAGTGGTGACAATTGATGGCACAGTGGCTGTGTTTGATGGCATGGCATAGTGGTGACAATTGCTGGGCACAGTGGTGACAATTGATGGCACAGTGGTAACAATTGATGACACAGTGGCTGCGTTTGATGGCACAGTAGCTTCGTTTGATGGCATGGCACAGTGGCTGCATTTGATGGCACAGTGGCTGCGTTTGGCACGGCACAGTGGTGACAATTGATGGGCACAGTGGCGACAATTGATGGGCACAGTGGCGACAATTGATGGCACAGTGGCGACAATTGATGGCACAGTGGCTGCGTTTGATGGCATGGCACAGTGGTGGCAGTTGATGGGCACAGTGGCGATAAATGATGGCACAGTGGCTGCATTTGATGGCATGGCACAGTGGCTGTATTTGATGGCACAGTGGCGACAATTGATGGCACAGTGGTGACAATTGATAGCACAGTGGCTGCATTTGATGGGCACAGTGGCTGCATTTGATGGTCACAGTGGCTGCATTTGATGGTCACAGTGGCTGCATTTGATGGGCTCAGTGGTTGCAATTGATGGGCACAGTAGCTGCGTTTAATGGGCGCAGTGAGGCTGCAATTTTTTCTTTCGTTTGTTTGCGCCCCCCAAAAAAAATTTGAGCACCAGCCGCCACTGAAAATTAGTATCCTGCTTTTGCAGATCTGCAGAAAAATGTAGATGGATATTTGTTTTTATATGAACCGAGTTGCTAACCTGTCTAGGTTATTTCATGCTAATAAAAAAACTAATTTGGCTAGGGGAGTTTTATTTTTTTAGTGGGAAACCTTTGTCTCTTGATCACAAGAATGCAATGAGGTTTGTTTACCCAAAGTCTTTTCAGCTATTTTTAAAGAAAGGATAGTGGATTCAAACACTGTGCCCCCTTTGAAAAACCTATAACATAAAAATTGCTGATTCTAGCTCTGTTATCCATCTGGATTATCTATTTTAATTCTCTGATCTGCCATTTGTTTAAACACATGCCTCATATCCTCATATCCTCTTGAACATTAATCCTGCACTCAATTCTGATGCTTTAAATCAGGGATCCTCAAACTACGGCCCTCCAGCTGTTGTAGAACTACACATCCCATGAGGCAATGTAACACACTGACATTCACAGACATGACTGGGCATGATGGGAATTGTAGTTCCTGAACAACTGGAGGGCCGTAGTTTGAAGACCCATGCTTTAAATGAACAGTCTGTTTGCCTTTAGTAAATCAACCCCACTGCCTTTCCTGTGTTTCCATATTTAGTGAAGGTTTCATACTTAAAAACAAACTTTTGAAATACTGGGATTGATTGACTAATGGCAACTAGGCGGCTCACTTTGCAAGTGAAGTTGCTTCTGTGATTGACTGCAACTTTCTTGCGCTGTTACTTAAATTACTATGTGATGGTGTAGTAGATAAGAGCAGCAACAGGAGCATCAGTGAAGTGTTTAAGTAAGTATACAAGTTTTAATTTCTTTATCGTGCACCACGGGACACAGAGCCTTAAATCATTACATAATGGGTTGTATGGTCACCAGAGGTGATTGGACACTGGCACAACCAATCAAAGACAGTTCCCCTCCATATAACGCCTCCCATCAGGGAAGTACCTTCGTTTTTTCACCAGTGTCTAAGGTGTTGGACGCAAGGAAAATGTGCTGAAGCCCTATGAGGGTAGAGAGCTACACTGTGGGTCCATCCAAGACGCTTAATTATATTACGCTAAAACTGGATGGTATCCGGACCTTATGGACGAGGTGTCACCTGTAATGTCTCTCTCCGGAGGACTGGGGTCCAGCACATTCGCTCTATACGCTAAAAGTCCTGGTAAGAGTCTTTTACAAGGCCCAGGGAAGAGGTCTCCTTTAAGTAGGAACCCATACCCCTGAAGGTTGGCATGCAGACCCCGCCGGGATGGGGGAAGATTGGTATCTGCCTGACAGAGAACCTGCCGCGGGGACAAGGTGAGTTAGGAAAAAGTCCTACGTTTTAAACTTAAGGACTTTTCCTATTTAGAGTGGGTGTAATTTTTAAGTAAAGAGCTGAGTTTTCACTTACCAAGCTCCAAAGCAGTGTCAGTCCAAATGACAAGCACACTCTTTTCGCTGCAAGCTTTGCATTGCCCTCCTCCCTCTTTCACAGAAAGCTGAAGGATCTCCTAACACAGGTGAAAGACATGAACCGCACAGGGGTGCGGAAGGTGAGCCTAGGATGCACGCGCACGGGGGCACGCTTTATGACAATCTCAGTAGAAGGGGCCTGCATAGGCACGGGGACGCGCACAGGCGCGCGCATGTGCAGACTTTTAATGACGGTCAGACAGGAAGGAACAAACCTCACATGTCTGGAGCTTCCCTGCAATGGAAACAGCAGCGTTTAATGGTACGTAAGATCTCCATGTGGTTGGCTGAGCACTCCCCAAGGATAAGACACCCACTGTGGCATGAAACTGTGTGTTATTAGTTGCATACTTATATGTAGATTTCTAAACTAGCACAGTAGTATATGCATTTTTTGGTACCTTTGCTTTGCTTAGCATTATGTCTTCCCAAAGAAGAGGCTCTGGGAGAAGCAAAAAAGCATTGCCGCCAGAGACAGGAGTCTCTAGCCATGCCTGCACAGTACCCTCATCTTCTGTAATACCTGAAGTATTTATACAGGATGAGCCATTACCTCTATCAGGAGTTGCAACCTCTCCTGTTGTGCCTGTGCCTGCATATGTCACTGAAGACACTTTGGCAACAGCCCTAAACAATTTAGAAGGGAGAATCACTGCTTTAATTGCAAAGATCTCAGAAAAGGACAAAAAGCGAAGCAGATCTCCTCCTGTTGTATTAGATCTCCGTACAGAAAGATCTGAGGAGGATGAGGCCCCATCAGGGGATGAGGGATCAGAGCTATCAGAGGAACATTTTTCTGCATCTAAGGTGCTAAAATTACAGGTGCAATATTATACTGAAGCAGTGCGCTCCACATTTAGATTACCCTCTAAGGAGTTAACTGAATCACCTGTCTCCTCTCTGGGTTCGTTAAAATCCCCACAGGCTGCTTGTGCCTTTCCGATTCATCCTTTATTGGAGAATCTGATTTATGCTGACTGGAAAAACCCAGATAAGCGTTTTGCTCCTCCTAGGAAGTTTGAAGTGCTTTATCCTATGGAGGAGAAGTTTACCAAGAAGTGGAGTCTGCCTTCTGTGGATGCAGCAATTTCTTCTGTAAACAAAAGCCTAACTTGTCCTGTGGACAATGCCCAGGTATTTAAAGATCCTTCTGAAAAAAGGTTGGAATCTTTACTAAAACCATCCTTCCTCCTGGCAGGCGCAGTAACCCAACCTGCTGTGGCAGCGGTGGGTATGTGTCAGGTCTTAAAGGACTAGGTAAAACAGGGGAGGAAAGATCTGACTGCTGAACAGATCACATTTTGGAAGAATATGTCTAGGGCCTTATGTTTTACAGTGCATGCCATTAGAGATTCTATCCAACAGACATCCTGCGTAACGCTGCAGCTGGTGCTAACACGCAGAATTCTTTGGCTAAAGCATTGGTTAGCAGAAGCTACATGCAAGAAGTTTTTGGCCAGGTTCCCCTTCCATGGCGAACACCTCTTTGGGAAAGATTTGGAGAAACTACCCTTTTACCAGAGAAGAAGAAAAACAAGCGTCCTTGTTTTAAACGTTCTCTCTCCCCGACTCCTGGTAGATCTAGCTCCAGCCAGTGTCAACGGCATTTTCAGACAGCCACAAAAGCTAAGGAAGACCAAGCCCATAAAAACAGTGGGGTTCAAAGGCTAATAAGCAAAACCCCAAAGCCTCTTCATGAAGAGGCTCCCCCGCTCGGCCGAGTGGGGGGACAACTTTGGCAGTTTTCAGCGGCATGGCAGACAGAAATCCATGACAAGTGGGTAGTATCCACAGTATTCCTAGGATACAAACTGGAATTTCAAGAAATCCCATCTTCTCAATACCGAAGCTCAAGACTCTCCAAAGATCCACTAAAAAGAGTGTCCTTTTTCAAAAGATTGGATCGCTTGCTGTCCCAGGGGCTGATCACAGAAGTACCCCTAAAGGAGCAAGGTTCAGGTTTTTATTCAAAACTCTTTGTGATTCCAAAACCAAACGGAGACGTCAGACCCATCCTGGATCTAAGGGCCTGATCCACAAAAACCCGCCGTAACTTAACTTTTTCCATTTAAGTTACACCACCGCAAAATCTCTACCTAAGTGCCTGATCCACAAAGCACTTACCTAGAAATTTTCAGCGGTGTAACTTAAATCCGTCCGGCGCAAGGCATGCCTAATCTAATGGGGCGAGTCCCATTTAAATTAGGCGCGCTCCTGCGCCGGACGTATTGCGCATGCTCCCGAACGTTATTTTCCCGACGTGCTTTGCGCGGTTTTACGTTGCGCCGGGTTTTAAGAATCGCGACGGGCGTAAAAAAAGAGTTGCGGCAGAAAAAAAAAAATTAAGAAAAAAAAATGACAGCGACGCGGGATAGAAGGGTATACTTTTACAAGGTGTAAACAGTTTACACCTTGTAAAAGCAGCCCTAATTTTGCGACGGCAAACTAATACTTACGGAGAAAAACAAAGCGTAAAAGCTTCGTGGATCTCCGTAAGTGCTAATTTGCATACCCGACGCTGGATTTCGACGAGAAATGCCCCCAGCGGCGGCTGCGGTACTGCATCCTAAGATCCGACAGTGTAGGTCCCTTACACATGTCGGATCTTCTGCCTATCTATGAGAAACTGATTCTGTGGATCAGTTCCATAGATAGAAACAGGGATACGACGGCGTATCAGTAGATACGCCGGCATATCCCTTTTGTGGATCAGGCCCAAAGATCTCTAAATCAGTTTCTGAACATTGGCCATTTCCGAATGGAAACTATTCAATCTGTGGTCGCTTCCCTACAAGGCAGAGAATTCATGGTGTCGATAGACATCAAGGACACATATTTACCTATCCATCCTGCGCACCAAAGATTTTTAAGGTTCGTGGTAGAGCATTGCCACTTCTAGTTTGTGGCTCTGCCATTTGGGGTGGCTATTGCCCCCCAGGTATTTACAAAGGTACTAGCCCCTCTGTTGGCAAATCTGAGGGTTCAGGGCATAGCAGTAATGGCCTATCTAGACTATCTACTTGTGATAGGTCAGTCAGTGGCAGGATCAGATCACACTGTACTTACCACAATAAAATACCTAGAACAGTTAGGATGGATTGTAAATCTACAAAAATCCTCTCTACAAGCCCAAAAAAGGGTCCACTATTTGGGCATGATCATAGACACAGCCCAAGGCAGGGTATTCCTGCCAGAACCAAAGATCAAGTCTCTAAAGCAGGGGTCTCGAACCCCCGGTCCGCGGCCCACTACCGGGCTGCAGCCTGTTTGCTGGTGGGCCGCGAAGCCTGCGCTATCTGAGGTGCGGTGGTGGCGGGCGAGCAGAGAGATCGCCGCCATCACGGCACTTCCGCCCCTACAGCCCCACCGCACTTCTGCCCACACAGTTAGGGGTGAAGCAGGCGAGCAGAGAGATGACATTTTCTCCCACTGCTCGCCCGCATTACCGCCCGGCGCCCCCTCCTCCGTGAGTGAAGCCAGGCAGCAGCGGCAGCGCTCGGCTGTGACATCCAGGGCAGGGAGAGCGAGAGGTGAGCTGTGGGGGGGGGGCAATCTGCATCTGGTGGCATGTGACTGGCAATCTGCATCTGGTGGCATATGGCTGGCAATCTGCAGCTGGTGGCATGTGGCTGGCAATCTGCATCTGGTGGCATGTGACTGGCAATCTGTATCTGGTGGCATGTGGCTGGCAATCTGCATCTGGTGGCATATGGCTGGCAATCTGCAGCTGGTGGCATGTGGCTGGCAATCTGCATCTGGTGGCATGTGACTGGCAATCTGTATCTGGTGGCATGTGGCTGGCAATCTGCATCTGGTGGCATGTGGCTGGAAATCTGCATCTGGTGGCATGTGGCTGGCAATCTGCATCTGGTGGCATGTGGCTGGAAATCTGCATCTGGTGGCATGTGACTGGCAATCTGCATCTGGTGGAATGTGGCTGGCAATCTGCATCTGGTGGCATGTGGCTGGCAATCTGCATCTGGTGGCATGTGGCTGGCAATCTGCATCTGGTGGCATGTGACTGGCAATCTGCATCTGGTGGCATGTGGCTGGAAATCTGCATCTGGTGGCATGTGACTGGCAATCTGCATCTGGTGGCATGTGGCTGGCAATCTGCATCTGGTGGCATGTGGCTGGCAATCTGCATCTGGTGGCATGTGGCTGGCAATCTGCATCTGGTGGCATGTGACTGGCAATCTGCATCTGGTGGCATGTGGCTGGCAATCTGCATCTGGTGGCAGATTCTGCATTATGGTGAGTTTAACTATTTAATTTCATATTACAATATAATAATAAAAATAATGTGTTTCAATCATCCTGATTAACCATGGTGTTGTGATGATTGAAGTGCTAACATCAGCCATTTCCTGTCATATTATCTGCGAAAAAACGCATCGTCGGCCCGCATCACAATTTTCATCCACAATGCCGGTCACCGGTGTCCAAAAAGGTTGGGGACCACTGCTCTAAAGGACCTGATCCACAAGGTCAAGGCAAAGAAAAAGCCATCTATTCGCCTTTGCATGAGGCTTCTAGGTAAGATGGTGGCCTCCTTTGAGGCTATCCCTTACGCCCAGTTTTACTCGAGGCTACTTCAAGGCAGTATCTTAGCCGCCTGGAACAGGAAGATTCAAGCTCTATATCTACCCATGCGCCTGTCTCCACAAGTGCGCCAAAGCTTCAGTTGGTGGTTAAAAACCAAGAACTTGCGGAAAGGAAGATCCTTTCTCCCAGTCACTTGGAAGGTGGTGTCTACGGATGCCAGCCTAAAGTGCTGGGGAGCGGTGTTAGAAGACCTGCCCATCAACATACTGGAGTTGAACCAAGAACTTGCGGAAAGGAAGATCCTTTCTCCCAGTCACCTGGAAGGTGGTGTCTACGGATGCCAGCCTAAAGTGCTGGGGAGCGGTGTTAGAAGACCTGCCCATCAACATACTGGAGTTGCGGGCAGTATACTTAGCCCCCAGAACCCGGACACACAGGTTACAGGGCCACCCGGTGCAGATTCAATCCGACAATGCTACTGCAGTAGCTTACATCAATCACCAGGGAGGCACCCGCAGTCAGGGCGCCCAGAAAGAGGTAAATCGGATTTTTGCATGGGCAGAAGAACATGTTCCTTGTCTCTCTGCAATCTTCCAGATTGCAGATGGTCTCAGGGGTAGAAAACTGACAAACGGCCTATCTGAGTCGCCAGCAACTACTACCAGGAGAGTAGTCTCTCCACCCGCATATCTTTCAGGCCATATGCCAGAGATGGGGGACTCCGGATGTAGGCCTGCTAGTCTCCAGGTTCAACAGGATGTTGGACAACTTTGTGTCCAGGATGAGAGATCCTCTAGCCTACGGATGGGATGCTCTAATAATTCCGTGGAATCAGTTTTCACTGATCTATGCGTTTCCGCCGATCGCTCTCTTACAAAGGCTACTTTGCAGGATCAAGAAGGAAAGAATTCCTGTAATCTTAGTGGCCCCAAATTGGCCCAGAAGATCCTGGTATGCCGAAATCATAAAGATGGTGGTAGGAAAACATTGGAAGCTTACGCTTCGTCACGACCTGCTGTCGCAAGGTTCAGTGTTCCATCCTTCCTTACAAGAGCTTCCGGGCTTATCTACTATAGAGTCTGGAAGGCATATGTTTCATGGTGTAAAACTAACAAATGGAATCCTCAAAGATATGACATAAGTAGGATTCTGGCCTTTTGCCAGCTAGGAGTGGATATGAAATTAGCCCTTAGTACCATTAAGGGTCAAATATCGGCTCTATCAGTCTTTTTTCAAAGACCGCTGGCATCTCATTCCCTAGTTCGGGTTCAGGGGTACTGCGTATCAATCCGCCAATCAAGTCTCCCTTGTGCCCATGGGATCTGAATTTAGTATTGTCAGTATTGCAGAAGCAACCTTTTGAACCTATTCGCCATATTCCACTGATTCTTTTAAGCAGGAAATTGGCCTTTTTGAGTATCTGAATTAGCAGCGCTTTGTTGTAAAAAGCCTTATTTAATTTGTCACGAGGACAAAATTGTTCTACGACCCCATCCAACCTTTTTACCAAAAGTGGTGTCGACATTTCATTAGAATAAAGATATTATTTTGCCTTCCTTTTTTCCGGATTCGCAGACAGCGGAGGAAAAGTTATTGCACTCTCTAGATATAGTGAGAGCAGTAAAGGCGTATCTGCAGGCAACCGCTCACATACGTAAAACTGGTGTTTTGTTTATTTTTCCAGATGGTCCCAAGAAGGGACAAGCGGCATCAAAATCCACCATTGCGCGGTGGATTCAACAAGAAATTATTCAAGCTTATGGTTTAAGGAACAGGATTCCTCCTTCTTCTGTTAAGGCACACTCAACTCTGAGTGCTTCATGGGCAGTGCATCACCAGGCTTCGATAGCTCAGATCTGTAAAGCTGCAACTTGGTTTTCAGTCCATACATTCACCAAATTCTATCAAATAGATGTAAGAGGACATGAGGATTCTGACTTTGGGCATAGTGTACTGCAGGCAGCAGTCTAGGACTTCCTGTTCGTTTACGGCCAGGCCAGTTCTGGGTCTCCCCCCTTAATATTGAGCATTGCTCTGGGACGTCCCATTATGTAATGATTTAAGGCTCTGTGTCCCGTGGTGTACGATAAAGAAAATATGATTTTTATAACAGCTTACCTCTAAAATCCTTTTCTTGGAGTATACCACGGGACACAGAGGTCCCCCCCTTCTTATGGGAACCTTATTGCTTGCTACAAAACTAAGGTCCTTTCCTGATTGGAGGGGTTATATGGAGGGGAACTGTCTTTGATTGGTTGTGCCAGTGTCCAATCACCTCTGGTGACCATACAACCCATTATGTAATGATTTAAGGCTCTGTGTCCCATGGTGTACTTCAAGAAAAGGATTTTACAGCTAAGCTGTTATAAAAATCCTGTTATTTTGCGCTTACCTTTTTAAATTTGGAAAAAATAATTGATTTCGATTATGTGTATAAATTAAGTAAAATTTAATTAGTTAATTGGTGCTGCAACTTCAAAAATCTAAATACTCAATTCAGCTATATGTATTCAAAATTAAAGTGAGCAACCATAAATATATAACATAGTGATAAAAAGTGAGATGATAAAGAAACCAATAATAAAGTCCACATTAATAATAAAAATGATATGTGAATAGATAAATACATGTCTGTGTGTGTTCAGTGTCAAGAATGGATATCTGTGATGTTCAGTGCTGTATTTTCTTACATAAGAGAGGGAAAGATTATAATAGCCTCTTACCAGACAGAATGGATCCCAAGTTAAAGGGGTCTAACACGCTTGTTATCAAAGTAATCACCTGCGATATCCTCTTCTGTCGGCTCAGCTACAAAAAAGCTTCCTTCCCCAGTGATGATTGCACCACCAAGGTTTTCAGGAATAATGTCCAAACGATTCCAGCTCCACCGATATATTATTCAATATTCTCCAGCATATAAAGCATGTATGGAATTCAAAAAGGGGACAAACTTCATGTGCAGTAGAAAACAAAAGTTTTATTTTCCAAATAACATTGCACTTAAAAAATTACGTAGAGCATCCAAATAAACACAGCCGCAGAACTTTTCCTGCAGGCTGGAAAGTGGTGAAGTTTTCTACTGCACCATGAAGTTTCTCCCCTTTTTGAATTCCATACATGCTTTATATGCTGGAGAACGTTAAATAATATATTGGTGGAACTGGATTCGTGTGGACATTGTTCCTGAATCCCTGTTGGAGCGATCATCACTGGGGGAGGAAGCTTTTTGGCAGCTGAGCCGACAGAGGAGGATATCGCAGGCGGTTACATTGATTACAAGCGTGTTAGATCCCTATAACTTGGCATCCATCCTGTCTGGTAAGAGGCTATTATCATGTTTCCCTCTGATGTAAGAAAATACAGTGCTGAACATCACGGATATCCATGCTTGTCATTGAGTACACACAGACATTTATTTATCTAATCACATATCATTTTTATTATTGATGTGGACTTTATTATTGGTTTTTTTATCATCTCACTTTTTATCACTATGTTATATATTTATGGCTGCACACTTTAATTTTGTATACATATACACTTTTTTACAAGTGTCAGTAAATGTCTAGTATGGAGGTTAATTTATAGCAAGGAAAAAGAGGTGATTGGGGGAAGACTGTAAGGGGAGAGTGCAGGTATCAGTTTGCTTCTCCTGCCAATAACTTAGATGACTTTGTTTATTGATTACTAACATGGTCTTTTTATATTTTTCTCTTGCAGTTCCAGCAAACCTCAGAACATGCACTGTTTTCCTGTTCTGTAGTGGATGTTTTCTCACAGCTTAACCAGAGCTTTGAGATAATTAAGAAGCTGGAATGCCCCGACCCTCAAATAGTGGGACATTATATGCGCAGATTTGCCAAGGTATAAGAAAAAAGGCTCATGTTTTGATTATAGTCCATAATTGTTTCCAGAAACAAAATCGAAAACTGCTTTTAAAGGTCTTTTCTTAATTTTATGGAATGTTTATTAAATTTTTGTTTGTAGTTTCTCTTAAAGCAGCAACTGTCATGTGTCCTTTATTCTTTATCTTGCTATCTTTAATCTCATAATTGTCTGTGCTTCTTCTTCCTTCCTCTCTCTTGCTCTAGACAATCAGTAATGTCCTACTCCAGTATGCAGAGATCATCTCCAAAGACTTTGCTTCACACTGCTCTCAAGGGAAGAAAGAGGAAAAAGTGGTAATGTGATACACATCTAGGATTGTTTGCCTTTCCTTCTAATAGTTAAGTGGAAGCCACTGCAACTATAACTATCTAATAATTTTGACACTTTTGACTAACTGATATTATATTAATATTTACTGTATATCACAGGCCATTGCTTTACAAGTTGGGCATAGAATGAGGAGAAAATGTCCATCAGTGGAATTACTGGATACAAGAATGAAAATAACATTCCTCACAGCCACAACGTTATCTCAAATATAGTTATGTCCTGAATTTATATTTTTATTGTATTTGTAAACTGCCCTTCAGACTAACTCGCTGAAAACATTAATTACATTGTGTATAAAAATAACAAATCAATCCATTTTCCACATTCTGCATCTGCATTCTGCAATGTTTTAAAAGTATATACAGTATAAACCCTAAAAAAAAAATCAGTATTTTTGGCATAATGCCTCAATGCGTACAGTGCTTTAAAGCAAATAGTTTTCTGTGAAACCGTTGAAAAGTTTCTTACATGAAGGTCCTGCCAGCAGCAACACTTCCTGTTAGGCTAACAACACTAACCACTGCTTTGCAATTCAGGGCACCATTGTTAGCCTGCGGTGTGTACTCCTTCAGCAAGCCAATGAACTGCCAATCTAATATACCTGATAGGCATCCCAGCAGCCAAACAAAGGAGATCCCACGGCAGGCTGACAAGGCTGATGCTAATTGTGATACAGTGGCTCAGACTTAAACAAGTGCTGTTACTGGCAGGATTTCCAGATTTTGTACAAACAAGCAAAAAAAAAGCATTTGCTTAAGAAATCTGTATAAAGTGAGACATGATGTCCAAACATGTTGAAAAATAGTTTTTGGGTTTACATTTACTCTAAATTGTCAAAGCTATTCCTTTTATACTTTGTGTCTCTACAGCCATGTATCTTAATGAATAACATCCAGCAGCTCCGGGTCCAGCTGGAGAAAATGTTTGAAGCGATGGGTGGGAAAGAAGTGAGTATACTAGACACTCTGTGGTGTCATTTACGCATCTTATCTGCAGTTAATATAAACCTCTGTATGCAGGCAAGGATATTAGTACTAAGGATGGTCTGAGTGGCAACTATGAGTACTAAGAATGACATTAAGAGACGGTTTACACAGAGGCAAAGCGTCAGGCGACTCAGCCACCTGACAAGTCGCGCTCCGCTCTATTCAATGGAACCGTTGTAATAGGAGCGACTCAAGTCGCCCTGACTTAGAAAAAGGTTCTTGTACGACTTTGGGGGCGACTCGGGCGACTTGCATTGACTTCAATACAGAAGTAATTTTGCAAGTCGCCTCTGAAGTCGTCTTGAGATCGCCTTGCCGAGTCGCCTCCAAAGTCGTGGCGCCCCTGTGTGAACCGGGTCTAAGACTGGAAAAAGCAACTTCAGCCTAGTGTTGTAGTCCATAAGGAAAATGTGTTTCTTTAGAAAAAAGTGCTCAGGTCTCCTCGGTGCTGGACAAACAATTAACCAGATCTGTTTAGTATTTGTCTCAACTAATTGATACATACAATTCTCATTAGTTTTAAAATAATAATTTAAGCATTGAAAATGAAGAGACAGGCTATATTTGGAGTACCTCATCTATATATATCATAACCAAACAAGAAAAAAATAGTGTGCAAACCATATTGATAGAGAATACTTTACTAGACTGTTGAAGTTTGACATTCCATCTGCTTAAATGATTGCCCAAACAAGAGAAAAAACTAACAGACTTTACTGGTACCAGAAAGACATAGTCAGGCATTGTTATAAAAATAAGTAGAGAACCTGCGCTCTATTTTCTTGTCGGGATTCTTGTCGGCCTGTTTCCTGGCGAGAAACCCGAGAGTGTGTATACTTACCTGTCGCCGTGGAAACCCACGCATGCTCGAAATGACTTTGACGCATGCGCGGTAGCTTCCACGGCATAGGTAGGGTGAAGCAAGATGGCCGCGACGGCATCGAATGTGACGAGCGCATGCTCGTCGTACGCGATGATGTCACCACGTTTTTGCCTTTCAAGAGAACTGCGGTTCTTTTGAAAAGGTCTGTGTGTACACTCGGGCGGTAAGAGATTCTTGCCAAGAATCTCGTCGGGAATTTTTTCCTGACGAGATTCTTGCCCGTGTGTACGAGGCCTAAGAGTGCTCTGATTGGATGATACAAGCCATACCATCAAACTACATTAGTAGATCTTTGCTATATGCTCCAAGAGGTCTCTTTGTTTTTTTTCTTTTGCCATTTGTTTTGCATAGATCCGAGTACCGCCATCCTTGTGCTCACTCTCTGGGTGACATGTGAGTTGATTTGACGGGCGCAGCATGTGTACATACATGATGAATCCCTGTGTTAAACATTTTTTCTTTTGGATAAATCAATATTATTTGCTATCAAGACAATGAGGTCCAGAGGAAGCAGTTAGATGTGAAACAGCATATAGCAAAGATCTACTAATGTATTTTGACTGTATGGCTTGTATCATCCAATCAAAGCACTCTTTCATGTTTTATAATGTTTTTAATAACATTTTGTAATAAAAAAATTGTATAACAATGTCTGACAGTCTCTTTCTGGTACCAGTAAAGTCTGTTTTTTTCTTGTTTGGTTAATCATTTAAGCAGATGGAATGTTAAACTTCAACAGTCTAGTAAAGTATTCTCTATCAATATGGTTTGCACACTTTAGGGGTCTTTTGGCTCCATTCCAACTGTCATGCAAGTTCCTCCCCTCTCTGAGTCCCGTGCACCACCAGGGCCGTTGGCGGAATGGAGCAATTTATAAAACTAAAATAAAAACAAAGACGCACATGGGCACTGACATTAGTTTACAATGACAGCAAACACAAAATATTTATTAGTAGACAAGCATAAGTAAATTATTGTTGGTACCTAAAAGAAATCAGGAAAGGGGAAAAACTTTTATTTACCAATACATATACAGTAGTCACAATTTACACCACTTTTTTCAGAATATTGTCCTACTTGCACCAATGTACCCAATGCTGTATAGTGGCAAAGACAGTAAAGCTATTTTCACCCAATATTATTTATTACCTGTCTTTTAGCTGGATCCAGAAACTAGTGACATCCTCAAAGAGTTGCAAGTGAAACTTAACAATGTGTTGGATGAACTTAGCAGAGTATTTGCTACAAGGTAAGTCTGGACATATAGGGGTTGATTTGCTAAAACTGGAAAGTGCAAAATCTGATGCAGCTCTGCATAGAAACCAATCGGCTTCCAGGTTTTCTTTTTAAGCTTAATTGAACAAACTGAAGCTAGAAGCTGATTGGCTACCATGCACAGCTGTAGCAGATTTTGCAATCTCCGGTTTTAGTAAATCAACCCCATATGCCTATATATGTATATAAATATATACGTTATGTAAGGCTAAACTAATACACATTTTCATGTGAAATAGAACAATGAAGCATGCAAAACACTGATTGGTTGAACATGGATGGAATAGTTATTTTTCTGACTGCTAAAGAGTTTTTCCACGTAGAAGTCTAAATCTTCTAGACTGGGCTGAGTGAGTTTAGACTTCTAAGCAGCTGTAGCAAATACTGGAAGAGCACCAGGTCTAATTAGAACAGAATTCTTTGGAGTGTAATGCATGCCAAGTGTTAGGCCAGGCATAGACAGAGTAAATTTCTTTCCTGCAACTCGTGCTCGATTCTCCTAACAACACAGTGTTAACCGGGGAATCCCTTCTGCCGAGTCATTTTGTTCTCCTGGTGTGGAGGACAGGGTAAGCCGTCCCCACCGGGAGAACACAATGATAATTTGCTATCGGCTATAATAGCCGCTAGCAATAATCGCATGTAAAATCTGACAGGCTGGTTTACCCAAGTTGATCGCTCAATCAACTTAGGTACATTCAGCCTGCCCGTATATGGTTTGAATCTTGGCCAGTTCCTGCTAAACTGGCCGATATTCGAACCGTCTATGGCCGGCTTTACAGTTTTTGATAAATAGAGAATAAACAGAGCTCTATCAAGGCTATGATCACTTACATTTGAAGATTGTTTGGTGAGTAGAGATAGATTATGCTACAGAAGTACTGTACCTGTACTTGTGTGACTTTGAGTTAGTTCACACTAGGCCCTGGAAAAGTGTGGGACAGATGGTTGTCAGCAGAAAAACAAACCTCTGACACTTGGGACAGATTGTAATAAAGTTATTTCCTATAAGTATTGAGGGTTGAGTGAGAACTTCACTTACCCAGGTCCTCTGGGATGCACTTAGAGATATCCAGGAGTGACAGAAGAGGAAGAAGGGACCTATGAGTTGGCAATGCAGTTTATAAACCTAATGCCGCGTACACACGATCATTTTTCAGCATGAAAAAAAAGTTGTTTTTCAAAAATGTCATTTAAAATTATCGTGTGTGGGCTTGACATCATTTTTCAGGTTCTGAAAAACGAAAAAAAAAATTCCCGAACATGCTGCATTTTTTAACGTCGTTTTAAACAATGATGTTTTTCGGGTTGTAAAAAATGATCGTGTGTGGGCTAAAACGACGTAAAAAACCCGCGCATGCTCAGAAGCAAGTTATGAGATGGGAGCGCTCGTTCTGGTAAAACTACCGTTCATAATGGAGTAAGCACATTCATCACGCTGTAACAGACAAAAAGGCACGAATCGTCTTTTACTAACACGGAATCAGCTAAAGCAGCCCAAAGGTGAATCGAACTTCCCCTTTATAGTGCCGTCGTAAGTGTTGTACGTCACCACGCTTTTCTAGATAATTTTTTAAAAACGATGGTGTGTAGGAAACATCGTTTTAATGATGAAGTTGGGAAAACTTAGTTTTTTCGACATGCTGAAAAACAACGTTTTTTTTTTTCATGCTGAAAAATGATCGTGTGTACGCGGCATTAGGCTGGAAAAAGCTGAGGAGAAGGCCACCACAGCATTAAAAGAGCTGGTAAAGGATCTCCAAGATTTCCCCTCTCCAAAGTGTCCTTGCCACACTATCAATGTTATCGGGGATAAGGCAGTAGCCTCCTTCCAAGCAACCTTCTGTCTTGTTGTTATCCACCACAAAACAAAAGGTGAAGGGCCAGAGTTGCATGAAAGGAAACCTGATAAGGTGGCTGCTGCCTTATCCCCGACAGCTATGATAGTGTGGCAAGGACATCTGGAGTGCAGCTGCCTTTAGAAAGGAGCTCCTAACTCTGACCTGAAGTACCTGATGCATATGGGGCTGCAGCCTGCCTCAGAACCAGAGCTGTTATCAGTGGGTAACCAACTGATTGTATTCTGGACACAACTCCCAGGTTCCAAAGAAAAACATGGTTCCCATGCTTGTGGGCACCCACTGTAAATCTAAAGGGACAGTAGTCTTAGTAGTGTTCCTGCAGTATGCTTTGACACAAGAAAAATATTTTATAGAATAGAGACCTTTTAACAATACAGTGGAATGTGATAATGGCATAGATTTTGCATATGGTTTATAGGCGTGTGCACGGGTGTGCCAGGTGTGCTTGGCCACAACCTAATCACCCTGCGCTTATACCCCCCAACTGCTGGGTTCCAAGATTTTCGAATCCCGAAGCCCAGTGGCGGAACCAGTTCCATCACTCGGCTCCAGAGAAACACTCTTACAGTTGTCCTCACCAGAAAGTTGAGTTTATCAGGCACTGACAAAGTAGTATATTCAATCGATTCTAGAATCAGCCCTGGCCTGAGCTGACTTGCTTTCATCCAGTCTGACAATGTTATTGAAGTGCTTTGATTCGATGAAGGAGGCCTTTTAGAGGCAGAGACAACTATTGGCCCCAGTTCATATCAGCAGAAAAGTGTGTCCTTGCACAGGGGGAACTACAGGCCATTACGGTTTGAACCACCAATGCTGGACTTCCACGAACAGATATTGGGAGAGTGTTCTTGGGATCGAGTACAGTCTGGATATGGAGGACGATTGAATATACTACTTTGTCAGTGCCTGATAAACTCACTTTCTGGTGAGTACAAACCCGAAAGGGGTGTGTGACACACGGTGGAAGCTACTTGCAGTGGAGAGCACCTCGTAGTCTAGAAGCATCTGTGGGTTTACCTGGATTCTGACACATCTTCTATCCTCCATTCCTCTTATGAACTATTATAAGAAAGATTGATCACATTAGAGGAGTGACAACTAGCGCTGCTTTAGTAATTTGCAAGACTTTTAAGTACTTGACCACACCCACTACCCACTATTCAATGAGGCTTTGGGGTGCACACCCTAGTGTCATAGACTGCGCACACCTATTATATGGGTTAAGAGGCAGTGCTGCTCATGCAATTCCTCTCCTGCAGCATACAGTAACCACATCTGTAATGTGCACATCACAAATATGTGCACATGTCTCAGGTTTTTTACATAGAAGATTACTTTGGCTTCACAGGAACTAATGTACATCAGACCCCCAAAGGAGTTCTCTCCTAGTCCAAAAAAAAAAAAGCATAGGCAGCATTATGGCCTCTCTATTTGGCTGTATACAGACAAAAGCTTAGAGGACTTTGCCAAAAAAAGAGTGGCAAGAGAATATGATCACATTTTGAGACATTCTCTAACCCACTGATTATAACCAAGCAAATTGTAGTTCAATTAAGTTCAAACTCCAAGCCATTTAGGTGGATTCAGAAAGACTTAGGCTGGCGTATCTATCTAGTAGATACGCCAGCCAAAGTCTGAATGTGCGCCGGCGCTAATTTAAGCGTATTCTGGTAACCAGATACGCTTAAATTAGACTCAGATACGAGCGGCGTAAGTGTCTTACACCGTTGTATCCTAAAGTGTACTTTTAAGGCTGACCGCTAGGTGGCGCTTCCATTTCGGTCTGCCTAGAATATGTAAATGAGTAGATACGCCGATTCACGAACGTACGCTTGACCGACACAGTAAAGATACGCCGTTTACGTAACGCACTTTCAGGCCTAAAGTTATTCCATCAAATAGCTGGAATAGTAATGTTAAGTATGGCCGTCGTTCCCGCGTCGAAATTTTAAAAATTTACGTTGTTTGCGTAAGTCGTCCGTGAATACGGCTGGACGTAATTTACGTCCACGTTGAAACCAATAGGACCGAGCACACTGGGATATGTACACAGACGGCGCATGCGCCGTTCGTAAAATACGTCAATCACGTCAGGTCACCTTCATTAGCATAAAACACGCCCCCTCAGCCGAATTTGAATTATGCGCGCTTACGCCCGCCCGATTTACGCTACGCCGCCGTAACTTAGCAGGCAAGTACTTTGTGAATCATGTACTTGCCTCGCTAACTTACGGCGGCGTAGTGTAAATGCCATACGCTACGCCGCCGCAACTATGCGCCCGCCATGCTGAATCAAGCTAATTGTATGCAAAGTACATTTTTTTAATTGAGAGTATATGGCATTGAGAAACTTTATTGTAGTACCATCTGTTTATACAACTTGGGGATAATAGAGTGATTAATCTGAGGACAAGGTTCTGAGGACAGGGTACCAGTTTTCATCCCTTCAAAGAATCCTTGTCCAGCTAGAGAATAGCCTGTAGTTACATTGCTGTTCTCTAGTAAATTTGCAGTGACAGTGGCAGAAATGTAAGCCTGTTCTCCATGGTGTGATGAGGAGCAAGAAAGAATTTAAATTCAAGCAATTGCTATAGGTATTAAACTTCTGCGCTTGGGGCAAAGTGATTAACATCACCAGCTGATACTACACCCTGATACTAGGCATTTAACAGAAAACAAATAGTGCAGCAATAAAAAATACATGTGAAAATGTATTTTTGTAAAGATGATTCTAGCTTAGCTGTCATCAATACCCAATAAGGCTAATTATGACCACCAAACGTAGAATAGAAAAGTAAATAAGCGTGTGACTTTATACATAAAAGAAAGAAATGTCCATAAAGTGTCTAAAAGAGTTAATTAATATATGTAGTGAAGATATCAGTCCTACACACCCTGATGGAAGCTGAAATTTAAAAGATAACCAAAGTGACACCTTTCACTCTCATACAGGGCTTACTAGAATGCGTGTGACCCCCTAATAGGAGTGGTCAATAAACACTCATAAACACACTGGAGCCAACATCATGGCATGGGATAATCTTCATGAAAATGCCCAAAGATGTTAATTGGTCAAATCGCAACATCCTCTGTGATTATTACTGACTTCACAGTAAACCAAACCATCGTTTTAGCATTTCTATGAAGATTATCCCTTTCCATAATGTTGGCTCCAGTGTGTTAATGAGCGTTTATTGACCACTGTTATTACTGTAGAGTGAAAGGTGTCACCTTGGCTATCTTTGGAGTTTCAATTGCTTTGGGTGTATTGCTTTAGTGAACATTACCTAAAAGAGCTCTTGAATTGGTAATGCTGCTTTAGGCTTTTACTCAAAGTGTGTCAGACCTGGAACAAATACCCAACACAGGCAAGGAGCAGTGGTATCATTGAATGATCAGCTACATTCTGGAAATTATTCACATTGTTTTATAACTCAGAGGTAAGGCTGTCACCGTCAAAGCAAACATTAAAAGCATGGCTATATTGCAGTAAATGACACACTATCATGTTATCCTGTGGGAGAGACAAATTAGCCAATATAAAACCCTTCCACTTCTACCAACTCTCTGTCTGGATCACTTAAAAACATCCTCTGTTACAGATGATTTTATTGGCAAATATTCTCTGTTTAACTGGGGGGATGGGACTGACTGGAGGAGGAGAGAGATCTCTGTTCCTAATCACTAGGAACAGCAGATCTGTCTCTCTTCCCCTGTCAGAATGGGGATCTGTCTATTTACATTGACAGATCCCCGTTCTGGCTCTCTGTGGAGCGATCGTGGGTTTCCGGCTGACATTGCAGCCGGCGGCCACGCACAGGTCGTTTTATACTCCTATATACATGTATATAGCCATGACAGGTCCTCTTCATACTTCTATTTACACGTATAGAGCCATGACAGGTCCTAAAAACTAATATTTCGCTCTGGCTAATTTGGCTACCTGCATAATGTTTACATTTATACCGACATAGTAGTAATTCTTATTTGGTGTACTGTTTAAATAAATACTCTATTCAGAGTTTTATTATAGGGTTATAAATGAACCAAATGATAATTTTTTTAACATTTTTAAATGGATTCATTATTATTATTTTTTTAGATAATATTCTTACTGCTGTAATAGTTCCTTACAATTATAGTATTAAACAGAAGCACATTTTCCCCTTCGGGCTGCAGTAGCACCTGCAGGGTGAGGAAGTTTATTTTGATCACATAAACAGAAATCATCATGGTTCACAATTGTTAATGAATGTTTAGCTGTCAGGGACAGTATGGGGATCCTGGGACTGTGGACACCAAGCAAAGAGTTTTGGTAATACATCTTACCAGATGTGGTGGCTGCATTGGTTTTCTTTTTTAGACTTGTTTTCCTTTATTTTTCACCTGGTGATCCTGCCAGTAAGTCTGTTATTTCCTTTAAAGTGGAGCTAAACCCTAAGGCCCCGTACACACGTCCGAGGAACAGGCAGGCAGGTAGGTTTCTTTTATTGCATTGCATGTCTCTTCTGCAATAAAAAAACCTGCCTGCTTGCAGTTTTTTAAAGTGGGACTTTAGTTCTGCTTTAACAGGCCAAGCTGTCCAGCAAAAGTGGCAACAAAAATATGCAAAACAAGCTCTTCTGGCAATCCCCTGAAAACGGGAGGTACCCATGCATAATGTGTTCATAAGGTAAAGCTGTGTGCGCCCATACTCTCTCCTCACAGGAGTTTCACCCTCAGTGTCTGCTGTGAAATGAGGGAGTAAGGCCTGATTCACACGTATGCATTTTGTGTCCTTTTTGCATTTTGCAGATTTGCACTACAGTCCATTTAACATGGTTTCCAATGGAACGCGTTCTGTAGTGCAAATCTGCAAAATGCAAAAAACGCTAAAAATGCATAGGTGTGAATCAAGCCTAAGGAGAGCGGGAGACTAGTGTTTAGGGACAGAGGGGGGGGGGGGGGGGGTAGGAAAGATGGGGTGTTTTTTTTTGCAAAAAATACATTAAGGTAAAGAAAATATATTTTAGACCACCACTTTAAAGATTGCTAAGCTGTAATATATTTACATTTAATTAACATTTTTGTTTTTAGATTTAATACCACTTTAAGAAGAATGTATTTTTAATGATTTCTTAGATAAACTTATAAATAATAATATTTTTAATTTGTAAGGTTTTAAAATAACGTATATATGTAAGTAGAGGCAGACATGCTTGTTACATAAGTGCTAATCAATAGTTCTCCTCTGCTGCTTTTTCTAACAATGGAAATCTGTGTCACAGTAACCTAAATATCTATGGGAAAATGTTTGTGTTAACCTTAATGTCTGCCATCATGGTAGAATCAGATAATAGGACTACAGTGAAACCAAGGCAGAAACCAATGTAAAACTTTGCAAGTAGTGATTCTGTGTGTTCCATTTACAAAAAAAAAAAATCATATGCTAAATTATTCTGTATGCATGCAATCAGGAAAATATACTGGGCAGTCAAATGTATTCCACTTCACATAATATCCTCATTATGTTGTGTAACTTTATATGTAACCATTATGTCTTTATTATCATTTCTTTTTTTGCAGTTTCCATGCACATATTGAGGAGTGTGTAAAACAAATGGGAGAAATTCTTAGTCAGGTTAAAGGAACTGGAAATGTGCCTGCCAGTAATTGCAGCAGTGTGGCCCAGGATGCTGATAATGTATTACAACCTATACTGGACCCGCTAGACAGCAAGTAAGAACATAATTCAAAATAAATATTACAGATGCTTATGAGAAAATAAAGTAAGGAGTAACAGAAAACACATGATCTTATATTGTTGTTAGATGTCAATAAATGTTAAGCTACTGTATAATATTAATAATAAATATTTGGGGGCAAATTTATACAGCAGTGAATGTGACATTCACCAACATTCACAGGTGGTAATCAAGCCATTAAAATTAAATTACACACAGAAGTAAAAGTTTGGTAAATGTTGCATTCACTGTTTTAGGGTTCATTCACACCAGATGCGGTGGCACTGCATTGGGGCAACTTTTCAAGCGCAGTCCCACTGCATGACAAGGCAAATTGCCTTGTTTGCTGTGTGCCCAGTTCACACCACTGCCTCACAACGCGTGGTGAACAGTTGAACTTTATGAAGTGTCTGTGAGATCGCTCACTAAAGTTTATTTAAAAAAACAACCGTTTAAAGAAAAAAAATGATCAGTGCCATGCACCGAGATCAGCGCAATGGAACCGCAGCCATCACGCTGGACCGCACTGCACACCAGCTGCTGCATTATAGCTTTGTAACACAGCATCCGATATGAATTTGCTTTATAAATATGCCTGAGAGGTCTATGTATATGTGTTTTTTTTATACAATAATATTACTGAGCTTTGGGTTTGCCTAACTGATCACACTCTATTCCTAACTTAATTTAGCAGTAATGCAGGAGATGTCAGCTAGAATTATAACTCCAACCAGTCAAGCTCTATCTTTTTTTACTCATTAACAATTTAATTTGTCTTTGAATCTAAGATAAAAAGAATATACAGGCAGTCCCCGGGTTACAAACAAGATAGGGTCTGTAGGTTTGTTCTTAAGTTGAATTTGTTTGTAAGTCGGAGCAGGTAGCTTCAGCCCAAAAAAAACTTTTTATGTTTTTTGGATAGCATAGGGAAAGGTTAATACCCCATGTAACGTTTGTTTTGCTGTTTGTGCCCCTGTTCAGAAGATTTCACCTCACTTTCTATCCCAATGACAATTGGATTTAGAACATTTTGTGTTGTTGTGGAAACAAGAATGGGTGGTAATCTTCAGTGGAGACACCTCATTTCCCATGATAACTCTTACAGGAGCGAATTTCCCTTCCTAGGGGTAGATTTTCTCTCACTTCCTGTTGTCTCCCTCCGTTTGAATGTAGGAGTCGTTTATAAGTCGGATGTTTGTAGCCTGGGGATTATAAACTTATGTGTAGAGAAATAATATTAAATTGTTTTATATGCTAGTACAGAATTAAATTTATATTACATAAATAACAAAAATCTATAAAATCATGAAATCTGACATGCTGGTGTTATAGAACTGCCAAGAAAAGGTTAATGCAGACCATGCATTTTCGTTTCCAATGATTTTTATAAAAAAAAATACAAATTCATGCATTTTTTTTAAATATTATTTAGTATTATTAGTAGTTTTACAGACAACCTTATTAATTATTTGTCATAACTATTATTATTAACTTATAAGCTGGAACTGTTTCCACTTACTCCACTATGCTGCAGCCTATCAAAAGCCTTAGTTGCCAGTAAATAGATTTTTTTTTTTTTTTTTTAAAGCACCAAAAGTCTATTAAGTTCAGCCAACAAGTTGAAATGGAAATCTACATAATTACCCATTCCTCTTTTCATTTTCCTCTTTTCTTCCTAGTCTTACCCTGTTTGCAAAAATTTGCGAAAAGACTGTTTTGAAACGCGTTTTGAAGGAGCTATGGAAACTAGTGATGAACACAATGGAAAAAACGATTGTACTACCACCACTAACAGACCAGACGGTGAGTGTTTAAATAAGTCAGGATGTTCCAGATTAGAAAAGTGAACATTAATAACATTTACAGTGTTCTAATATGTTTCAAATCATCAGCTTTTTTGAAATATGGTAGTCATTTTGTTCCATGAAAAGTATACTAATTGCTTTATTTTTTTTATCACACCATGGTGTGCCTATTTATTCACAAAATTGGAAGAAAGTTAAGTTAATGACTGCATCCAAATATCGATAGTCCTTTAACTGAAAGGCAGTAAAATAAAATAAAACTTAACAATACAATACTTGATCAATCTTTGACTGTACTGTATCTGATGTAGAGCTTATATTATATTGGTTGTAGTTGTACACAATAGTATTACTGGAACTGACCTTAAATCTTCTGTACTAAGCTATAAATGTTATAAATTGGTAGAGTTGGAGCATTACCCAAAAATAATCTCATTACCCAGTTCCCTAAAAAGAAGAAACTGGGAATTTTTACTGTGTTACAGCTAAGTGAGTGAAACTACCTGTAACTGTGATAATCGTTTCCTAATCCTGCCAATAGTGACCATATAGAAATGCACTCACCTCTGAAGAAGCTACCCTGCCAACCAGTCTCGGGAAAAAGATTTATCTGAAATGGATTTTAAATGGGTATTGTTTTTTCAAGATGACACTAGGGCTAGCCAGGGTGTACAAACATTTAAAGCAACAAAAATGGCAAAAATTCTGAAAGCAAGTGATAAACATTGGGATCATTGTTATCTCAATTATAATTAATATACCATAATACTATAAATATGTATCATGTACAAATTATTACATATACACCATATAAATACTTTCAAGTATACAAATGCATGACGTGAATGATGTGTGTTTGGTGCACAGTTTGTGATTGCGAAAAAAACAGCACGCATGTATAGGAAAAGATCTTTTGGCAGCAATATTTTATGATTCTTTAACCACTACAAGTCTACACCTAGCCATCCTGGGAAGATTTTCGAAATCTTGTTTAAATTTGTTTTAAGGTGATGCCTCATGCACTGTTTTTTTTTACATAAATTATACCACTTGTGACTAGATGATAGTTTTTTGGAAAACAATAGTCATAAAGGAAACCTGTACTGAGAATATATGGAGGCTGCCACTGCTAAACTCACTTTCAGAAAATTCAGCTGTCGAGCTGATTTAGTGGCTTTAGTACATTCACTGACATAGAACATCTATGCAGATAAGAAACTCTGACTCCACTTTTACTTTTCTATATGTACCGTAATATTGTTCAGGTTTTTGTCTTATAAATGTGTGAATTCAAGCAGCTTGCATATTCAAATTGAGGTCTGCAATAGCGATCTCTATATCTCCTCAGTACAGGTTTCCTTTTAAACGCTCTATTGTGATGTCCCAGAAAGACTAACCACTTTCAAAGAGAGCTGATATAGTATAGATGGGCTAACTTTTCTAATTCCCTGACTAGAGCTAGCGCCATTTAAACTATTCAGCTAATGGCCTATTTATTTGGTAATAACTATATCCTTAGTAATGATACCAAAGCTTTTGGAGTGGTCAAACAAGACTTTCTTTTTAAGGAATTATGTTTCTTATGCCGCGTACACACGATCGGTTTGTCTGATGAAACCGGTCTGATGGACCGTTTTCATCAGACTAACTGATCGTGTGTGGGCCCCATCGGTTATTTATCCATCGGTTAAAAAACTAGGAACTTGTTTTAAAATTATCTGATGGTTAACTAACCGATAGAAAAAAACGATCGTCTGTGGGCACGTCCATCCGTTAAAAATCCACGCATGCTCAGAATCAAGTCGATGCATGCTCGGAAGCATTGAACTTCATTTTTCTCAGCACGTCGTTGTGTTTTACATCACCGCGTTCTGAAACGATCGTTTTTTAACCGATGGTGTGTAGGCACGACTGATGAAAGTCAGCCTCATCGGATATCTGATGAAAAAATCCATCAGACCGTTTTCATAGGATGAATAGATCGTGTGTACAGGGCATAAGTCCTACAGTACAGGGCACAGGATCTTTAGTCATTAACCATGGGATACTGTATATGCAGGTACCCTCAGGTAACTGGACACTGGCGAAAAAGGAAAAGTGCAGGGAAATTACATATGTAATTCCTCCTACTCCCAGCAACCTTAGTTTTCTGCTAGGTAATGAACACTTTTCTACATATACTGTAGAAGCTTGCCTCTTTTATGTGGATGTTTTGTTGTTTTACCTCTATCAATATTTCTATCAAATTTTCTGGCAGCATTGTATCCGCTGCAGCCCCTTTCTGCAGCTTCTTGATCGGTTGACTACTCAGCAAGGCCTTAGAGAACCATACCCGAACTCTGCTTGTAGAGGATAAAGGATTGCTCATTTATAGTTTACTTCTCCGTCAATTAATCAGCACAGCGGTCCGAGGATGCTACCTGCTACAGCTGCTAAAAATGCCTGACGCAGAGGGCATTAACCCTTCTCAGCTCACTAAAACGGTTGGCATACCCCTTTGGGGACACTGTAGCACTGCACATGTAAGAGTTTAAGCTGAATGGTGCCAGGTCAGTGGGCCTCACCGCCTTCCACTCAGCTAATAGTTTGGGGAGGGCATGGGCAGACATTGACCTTTTCTGTTTTGCAGTGGTTTGTGAGTGAGCTATGAAGAGACTTTTGGTACACCAGCCTGTCAACTTTGTCATGCACATCTATTAACCTTCCTGCAGGGGTTTTTGCATATCTCTTGTTTGTAATGTCTCACAGTTTTTTTCTTTAGAGAGTCCCATGGTGACCTAGCCACACATGGTCACTATCCCCTAATGCTTGGTAGTGGGTCTGTGAGTAAAACTTGTTGGTAACGTATCACTGTTTGTTCTGCTCTCCAGTCGTTTGTGTTTTACTCTTATGGACAATGTCTTACTGTATACGGTTTTTGCAGTCTGTGGTGATCTTGTCATGCACAACAATTACCCCGTTGCTTTGCAGTGGTTTGTGAAGTGACCCTTGTCAATAATGTTTACAGTGTACTGTTTGCACAGTGGCCTGTGGTAACCTATTATTCCACAATGGCTCAAAAGTGATATGGTCCAGAAATATTTAGACAGAATAAAGGTGGATAAAGCACCTGTACCAGATGGCATCCACCCACAGATCCTAAAAGAATTGAGCTCTGTCATTTCAAAGCCATTGTTTCAATTTTTTAGGGACTCGTCAATGACTGGAATGGTACCACTGGATTGGCGTAGGGCCAATGTGGTGCCCATATTTAAAAAGGGATCAAAGCCTTTACCAATACTATAGACCTGTTAGTTTAACTTCTATAGTCAGAGAGATACTGGAAAGTTTATCAAAAGACCACATAGACGAGTTCTTGTTGGAAAAAAATATTTTAAGCAACAGACAGCATTGATTCATGAAAGACAGAAATTGTCAAACAAACCTGGTTTCTTTTTATGAGGAGGTAAGTAAAACCTTGGACAGAGGTGTGGCGGTGGACGTGGTATACTTGGATTTTTTAACAGTGTTTGACAAAGTTCCCCACACGGCTAATGTGTAGGTTAAAGTCTACAGACTTGAAAAGATAACTGGATAGAAAACTGGCTAAAAAAATAATTCAGAGAGTAGTGGTTAATGATTCTTACTCTGAAGGGTCTAAGGTTATCAGTGGTGTACTCCAGGGTTCAGTGTTGGGACCCTTACTTTTTAATATCTTTATAAATGATATTGGGTCTGGGATTAAAAGTACCATTTCTGTCTTTGCAGATGACAGCAAGCTATGCAGTGGATTAATGTCCTTACAGGAGGTCTCCAATTTACAAGCCGACCTCAATGCACTGTCTAATTGGGAAACTAAGTGCCAAATGAGGTTTAATGTTGATAAATGTAAAGTTATGCAGTTGGGGGCTATGAAAATTAATGCATCATATATACTAGGTGGAGTACAACTGGGGGGATCCATAGTGGAGAAGATTCTGGGGGTTTTGGTAGATCATAAGGTTAATAATAGCATGCATAGCCAAGCTGTGCTTTCCAAAGCTGGCAAAGTCCTTTCTTGTATTAAGAGAGAGAGATGGACTCCAGAGAGAGATATAATTTTGCCCCTGTACAAATCATTAGTAAGACCTCTGGAATGTGCAGTTCAGCTTTGAGCAGTTCTCAAAAAGGATATTGGGGAACTGGAGAAAGTGCAGAGAAGGCCAACCAAACTGATAAGAGACAGGAAGGTGCTCAGTTATGAGGAGAGATTAGAGGAACCAAATGTATTCTCTCTTAAGAAAATTAGATTAAGGGGAGATATGATCAACTTGTACAAATACATAAGTGGTCCATATAATGAACTTGTTGAGTTATTTACTTTAAGGTCATCACAGAGGACAAGGGGGCACTCTTTACATCTAGAGGAAAAAAGATTTCATCTCTGAATATGAAAAGGTTTCTTCACAGTAGGAGCTGTGAAAATGTGCAATAGACTCCCTGCAGAGGTGGTACTGGCAAGCTCAGTAGATTGCTTTAACCATTTAAGGACCACCTTCTGCACATATACGTCGGCAGAATGGCACGACTGGGCACAAGCACGTACCTGTACGTCCTCTTTAAGTGCCCAGCCACACCCGCGACCCGGTCCGAAGCTCCGTGACCGTGACTGCCGGACCCGTGGACCCGATCGCCGCCGGAGTCCCGCGATCGGTCACAGGAGCTGAAGAACGGGGAGAGGTGTGTGTAAACACACCTTCCCCCGTTCTTCACAGTGGCGCTGTCATTGATCGTCTGTTCCCTGATATAGGGAAAGGCGATCTATGGCATCACACATCCAGCCCTGCCCCCTACAGTTAAAAACACATATGAGATCACACTTAACCCCTTCAGTGCCCCCTGGTGGTTAACTCCCAAACTGCAATTGTCATTTTCACAGTAAACAATGCATTTGTATAGCATTTTTTCTTGATTCTCCTCTATTCATGGTCATCATGCCATGTGTGTCAATTCCACTTGTATAAATGGTGATCAGTCTACCTCTTCATTCTTCCAGAATCTATATCTAGAGATATAACCTATTCATTTGGATGTGTTGGTATGTAGGAAGGTTCAATCTTTGGCCATATCTCCTAGCCCGAGTAATTAGCATTGGCTATTCTTGGCTACTCTGATTCTCTAGTAGGTCTCTTCCTAATAATTATCCCAGGGCTTTCAGACATCAGTCTACGACAATGCTCAGACACAGCTTCTCTCTCCTAGGATCATGGCAGAAGGGGCATCCACCCATACTTCTTCTATTGGATATAAAGTCCAATATTGTACTGGCAGGCTCGCTCCATATGGGACATCTTCTGACCTCTGTGGAGCTTGTGGAATTTTTCCAGCTTGTCCCCTTTTTTCTGGTGTTCTCTTACTTCCTGCGTTTTTTTGCTGGAAATTTCCTTCCTTTTTTTTAAGTGAGGTCCTTGCTTAGGCATGTCCACTGCATCTTGGGTCTTCTCAGAACCCCTGTTCTTGTTCTGTTTCAACAGTGAGCTATTGGACAACCTTCTCACCGAAAATCCATCAGACTGTGCGGACACTACTGAGATCCCTAATATTCAGAACTTAGCTCTGGAACCATCTTTTCGTTTCATGCATCCGAGCCTAATTCTAGTCTTGATCCTGCTTATGTTTATTTCCTTCTTTCTGATAAGTTATTGAACAATTATGTCATGAATCTGCAGTAATGTTTCATGCCCTGTCTGTCTGCTTACCTCTGGTCTGTGTATCAGACACCTGCATGTTTAAGTAATCTTATCTCAGCATGGCTCCACCTAAGCCTCTAAAAGGAAACACTATTTAAAACCGTGCACTGCAAGCCAACCTTGTCCGACCAATAGTGTGTTTAGGCTCCCTAGTGTGTTTCTTGCTGTGTGCTCTACGTTTGATTTGGTGTACCGACTTTGGCTTGTTCTCCTGACTATCCCTGCCTGCTTGTAGCCCCGACCTTTGGTGTGTTCTCCTGACCATCCCTATCTGCTTGTTACCCCGACCTTTGGCCTGTCCTTCTGACTATTCCTTGTTACCCTGCACTGCTGCTTCCTCTTCATCCACCAGAGCCTGCCGTGAGTGTGAGCTGGGAGACCCTGGGGGCTGCGACCTGGAGTCAGCTGCAGTAAATTTCATCCTTACCATCAGAGGCTCTACTGAAAACCTGCTGGCTCTTAGACTCTGCGCCCTGGGGAATCTTATGCTCTAGCTCCCTGTTCGATCTGTGTCGGTGCTCAGGTGGAGCTGCTTTCCTGAACCACCCAGAGCTCCATCCACAGCACTCAGCCAAAGGGTCTACAAGCTTAACGGTGCGCTCATGACCCCATCGGTGTGCATCTGTCACCTGTCATCAGGTGACCTGACAAAATATAAATATTAACAAATATAATCTTGTGCCATTAAATGACATTGTAAATGATAAATTATGTCATATCATATTCCAGATGTCACGCAAATACAGATACCAGCACAACATTACTACTACAAGGAAGGTAGTGATACCCCAAACATCTCAATTGAACAGACCAGGTTCCCAGGCCAATGCCAAGTACTTTATTCCCTGACAGAAAAAGAACCCATTGGTGAAACATTAGTGGATTCTGAAGAAGATAGCGATGGATCTCGAAATTTTCTAGGACAACCTCTATGCTTATATGTCAATTCCTCCCTGTTTAAGAGAAGGTTAACAGCAGTCCTCCATTGTTGCAACATAGGAGGGAAGGATGAAAGCCACTTTTGTAATACTAATTTGGGAGCTAAGTATAAAGCACTGGTCTACAGCAGGCTGAAATCATCCTTTGGTTAAGGAGGGACTTGAGTCGAGCAAATTCTATTAAGTATACCTGGAAAATAATGGACCAGTATCTGTGAAGCTTGGGCCAATGCCATAACCTATGGATAAGGGTGCTTGTATTTGTAGAACAGCTTGGGCAATTAGATGTATCTAGTCTTCCCCAGAAGTATAAATACTGAAGTGTATAGTGTACCCTCTGTAAAATAAACAGCTTAGTCAACCACTGGGATGAGGAAAGAATGACTAACTGTACTGTAGCTAAGGCCTGTTGCCACTGCTCTTCCTCCAAGGGACCGACATCCTCCCTCCGTTGGCCGCCACATGACAGGTGAACTTGAGTAGTTTGAAATGTTGAATACACATTACCTATCAAACCCTTTTTAGAACAGGAAGTGGATACAGCCATTGTAAGAAGAGAAGATGGGTTATATTTCAATGAATAAGAAGTCGCTTGGCACTGTAATGCATGGCAGAGTTGAAGGTATTAAAAAAACATTTGGTAAAACCTATCCACCAATGTTGGGAAGGGAAGGAAGTAATACATCCTTGTCATATAGTTGGTGTAAATACAATATCCCTGCTTTCTTCCAGTTTTCAAAGCCCTGAAGCTTCTTGTAAATTTGAGTTCCCAGACAGATTCCCACAAACGATGAAACAGAATTTTATGAGGAAAACTAAGTTTAATGTGGAAATTGTCCGCTACCAACAGTTCCATTGGGGAAACCTCGGAGAATTGCGAAATAACTATTCATTCGATGGGGTCCCAGAGATCATTGGCGTTCCATCCATAAAAATGTTGTTGTGATGCAAAGTAATACAACTTGGGGTTAGGGACTACCAAATTGCCCCCATCTTTGGGTAGTTGGAGCTTAGGATGTTTAATTTTGGAATGGCCATGCTTCCATATAAGTTCCCTAAAAAAAGGAGTCAATGGTATGAAATATACACTGTAGCATACAAATGGGACCATTATGTAAAAAATAAAGTAGTTGTGTCATCCAGACCATCTTGATCAAGTTTGCACCAGGTTTTTCCAGTCTGACATAGGCAGTATGGGCCAGATCCACAAAAACCTGGCGCAACTTAAAAAATCCCTTAAAATTTCTACCTAAGTGCCCGATCCACAAAGCACTTACCTAGAAATTTCAGGCTGTGTAACTTAAATCCGACCGGCGCAAGGCGTTCCTATTCAAATGGGGCGAGTCCCATTTAAATGAGGCGCGCTCCCGCGCCGGCCGTACTGCGCATGCGCGAAGTTACGTTACACCGAGTTTTGTGGATCGCGCCGGGTAAAAAAAGTTGCGTCGGGAAAAAAAAAATGTAAAAAAATTTGACAGCGTCGCTCGGCATGCATTCCTGAGAGGGAGAACTCCATGTCAATTTTCAAAGAAAAAACCGGCATGGGTTCCCCCCCCAGGAGCATACCAGGCCCTTAGGTCTGGTATGGGTTGTAAGGAGACCCCCCCTACGCTGAAAAATCGACGTAGGGGGTCCCCCTACAATCCATACCAGACCCGTATCCAAAGCACGCTACCCGGCCGGCCAGGAATGGGAGTGGGGACGGCGTATCCCTTTTGAGGATCTGGCCCTATATTCTGGGCCAAATTCCCAGATACCCAGGAAGTAACTATGACTCCTAATTTTTTTAATGAGGAAACTGCAGATATTAATGCTGCCATAGGGGATAGGTCTCACGTTAATGGATCAAGTGGTAAGAGGACTGATTTATCCCAATTTATAGTGAAACTGGAAAAAAGATCTGTGTATAGAGATAAGGGACTTGGCAACAACCAAAAAAGAGGAGGTGTCCCCCAAAAATAATAAAGCATCATCTGCATATAATGCAACTTTCTCTTGGAGAGTTTTAAACTTGATGAACCAGGATTGATTCCCAGGCTTTACTCCATGCGATGAACCTGGCTTCCCTAGGCTGGTCTGGATCAGAATGGGGCTTTGTGGACCATCAATAACCTAGTTTTGACCTTATAAGTTCCTTGCAAAGGCTACTTACCCCTCATCAGTGGGTACGTTGTTGATTGCATCTGTTCTTCCTCTAATTTTACCAGTGATTTTGTCGGGTCTCAATCAGGTTTTTATCGATTCCTTTGGACCACACTTGTCTAGCCTTAATCATGTTGCTATCACTTCTGCACAAGTTCTGTTACTCCCTTGTTACATGAGCCTGTTAGCATTTGTTTGGTGTGTTACTTATCCCTCAGTTGGACTTCTTTTAGACTACCCATAGCCGAAGACTAAAGATCCTGTGTCCTGTACTGTACAACTAAGAACACTTTTTGACTTACCAGTAAAATTTATTTTTTGGTGTATAGAACACCGGTCCCTCCCTTGGTTCTTTATGATCTCATTACTGCTTACTACATAACTAAGGCTTGCTTGGAGTAGGAGGGATTATATAGGGAATGTCCCTGCAGCTTTCGTTTTTGCCAAAGAAACCTGAGATGAAAAAGTCTATTTCTGTTGATCAGTGTCAACAATTTAATCCAGCGCTATTCAATCTTCTATGCCAATAAAACATGAAAACCAAGGACTCAAAGGATAAATATTTTTATTTTTTTTGTAGAAACTGTATTTATTTCACAGAATAATGTATTATAAAGGATACATTTTCTGCTAGTGTGAAAGAAATGAGGCCATGAATCTCAGCTAAAGACAGAACCGATTTCTTTAATAAAGAATAACATTTGCAGTTATATGCTATAACGTTTGTATAACTTAAAAAGAATACCAAATTATTTCTAGTAGCAAGGTCTCTTATACGCGTAATGTAAAGTGACATGTGTTAAAGTGGTTTTAAAGATTCTTTTCTTGTTTGTTTTTTAATAAGGAATATATTATACTTGCCTGCTCTGTGCAATGGTAATGCACAGAGTGGCCCCAAACTACCTAATCTGGGGTCCTCCACCAGTGATGTCTCGCTCTTATTCTTCTCAGTCTGCCCCCATGGCAAGCCACTTGCTTATGAGGGCAGACAGTGTTAGATTTTAAATGTATTGATATTATGTTCTAAAGGTCTCTGAATCATTTTGGTTTAGACATGGTAGCTTTGAGGGCAAACAAGGTCAGTTACATCTGTTGTAGGCCATATCTATTCTTAAAGTCCTATGTCAAGGATAGGGGAGGAGATGATACTTAAATATACATGAGTGGGCGTTAAAGCTCATCGCAACCTTCTTTGGAAACGAGCCAATTGTGCTTAGTTAGCTGTAAAACTTGTATAAGTATACAGGTTTGAGCATAGTAAGTTAGGATCTCCAGGGTCACCCCTGGACGGAAGGGACCTCAGGGTCACCCCCGACCCGACGGGGGAAGGGACTCTGCTGATGAGATGGAAGTTGGAACCAACCTGCTAGGAGGGACTCTAGCCAGCAGAATAGATGTAACATCTAATTCCTGTTTCTGAGATGCCTACCTGCCATGATGTTTGACTAAGCTGTAACAACGTAAGCATTAATCTGTTTGCTGTCATATCGTTGGAAGAATAAAACATCGTATAATGAAGGAATTTATGTCTGAATATTTTGGAAGCAACGCCTGGAGAGGAAGAGGATTTTGACACTTCGCATGACACATGTTAGAGGCATATGTCCACTATGTCCTATGTCCTCTCTGTTCTATCTATCTCTGTCACTCCTCTTCCCCCTGCCCTCTTACGAGCATCTAACAATGGCGATCGCCAGCCAGACTGGTCATTTTTTTTCCTAAAGCCTTGACAAGGGGGAAATGAAGAAATGAAGTCAAAGATGTTGTTCTTTCAAGTCTTGAAGAAAAATACGACCAAAGAACCTAGAAACGAAAAGGCGTTTGTGTTCCATCAGACGAGAGAAGGCTCAAAAACACAGGGTGAGTTTTTACGCTGTCTTGTTTTCTCACCTGTCAGAATGCTTGTAGCTTACGAGCAGAAGAAAAAAAAAAAACGTACAAGGCTTACACAGGGCTACTGAGCCACAGCTATTTTGGACAGAAGGTTTCAAGATATCATGCAAAATCCATCGAGGACTTTCAGGTTATGGAGAAAAATCGTAGACGTTTACGTACGTGAAGAAAGCTGCCAAATAGAAGCTTCACGTGATTTTTTAAGGTCACCATTGTAGTCACACAGGCAGATGTACACTTTGAGTGAGCTATTATGGATTTTGATGTTTGAACTGTCCAAGAATACACTATACATTATACATTCCTTTCGCATACACAAAAAGGAGAAAGACATTATTTTTACGCACGCATCTTTACATTTGTTTACTTGAGGCTACTTTATAGCTTAAATAAACAGTTACACTAACACGTGAGCCAAAGATAAAAGAAACCAGGCGAGCCAGAGATGAACAAGAACTGTTAGAAAATTAATTCTTCAAAGAAAATAAGGACATTATTCTTCCAAAAATAAAGCAACGGACGAAGATACAGCAACATGAAAATGCAACAAGAAAAATCACCAAAGACAGTCAATGTAACAAACGAAAGAAACTAAAGAAGACAAAGTTAAAGGACATTGTTTATTGCTTGTTTTTTTAAGTGCACAGGAAAATCATTCTAAACAAGGGGTAAATATGTTTTTTATATAAGTGGGTTAACATGGGATGGTTAAAAATCTCAAGGTTCAGAAGTATATCTCAGTAATATTCGGGAATTGATATATATATATATATATATATATATATATATATATATATATATATATATATATATATATATATGCAATGCAGGCATGTAAACAGTAGTGGGGTAATTAATTAATTAATACCAGAGTGTAAGAAGTTCTTTAATAAGGAAATTAAGTTTAATGCTGCATATATATGTTCGGGAATATTTTAGCCTAAAACAACAGAAATGTGTTATTGCATGTCATTCAAAGCACATACAGGGGCAGAAGTTTAAAGGAAAAACTATTGATTAAGATTATGTAAGAACTGTATAAAATTCAGTTAATGGTAAACAACAAGGTATTTAGTGTTTAACAAAAATCCTACAGATTTGGTTGCAGAAAATAATAAGTTAAGGATTGAGTAATTTTTCCAAACGTGGGTTTGGTTATTTAATTAAAAGTAGTAAATTGTTCTAAAATACTAAAGTTTACCCAGGAAAAATATTAAAATATGAAAGTTTTGTTCAATCTAAAAATAGCAAAAATTGAAGAGAAAACTATTGTTAAAAGTTTTTGAGAAATTGAGTATTTCTGATAAAGAGTTGGTTGGAGTAATTTTCTCGGGGACACAGGTCGGTTCATGCACAGGGGCCAATCTGGGTTTCATGAGATTGTTCCACTAATTTTTTGTCATTAATATAATCAAAAGTCATATTATAACATTATGTACATGATTTTTAGCAGATGTACAAACCAAATATGCTTTAAAATTTTGAAAAAAGGTTAAAAATTGTAAAAACGATAAAATGAGATTGGTTGAAAATTGTATAGTGAATGGTAGCCAAGACTGACAGTGATAGATCTTTCTCTGAGAGTGTGTCATTAACAGAGAAATGGAGGTTGATTTACAAAGCAGATGGTCAGTCATGACAAGAGTTTTTCAACTCTATGGATATGAACACGTTAGTGTTTAAACTTTTTTCAGAAATCTGAAATAAAGGTGCATGGTTGGAAAAAATATTTAATAAGGTATTACTAAGTACTAACTAAAGAAATTGTTTTAAAAAAAACACATGGATTTTACACCATTTGTTAAAGGTGTTATTTTTAAACATGAGGTGTCAACACAAGACTTTGATTAAGCTTTTGTCTAAATGACAACTGGATGTTAAAAAGTAAGGTCAGTTGAAGCTAAAATTATGCAGTGTAATAAGCCACAATTATGCAAGTAAATCATGCAAAAGTTACTTTATCAATTTTTCAGTGGATATTTATTGAGAGGATTTTTTTTTGTGCTTTTATTAAATGGATCCAGAAGGCACAGATGAAACTTTCTGAATGTCTGTCTGTCTACACTGAAAAAGTGATCTTAAGACTTGTTTGTTTAGCAGTCAGAGTGACAGGGCATGTGGTTAAATAAACCATACTGTATAAGTTGGTTAAAAAAAGAAAAATACTTAAACATGATTTAAGTTTCTTTCTGAAATAAAGTATTTAGGAAAGCCAAACTTAAATGTTCTTTTGCAAAATTAAAGCTATTATAAGTAAAGTATAGTAAAGAAAAATACAATAATCTGATAAAAATATTACTTTTACAAAATATAATTAGTCTCAGAATAAAAAGGGGGACGATGAAAATTTTGTCTCAGTACAGACTGATAATGAAGATAAAATTTATTGTAAAAATAATTGATTCCAACAATAATGGATAGAGTTATTTTTTAAATGAAAATATTTATTTTTGCATATCCAGGTACCTGACAGATTGACTGACAGATTGATTAATTGATTTCTTGTTTAAGCTAATGAAAGAAATTTTGAACTACTCATTATTAGAGCATTTTTGTCATCAAACTTCTTGAATATTGTTTTATTATGTTTATAGAGCAATTCAAAAGGCAAAGAGTGATCTGATACTATAAAGTATTGAGAGATTTGCAATCTATGTAGATTGAGTATATTAGATTTTTTCACCTGCTGAAGGAGTATACAAGTATGTTTTTTCCTTTTTAGTTAATCTTTTGATAAAATTAATTGAGGTAATTCTAGGAAAAATTAATATATTGTTAATGAAAGCTAAGTTATGAACTTTGTCACATTCCATTGGGGTTGTTTTCAAACCATGGAATCAGATAATGATTTATTTTTTATTTTTATAGGACAGGTGATGAAGGACATATATGCAATTTTAGTATTTGATAAAGTTATTGTTTCTTATCATCTTTAGTACCCAGATATTATAGAACGCTACAATTGTATTTTAAAGTCTAAATAGGGTAAGATGATTCAAGAAAAGGTAAATACTAAGTGACTTATTTACCTGTTGTATTTTTGGTTTAAAACCTTTTCTAAAGTAAGGGTTGGTTACATTTTTTTGAGTTAATGACTGGAGGAAGAATGTCTGTTCTTCTATGTTTTTTTAAAATTAGTATATGTAGTTATTTGCAATCTTGCATAGGACAAAGTATAAGTATAGGAATTTCAGAAGTTTGTTCACAAAATATGGCTAGGCCTTTGCTAAATTTGAACAGAAATTATGTTTTGAATAAGATTTCTACTTTTTATGAGTATGTTTCATAATTTATTTCAGTAGCAAAAGTTATGGTTAGGAATTATAGATTTAAAGGTACCACGGATTCCAATAGGAATGCCAACTGAAATATCAGATTTCAATTGGGAAGGTTATTTTATTTTTTGGATGCTTCCATGACCATGAAGCAAGCACAACTAAAATTCTATTTTGGTTATTACTTCTAGTTTTTTCAAAATTATTTTTTGATTATGTTATCAAGGATCATCATTTTTGGATGAACTTCAATGATTTATTCTTATGGACTTACATCAAAAGTGACATATTGATCGATTGATCATTATGTAAGGGGGAGTTGGAATGTAATAATTCTAATATAGGAATTTTTTGAAATATGGAAAAAATAGTTGTTATATTTTGGTTTCTACATTTTTTATAAGAATACATATTGATACACATAGAATTATTATTTCATATAGAATAATTAATTTTGTATTCATTTTTATAGAACACATAACTTGGGAAAGTTGGATGGATAGTTTGTTATTACAAGTATGTATAACAAAGTATACATTTGAAGTATTAATATAGTTAAACAGCATACAGGTTTGTGTGGAAGAAAAGGATTTTTTAAGTGTCTAAACAGAATTATTGTTGAATTAAATAATATGGAACATTGAAAAATAAATAAAAGAAGGAGTTGCTTGCTGGTCATGGATAGATAAATAAATTATATGGATAAATAAATTATATGGATAGATAAAAAAAATGAATAGATTAAAAAGATAGAAAAATAAATAGAAAAAAGATAGAATATATAAAAATACGACAATCAAATAATGGGAAAGTTATGTTTTTATATATCCACAAACAAATAGATTACGTATTATGTTTATAATTGTTCAGTGTCTAGGATTAAAATTTCTAGAGTAATCTAGAAATCTAGAGTAATAAAATTTGATACATCAACAATATATTTATTTCTTCTTTATGATAAAATATAAGATAATTATATGATATGGTTGAAGTTATAAGAAGTAATATTTATGAAGGTAAAGGAAGAAATTTTAATATTACATCATTTAGATGGAGAATAAATTAAAAATTAATTAATAATATAATCATTTATAATTTCTTAAAGGAATGAAATGGTTAAATATTTCACAGGAATATCTCCGAATTTTGGAAAAAGTTTATGTACAATATCTGAAATGTTAAATTGTATTGTTTGTATTGGAAAAAAGTGAATCAGAAACCTTTATTATTTAAGATGAATGCACTTATTTTATTTGTTAATTACAGTGCAATAAGGGGGAATTGTTAGATTTTAAATGTATTGATATTATGTTCTAAAGGTCTCTGAATCATTTTGGTTTAGACATGGTAGCTTTGAGGGCAAACAAGGTCAGTTACATCTGTTGTAGGCCATATCTATTCTTAAAGTCCTATGTCAAGGATAGGGGAGGAGATGATACTTAAATATACATGAGTGGGCGTTAAAGCTCATCGCAACCTTCTTTGGAAACGAGCCAATTGTGCTTAGTTAGCTGTAAAACTTGTATAAGTATACAGGTTTGAGCATAGTAAGTTAGGATCTCCAGGGTCACCCCTGGACGGAAGGGACCTCAGGGTCACCCCCGACCCGACGGGGGAAGGGACTCTGCTGATGAGATGGAAGTTGGAACCAACCTGCTAGGAGGGACTCTAGCCAGCAGAATAGATGTAACATCTAATTCCTGTTTCTGAGATGCCTACCTGCCATGATGTTTGACTAAGCTGTAACAACGTAAGCATTAATCTGTTTGCTGTCATATCGTTTGAAGAATAAAACATCGTATAATGAAGGAATTTATGTCTGAATATTTTGGAAGCAACGCCTGGAGAGGAAGAGGATTTTGACACTTCGCATGACACATGTTAGAGGCATATGTCCACTATGTCCTATGTCCTCTCTGTTCTATCTATCTCTGTCACTCCTCTTCCCCCTGCCCTCTTACGAGCATCTAACAGACAGCAGGCTCGATCCTGAGTCGTGTTGTGTGCATCTATAGACATACATAGTATGCTTCGTTCTGCCCCCCCCCCCCCTCACATGATTTGACTGACAGCAGCAGAAGACAACAGCTCCTGTTGCTCTCAACCAAACCCATGAGATCAGGGAAAGAGGAGAGAAAAACAGAAGTCAGGTACAGCGCTGTATTGATACAGGACACAGGTAAGTGTTAGGGAGAGAGGCTGCTGGGCATTGTTGTTGAAAGTTTTTTTTACCTTAATGCAGAGAATGAATTAACATATAAAAAAACTATTGCTTACTGCATTGCTATTATGTTTTTTAGTCCTGGAATTTAATTAGTGCAATTGTATTTAAATGAACTTGTTTAATAATGTTATATATATTTTACGACTTAACTCCTCAGTTTAACCCTCCTCTTATGTTAGCTTTCTGTTACTATCCATGATGATAACGGGTCGGTTTTGACCCGCGTCTTAAATCAGCCATAAAATACCCTCTGAACAATTATTTATCATCCAATTTGTTTCTTACCTCTTGGTTACCTTGTTAGGCTTCTTTATCCTTGAAAATATTGGTTTTAATATTTTTGGTGTGACCCCTTAGACCTTTCTTTTGATAGCATACCTCTCATTTTTAAATAAAAAAAAATGGTAAAATGAACCTCAATAGAATATTATAAATTGGTCCTATGTTTCTTTACTTTATTTAGAGAAGCAGACAAGCAGGCAAAGAGATAGACCCCTCCCTAACTACAGCTCACAGGGTTGAGAGATGATTGGCTGTCAGTGTTACTAAGCAGAGAGAGTGTTTATGATTTCAGTTTTGGCACTTATTAGTGTCCTATAATATAACTGGGTCAGAATTGACCCTAACACCACGTCTTAATTTTCACCACAGTATTTTATAATTTAGTGAAAAGGATTCTTTTTCTATTACATTGTTTAAATAGAGGTTCCTGACAAAGTAAAAAAATCTTGATGCAATAAAATAATTTATGTGATACTTATAGACATTCAAAACCTGAAAACGGGTCGGTTCTGACCCTAACACAATAGGAGGGTTAAGTGAATATTGGAAACATAGGGCCAGATTCACAGCCAGCCAACGGGCTTAACTTAAATCTTCCTATTTAAGTTACACCACCGCAAAATTTCTACCTAAGTGCCCGATCCACAAAGCACTTACCTAGAAATTTTCGGCTGTGTAACTTAAATCTGTCCGGCGCAAGGCGTGCCCAATCTAATGGGGCGAGTCCCATTTAAATTAGGCGCGCTCCCGCGCCGGACGTACTGCGCATTCTCCCGATGCGATTTTCCCGACGTGCTTTGCGCGAAGCTACGTTACGCCGAGTTTTGTGAATCGCGCCGGGTAAAAAAAGTTGCGTCGGGAAAAAAAAGAGATGCGGCGGGAAAAAAAAAATTTGACAGCAACTTTTACATGGTGTACTAACTTTACACTTTGTAAAAGTAGCCCTAATTTTGCGTTTGCAAACTAACAACTTACGGAGACTTCACGAAGGGAAACCGGTTTGTGGATCTCCGTAAGTGCTAATTTGCATACCCGACGCTGAATTTCGACGAGAAATGCCCCCAGCGGCGGCCGAGGTACTGCATCCTAAGATCCGACAGTGTAAAACTATTACACCTGCCAGATCTTAGGAATATCTATGCGTAACTGATTCTGTGAATCAGTCGCATAGATAGAAACAGGGATACGACGGCGTATCAGTAGATACGCCGGCGTATCCCTTTTGTGGATCTGGCCCATAATGCATCTCATTACCTATATACCTATATTATGTTTATATTTATACCTATATTAAAACATGTATGTTCAAGATGTGCATCATCAATATCTATCTTTGTAGTTAAGCTGTACATAGAGGAGGTGTGTAGGAGAGCATTAAACACAAAGGGAGTAAATATACATTGGTTCAGCTATGTGGACAAATTGCAGTATTTTTAAAGAAAGTACAAGTGTTCAGTGAACACATACAGGTGAAACTCGAAAAATTTGAATATTGTCCAAAAGTTCATTTATTTCGCTAATGCAACTTAAAAGGTGAAAGTAATATATGAGATAGATAAATATTAAAACGATGAATAACCCTCATTTTCCTCTTTGACATATGTATTTATTTATTAAATTATAAATTATCTTTCATTAATGCCCATAACGCTCATTTAAACAAATGATCTTTTAATGATAGTAATCACTCGTGAGAACACACGTCTCCCCGCATGTGCCATTTACCAATGGCACATATCCCAATATAAAACGAGGAAGACGTGATTTCACCCCCTTTTTTAGGCTTATTTGGCCATATTAAAATGCAGTTTAGATTTCCCACATTATTCCTCTTGTAAACCCATTAAACATCCCGGCTGATGTCCATCTCTATGTCCGGATCTATTAGCACCAATCAAAATCCGGTGGGCGGTAAGGACACAACCAATAGCCGCTGGATGCTGTGGTATAAAGAGATAATGAAGGCGTCACATAGCCACGCCCTCAGTCGAAGTCGGAAGTGACGAAACGCGTAAGGGCGTGGCTACAGTCAGACGCTACACGGAAGTCGAAAGTGCGTTCCACCGCGCTCCACCTTTTGCCCACCACAGCGGGAGAACGAGACCAGCTGATCTGCAGTACTCGCGCAGCCCCTGGGGACAGGAGTATATCGGTGAAACCATTTCATTATATGCATACCTTTTTCACAATATTGTACGGGCATTAACTAAAGGGTTTTTTCTATTCTTAGCAGGGGACAATGCTTAGTCACATTACACTATGATCCCTGTGTTTTTTTGCCTTCTATGTACCCCCGCCTGAGTTGGTTTAACCCGTACAGTACCTGGATGTATTGATGGTTTGTAAGCAAATCACACATAGATTTGCAGTGGTAAGCCTATTTCTTCCTTTTTGGGCGACTTATCCACATTTAGGTGCATTCACAAATTAATTTTTGTTTGGTATTAGGTGCTTATATACCATTGATCGATCACCTCCCTCACCATCACTTATTCAGGATATCCATCTGAACAGAGTATATCTGTTTATAGCGCTGTTTTATCACTTTGAACAACAGTTCACTTTTATTTGATAACTTTTTAGTATAATATATGAGATAGACTCATTACTTGCAAAGCAAGATAATTCAAGCCGTGATTTGTCATAATTGTGATGATTATGGCTTACAGCTCATAAAACCCCCAAATCCACAATCTCCGAAAATTTGAATATTACATGCAATCAATAAAACAAGGATTGTACATAGAACAATATCGGACCTCTGAAAAGTATAAGCATGCATATGTACTCAGTACTTGGTCTGGGCCCCTTTTGCAGCAATTACTGCCTCAATGCGGCGTGGCATGGAAGCTATCTGCCTGTGGCACTACTGAGGTGTTATGGAAGACCAGGATGCTTCAATAGCGGCCTTTAGCTCTTCTGCATTGAACCAGGTTTTGGTGCTTTTGGCAATGTGGGCAGGTGCCAAGTCCTGCTGGAAAACAAAGTCAGCATCCCCATAGAGCTCATCTGTGGAAGGAAGCATGAAGTGCTCCAAAATCTCCTGGTAGACGGCTGCTTTGACCCTGGACTTAATGAAGCACAGTGGACCAACACCAGCGGGTGACATAGCTCCCCAAATCAACATAGACTGTGGAAACTTCACACTGGACTTCCAGTATCCTGCAGTGTGTGCCTCTCCATTCTTCCTCCATACTCTGGGTCTCATCAGAAAAGAGGACTTTGGACCACTGAGCAACAGACCAGATCTGTTTTTCTTTAGCCCATGTAAGATGCTTCTGATGTTGTTTGTTGTTCAGGAGTGGGGTGACAAGAGGAATACAACATTTGAAGCCCATGTCCAGGATCCGTCTGTGTGTGGTGGCTCTTGATGCACTGACTCCAGCCTCAGTCCACTCCTTGTGAAAGTCCCCAACACTTTTGAATGGCCTTTTCCTGACAATCCTCTCCAGGCTGCAGTCATCCCTGCTGCTTTTGCACCTTTTTATTCCACACTTTTCCCTTCCACATAACTTTCTATTAATGTGCTTTGATACAGCCCTTTGGGAACATCCAACTTATTTTGCAGTTAATAGGAACAGCACATTTAAATGAAAAGATAAGTAAGAAAAAAACAATTACCCTTTTTTTGGTATGTGTGTAATGTGTTGAGGAAAGGGGGGCTTTTACAAGAAGCTACCCAGTTTGGGTGTTTATTAAAATATACTAACTAAAAAAATCAAACAAAACTCAAAAAGAGGGGAAGAGTACACAAAATGATATATATTATGTGGCTGAAGCGTCTGAAAAAATCAAAAGGATTTTTATCAAACATTGCAAACAAGCCCAGACTGTCAGTTAAATATCCAATAAACTCAACACCTATACATAAGCTAAGTTACCTGGTATGTGCACTCCAGTGTTGTGAAGATCATGTTAACCTGTACACTGGGAAGCCAAACAATAATTTAGAAAATAAATGGCCCAACAAGGGAAGGCAAGCTATGCAGGTCAGGACTCATTAGTCATCTTACATCTTAAAGAGAATGGACTTTTTTCCAAGGGCAGTGAGATGCATGTTTTGGACAAAGGGGACAATTGGTTTCAAAAGAAACCATCCATATTAGTCTGAAAGACATCCCTAAATAGATGCCTTTATCACAACCTGTCATACATATACTGTATAATGCAATTTTAACATCTTTACCTTAACTAAAAAAAAACTCTCCCAGGACCTCACGCCATAACTCTCAACTCCCTGATTTCGATGGACTGTTCTTCATCCGCAAGTCCCTCTGTCCCTGTTTCCTCCTGATTTTTCCCTAATTTTGGTCTGATCTATACAGTTGTATATAAAATGTACTATTTTTCTATCAAAAGGTGTTTTCCAGTGTTAAACCTTACATCCAATTTCTAAACTGCTGCATCTGTAAATTCCAAAAGCCAATATAAAGGAGTAGTAGTGGTGGTAGAAAAGCACTTGTGGGTTTAACCAAACATTTTTTGGTGTAATTCTCCTTTGAGGGGAGGGGGGGGTTCTATCCCTGTATACTTTTTCTAATAGGTGTCCCTCATTCCCATTTCAGAAAGTTGGGAGGTATGCCTCATGGTACCATTATGATTGGAGTATGTTATTTAGAACAGGTGTCATGCTTCCAGTCATGTCTTGGGCAATTAACCTCTGTCTTAAAAGATTTAATGACATCACTGTTTGGATTAAGACGATTTATGAGTTACCCATGTGGTTGTAAATGCTGTGGTATGATTTCAAAAGTCATTTGAATTAAAGAAGCCAGTAAAATGAGTGTTGAAATGTCTTTAACATTACAAAAAAAAAAAGTAAGGACTAACTACTAGTAGCTGGTCCAGCAAATAATAAGTTATATCTTAAAATGTTATTAAACCCAAAAATGTAATATATTGCAGCTTAACAATCATTAGATGTGGTTGTTGCATTCGTTTTTTTAGGCTTTTTTTCCCCTCTGTTTTCACCTGATGATCTGAACAGTAGCACACTTCCTATATTAGAGTACCCCCACTCTGGATGGATTAGCGCAGGGGGTATCTTTGAACAGTAGCATTGTCAGTCTTGGGGACGGTAGTGTTAGAAGTACTAGCAGATTTAGATACACTAACAAATTGAAGCCAAACTCCAGCTAACACTTTCTAAGCAGTTACAGCAACCAGTTGTTTTTTTTTTTGACAAACATGGTTTGTATCATTCCTGTAACTGCAAAACATATGCAAGAGAGCTTGTTCTGACTGGATCACCAGGTGAAAATAGAAGAAAAAAGCCTAAGAAAGAAAAAAACGTCTAATGCCACGTACACACGATCATTTATCAGCATGAAAAAAAAAACTTTGTTTTTCAGCATGTCTAAAAAACAAAGTTTTCCCAACTTCATCATAAAAACGAGGTTGCCTACACACCATCGTTTTAAAAAAATTATCTAGCAAAGCGCGGTGACGTACAACACGTACGACGGCACTTTAAAGGGGAAGTTCCATTCGCCTTTGGGCTGCTTTAGCTGATTCCTTGTTAGTAAAAGACGATTCCCGCTTTTTTGTCTGTTACAGCGTGATGAATGTGCTTACTCCATTATGAACGGTAGTTTTACCAGAACGAGCGCTCCCATCTCATAACTTGCTTCTGAGCATGCGCAGGTTTTTTTCGTTGTTTTAGCCCACACACGATCATTTTTTACAACCCGAAAAACGACATTGTTTAAAACGACGTTAAAAAATGCAGCATGTTCGAATATTTTTTTTGTCATTTTTCAGAACCTGAAAAATGATGTGAAGCCCACACTTGATCATTTTAAATCACGTTTTTGAAAAACTACGTTTTTTTCATGCTGAAAAATGATCGTGTGTACGCGGCATTGGAAATGGCAAGCTGCTTTTAAAGCCTAACTTGTACAATACAGGGAAAAGGAATTGATTCTTAGGTCATGATTTATATGCTGCTACCTATAAGTGATTTGACACTGGCAAAAGCTTTGCTGGGAACCACCTAACCCCCCCCCCCCCCCCAATGTATCTATATAAGCCTGTCCACTCCGTGCGGCTCCACAAGTGCTTTTCTACCACCAGTCGTTTGCTTTTTTGCCGTGCGTCTTTATGTGATGTACCTCTTCCCCTATTGGAGAATATTTTTTTTTCTTTCCTTCTTCAACTGACACCTCTATCAAGGTCTTATGGTTCACTAGTAGTTTTTGGATCAGTTACCCATGATGTACAGTACATCTGGGAAATTGTGCCTGGGCCCTGGCCTGTAATGTTTTCTTCTTGCATTGGATCCTGTGTTTGGTGCTCACCTTGGTAGTTGGTGCAACAACTGAGTTAGCTGTAGAGTACTATACAGGTCCAGAGCTGTGGTCCATTCCTATGGCACCCATACCCTGAAGACCCCTTTGGGGGAATGCCCACCTTGGCAGGCGAAGCCTGGACCTGACAAGACTAGCAACATTTACAAGGTAAAAAGGGTTGCCCTGTATCTTTACATACCAGTTATTTGCTATACATGTCTTGCTGGATCTGTAGTACCCACTACATCAGGGATCCTCAAACTACGGCCCTCCAGCTGTTGCGGAACTACACATCCCAAGAGGCATTGTAAAACTCTGACATTCACAGACTTGACTAGGCATGATGGGAATTGTAGTTCCTGAACAACTGGAGGGCCGTAGTTTGAAGACCCATGCACAACATTATATACTTTCATCCTGCAAGACACAACACAGTGCTAAACACACAAGTGCCTTAAATATGCACAGATAATATGATAACCTGCAACTTGGATTTTCATACACTGACTCTAATTGTCTTGTTTTATTCAGCCTTGTAAGTATTACTATCATAACATCAACCTGTTTTAATTTGGCAGACTTTTCTTCCATCTCACCACCAAGTGTCCTCTCTGGCTAGTCATGTAGTACTCAAAAGACTTCTAAATGCACACTTCCAACCACCTTTTTCTGCCGACAACGCAAGCCAATCATTTGCTGTCTCACCTGTTGCCTGATACCACAGAGACACAGGCACAGGAGCTCAGTTAGTGCCTGGATTATTGCAGTTTATTCATACTAGTGATGTTGAACCCCCTCAGTCCACACAAGTATCCTACAGGAGAAAATCCTTACTGAGCAATGGTAGATTACAGGTACCTGGTATCAGGAGAACATGAGACAAACAGCGATAATTCGATTTCAAGCCCTGAGGTAACTCAAAATACCCCTCAGGTTGATAGCTGTTACCATGTTCTGGAGCAAGCTCTTACACTGACATCGCTCCAGCCCCATGAATTGGGCTCCTTCAAAGACGTGCAAAATTCAGACTTTCTGATTGTCTGCCAAAATCTCTGATTTATTCCAAAGACTATCTATACTTCTGTAATCAATGGGTGCTACCGTGTTTCCCCGAAAGTAAGACCGGGTCTTATATTAATTTTGTCCACACAAAACACACTAGGGCTTACTTTTGGGGTAGGGCTTATTTACGGAATGTACAAATTTTGCAAAGATTCTGTATCACCCCCCCCCCTCAACTGTCAGGTCAGGAGTCATTACGGTATTTTGAGAAAGACATCTTGCCACTGTATAAGGTGCAGTACCATAGAAAATACCTTTTACCGTAGGGTATACAGGTCCCTGGTGTACCGGTATTCACCTGCTCTTCTTTCGTCATCCGGGAGGAGAGAGTGAGAGAGAAGAGATCCCGCTGACGTCAGCCCGCTCCGCTGAAGACGTCAGGCGGAGGAGAGAAGGAGAGAGAAGAGCCAAGGTCACCTGTCATCGGCTCGCTCTGTGCAGTAAGAAGGGACGGGCTGAAGATGTCAGGGGGGGAGGAAAGGAGGAACGAGAAGAGCCGGCCCGCTGCTTACAATAAAGAGGGACAAGATGCAGATGAGGTGAGAAGAGGACCGATCAGCAGTGGCTTTAAACATAACAGTATCATATTTTTTAACACAGTAATAAACGGGAACACTGCAGCAATGTATAGGTTTAAAAAAATAGATTTTTAATGAACTTTGACTAGGGCTTACTTTCGGGGTAGGGCTTATATTGCAGCCCGCCCCGATAATCACGCTAGGGCTTACTTTTGGGGTAGGGCTTACTTTCGGGGAAACACGGTAATAGCTGTAAATGCTTTTCTGTCTCTCCCTTTTTTTCATGTGTTAAAATCTGAACTGAGTGGTGCATTTCCATTTGCAGAAGGCAAGGGGAAATCTGGTCTTTTAGTGGAGGCTGCTGAAGATTTTTCATCACTAGAATTTTGTGAAGTTTCTTTCTTTAGCTTCTCAACGTATGTTGGCTACTGTGGACACATTAATTGAAGCAGTGTGTACTAGTCTCAGGCTAGACACACATAGTGCTGCACATCCTCCACATACTTCTATGTACACAAAAAAGAAGGCTATTCCTTGGAAGCTTTTCCATATTCTTGATCAAGCTAAGACTACAATGAGAGGTTATTTACTCCTCCTGATAATTGTTCTGCCATGTTCCCTGCAGAAGTGGAATGTAAAAATAAATGGGTTGCTCCCACTCTGAACATGTATCGTGATGAGTTTTATTTCCCATCTATTCATAGCTCAATGTAGCCCTTACATTGCTGAAAAAATAACCACGCTCCATGGTGCTATATCATTAGACTCTTAAATAAACCCTGAACATTCATATCCCAGGATACCTTGCAAATCTTTTTTAACAAGGTTACATAGTAGGTGGGGTTGAAAAAAGTCCATCAAGTTCAACCTATGTGTGTGTGATTATATGTCAGTATTTCATTGTATATACCTGTATGTTGTGGTCGTTCAGCTGCTTATCTAATAGTTTTTTGAAATTATCGATGCTCCCCGCTGATTCCACTGCCTATGGAAGGGAATTCCACATCCTTGCCACTCTTACAGTAAAGAACCCTCTACGTAGTTTAAGGTTAAACCTCTTTTTTTCTCATTTTATTGAGTTGCCACGTGTCTTGTTAAACTCCCTTCTGCTAAAAAGGCATGTCAAAATTCCTATTTTTAATACTATAAAATCTTTAAGTATTCTTGTTTTGATTGTGTTTTGCTCCATTTACTTATAATTGAACTTTGTTGACATACTGACTTTGATTGTCCTATAAAAGCAACATAGATTCCTTAAATTAAACAAACCAGTCTGTAGTTTATATGCGAGATGCGTTCATTTTACATTTAGTACTGCTAACATACCTACCTGCTATAAGCCAATAGCTCCTAGCCTGTCATGTGCAATGTTTTTACGAAATGTGCAGAAATAGGCATAGTTAAACTAATCGTCTGCAACATTAAAAACAATTGACTTTAATACACAGAGTTTTTAAACAGTGCTATACACTGCCAATTATGTTCCTAAAAACATCATTGCCTGCATAACCTTAAAGCTGGCAGCTACCTGTGAATGATAAGGACCTAGATTTGTGGATGGAAGGTTAAAGGCCAATTTTCACAGAAGCACCAGCTTAATTTGAAATAAATCCAGGTGACCAAAGTCAGTCCTTGATTTTGTATATGTCTCAATTCTGTCCCTAGAGGATTTCACAGCAGTCATGCAGGATTTCATAGGCTAAATAGCACATTTAATTGTTGAACATGACTGTAAAAACAGTGGGCCAGATTCATGTACCTGCGCTGTGGCGTAATGTAACTCATTTACGTTACACCGCCGCAACTTTTCAGCGCAAGTGCCTGATTCGCCAAGCACTTGCGTGTAAACTTACAGCGGTGTAACGTAAAGCCTTCCGGCGCAAGCCCGCCTAATTCAAATGGGGCGTGTACGAACGTTCTGCGCATGCTCCGTGTGAAAAGTTCCTGCCGTGCTTAGCGGGAAATTACGGCGCCCCAACGTGTTTTTTGAACGGCGATGTGCGTAACGTACTTTCGTATTCCCGGAACGGCTTACGCAAAAAAAAAATTGAAATTCGACGCGGGAACGACGGCCATACTTTAACATGGCTGGTCTAAATCTAAGCCATGAAATAGCAGGCTTAAGATTGCGACGGGAAAAACCGACTAGCGACGACGTAAGAGAATGCGACGAACGCGCGTACCTTCGTGGATCGCCGTAAACAGCTAATTTGCATACCCGACGCTGGAAAACGACGCAAACTCCACCCAGCGGCCGCCAGAGAATTACACCTACGATCCGAAGGCGTACGAAGCCGTACGCCTGTCGGATCTATGCCAAAAGCCATCGTATCTTGGTTTGAGGATTCCAAATCAAGATACGACGCGGCAAATTTGAAAATATGCCGGCGTATCAGTAGATACGCCAGCGTATTTCTGCTGTGAATCTGGCCCAGTGTGCTTTTACAACCCTGCAGAATCCCTCTATGATTTACCTGGGGCCTCTGAGCCTTCAGCTGAAGAGACTCAAGCATTTAATGGAGAAACCTACACTGGAGGAGTCATAGTTTTTTGCCATAACTATAAAATGAAAGGAAACTATTTGAGCCATTATTGACACTGTATGCACAACTTTAAAATGTTGGGCCAGCCTGTAGCTTTTACCAGTGCTGTCCAAAATCCAGGCTCCTTTTTGGCTTTAAAGACACCCAAGACCTTTGCAGTGCACCCTATTTTTTTGATTTTCCTATATAGAGACTAGTAGAACCCTGACAAATTTTTTGCCCCTCACAAGTATATATTAGCCCTATGAAGAAAAAAACCTAATTTGGTGTGCATCAAGCGTAAGGTGATAATACGGATGCACCGGTATTAAATGTGCCACCGCCCCGATATTGTAGAATTGAACTAAGGACTAGCGAGTTGGGCTTTGAAGGCACACGATACAAAAATTGTAGAAAACTAGAAAAATTTATTATAGATATAGAAATATCATAGAAACCGTTATAAATAAAAAACGTACTGGCGCTACTCTGTTACCAGGGACACACTCAGCTATACACTATACTGCAACACTAAGGACTTTAACGCCTTTGCCTATTATCCTTTCCATACCCATGGACTAAGGTCAGTTAGGTAGGCGATTATTTAGACAGATTTACCCATCTGTTTTTCTATGTCCGATTAATACACTGTATGCACTAGCTGGGTGTGTGAACATATACCTGGATCAGATTCATTGTTCGTTGCTTACCAGCAATCAACTGCCATACCACCGCATGCAATTTAGTTCTGCTTTTTCTTTATGATTATACTCTCCTATCTGGTTGAAACAATTTCCTTGTGAATTACAATCAGTGATAGGCCAATAAAAGACCGTTCGTTGATTACCACCAACGCGGGATACCCCTTAATGAAATATCTATGCTCCTGAGGAAGCGCTAATTCCATAAGCGCGCAACATGTCGAGCAAATCCTCCTAGTCCTCTGGACAACCATCTGGTCACTTGTGATATAACGTTTTTTATAATTATGCTTTTTATTTTAAGCTTTTTATGTTAGAACTATACAATGTATGTGAACCGTGTGTGGTAAACTAGTTGTCAATTTAACTTCACTTTGTGATTTTTTATTTATAACGGTTTCTATGATATTTCTATATCTATAATAAATTTTTCTAGTTTTCTACAATTTTTGTATCGTGTGCCTATATTAGCCCTATACCCATTTGAGAATGACTTTATCAAAAGTGGATTGCCCTCTCCGTGGATCTGCCATTATCCTGTCTTAATAAGGCTTTGACCATGTTAGTGGAGGATTCACCTGTTTTTAACGACCCCATCAATAAATGACTGGGTGCTCTTTTTAGAACTCTGTTCTCTCTGACAGCTCATGCAGTGCAACCAGTTGTAGCAGTCATAGATACTAGTTGACTGGGCTGAAGCCATTGAAAAGGACCTCATCAATATGGCAGTAAATCCCCTAATTCTAGAGTGTCTAGACCTCATGACTGCAGCCTCAAACTACAGTTTGGATGAGTTGTTTGAAGTTTCCTGTGTCATCTCCCAGGTGGTCGTCCTGTCAGTGAACACGAGGAGAACTCTCGGGTTGAGGTTTTGGGCTGCAGAACCTACATGCAAAAAGTGCCTGCTCTGCCAATCCTTTAGCCTGCAACACCTTTCCAGGACTGGCCTGGTACTAAGAGTACTAATTTGTTCCATCAGAAAAAGTCTTGGGAAGGCTTACTCAAGGCAGCCCCATTTTCCAAATTTCCCACCAGACCCTTACAACACAACATCCTGTCATCATGGGACAAAACAGACCAGTCCTTAGACAGAGTGATTCTTCTGGCACCAAAGATCAGGTTTTCTCTGGCTTGGTATCTCAGAAATCTTGTATGTATCTTTTTTCTGATCACTTGGAAGATCTTCAGGATAGATACCAGCCTGTCAGGTTGGAGAAGGAGTTGGTACAAAGGACTTGGACATTGAAAGAATCTTGTCTATGATATGGTTGTCCCTGCAACACTGGACACCCCGACTGGAGAGTCATCTGATCAGGATTCAGTTGGAAAAAGATAATTACCCTACCAGCATGTCTTTGGAATGTGGGAGTAAACCCATGCAAGCACAGAGAGAACATGCAGACTCCATGCAGATTGTATCTTGACTGAAATTTGAAACAGGGACCCCAATGCTGCAAGGCAGAAGTGCAAACCACCCTTTGAGCCTATCAGGGATATTGCCCTTTCACTCTCATTTCCTGTTGTCATCAGTGAGCCATGTCTGAACAGGCCACCTTATCCTTTTTCTTATGTGCTGGTTTTACCTCACAGCCACTGCTCCTATTAAAAAGGCTGACTCTCTATTTGTCATTCCAGGTGCGTTTTAAAAAGGAGAGCCAGTTTCCCATTCCTCCATTTCTCAGTATCTCAGATAAATCATTAAATCTTAGGATCTTAAGGATTGGTTTCCGCTCTTACCTAACAATGCACCCTCTGCTAGGTCCACAAGTCCTACTCAGACTTTTTGGCATCAAGCTAATATTTCTTATATTTGCAAGGCTGCCATCTGGTCATACATTTTCCAAGGTCTACCAGTTGGATGTTCAGGCCTCTTGTGGTGTGTGGACCTGTATGGTTTTGTTGCTGTTACCCACTCATCAGTCAGACTGCTTTTGAAGGTCCGGACTGTACCTGAATCGTGTGTCTCTGAAAGAACAAGAAAGGAAATAAGATATTTATATGTATCATACAATCCATTTTTTGGAGTTCAGTGATGGACGCAGGTCCCACTCCTCTGTGTTTATGATCATACTCTTGGTACTGCTTTGACAATAAATTGAGGAATACAGGGAGTAGCTATTTTTTTCTGTTTGCCAGTGTCCATTCCTCTTGTAGGCGGCGGGAGTGTATCTGAATTCCCGTGTCCCTTAATAAACTTTAAGAAATGGATTTTCATTGCAGTTTATTGCTGATTGTGATTTGTATTCTCGGATTACTCTATGTTGGTGTTGGCTGGCCAGTGAAACATGGGGATATTATGACTTATCCATTATAAGTCCCAGTGCTGGGCTTGATGTACCTCTCTACCCTTTTACTACTTTGTTTGTTATGCACTCACGTTTTGGTTCATGGCAGACTACCTAACATTTGTACCTTATTTGTATACAGAAAGCTTTCATTTCCCACCTGCGTAGCAGGCCTATTACATTGCTTTGCCTTAACAGAACGATGAATTCTTCTGTTATGGTTGTCAAAAATGTAACAGCTATATTGACACAGAAGAAATGGATTTTATGGTAAGTATAAAAGAAAAGCTTTATACTCTACCACACTCCTTAAACCCTGGAGCACATATGAAAATATGGACGATTGAGGAGTGGGATTTGTAGTGTCTACCTTAAACTAAATTTGTCCTTGGGCATGGGTAATGTAAACTATACAATTAATAAAAAAACATGCACAAACAGAGGTTGTCTTCAGTCAAAATCTGCATGTTAATGACTTTTTGTTTGTTAAGCCTGACTCCCATGGCCTTTCAGCTCCTGATCCTCTCTGTTATTTGGTAATGTAACAGTTGACCCTACTGACAAATAGGAAGGCTCAGGAGGCAGCGGGGCAAGAGCCAAGCTTTTACAGTAAAAGTTAAAGTTTATGTGTAACTTCTGTTGTCTATTCATGTGTGTGAAAGCAGTGACAGTGCTTTATTTGCCCTTAAATATAACAGAAACTGGTAAGATTCAGATAAATAGATGTCATAATATAAAAGGTGTGGTATTTTATATTAGGGTATTTTACAAAGATAAGCAGTCTTTAAGAAATACAGTCAGAGAAAGGACATTTATTCTGAGCAGTGTGGTTTTATTAACTAAATATGTGACTGCTGTTTATCCCTCTCTGCTCACCAAACACGCAGATGATAGTAAGTAGATGTTCTGTGTATCTGTCTGACCTCAGTTGGCTGGTTTATGTCACAGCTGCTACCTCCTCCTTTTCTCTTTCTGCTCTGGTCCCATGTCTATCAGTTGTGTTTGTTGCTGTCCCTACTACCTGTAACACTTGGGTCACTTCTTGCTTTGAGTTTCCATTGCCTGATCTACACAAGCCTTTTGTTAACAAATACATTCATAAAAATTACAACTATTACAACATTTGAATGACAACTACGTTTTAGAGGCAGAGGATTTACCAGGTAAATCAGATCCATATAATGTTTTACAGAAATAATTGGCAGCTCTAAATAGCAAGTGAGGTGTGTCGGATGCAAGACAAGTGAGGGCAGATAGGGTGTTAACCCATTCCCCATAAACGTTTAATGGGGCTCGTTTCAACTCTATAACCTCTGGGTACAGAGGTGTTAAATCTCTTCATTTACCAACTTATTATTCTAAATTTGACACAATAATCAGTCAAATTATAACACTGCTGTTTGTGAAGTAGTTCTCAACATTACTTTTCCTAAGGAGTGCTTTTCTGCTTTTTTTGTCATCATAATGGCATATCAGTGCTGCTGATTTTCTCCAGCCTCTGTACTTGCTCCAGTGTCGGCCGCACATCATTGCTCTGAACTGGCTTCCTGATGGTGTAAATGGTGGACCATGCCTGTGCAATGTGCATCATTATGGCAGCTAGTAATCTCTATTGAAAATGTGTGACAATGTAGGTCCACTACTGGGAGTCAATTTTTACAACATAGAATAAAGGGAATGAATAAAGACCTTATGGCATCAATACCAGATGTTTTCTTAACAAAAATTGCATATTTAAAATACATTTAATGCATATATAAGTTTTAAAGCAGTAATAAACCCCAAAACAAAAATGTAATATATTAAAACTTACCAATCATTAGATGTAGTGGCTGTATTCATGTTTTTCCCATTTGTTTTCACCTAGTGGCCAGCAGTAACACACCCAGAGCTTTTTTTCTCAGAAAACAGTAGAAGGGTCTTAAAGAGGCATTAAATACCAGGATTGCATTACATACAGAGTGCAGAGTTCAGGGGGGTTACACACAGAGTGCAGAGCTGACACTTGTAAACACAGAAACCAGACTTCTGTGTTTACAAGTAATTGTAGTGAGCGGGCACCAAAGGGTCTGAGCCAAAGGTGGTGGAACTGAGTTCCCCCAAGTTCCCCCAGAAAAAAAGCCCTGAACACACCACTTGTATTATACAGACACCACCTGGGATTAAGGAGCACAGGGGGCAGATTTGGACAGCAGTATTGTCAGTCTGAGGGGAGGGGAGTGTTAGCTGGACTAGAAGAAAATGAAACAGAACTCCAGCTAATACTTTGTAATCAGTTACAGCAAACTGTTTTTTTTTTCTTCTAGGATAAAGCCAGGTACACACTAACAGATTTTTTTGTGCAGCCCAGTAGGTTTGCATGAAAAAAGCCCTGGTCTGAGACACTACTAACCATGCAAGGTTAGTTCAGCGATAGACTTCTTTAGCTTAGAGCATACTTTAAATCAGAATTGCATACATGTGCGTATCAGTGTTAAATAAACATTTTAATGTCCAAATGTCCATCATGAACTGCTCATTGTTTACAGACCCCTTTAACGCAACCCCCCAGTACTGAAATTATTTAAAGCTATCATTGGCACGACTTTAGTAATAGCATCCCAACTGTCTGGTGTGTGGTATCTTTGGGACAGGGTGCCTGCTATGACAGGGATGATATATGGATATGATTTAAAATATCAGTGACATCAAGAATATCATCAGCATTTTTTTAGCTGAACACATTGAGCACAATAGAATACATTTTCCCCAGTAAACTATTTGTTATTAATTTCTGATAATCACTGTCATGAGTGTAGACCCTTTGGGATTAAAGACATTCTTATTACCATAAAGATATAATTTCATGTGATACAGAGCAGGAGAGACAGTTCAGGTTTTACACATTTTATGATTAGCTTCTTCAGAAAAAGAATTAATCTATGATAACCTACAAATATTTGTAATATTAGTTTATTACATTTACATATTACCTATTCATTTATAGTTATATACATTTTAATCTTAACTCACTTAGTTAAAATCATTTGTAAATGCATGCAAAGGTGGGGAAAGGGGAAGGGTTCCCTTTACTTCCTTTCAGAGGAAATATCTCCAAAAGTTGGACCTAAATAATGCTTGTATGCTTACTCTATCTCTGGCACGTATGAGTTTACATGATATGTGTCATTCAAAAGGTATTCATTTCTTTTTATTTACTGTATGTATTTTTTATATCATTTTATTTATTTTGCTTTTACTTTACACTGATACCTTCTGTTAGCCCCAATGCCTCCTCTTCCTCCAGTCTGATCCGGGACTCACTTATCTGCATAGGCCTGAGCGCTGCTGCCCGGATTGGACAGCTTTGAATGATTTTGAGTTCATACGGGATATATGTGAACATAGGGACAACCAGTGCATTGGGGGAGGTGTGGGAAAAGGAAAACGCACTATGCTGGCATGTAGAAATGATTACCCCTAGTTGTATTATAAAAGCTTAAGCCAGTTGTACAACTTGAAAATAATTGTACTGCTGTTATTACAGCTGTGAGCTTGTTTACTGCTTCATATTGCTCTGTCAGAAAAAGGGTAAGAAAGCTTAAAAATAAGGTAATACCCAAATTTGCAATTTAAAGGACACCCATAATAAGAATAAAGCGTAGGCTGCCATTGGATCTATGGATCCAATCAGTCTACCTGACACAACATTTCATGATTTTTTACACTTTTTGTGTTCACTTAACCACTTCCCGACCGCCGCATGTAGATATACGTCGGCAGAATGGCACGGACAGGCACATCAACGTACCTGTACATGCCTGCCTAGACGTGGGTCGGGGGTCCGATCGGGACCCCCCCGCTACACGCGGCGGTCGGGTTCCCTCGGGGAACGATCCGGGACGACGGCGCGGCTTTTTGTTTATAGCCGCTCTGTCTCGATCGCTCCCCGGAGCTGATGAACGGGGAGAGCCGTATGTAAACACGGCTTCCCCGTGCTTCACTATGGCGCTGCATCGATCGAGTGATCCCCTTTATAGGGGAGACTCGATCGATGACGTCATTCCTACAGCCACACCCCCCTACAGTTGTAAACACACACTAAGTGTACACTAAATCCTACAGCGCCACCTGTGGTTAACTCCCAAACTGCAACTGTCATTTTCACAATAAAGAATGCAATTTAAATGCATTTTTTGCTGTGAAAATGACAATGGTCCCAAAAATGTGTCAAAATTGTCCGAAGTGTCCGCCATAATGTCGCAGTCATGAAAAAAATCGCTGATCACCGCCATTAGTAGTAAAAAAAAAAAAAATTAATAAAAATGCAATAAAACTATCCCCTATTTTGTAAACGCTATAAATTTTGCGCAAACCAATCGATAAACGCTTATTGCGATTTTTTTTACCAAAAATAGGTAGAAGAATACGTATCGGCCTAAACTGAGGAAAAAATAAATTTTATATATGTTTTTGGGGGATATTTATTATAGCAAAAAGTAAAAAATATTGCATTTTTTTCAAAATTGTCGCTTTATTTTTGTTTATAGCGCAAAAAATAAAAACCGCAGAGGTGATCAAATACCACCAAAAGAAAGCTCTATTTGTGGGGAAAAAAGGACGCCAATTTTGTTTGGGAGCCACGTCGCACGACCGCGCAATTGTCTGTTAAAGCGACGCAGTCCCGAACTGTAAAAAACACCTTGGGACTTTAGGCAGCATATTGGTCCGGGGCTTAAGTGGTTAAATATATTTATAACACCCTGGCTATTAGCCAGAATAATTCACAAAATGCCAGTCCACAAATACAGGTCAAACAATGAATTTTCAACAAACGCCCAGTTCTGTCCACCAATCTAAATTCTTTACATGCTATGGATATTCTTTAGATTTACACAGTAATATTGACTAATGTTATCTCTGGATGCCAACATTTGAATTTCTAATGAACCTACAAGCCTTTTGAAATGTCTTGTCCAAAGAGTCTTCCATAAATGCCCTATAGAACTTATTTATTTTGGAATGCATAAAGTATGTATTATGGCTATTTTTTTCCCATTATTTATTGATTTATTACATTCAGGTGTGTGGAACTGTGAGTCATGACAACTTTTTCATCTAGTATTTGAAGAAGTTGTTTATTTAGTCCCATAACCCTTTCAAGATAACCTTCCCCTCTATACCTGATATAAATATATAATTATCATTAAGTATTAATAAGTTGATAGAATGTTTGAATTATTGTAACAACAGTAATTTTAGGATTAATGTTAATTTTACCAATCCATTTGGAATAGGTATTTTTAGATGTGGAACATTCAGTGTCAACACTTATTTTAAACCAATGCTGGGTATTGATATTTGCAAACTCATGCCTCGTACACACAAGTTTTCCCGTCGGGAAAACTGCCACAAGAGCTTTTGACCAGGAATGCTGTATGCTCCATCGCAGTTTTCCTGACAGGAAAACTGCCGGGGAAGACAAAGAGGATTCCCGGCAGTCTTTTTCCCGGAAGTTTTCCTATGTCGGGGAAAACCTCTTGTGTGTAGGGGAAAAACTTACCGAGCAGGTTCTCGGTTTTCCCCTCAGGATTCCCGGCGGACTTTTCCTGGCAGAATCCCGTACGTGTGTACTAGGCATAAGGGTTTCCACCATCCAATATCAATACACAACTTTTATTATGGCCACTTTTGTAGAGCATTGTTAATATGAAGGTCAGCTTCTCATGAACCACCTTCTTCATAGTGAATATAAGCAAGCACATCCAGTCTTTCATAAATGGTTCACACAGTTTCACACACATAGACAACCCCCCATTGCTCTGCTGAAGTAGTGAAATCTTGGGAGACCCAGACATCCCCTGCAGATTTTATTTGTACTCTTTGGCACTTCTGTTGACCTTTTATATACAACAGATCTGATGACACATAGTTGAATGTGATCTAAATTAGGCGGCCTCTTTTCTTTGAAAACCGGTGGCTTACACAGACTCTGGACCTTCTTCTTAAATATTGTTCCCTAGTGTATGAATATACCTTCTGCCTTTCTTTCCCTATGCAGACATTATAGGTGATGTTTGATTCCTGCCTGTGCCTGTGCCTTATATCGGCAAGGTGAAGTGTCTGATTACGGTCTCCCCGTAGCTCGAACACATTCAATATATATTTCTTTAGATGTTCTGACTCAGACTTGAACAATGAAGCCCTGAAGAAGTGGCATGTGCCGTGAAACATGTTGGACATACTCTGTGTTACATGTGTGATATCTTGTCTGATAATTTGCTGACACGTACTTGTGTTTTTTTATGTATATGGGCCTTTAGTTGCCCTATCCTCTTTTTTTTGATAATTTTGAGATAGGGACCTTAGATTGTAAGCTTTTTGAGGACACGGACCGTTATGAATGTATGTATGTAAAGAGCTGCATAAATTGTATATAAATAACTGTAATAATAAGTGTTGCCTGGGTCCCCACTAGGGGTGATTCACTCTCTGTTTCTCCTGGTGACCATAGTCCCGAGACAGGAAGGTGAAATCTAAACTTCTGGAGGTGTTACCATTCCAAAATGCGAGGGTAAATCAATGGTGACACATGTTCAGCGACAACTGTCTAAGATGATGATTCCCCTTTTGTTTGGGGGCAATTTCTTTTCCTTATTGCATTTCCAGGACAGGATCTCCCCAGTGTGATACAAAAAAAAAAAGAAAAAAAAAATCTGGTAGAGATGAATACACTTTAACTATATCATTGTGCATATTATTACATCTGCATGATGAGCACTTACCATTAAATCGTTTTCTTATTAGTGAGTAACACTTGAAATTGATGTCGCAAAATATGTTCAATTTACATTTACAATCATTTTCAATTTTAATTTACTTAATATTTATTATTGTTCTATCTTGCTTGCATGGGGCATGGAGAACCTGTTGGCTTCCTTTATGTCCCTGCAAATTCAACACACTTATACTTCTTTACTATCAGACAAAGGCCCAGGTCCTGATTGATTTACCCATAAATTCCACAGTTTAAAGAACTTTGACTTATTTTGGAGCGTGCCTTTGATGTCTTACCCCAGACACCTTTTACCTAAACAACCACAAGAGGGCCATATTGTCTTATTTCCTTAGGATCAAAAAGACCCCACAAGGTGCTCCAGTTATTGCCCAATGTCAGTGATTACAGATGTCTTCAAAATTTAAGCCAAAATTATTGTGGGTTAACTTATACCTTACATTCCATCCTTGATTCTTACAGAGCATCATGGGGGTTCATCCCTAAGAGGGAAGTTTGGCACATTACTGTTGGGATCATAATTTGTATTGACTGTGCCACTAAACAAGAATGTTCCCTGTGCCTCCATGGATGCAGAGAAGACATTTAAGCACTTTAAATAGGGCTTGCTGCAGGAGACCAAGTTGGTGTACTCCTTTTCTCGACTTAATGGCCTTCTTCAACTCTCTGTTTGCAAGAATCCAAATCAAAGGGTCTGAACCAGTTTTGATACATAGTGGTACATGTTAGGATTTCCCACTTTCACGTTATACTATATACTTTGGGAAGGGAGTATCTGGACAAAGCACTTAGTAATGGACTGTTAAGGTTTATAACACTAGGGAATCACCATCACAAATTGGGTTTGTATGCAGATGGTCTCCTCACATATGTTTCCAGTCCATCCCTTGCTTTTCCTGCTATCTTGCAGGAATTTTACATCTTTGGGATATTTAGTAATTTCAAGGTTAACACGCGTAAATCCGTCACTCTCGACATTTCTTTATTGCTTATGGATCATTTGCCTTTCCAGTGGACCCTAAGGCAATCAAGTACTTAGGAATGCAAATTCTAATGAACCTCACTCATTAATATGAACTTAACTACCCATTAATGTTGCAGTGGACCCTTAGCAGACTTAGGGATTGTTCACAAAAAGTACTCTTGATTTGGGCTTATAACAATTTTCAAATTGCATAATCTGCCATGCCCATTTTCCAAATAATGCCAGTCCCAGTCCTGCAACATTTGTTTGCAGCCTCAAAGTCCTCATTGCTGCACCATTTGGGCGAAAACTCCTGTGCAGTTGCATTATGATCTTCTGACAAGAAAAAATCTGGAGGACTGGGTCTTTCTGGTGTTGCCTTTCATATAAATCTGCTTTAGTAACCCATATCATGTACTCGATCTTTCAAGGCAAGGACAAATTGTGGTTTACATTAAAAACTTCTGTCTCTCTGCTGCAGATACATCCTAAGCCTCCACTGCATTCTTCTATGCTTGCAGGTTTGGGACTATTAAAGGGTCACTAAAGGAATTTTTTTTTTTAGCTAAATAGCTTCCTTTACCTTACTGCAGTACTGGTTTCATGTCCTCATTTTTCATTTTTGCTTTGAAGTAGCTGTAATTCTGCTGTGATCTCCACACTTCCTGGTTGCCTGTTTCCTTATAACCATCATACTGGGAGATTTTCACAGTGGTCTAAGCTGTCATTTCTGTGTGTCTAAAACTCCTCAGAACCAATCAGATTCATTTTAAAAACAAAACACTGCCCTGGATTTGTTTGTTTTTGTTCTGTGAGTCTTCCCGACTCACCTCTCACCCGGAACTTCATGTATGTACCTTTAAAATCGAAAGTGAAACTAGAGGCACATTATATGATAGATTAAATTCAATTTTTAATCATTTTTAAAAGGAATCAGTTAACTTTTATGTCTCTATACCCAATAAACAGTCATTTCAGCAAAAAAAAAAATTTCCTTTAGTGACCCTTTAAGTCAAACACTGCTCCTTCTCCTCATTTGCAGGGTCCAGTTTGACCCCGATATTGGACAAACTGGACATCCCATTGGGACATCATGGCATTTTATTTGTTGGTTAGTCGCCCCTTCCTCTTCCTTCTATTTCAAAAATGCTGTTTGTCAGTCGCCTTCAGTCACTTCACTCACTAAGGATTTAGCCCCATTTCCCTACAATACTTTCAATTGCAAGGATTTCTAATTTAGTTAAAAAGACATGGGGACATTGGTAGGGATTTCACATAATTTGGGGGGGGCTACGCATCTCATTTTGCCCCTCTATACAACCTTGCTTCACTATAGTGCTCCTAATACTTCCCAATGAAAACATAAGCTACTAGAAAAAGTAGTTGAGTTGACAATTCCAGGACATGGATCTTCTAAGCATTTAATCTTACCCATGCATTGCTTCCTCCTCTCAAGAATGGAGATATAAATATATTTCACAATGGTACAGATACCCTTATGATAACCAAAATATGTATCCATAAACATCAAATCTCTGCTGGCCTTCTGGACACAAAAACAGGCACAGTGCCTCATTGATAGTGGTCTTGCCACTGAATCAACCCTGTGTTTTTCAGCAAATAATGCAGTCACAGGTATGGATACTCCCATGTCTGCAGAAGTTTCTCTTATTTCCATACTCCTTGGCTTCATTCCCGAAGCAAAAAAAAGCCTGCTCCACTTCTTTCAACTTTTTTTCGGGCAATTACTCTCACTTGAAAACAGCATGTACGCTAACAAAATCAGAATGGCTCACCGAGACCACCCACCTCCAACTGATGCAGGAATTTGTCTGCTCAACTTTATGACTACTGCACTACATAAAGGAGCATGTGGAGTTTCTGGATCTTTTACCTGAGATCAGCACAGTTTAAGAATATCTTTCAATTAAGATGCTTTCCTAGCAAGTCCTTAGACTATCCACCTTATTTACCTCTGGGCACCTGTTTCTCCCCTCTTTTCTCTCAAGTCCCCTATTGTCTCCTTTTTCAACACTCCCTTCTTTTTCTCTCTAGTCTACCGCTTTTGCTCTCATTTGTTTCCAAAGTCTGTTCTTTTACTCTTTTCTCTAGAGCAGCCTATTTGCCTAAGTGGGGGAAATCAACTAAATATTCTCCAATAGCTGCTTTTTTCCTTGGTCCCCAGATGCCACTCCTGATAACAGTGCTGATCTTAAATTTATTGTCTCCTTATGACCATCTCATCACTTTATATTCTGTGTCATTATAATACCTTGTCTATACACCATATATCATTAAAAGTGGCTGTGTCCCCTCTTGAACAAATAGCTGTTTCTGTTACTTTGTTTTAATTTTTTTTTAGAAAGCTTTATTCTTAGAAAAATACATTGTAGTTTCCCATTAAGATGCATTAACACCTCTGTATTTTGTCACATTGAGGGTGCGGCACATTAGAAAAATATCCTGCTTGTCTGATTCTTAATGGAATTTTTTTAAAACTGTGCCTATCATATAATCTATTACACAACCCAGGGAGGCTTAACCAAATAAAAAACACTGAGGTGTAAATGTAACCTGTATGCATTTACTATACATGTTTAATGTAGTAAACGTATACGGGGACGTGATGTAATTGTTGTGGAATGGTGTGGTGAACTTTTAATGCACTAGGTAAACATAGCTGGAACGTTAAGTGCCTGCATGGATGAGATGTGGCTTAAAGGACATATTAAACCCACAAAACGTTAATATTTTTCAGCCTACCAGTCCTTAGATGGGATAGCTGCATTCGTTTTTTCTTTTATGCAAAGTATATTTTCTGCACGTACAGAAAAATACCTATTTAACTTGCCAAAGTTCCTGTGCCCTAGTAACTTCCTGTGTGTGTGTGTATATAAAATATATATATATATATATATATATATATATATATATATATATATATACACACACACACACATATATACACACGTATACAGTATTGTTGTATTACCAGATACCTTCTGTAAACTACAAAATAAATTCTACCTATGTAATGAAGGGATTAGCAAAGGTTGGCAATCCAAGGAGAGCAGCCTAGTGAAATCATGGCTCCCTTCAAGAATACAGTGGAGGAGAGAGTATAGCCATCCTAGGACAGGAGTGTTTTTTGCAGGGAGACCAGATAATAATCAAGAAAGAGAAAAAAGTTCTACAACTAATAAGAAATAGCTTCATGTATACTAGCAGCTCCTAAACTTGAGTTTAGGAGCTTTTGGCGTTTTTTGAAATTCAACTCCATAAAAGCATATGTGCCAATGTACACATATAGCTAGATTCAGGTAGATGGGCGCATCTTTGAGGCGACGTAGCATATCGTATTTACGCTACGCCGCCGTAAGTCAGAGAGGCAAGTGCTGTATTCACAAAGCACTTGCCTCCTAAGTTACGGCGGCGTATCGTAAATGGGTCGGGCTAAGCGTGTCTAATTCAAATGAGGATGAGGGGGGCGTGTTTTATGTAAATTACTCGTGACCCGACGTGATTGACGTTTTTTACGAACGGCGCATGCGCCATCCGTGGACATATCCCAGTGTGCATTGTTCCAAAGTACGCCGCAAGGACGTATTGGTTTCGACGTGAACGTAAATTACGTCCAGCCCCATTCACGGACGACTTACGCAAACGATGTCAATTTTTCAAATTTCGACGCGGGAACGACGGCCATACTTAATATTGACTAGGCCAGCTATTTGTTCGACTAACTTTACGCCGGGAATTGCCTTACGTAAACGGCGTATCTTTACTGCGACGAGCAAGCATACGTTCGTGAATCATTCTAGGCAAAAATCAGCGTGCACGCCTCTAGCGGCCGGCGGAACTAGACAGCTAAGATACTACAGCGCAGGCCGTCGTATCTTAGCTAGGTTTAAGTGTATCTCAGTTTGAGCATACACTTAAACATACGACGGCTTAGATTCCGAGTTACGACGGCGTATCTACTGATACGCCGGCGTAACTCTTTGTGAATATAGCCAATAGGCTTTTAGCAGAGTTTAGGAGCTGTTGCAGTTAGGTGAAGTTCAACCTTCCTCTACTGACTGTGGGAAAGTCGCATTCAGGATAGGAACGTTTTGACCACCGTCTGCGGGAAAACGCAAAACACAAAAAAAACGCATGGTAAATAACGGCCAAGTCTCAGTGAGCTAACTTTAAATTGCTTTATTTTGCACTGTAATTCTGCCCTTTGTACTAACCTATAATAATTTAATGTACATCAAACACCACACTTAATAAGGACGGTTATTTTGAAGGACAGTCTTGAGTTTATAAAGATAAAAATAATTAATAAAATATTTATTTCATTGAGAGCAGCATCTCTATATGAGCAGTATATCGAAAGAAATAAGCAACTGCGAAATGCAAAACCTTTCCTGCAATTTATTTTCATTTATGTTAGTGTAGGGGTGTATTAAAACCACTGTCAATGTTTTGCCATCTGTTTTATTAGGATGGTTTCCATTCTCTTCCTGTAGACACAACAGAAAGTGAGATGTCTTTCCAATGTAAGGGAAATTCCCTTTTAGGTAGTTTTCATGAGAACAATTGGGAGATCCCCCCTCCATTCCTGTTCTGATGGGAAATCAAAAAGATAAGAGTAACACAAACTGACAGTGGTTCTATCCCCTCACCAAACTTGTGTCTGTAAATAAATCTTGGTCCTGACTTCTGAAGAACTCTTTTGTTCAATGAGGCCTCCCATATTACATGAGCAATGGGCTCAGGTGGTGATAGGCTGAGGGGCCAAACAAGATTTTTATAGAAAGTCAAGAATTACATATGAATTTGAATTCCTATATTTCTGGATCTACTGATCATTTTTAATATCCATTTTCACAGAAGATAACATCTGCTTTTGCATACAGATTCATAGCTTTGCAGTGTATAACAGAAATCAAGGGTAATCCACATTTTTAATTAATCTTTAAAAAACATTCTTTTGCTAAGATTTTGTTTTGGTACAATATGTGATTGACCACATTTTTAATTTTGTCATGGCATTTAAACCTTAAAGCACTAATAACTAGCACACAGGAAGTTAAATTGTGGATTTCCAAGTTTTTATATCGAGTTTTTGTTAAATCACATATGTTTGATACTTCAACATGTATGAGGCTCTATGCACATTGGGCTTAAATAAAAGCCAGTTCCCTTGGCAGTAAAAAAAAACTTTTTGGACAGAATTTGGGTGAGTTTAACAGAGTTTAGCATTTTTTTTGCCAGAAAACTCCAATCAAAAACTCAAACCAGGGTTCTTGTCCTGCCAAAAACTCAAGCCCAGGTTCACACTGAATGCGGGTTAGAAATCGTGCGAGTTCAGCTGAACTCGCACAATTCATACCGGCACTGCAGTCCGACTTTGGGGGCGATTTGACAGACATCTGTGCGGGTTCATGCACAGATGTCTATTCAAATCACCCCTGAAGTCGCCAAAGTATTACAGGAACTACTTTTGGGAATCGGTGCAGTGCCGCAAAGTTGGCGTTGCACAAATTCTAAATGTGCCATTGCCCGGAAAATAGCTGCTGATTTGGCATGCACGTCATATTGTGTGCCATATCAGCCCAATGTGAACGCGGGCTAAACACTGAGCTCAAAATATGCCTGTAATCGTCCAAATGTGCATGGACACATAGGATAACATGGATCTGCTTCTACAGGCAAACACAAAACTCAGCCAGTGTGCATGGACTTTTGTTTGGTTACTAAAGTTTACAATCAAGGAAACACTGGCTGATGACTAATCTGCGCATGTACTATATTAAAATGTAATCAGGATAATTATTTACAAATTGAATTTGTAGTACCTACAGAAAAGTCTTATAATACAAAAAATAGCCTTAAAAAAACTCACATAACTTGGTTTGAAATCTACAGACTTAGCCAGCAAATGGTGCTTACCATAACTTCACTCTTTTCTGCATTTAGCATTGGTTTATGCCTTGTACACACGATCGGAATTTCTGATGAAAAAAGTCAGACGGAATTTTTTCATTAAATATTCCGACCGTGTGTGGGCCCAATCGGACTTTTTTTCATTGGAGTTTAGAAATAGAACATGTTTTATTTTTTTCCGATGGAAATTCTGATCGTCTGTGTGGAACTCCAGAGGAGAAAAAAGAACGCATGCTCAGAATCAAGTCGACGCATGCTCGGAAGCATTGAACTTCATTTTTCTTGGCTCGTCGTATTTTACGTTACCGCGTTTTGAACGGTTGGAATTTGGTCCGACAGTGTGTATAAATTCCATTGGATTTTATCCCATCGGAAAGTCCAATCGTGTGTACAAGGCATAACCGTGCCCAAGCACTGGTTAATTCAAAAAAGCAACAAGCTTTACTTGCAGTAATTGAAGGGCAAATCTTTGTATTTCCTTTTGCATAGAAAAAGGGAAGGTTATATCCCCTGTGAAGTTTGTTTACCATATGTGTAGTATTAGGGAGATGTTCCTTTACTTCCTGTCCCATAGCCAAAACAGGAAGAAGCGGAAATCCTTCTAAAGTGAGGAAATCCCTGACTGTCACCAAGGTCTCCAGGACTAGTGTTCCCTTTGAAAGATTTCCCCTCTTTTCCTTTTCTTTAGAACATGCAGAATTTGTGACTTTCTTTCCCTTTTGGTGATAATGGTCAGGACAAACTCTTTGTTTGTCTTCCTAACAGGGGCACAGACAACAATTGAAAATAAAACTGACAGGTATTCTATCCACTCAATCCAAAACTAAAAAAAAGTCCTGCCTTCATTTATAATTGAAGCTGTGAAGGGATTATTTAGAAAACAAGTGAATTCAAATGTGTTGGAAATAGTTTATAGTATACAGCTGATCATTCCCCTTTCTGCCCTGGTTCACACTGGGCTGCGGGAGTAAAGCCGTGCGAGTTCAGCTGAACTCGCACGATTTCACTCCCGCCGGCAGTCCCGATTTCGGCCGCGATTTAAGAGACATCTGTGCAGGTTTCTGTACAGATGTCTATGTAAATCGCGGCCCGAAATCGCAAAAAGTAGTACAGGAACTACTTTTTGAAATCGGTGCAGCGCCGCAGATGCGGCGTCGCACCGATTAGGACAGTGTCATTGCCGACAATTGCCGGCAAATGCCGCCGATTTGAGATGCGATTTCACATGTGAAATTGCATCTCAAATCAAAGGAAATCGTACCCAGTGTGAACCTGGGCTCAATGTAGAAAAGAAAAAAAATGGTAGTATTCTTGTGGTATTCAGGGAGATGATCATGACAGAACCTGGAAAAGCAGGATTTGAGTTAGTAGAGTTAAATCCTTCACTTACCTTAGACATTTGTGCTGGCCACATATAAAACAACCTATTAAGGTCCAGCTCCTCCTTGCCCAGACCCAGTTCACAACAAACTACATCCTTTTGTACACTCCTTTACATAGTGGCTTTTACCTGCTTGGCATCATCATGTGTTATTTATTACTGTTGCTTGACTGTCTTCCTGTTCCCTCTTTACGTGCAAATTTTGCCTTATGTTACATGCTGCATTGTCTTGTCACATGTATCAGTAACGTCTTATTAGTGTTAAATGTAACTTTAATATCTGCAGCTTTATTTTTTGTATGTACAAAATATAGAAAATCACATCATTTACATTTTTATAATGGGCAAGAACTCTTCAAAAAATGGTTCCTACTTATGTTTGTTGGCTTAGTTCACCTTTACCAAAATACTGCCTGTGCAGGTAAGGGGTGTCTGTAGATAAAAAAATCAAATAAACTGTGCAGCTTTAACCAAAGTTGAATAAAGCCTTTGCTATATGTGTAGGTCATTTGTGTCCACTCATGAAATCTAATGCCTCGTACACACGATCGGAATTTCCGATGGAAAAAGTCAGAAAGAATTTTTTCATCGGATATTCCGACCGTGTGTATGCCCCATCAAACTTTTTCCATCTCACACGACCGTTTTTTCTCTTGGAATAAACTCAGACGGGTTTTTTTCGACGGAATTCCGCTCAAGCTGCCTTGCATACACACGGGCACACCAAATTCCGACCGTCAAAAATGCGGTGACGTACAACACTACGACGAGCCTAGAAAAATGTAGTTCAATGCTTCCGAGCATGCGTCAAATTGTTTCTGAGCATGCATGTTTTTTTCTCCGTCTAAATTCCATACAGAGGAACGGAATGTTCTCTTTCTAAGTCCGTCAGAATTTCCGACGGAAAAAGTCAGATGTGACATACACACGGTCGGAATATCCGATGAAAAAATTCCATCTGACTTTTTTCATCGGAAATTCCGACCGTGTGTGCGCAGCATTAGAAAGAGAACATGTTCTCTTTTTTTCCGACGGAAATTCTGTTCATCTGTATGGAACTCCGACGGAGAAAAAAACATGCATGCTCTGAAAAAAATTGACGCATGCTCGGAAGCATTGAACTTAACTTTTCTAGGCTCGTTTTTGACGGTCGGAATTTGGTAAGTCCGTGTTTATGCAAAACAGTTTGAATGGATTTCCCTTGGAAAAACCCGCCGGAGTTTATTCCGATGGAAACTCTGATCGTGTGTACAGGGCATAACTGAAAAACATTCAAAGATTGCATCTCCTCACTTTGCCTTGTTGCTAGGACGTTGCTAAGACCACCATCACAGAAGTGAGCTCTAGGACACAGAGCTTGGAACTATAGTATCAGGAGAGAGAAAAAACATATGAGGGGGTTTGAATCAGAGAAATTCTTAGCAACATTCTAGCAATATAGCAGGTAGGGGGATGCAATTTCTGGGATTGGTTCAGTCAGGCTTCATGACATATGTAAATGGCCTACACCTATAGAAAGGGCATTATTTACCTTTGGTCAAAGCCACACTGTTTTAGTAAAGATGAACTGTGCTTTTAAGGTCCTGTGTCCATGAGCTTTTTCTCACTTCAGGCAGGTTTGGCATTCTCCTATAAGTCTTTGGGAATGAAAAAATAGCTTGAAGTGGGTCAAATGCGTGTTTGAAGGAGGTCATATGCAAATAACTTCTGAATAATTCCAGAAGCTTCTCAAGCAGATGCACAAGCCCAAAACCCTTCGACACAGGCCCTTAAGGACTAGCATCTCATCATCACACCATCGACCATACTCACATACTGACATTGAATAAAACTTATCTACCTACTCACACTTGCTTATATTGTGATCCCCAGACTTTTTTTTTTTTACCAGCACTTGTTTTTTTTTTAACCAAACACTTGCCTGTGACTACAAAAAAATAAATGATAAGTGACCGACTGTGAAATGTTTCTGCAGGGGACGCTACTGAGAAAACATGGCAAAGGGATAGAGAAGGTAAACCTGTATGCAGACCCATCACTTTTGTTTATTGCAGCATTGCATAGCTGATGAAGCGTTGTATCAGTGGTGAATGCTGAATATCCCTATTGTTCTGGTGCTGCACATCACTGTGGAGAAGCAATGTTGCAGTTTGTTAAATATTTTGCTGTGAGAGGGAGTGGGAATGTGGAGGAAGCTGTTAAGGTCTATGTCGCCACTTGTGTTATGTACAGTAATTTTTTGTCAATTGTATTGTATGTTCTGAGGTAATGGCTAACTGGCCATATAGAGCAGTTAAGCACTGCATAGGCATAACTAGTATTGATTGTGTGCACTGTGTGTAGCTGTTTTGTATATACATGTCCAATTTGTTTAGACATGTAATGATTGTTATTGTACACCTGTATTTCACATTCACACTCACGTGTTAATTCCACACTTCTCTCCACAGAGCAGGGTGAAGCTGCCGTACCATGCAGATGTAAGGACACTGTGTGTGTGTCTGTCTGTCTGCACTTTTCCCATTTCGATTTATGTCTGTACAATCTCCCTTTGTGAGATGTGTTCTAAATTTGTTTCCTTTATGTGTTATTTTTTTAAGTAAAGTTTTGATGTGTAAGAAAGCAAGATTTTATTTGTAACCCCTTTAGCAAGACGTAATAGACACTATGAGGAAAATGTGTACAATCTAAAGAAAATAAAAAAATAGGTGTTACCCAAAGCAGAACAAGGGTCCTCATGTTCAGTATCAAACTGTGACATCAACCTCATGGTATGCCTATCTGTTGGTAATTCAGCTCCTTTTCTTCTCTTGGGCTGATTCATAAAAACTGGGGAAAAATTATTGTTGCCAATAGAAACCAGCAGGGTAACCTTTCATTTTATGAAGAGAGGCAAAAAGGTAGTGCTCGTTTTCTTTTTGGGGGGGATGCTATTGGGATCAGCCTCCATTTCCCTAACTATAAAGACAAGATCTATGGATAGAGAAACTAATATGCCATAAAGGCTAAGAGCCATTGAATTGGATATGCAGATATGATGGAGAGCAGTGATGAGCTTGCGCATGTATATGTGTGGCTCCTGGGTGGAGGCTGCATTGGTGGCGGCTGCATTGGTGGCAGATGATTGTCTTATACAGTTGACAGCTACCTGGCAGGCTCGCACACATGGGTTCAGATCGTGGTCTGAGCACACTCAAGCTCATCCCTATGAAAGAGCTGCAGGCCCTAGATGGAGTATACAAAAACAAAACTGGGGATGGTCAGGGGTGCGTTAATCAGAAGGGGGGCAGAGGGATCCAACCGTGCATCAGGGCCAGTGGGCATGCTCCTACGTCAGCCTTTTTTTAGTTACAATTTTTCCACTGTTATGCCTAGTACACACGTACGGGATTCCCGGCGGTAAAAAGTCTGCCAGGAAACCACGAGGGAAAAACCGAGAACCTGCTCCGTAAGTTTTTCCCCCTACACAAGAGAGCTTTTCCCGACAAGAAAACTGCGATGGAGCTTTGGTTGAGGATACCGGCCGTGTGTATGCTCCATTGCAGTTTTTCACATAAGAAAACTTCTGGGGAAAAGACTGCCGGGAATCCCGGCGGGAAAAAAGATGACTACTGCGATGTAGCATACACTCGGCTGGTTTTCCCAGCCAAAAGCTTTCATGGCAGTTTTCTCGACAGGAAAACTGGTCGTGTGTACGAGCCATAAAACAGCTGTTACCTTACAATCTTAACATTTTTACTTCTGATCACTATCACCACTATCACCAGAACTAACAAAGAGGGTGAATTAGACAGCAGTGAAAATTCAAGAAAGCCTCCCTCTAACCTTTCTCTACTCTACTGAATAAAGACAAAATAAAACATACTTTAAGGATAGTTTATATTACAAGCAATTAATGGCTTGATAAGGGAATGAAAAGCAAAAAATATGAGCGCTAATTAAGAATATGAGTGTGATTGGGGAGAAAGAGGCACCAAAGGGAACAGAATACAGTTAAAAGCAATAATATGATGTGCTTTTCTGTTAAAATAATCAAAAGCAGTAAGTTTTAAGGGAGATCTTTATGTTTTGTGTGTTAAAGCGGGGGTTCACCCTTAGAGGGCACTTTTCCCCCTTCGCTTCCTGCTCGTTATTACTAGGGGAATCGGCAATTTATTTTAAAATATGTGCAGTACTTACCCGTTTACGAGACGCATCCTCTCCGTCGCTTCCGGGTATGGGCTTCGGGAATGGGCGGTCCTTCTTGATTGACAGGTTTCCGAGAGGCTTCCGACGGTCGCATCCATCGCGTCACGATTTTCCGAAAGAAGCCGAACGTCGGTGCGCAGGCGCAGTATAGAGCCGCACCGACGTTCGGCTTCTTTCGGCTACGAGTGACGCGATGGATGCGACCGTCGGAAGCCTCTCGGAAGAATGTCAATCAAGAAGGAACGCCCGCTCCCGAAGACCCATACCCGGAAGCGACGGAAGAAGATACAGCTCGAAAACGGGTAAGTACTGCACCTATTTTAATATAAATAGCCGATTCCCCTAGACCGAACGAGCAGGAAGCTAAGGGGAGATTTTTTTTTTTTTTTTAAATGGGTGAACTCCCGCTTTAAGGATAATATCCTGGATCTACTACTGTGCAAAAAAAAAAAAAAAAACTTGCTCTGTATATACAGTATAATGTTTAATTGTTCAGTTTATTTTTGTTTCTATTAGGGGACCCATCTCATCATCAATGCTGCTAAAGAGCTTGGACAACTATCTAAACTCAAGGTAAGCTTCAACAAAATATATGAATGTTAAAGGCTAAGTTCACTTTTTTTTCTAAATTCCAGCTCCCCTATGTACTCATATACCATTAATGTACCTTGGTTGCAGAAAACTACAACCTTTCTTTGATTTTGAAAATAAGGCCTTCCCTTAGCCCTTGCTGTATTTCTTAGAAAGCTTCATCACGTAGATTTGGAATGGAGAAACCAGTAAGACGCAGAAAGGAGTTTACCAGCTGACCTCCTAAGCACATTAGCACCCTTCACCCTTCAACTACCGTATGTTCCAGAGCTTCTCTGGGGTGATTGCCGTGCGTGGGGCAGCCCATTCATGTGAATAAGCTGCACTATGAGTAAAAATGCTCCAAAACACCCCAAAAAATGCATGCAAGAATGTGAGTTTCCATACGTGGAGATGTGAACAACACCCTAGTGTCCCTGTCCACTTCCTTCTATGTACTTGTATAAAAACGGCCATACACTACGCAATCTGAATGTACAATTTCCTTCAGATATTTTTCTAAACTATGGAATAGGAAGACCCACCTGACCAATCCATCCAATGTCTATTAAATCAGGGAGGCCCTTTTACTACATAGATGATGGGAGATCTAAAGGAGATTCTATAATCAGATTGTATACAAAGTGGGTGGAAGACGGTATTTTAATGAGGAAGGTGTGGTTTAGAGTGGTGAACATACTCTATCACACCCTCTTCTGTAATGCAACAAGCAAGTGAAGGCTTTTGAGAGATGACCTACAGGAAATGAATGCTGATAGATAGACGATATACAGGTAGTGATAGAATCTAAAAAAAAAACATTTAAAAAATTCAAATAAACTGACAAGATTTTAAACCTCCTGTGGATATGTAAGATAAAAGCACATTGGGATAGCTGGGCGAAAAATGGCACTGGAAAACACTTATATTTATTATGAAAAGTAAAATTCTGCCCAAAAAGGTGAACCTATCCTTTAAGGCTAGATGGTTTTACCCATCTCGGTTGCGTATAGACAGACTTCAGATTCTCCTGCCTGTTGTCTCTACATTATTTTCCAAAGTGGTATTAGAAACCTGCCACCTGCCTACACTACTGTACTTTGTGAAGAATATTACCTAATGGAATTTTTAAAACTGTAATTGTGGTAAATTTTAGAAGTCGGTAGAACTGGACTTATTGAACTGCTGAGCTAAACAGAATATTCCCCAAAATATTATAAGACATTTTAAGAGTGGGTTAATATTTTTATATGTGTAATATACAGTACAGCACTCAAAGGAAGTTGAAAAAAGGATCTAATGTGAATAGATCTTAAATGTAGCTATGTTAGCAGGTGAATACTGAGAGTTGAGTCTCACAATATCAGATTATAGTGAAAAAACAGTATATGTGACACAAAAAAACATGAGTGAAAAAAAAGGGAAAAACAAAAAAAAATGGAGTACACACAAACGGGAGAAGGAGGAGAAGCCATTAGATTTGGATTTGTTTACATCGCAACTTGATATCTACGGTCTTGTAAGTGCATAGCTACTTGGCCTATTAAATCTTAACTTTATGGTATTATGCTATGGTCTTTTTTTCTCTGATCATTCGAGATAACAGACACCGCCTCAGACATTCCATAGAGGGCCTGGAGGCCCACTGTAATAGTGATCACATTGATAGGGTAAGGAGACTGCATTACCACTTCTGGGTGCCTTTCTGGTGGATGAAGTTCGCTCTATCTTTCTACATATCTTTTGGATGATCACTTGGATTAACCTGATAAGGACTGATTTATTCCATAAGGATGGATTGTTCATGTTTTTCTATTCATTTAATGTAGTGGGACTCTATTTTTTTTTTCGTTTTTCCCTTTTTTTTCACTCAGATTATAGTGAAAAAACAGTATATGTGACACAAAAAAACATGAGTGAAAAAAAGGGAAAAACTAAAAAAAGATAGAGTCACACTACATTAAATGAATAGAAAAACATGAACAATCCATCCTTATGGAATAAATCAGTCCTTATAAGGTTAATCCAAGTGATCATCCAAAAGATAGGTAGAAAGATAGAGCGAACTTCATCCACCAGAAAGGCACCCAGAAGTGGTAATGCAGTCTCCTTACCCTATCAATGTGATCACTATTACAGTGGGCCTCCAGGCCCTCTATGGAATGTCTGAGGCGGTGTCTGTTATCTCGAATGATCAGAGAAAAAAAGACCATAGCATAATACCATAAAGTTAAGATTTAATAGGCCAAGTAGCTATGCACTTACAAGACCGTAGATATCAAGTTGCGATGTAAACAAATCCAAATCTAATGGAGGCGCGGAGGCTTCTCCTCCTTCTCCCGTTTGTGTGTACTCCGTTTTTTTTTTTTTTTTCCCTTTTTTTTCACTCATGTTTTTTTGTGTCACATATACTGTTTTTTCACTATAATCTGATATTGTGAGACTCAACTCTCAGTATTCACCAGCTAACATAGCTACATTTAAGATCTATTCACATTAGATCCTGTAACCTTGCGGGAACAGACTCCAACGATAGGTGCGTTTTTAAGGGCTTGGTGGCCCAATTTTAAAAAACATCAAAAGTTCACATATACATTTGCAGCCCTCACAGGGGTTCCATCACTACTGCATTGTACAAACTCAAGAGCTTAGCCTCCTGGCTTTCAATCTTGGCATCCGACGGCTTCAGGCCTCTAGCCTAAGCCTAAGTTCTGTTCCTCAGAACACACAGCGTTTCCCAGAGATAAGCTCAACCCTTACTTTTCTCCTAGTCAGCGACTTGCTGCTCAAACATAAAGCGGCATCTGCAACCTGCAGATCTGCACACACTAGCTGCAATCCATGCAGCCTCTCTCTGACTCCTTTCAGAGAGTTGAGAGCTCACCTGGCTCCCAGGGACCAAACTTCCTGTCTGTGGGTGGGCTCTGAGCCACAGCCAGGCCAGCACTAAATAGCTGACCACACAGCTGTGTAATTAAGGCGTCTGTCTCTCCAAAATATGGCGAAAACCAGCCATCCTTCAGGCAAGACAGAACCAAACCATCACAATCCTTTTTTCAACTTCCTTTGAGCGCTGTACTGTATATTACACATGTTTTATAAATTTTTGTATCACAATTTTTTGGTAATGGCAGCTAATTATTCATTATTCTTTTAACACATATCATTGGTGTTTATCATTCATATTCTTGTCGAGCGCAGTGTTTTCCTTGTGTAATATTTTTATATGAATCTAAAAACCAAGAACAATGTGTATTCACCGACCTTTAAAAAAAAACACACAACAGTAACAAGAATAGTTTCTGGATGATTTTGTCAGATGGTATAGACCACTTAGGGAGTCTTATACTAAATCCTGCCTTGTGGGGTAAGGAATTTGGACATAGCTAAGACAATTTCAGATATAGAATTTCCAATATTTATTTGATAAAGCATAAGCGGGGGGCTCAAGAAAAAGTAAAGAAGTTTCACAAATGAGAAGAGGAGTGTAATGTTGAAGATTTTTTAAAAGTATGAAGGAGGAAAATTGATTGAGCATAGGCTTAAGGAAAGGAAAATAGTATACAGGAGAAAAGGAAAAATAGGTAGGGAAAGAGTAGAAGAAATTGAAAAAAGGTGGGGTTGGAGAGAAGGTACATGGGTCAGAGAGTGGGAGGAAAGAGAGAATATAGAATTATAATAATATAATAGAATTATATAATGGCTTGAGGTTTGCATATATGATGCCAATGTTTAAGCATTTGTCATTAGTGCCATAAAGGAAGGCAGTTGGTTTTTGCTTAGTGTACTGCCATTTTCTTCTTCTCCTTAACTACAGTATATATTTGTTCTGTGTTAGCAGCTCTGAAAGTTTCAGGATGGGAGGTTAGCAATGGCAGCTTCTATATATTCCTGAACTGTTTTCTCTAGCATTGTTAACACCTGATTAATGAAGATTTTGCAGTGACGAATCAAAAAGTTATTGTTTCATTTATATGATCCAATTGCAGTCTATAATATAGTGATCATTCTTGCCTTATTAGTCCTTGTACCTATTGACATAATTTGTATTTTTTCCTCATGTAGGATCACATGGTGAGGGAGGAAGCAAAGAGTCTGACTCCTAAGCAGTGTGCCGTGGTGGAGCTTGCACTCGACACTATTAAGGTAATGACTACAACACTACAGGCACATCAAGAAAATAACATCTTCTCACAGTGTTTTTTTTTTTATTTAAAACCACACAAATTCCCAACTGAGCTGATATTCACGGTTAATATCAAACAGTTGAGGCTGTGTGCAGGAGAACTGCTCCCAATCACAACCTCAGCAGATGTAAACAAAAAGTGCTCAGGTTGAGAACAAGGGCTGCTCTCTGAACAATAGTCTTGGGGCATGTAAAATTACTCCTTAATCTGTGTTCAGATAAATCCACCAGATCAGTCTCAGCTCTTTGTTTACAGTTGCTGAGGCTGTATTCGGGAGCAGTTATCCTGCATACAGCCTCAGCTGCCTATTACAAAGGAAGCAGTGGCAAGAGAGAGGAAAAGCAGAGGAAACAAGAAAAAGAAGAATCTGACACACTCTAGAGCTTCCAGCCCCTTTATGACTGATTTTGTAAAAATATTAATTTTACTATCTGTAACACAAGGTTCTTGCTTCAGTTTCTCATACAGTCATTCTATTATTTTATTAGTTAAAGTGGATGTAAACCCTCCATACATCCAGTGAAGTGAACAGCCTCAGATGATACACAGAGATAAACCAAACCTCCCTACATAGGTTTTATATGTATATCTGCTGTCTTCACATTTATATACCGTTTAGAAAGTTCAGATTTAGTTAGATTTTCTCATCCTGGTTAACACAGAATGTGATGTCTGGGCATACAGCCAAGATAGCTAAAATTCATAGGCAGAGACTCTCAGAGCTGTTTCGTAATAGGAGCTGCTCTCTGCTACTCTATTTTAGCAACCTCCTCCTACAAAAGATTCAGGCTGCTTTTGTCTAAAAAGTCTGAGAATTTGTCAGGAGTTCTCAGGCTGATAACAGAGGAACCTTTTCAGAAGAGAGCTATAAGACTTAGCTCATTGAAAAGAGATAACAAAATACCGCAGATACATGTGCCCAGCTCAAATTTCATGAATCAGGTTTACATCCACTTTAATGCATCAGGAGACGCATTTTCAAGGCAAATGGTAGACCTTTTGCACATAACATTTCCTGATTTCTCCTCCACCTTTTGTGAAGTCTTGAGTGGTAGGGCCACTTTTGCTTCTTCTTTTTTTTTTATAAATACTTTACAATAAAGTTGCCTAAAGGGTAAATACATTTCAAAAAGCAGTACACATACATGTGGAGCACAGAGTCTACAAACAGTTACAATTTGACATGGTTTAGGAACTCTGAGGGTTGCTGTGTTGTACATACCATGGTGTATTGGGTGTAAAGCACAATAGAGCTAATAAGCTCAGTTTTCCTTTTTTTATGGAGTAAAGTGAGGTGGGGATCAGGCTACTTCCTGATAGATTAAAATAGGGTTTGGTTAAGGATGGGAGTAAAAGAGAAAACGCGGGTTGGAAAGGAGGGCGGTGTTTTTTTTCCCCTGCTGTAGCAAATTGGATCATGCTCTGCTGGGGTGTTTTGCCTTTCTCTGGATCAACTGTGGGTATGGAGTTGGGGTATGGGATTGTACTGTGTTTTTTATTTTGTTTGTTTATTTATTTGTTTGTGGTTGAACTGGATGGAGTTGTGTCTTTTTTCAACCTGACTAACTATGTAACTATGTAACTATGTGTTTAGGTAAGGGGGAGAGAGAAACAGGGGGAAGAGTTGTATAAGAAGGGATGATAAGGAACAAGAAGAAGAAAGATAGGAATGAGGAGGAGGGATTAAAAAAAAGGAGGAGGAGGGGCATAACAGTGGGTTGACCATGTATATAAGTTTGTTATGTTACCTAAGGTGCCTCTGGTGACATCTATTAAAATATTGCTTTAAGGCTGATTTATTGCTGCCAGGTAGGAATGCATGTAGAAAAAAATTGAGTTGGAGATCAATACTTACTATTTGTTAACACCATACTGTGTGTGCAATATACCCATATGGTGTCCCAAACTTTGCAGACTCACCAGTGGTAGGTGCGGTCTCTGTGCCTAGTAAATATACAGGAAAAAGAGTTACAGGGGAAGAATTCCCACTGTGAAGAGACAACGTTGTCTAATTTTAACATTATCCTGGTGGTGGTGGTGGGTACCTGGTCTTGGCCACCTTTTTTGTATTAAATAATTTTTCTAATAAAATGTATCCCATATTAAGCAGCATGGTCTGCCTGTGTCTCTTCACAGTGTGAATCCTTCCCCTGTAACTCTTTTTTCAGATAGGAATGCAGTTTCGGTCGAGCTTGGGTCCACAGTAAACCCATTAATGGTTTGCGGAGCAAAATAAATGTATTTTTTCCTGTGGGGAGGCATGTAAAAGGTTGATTAGCAGACAGGAGATTGTGAGAGACACCGGGGGAGCTTTGTTGCCCCATAACACAAAGTGGCAAAACAAGGACTTTTATATCCCAGCTGTTAAAGATATGACATTTTAGTTGTTGGGTTTACTTCTATTTTCACAAACTGTGCTTGAGTTCTTTAAATTGCATTGTAAGTATTTTATAAGTTTACAACTTCATGCTTAAAGCGGGGGATCTGTGGGACATTGTTATTTTTTTTTATTTGTGCATCTAATGCCGCGTACACACCATCACTTTATGTGATGAAAAAAAACAACGTTTTTAAAAACGTCAATTTAAATGACCGTGTGTGAAAAACGGCAAAAAAAATTGAAGCATTCTTCAATTTTTTGTGTCGTTTTTCAAAACGTCGTTTTTGTTTCACAAAAAATCACCGTGTGTAGCAAAAACGACGTTTTTAAACCCGCGCATGCCCAGAAGCTAGTTATGAAGCGAGCTTCAATGGAAAAAAGTGGTGAACGTAACCTTGCATTGTGAAAAAACGATGGTGTGTAGGCAACGTCGTTTTTGAAAATTGAAGTTTCAAAAATGTCGTTTTTTACTTCACAAAAAACATCGTTTTTTTTCATCACATAAAGTGATGGTGTGTACACAGCATTAGGGTTTTAAGGTTGGCAACCTTGTACTCACGTGTCTTATGTTTCGATTCATCCGCACTGTTAATCGGCCATAAATAAAGATTTATAAAAATTGCTGCTGGAATGTTCCATTTTGCTTGTGGGCATTGTGAAGCCCACAAGCAAATACTTCCAGGAAGTCCCGCATGAGTAGTGTTGACAGCGAGCAGCCGTCAACACTGCCATCACAACGGGCGGCATCATAAAAAGTGCACGCCCCGTTGTGACGGCATGCACAGCATCATAAATATTAGCTATAGCTCAGAACGGCGGAATTAGTGAAATCCCGTGAGATTTCGTCGTTAGGAATTGTCTCCTGGAAAGCATGACATGATGCTCCCAGGAGACAGTGCGAACAACTCCCAGCAAACACTGGGGCGCTGGGGAAGAGAAGAGACACGCCCACTCCCACATGAGGGATACCAGGAAGTGTCTTCTTCAAACAACAGAATCACGGTATTTGAATGCAACAAAAACATTTTAATAGCCAAATGTTTATGTATATAATGAGCTAGTCTGGATAAGCTGTATTTAGGGTGAACCTCTGCTTTAAGGTGATTACAGCACATGAGACAGTTGTTGCCGAAAGTCTGTCAAGGAGCAAAAATAAAGTGCAAGAATGCTGTGCATTTAAAGCACCTCACATGACATCACTAACATTCACTGCGTAAATAAAATAAAAGTTTGACATGCCCCAGTTAGGCTTATTATTCATGATTAAAACTATCCTCTTGCTAGGCAATTTTATATGTCATTACTAATAGGGTTAATGAAAAAAGTCAGTATGACTTAACAGAACAGAAACAGCACAAGCAGAAAAAGCTTTGCTGGGAACTCATTTCCCCATGTACCCCTATAACCTTTTCCACTCTGTAATGCACCATTTTTTTTGCTAGAGTCCTTATGTGATGGACCCCTTCTCCTGTTGGAGAAGACTCATTTATATTTTTCCCCGGATTTCCTTCCGTCTTTAACACGTCTATTGAGATCTGACTGATCTTAGGGCCGGCCTATAATGTGGTCCATTCCAATACCACCTAGATTCTGAAGACTCCTTTTGGGCTATGCCCACTACGACAGGCAAAGCCAGGACCCTGGACGGTACTAACGATGTGGATAAGGTATGACGGGGTTGTATCTATACTTATTACCAGGATATTTACAACGTCAATTCCAAAGAAGTTGGGAGTGAAATCTACATAAAAACAAAATGCAATGATTTGCACATCTCATAAACTCATATTTTATTCACAATTGAAAATAGAAAACATTTCACACATTTAAACAAAAAAAAAAGGTCATTTTGAAATTGTTGGCAGCAACATGTCTCAAAAAAGTTGAGACAAGGCAACACAAAGCTGGCAAAGTTACTAGTACTAACAAGGAAGCACGGAAAATAAACATTTGCAACTAATTAGGCTAACTGGCAACAGGTCAGTAACATGATTAAGTATGAAAAGAGCATCTTAGAGTGTCAGAGTGTCTCAAAAATAAAGATGGTCAGAAGTTCACCAATCTGGGAAAAGCTGCGTCTAAAAATTGTTAAACAATTTCAGAATAATGTTCCTTAACATTAACCTCCCTGGCGGTATGATTCTGTCTGGAATTACGTACCAAAAGCGGTACAATTATTTTGCAAGGAAATTTGGCGTTTTATACTGTAGGCCTGTAATTTTTAGAAATAACTCACTTAAATCTGACCAAGCAAGAGTCTTGTAGGCATCCCGGGTATGATTTTTTTTTTAAAACAAAATTATAAATTATAATATAATAAATAATTATAAATAATTATAACAAATAATAATATAATTATAATAAAAATTATTCAATAATGTAATCAACTCAAAATCACTGAAATTTGCTCAGTTGCAGAATTGTCGCTGTCATTATTATTATTTTTTTATGACGAATTTCCCCACAAATCGCTATCGCACAATTCTGCAAGTGATTATAATTTATTATCGCTGTTTTCTAGCTGATCTAAAACCATTTTTGACATAAAGGGACACTTTTGGACAATCTACAGTTTTTAGGCAGAAAGAACATTTTTTATTATATAAAAGTACATGTAGGGCACTGGGCAGACCACTAGGGACAAGGGGGGTGTGTATTTTTTACATACAGTACTGTAATCTATAAGATTACAGTATACTGTATGTAAAGTGTTTGTTTACTTTTTTGAATTTGGCGCCGTTCTCCGCCCCTGTGCGTCGTAACGTTGCAGGGAACGGAGATCGGCGGCACACGGGGACACTGTGAATCGAGCGAGGAGGTCCCGCTCGCTCACACAGCGGGGTGGCATCGCTGGATCCAGAGACAAGGTAAGTAACGTCCACCCCGAGCGTGACTCGGGGATACTGATCCTAACATTGGAAACCCACCCTGAGTCACGCTCGGGTTTACCGCCAAGGGGGTTAAATTGCAAATACTTTAAATATGTCATCATGTACAGAACATAATATCATCAAAAGATTCTGAGAATCTGGAGAAATCTTTGTGCGCAAGGGAGAAGGCCGAAATGCAGTATTAGTTGTCAATGATCTTCAGGCCCTGTGATTGCACTGCATTAAAAACAAGCATGATTCTGTGATGGACATCATTGCATGGGTTTAGGAATACTTCCAAAAATCATTGCCTGTGAACACAGCTTGCTGTGTTATCCAAAAAGGAAAGGTAAAGCTCTATCATGCACAGAAGAGGCTATATCTGAACATGATTCAGAAACAGTGCTGTGTTCTCTGGGCCAAAGCTAATTTAAAATGCTGTGTTGAAGAGTGGAAACATTTCCTGTGGTCAGATAAATTGAAATGTTACTTTCTATTTAATGGCTACACACCGCATCCTCCAGACTAAAGAGGAACAAAAGAAATGGTGAATGGCAACATCTATATTAGTGTTGTGCCACATCCAATAGTCAAGTAGGGGAAATCTCTCTTCTGTACTAGACTAAAGAGGAGAGGGACATTTTATCAGCTTAGTTAAAGAGCTTTCCTCTCTGATGGTATGGGGATGCATTAGTGCATATGGAATTGGCAGCTTGCACATCTGTAAAGGCACCATCAATGCTGCAAGATATATCCAGGTTTCAAAGCAGCATATGCTCCCAGACAATGTCCTTTTCAGGAAAGGCCTTGCATATTTCAGCAGGGCAATGCTAAACTACAAATGGCATCTATGACTACACTATGGCTTCATAGTAGAAGATTCTGGGTGCTTAACTGGCCTGCCTGCAGTCCAGACCTTTTACCAATTAAAAATATCTGATGCTTCTTAAAAGGAAAAATAGCACTTGGAATTCTATATCAGGCAAGAATGGGACAACATTCCTCTCCCAAGACTCTAGTAACTGGTCTCCTCATTTCCCAGACAATTTCAAAGTGTTGTTAAAGTAAAAGGGGATCCTAAACTCTGGTGAAGTAATGGTGTGTATGCTTAGCCACTGCACCTCTGATTTTTTAAGGGTTCACATCTTTTTGTGCACAGAGGGTCTGATGTTTGTTTTCTGTAACAATCTGGTTCCTTTTTCACTTCAGATTCAGTCTTTTTACACCAGGGCATGCCTCTCTCTCTACTCTCACCTACAAGGTGATATTCCTTACAGTCAGTACAAATCACATCTTCCAATCAGGTGTCATATTTGTACCAGAAAAATAAGGGAGCTCGTAGATGCTGCCTCATCATGGGAATGAGTAAGGGATAAATAGTACACCTGGTTACCTGTCCACACAAAAGTTATGGACATATTAGGTCAATGACATCAGTCAGAATTCTTAGCCCCACAGCCTACATTTAGCTAAATGTGGCCAGAGATGTGTCACTGGTTGCTAGAACATTGGCAGCCACCATCATCCTGGCAAATACAGCCCTGAGCTGGAAGCTGTCATTATTAAGTGGCAGTAGTAATGAATGACTTCCTGTACAATCAAAGGTTCTCTGCAAAAAGCGGTCAAACGGTCCCTTAAAGTGATTGTAAAAGCAGAGGCATTTTTTATCTTACTGCATTCTATGCAGTAACATATAAAACCTTCTGTGTTCAGCAGCTCCCCTCAGCCCCTCTAATACTTACCTCTGTCCAGCGATGTTACAGGAGAGACCCGGCTGCCTAGGACTACATTCTCATTGGCTGAGACAGCAGCAGAGCGCCATTGGCTCTCGCTGCTATCAATTAAAGTCAATGAGCCAATGAGAGGGGAGAGGGGGCGGAGCCTACCGCGGCTCCATGTCTGAATGGACACACATACTGTAGCTGTGGCTCGGCTCTGGAGCCCCCTGTAGCAAGCTGGTTGCTGTGGAGGCACTTGTCAGGGGGGCCAGGCGAGCCAAAGAGGGATCTAAGAAGAGGAGGATCAGGGCTGCAAAACCATTACACAGTGTAGGTAAGTATAACATGTTTATTTTTAGGCAAAGAAATAGACTTTAGTATCACCTGTTTATAGTGCAGAGCTAAACCTCAGGACAAACCCTGCATTACCCCAAAATTGTAATTCATACCACTGTGAGCCACTGCATGTGAACACTTACAGGTTGTAGCCAGCAATCTTTAGTTGGCTGTTATGTTCTTGCCCTGTGCGCCCCTAGTCCTTTTTGTCCCCTTTATTTGTACCAGTATCTCCACAATGTGTCATGCAGGCCACAATTCCCTGGTGTCATGCAGGCTTCTTCACCTGCTGTCAATAATTGCCAATTTTCTGAGTAACAGTGTTTGAGGGGAAGTCACAGCACAGCCTTTAGTTTTGGTTCTAGGAATATTGGTGATCCAAAATGCATTAATGGCAGTGACATTGATTCCGTTTTTTTGTCAGGGTGACTGGTGACTGTTGTGCCACTCATTGTACCTTCTTTTCTTTTAATACAGCAATATTTCCACGCTGGAGGTGTTGGTCTTAAAAAGACTTTTTTGGAGAAAAGTCCTGACCTGCAGTCTCTGCGCTATGCACTCTCTCTATATACACAAGCAACGGACACACTCATTAAAACCTTTGTCCAAACACAGACTGCTCAGGGTAAGACTTTTTTCATATGTTTTATATAATCATTTTAACTGTTTTTTACATTCTTGGTGATGTAATACTTTGACAGAAAACATATATCCGTTTTATCATTATTGTGTATCTTTTATTTACTCCTCATTTTTTATTTCCTAATTGAAAACAACAGAGAAATGTTACTATCAAAACTGATTAACTTGTGCATTGCACCAATACCAAATTAGCAGTTGGTCTGTATAAAAAACCATGGCACAATCAAAGCAAAACACATAATCCATAACAGAAATACACATTATGTACATTAGTATGTTTTTTTTTAGATGTGTTATGCTGATTGCATTGTTTTCCAGTGCTTATAGTTTATATTTTTTTAAACTGATTCATTTTACGCATCAAAGTAAATTCTTGCTATTGTAATGTTGCATCAGATTTTTCTGGTTTGTGATATAGCATTTTGGTGGAAAATGTACTTATAGGTTTACCATGGAATATGGTGGTAACACTAGCTTTTTTTTTATGACACTAATAATAGTTTCCGATGTTTTTACATTGAAAAACATGCCTACTGCTTTTTTATGTAGAATGCTGTGCTATGCTATGCATACATACCATATGATATGCCCATATTCCCCAAGGCAATTTAAGTCAGATTCACTGAAATCTATGAACATTTTAAAGGGAAACCCTACTGAATTAATAATACTCAGTTACTTTAAAGCGAAAAAAAGCAGTCATTCTTCTAAGCCACTTTACATAACGTTTTATGCCAAGGACACGTAGTAAAACAAAACATTTTAGTTTGTGTTTAGATGTACTAAACAGACATAACAATTTTGTTAAGCCGAATGTAAAAGGTACTACAATGTTCTATGTGACTCAGATTACAGTCATTGGGGTAGGATCACATGATGACAGTGGTGCATGGTCAGAAATTAAATACTGGAAGAGTAAGAAGGATACATGCACACCATGTTTTTATATGTTGTTTTTCTGTGTTTTTTGCCTTATATCTATGTATATTTTTTCATGTCTTTTATCCTTGTGTTCTTTGCTTTATGTAATAGTCGCTTTGGAGTCCCTGAAACACAGAAAACCATTACTCATTTTTATAAATCCCTATTTTATGCAATCAATATGTAAGCTATACTCCAGCTGCAACAGTCCACAATGAACCTTTTGATGGCAACATCACTGCATTAACTAAACTTTTGCAAATACACAAAAACATTATATACTAGGTTTTAGATTTTTTCATATTCATAAAATTTAATAAATACATGAAGACTATCAGTTAAACATCTAAAAAAAAAACTAGTACATGTAAGATATTGACATTTAAAAATAAGAGCTGAGTTACTAAGCTTGATTTAGATAAATAAAAGCTAGCTGCTTCGTGGTTGATGTTGCATTCATGATCATGTTAGACAAGACAAAGTGAACACTATAGTACAAAAATACTGTGCTATGCTGAAAATGACTGTATCAGTTAAACATCAGTCAAGGCTAATGCCGCATGCACATGACCGTTTTTAATGGTCTAGAAAACACAAAGTTTTTTTCAAACCGATTATTGTTAAGCCGACTTTGCCTACACACAATCGAGAAAAAAAAAATGCTCTAGCAAAGCGCGGTGACGTACAACACGTACGGCGGCACTATAAAGGGGAAGTACCATTCGGATGGCACCACCCTTGGGGCTGCTTTTGCTGATTTCGTGTTAGTAAAACTTTGGTGAGAGACGATTCGCGCTTTTCAGTCTGTTACAGCGTGATGAATGTGCTATCTCCATTACGAACGCTAGTTTTACCAGAAAGAGCACTCCCGTCTCATAACTTGCTTCTGAGCATGCACGTTTTTTTTCACGTCATTAAAGCCCACACACAACCATTTTTTACAACGTTAAAAACGAAGTGAAAATTTAGAGCATGTTCTAAATTTTTAATGCCCATTTTTGTACGTCGTGAAAAATGCTCTGGAGCCCACACACGTCGTGTGTACGCGGCATAAGCCCCACTTGACAGAGATTTTCTCCAGAAAGGCTGCACATAGATTTCCTGGAGAACATATGTCATCTGACAATGTTTGATCATTCCACAAAGGCAAAAAATTAGGCTACTTTGCAGATCACCTACTTTGTAAAAAAATGTAGCGCTTTCAGGTCTACTCACAAATGTGTTCACATCACTTTCACCAAGATTCACACATTTTTACAAAATATTAAATTAAAAGATGCATGAAAGTTGTGTGAATCTTAAGTGAAAACATTGATGAATTAGACCCCTTTGTTTTTTAACATAAGGATTTTTTCACCAAAATATGTGAATCCCAGCTTTACACTTGGCCATTTAAAAACTTGGTAGATTCTCATTTACTGCAATACCTACTTTGCTAGCTATTTCAAATTGTATTTGTTGGTGATAACCCCAAAAAATGTAGTAATAGCCCAAGCTTTTATTTAGTTTTGGATACAGTAGAAAAGCCCTACTTAGTTTATCTCCTACTCTCTGTGTCCCAGTGTGGACATTTCCCTCCACTTCCTGTCCTGGAGTTGCAACAGGAAATGAGAACAACTCTCTAAAAAATTAATGAATTCCCCTCATAACAAAAATGTCACTTTTGGAAAATTTACTCTCACTCCTTTCTTTGGTGACAGCTTTAACGTTTTGGATTTCCCATCGCTTCCAGAGACAGTGGTCACTGTAAATAAATAGACAGCACTTCAGACAGCTAACTTCTCAAGTTTAATATATTTATTAAGGAAAACCTCATAAAAAACATAAAAGTAAATTATAGTACATGCACATGATCTCTCCTTAGTCCCTCTATCTAGACAAATGCTACAAGCATCATATACATTTTCATTAGAACAGAGAGTAGATCCATGCTAAAAGCACAGAAAGTAACAAACATCAATACACATGGATAGATACCAGAAAAAAACCTTCAGTTTACATGCGGACACTCAAGCGGGATCAAGTGGAGGTGGGAATCAATGTTTTAGAGTAAAAACGACTTTGTCAAGTAAGATCCACCAAAGATGGTGAATCTACCTTACCGGTACACAGACAGCACTATGATAACAGATAATTGGAAAAGAAAGTTCCTGACATTGTTTCTTTTATAGAAATCCCAACTTAATGTTACTATATGGAGGTTTCAAAATCACTTTTAATTAAAAGCGTTGAATCTATTAATACCAAAGAGAAGGGAATCAGCATGCCATGTGATCCCGCCTATTTCACTGCAACCCATTAAAAAGTACAGTGGGTAATTGGTTACCATTGAAATGAAGAAAACTGAATGCTAACACCCTACAATAGCTATAAAAAAAACTTCAAAAATGTCAGAATTTAACATATTTAATAGTTATCAAACAATTGGAGGTAATTAAATGGTGGAATGATTTAGGACTTTCCCAAAGAAAGATATCAATATTTCAAATTGTTCAGAAAGAAGGTAATCATTTTCTTGTATTTTTACTGGCCATAAGAAATGATCACTCCAAATTAAATTAATCAGTTTCACAAAGGGAAGATGAACCAGACCAAAAATATGTTATATAATATCTAAAGTTACCTTCTTAAACTGATTCTTGAAGTTTTGTTGTAATGTGTTTCCTAAAGACAGCAGCAGGAAAAGATAAAAATATGTTACAATTAGCAATTTCAGTCACAATAACGCCTTAAAATTAAAAAATTTAAAGAACCATTTACCTTGATTATCATATGACTACCATTCCCAAAGAATAGTCATTCTATACCCAAGCAAGCTTTAAAATATCACTTGTTGTTACAGACCAGACATATTTCCCAGTACAGTTTAAAACCATCTAGAAAAACATGTCACACATTTTAACCAATATGCGCTTGATTCGTGCCCTATGGTAACATATTTATGCTAACATTAGTAAAATAATCCTCTTTTCATGTCGACCTGCACCTTCTACTTTACATATCTTCCATCTCTTCTTTCTTCCTTTCCTTTATCCCTCAGTCCATGGTGGAAAAGGTATTAGGTTTACTCTTAGTGAAGAGACTTATCCAGAAAAGGGTATGTCATTGACGCAAAGGTTTTGGAAGCATGTCCTATATTGCTAGGAAAATTAATCATTTTCACTTTCAGCTAGAGATATTTTTCTGGCTTATGAGAAGTAGTGGAGGGGTTTGGTTAAGCATGTAGAAACTCCAGTCCCACTTGTCAGCAGTTAATACCATGTCTTCATTTTGCAGTGTTGTTTGTTACATAGAAAACAAAAACGTTTTATGTTTTATTTGTTGTGTCTGTCTGAACTGTAGCTGTGCTTAGTAACCTTTAATTATTCTCATGCATCCCTGAATTGTATAAAGATACTAAATTACTAACTAATTGAATGCAATTATAGACTCTGTGAACTTTTTTAGTGACCTCCTAGGAAAATACTACAACAGTATGTCAAGGAAATATTTTTTTTCTAACCACACTGATGTCAGATCTGCAAAATTGCTGCAATTTGTTTACCTGTATAAGTGGGACTGAAGTATTAACTCCTTTGCTACTGGTGATATAATATAGCACGCTATTGGGACTCTTATCTTAAAAACTGATTGTGAAGCTTGTCTTGAAAGACACTGCAAGATGATTCTTTGCCTGTAGAAAGCATGCAGTAAATTAGTTTGGTTTAGCCCAAATTTACTTTTTATCAGTATTGTTTCTTAAACTATGAAATATATAATGAGAGTGTTTAGACCAAGTTGGAAAAAGTAAATGTTAATAAGATAACAAGAAATCTATAGTGGAACCTACAGGTGTGTAAAAGTAACACATTATGATAGAGTTTGGGGTGGGTGTTTTAACACATGCTTTCAGTTTAAAGCAGAAAGAAAAGACTACGTTGCATGTTGCACCAAGCAAGCATGGATAGACTGCAGTGGACCCATATAATGTCACAAGTGTAAACTGGTAGACTTGAGTTACAAGTCAAATTGTAACCCAGCTCATCAGTAAACAAAACCAAAACTGAATTGACTGCTGGCAGGTGTAAGTATACTAAACTAATATAATTTGTATATTCTAAAGGAGGTTGCCGGGTGCTGTTTAATGCTTATAAACCTCTTAGACCCTGTCAGCAGTTATACTCAGAAAAGCCTGGTGCCTATGGTTCTGTGGTGATATGCTAAGTATTCTTATGTTTGCATTTGCCAGGATCTGGAGTGGATGATTCTGTTGGAGAGGTTTCCATTCATGTAGAACTCTTTACCCATCCTGGAACAGGGGAGCACAAAATCAGTGTCAAAGGTAAGAAAATTAAATACCTATTGCTACTTGTTCAAGAACCCACATGGCACTGAAAGCCAACAGATTTTACAAAGCAGACTAATGAGATAACTAAATATACTTTATTATGAAAGACTTGTCAACGGTGATGATCAGAGGTGTACAGCTTGGAAAAAGGTTCACATAATGAACTTTGAGTTGTCAGTAGTAGTTGCAGTCTCTCAGAACAAGAAATGAAACTTACTATTTATGTATGTAGCACTACCTCTTCAGAAAGTACTGGTACATGATGAGTTCACCTACTGTTCGCAGTGGTGACCCACCCTGTAACTGGACCTGAAAGTACCAAGGGCTTTATAAAGCAGCAAAAATCCCTGGGGAAAATAGTGAAGAAAGTTTGAAAATAATATATGTATGAGTTAAAAACAATAGTATAAGTCAGTGAGGCATTGTATTAAATAGGACAGGCATTCCTTCTCTTTCCCACCTGTGAGAGGCTTTGACTTAAAGCACTTAGTGGGTGGGAAAGACGATTCTTGACAAAATGTTCTGAGAAAGCTGACAGTGAAATGGTGGGGTTGGGTGGAAAAAGCTCTGCCAGAGATAGTAGTGTCCCCACACAGGCACAGTTCAACACACAAGAGGGTGGCCTAAGGCTGCTTTTCACTCTTATGTCTGAATCATTCAGACAGCACTGTCCCTGAGGCACAATGGAGGGGTTAGTGCTTAGCTTCTTACAAGATCAGCATTCTAGACAAGCAGTACACCTCTCTCTCTTTTTTCATGTGGGTCTTTCCTAGCTAAAATACCACACTCACCTGTTTGCATGGCTCTTCTCCACTCCTTCTTTCCTGGGCTTAGGAACAGGACCCTTTTCTGGCCAATTTGAGAAAAATGTGAATGTGAGCGAGTTTAAGTGGCAGTTACCTTGTACAATAAATTTAAATAGAATGCCATGTTCAGTCACAGGCATGTCCCAAAAATATAGGTTACAACAGAACCTGAGCCTTAGTATATTGAAGAGATTTTGGTCAGATGTACCCAAGTCCTGAGCTCAGAACAAGAGCTTCAAACTAAGACTAATTTGGGGCCCTGCAGGTACACTAGGATTGATATAGAAAAACAGGAGCAGAGCTGAGGCAATTTACAATTAGCAGTCAGTCAGATTCTCTGTATGTTTGAAATCTGGTTTGCTGCTATAGGCAGCTGCTTCAGTTTTGCTTGAATTGTATTTGACCAAAACATATGAAATTCATTTTGCAAGATTTTACAATTGTTTTTTTTTTTTTAAGTCGTTGCTGCAAATGATCTGAAATGGCAAACTTCTGGGATTTTCCGCCCTTTCATTGAGGTAAACATGATTGGTCCAAACCTGAGTGACAAAAAGAGAAAATTCACTACAAAATCTAAGAATAATAGTTGGGCCCCAAAATACAACGAGAGCTTCCAATTGTGAGTATGCCTACAAACATCATGATCACATACCAAGCACAAATCCTAACAATAAAAATGTTAATATTACTTAAATGAAACTTGTCAAACCTGAGCCATTTAAACTGAGCAATAGAAATAAATGATAAAAATTGCATACATGGTTAAAAGAGAATTTTTTATTTTATTTTTTGGATAATCATACTTACCTAGGTGGATGCAGCATCAGACCGATGCTGCAATGAGAGAGTGGGTAACCGCTCAAAGAGAACCAGGTAATCTGATTCCTGTGGTCCGAGCCAAGGGTGCAGGCAGTGGAATCAAAATGCAGGTTAGGATGAAGGAAAAAAGCTGGGACAGCCGCACTCCAAAAAAACTCCTCCTTTAATTAAAAATCACAAAATACATGCCACAGCAAAAAACAGCACAACAAAAGAAAAGCTGACGTTTCGCACTATGCCTTAGTGCTTCTTCATAGCCGATGCTGCAGCTGTCCCCTGGTGACTCTGCACTGAGAAATGAGCCACTGAACACCGCCGATAACTCGGTTTTCTCACCTTCCTGAGATGAGAGCTGCTGACTGCCAGTTAGCATCTCTCCTGCTCTGCTCCTCCACGCTTATTGGAGCGCTGAGCTGTGGAGGGGTGGGGAGCAACCGTCTCAGCGTCCCACTGGCTCGCTGAGACGCTGAAAAAATAGTTAGATAGCGCAGGATTATCAGAGCATAGACAACAATGGCCCATAAACTTAAAATGTATAATTATTAATGAGGTAAATATAAAAATTAATTAGTAATATTAGTCCATATAGTCCAAGATAACACTAGCGGCAGCAATCCCAAAGCAGAAGCAGGCTCTGAAAATGTGTACAAAAGAGAAAGAAGGATGCGCCAATCTAAGTGCAGTAGAATGAGAACTTTTAATAAAATTGTGTAAACAAACAGCCAAATGGCTACTCACAAAATGTAGGAAATATCAGGCATATATATAGTTATGGTCCGTTGTCTCTATGGTGTCAGGCAGATCCTGGTCCCCAGCAGAAGTCTTCAGCGAACGTGGGAGCTGATGGTAAAGTGTTCCAATAGGCCGAACAATCATAGGGGATGTGCAAGCCGCCATATGGGACCGCGTGCGTCTCAGGGTGGACCGCAGAGCAGGGTCATCGAAACTGGAAGTGACGTGGAGTACGGGAACGAACTCCAACATTGATTGTGTTGTATATATATTTTCTCTCTGCCTTTGTATTAGTTGACCTATTACAGGCTTCACTAGCCTATATAATATGTCCTCCCTGATTGGACGTCATGGATCTGAGGAAACAGCGGAGGCTGTGAAACGCGTAATCCGATTGGTTCGTTCCCGTACTCCACGTCACTTCCGGTGCGACGACCCTGCTCTGTGGTCCACCCTAAGACGCACGCCGTCCCATACGGCAGCTTGCACATCCCCCTGTGAAAGGGGTCTAATAGATTTTAAGTTGTTCCACTCTTTGTATTCACACTTATATTTCAATTAATTGTAAGCTCTTCCTTCTGTAGCTCTTTTATACTAATACATTACATTCTCTTTGTCTTCTGTATCCTCCCTTATATCTAAAATTATTGCAAGCTCCTTTAATATACCCTAAACAATTGTATGCTTTTTCACCTTCTGTATCCTCTCTTGTACCATGATAGATGGTAAGCTTGTTAACTTTCTGCATCTATCAATTATATTCTAAAAGATTGTAAGCCCGTCCATCTTCTGTTATCTCCCTTATACCCTAAAAGATTGCAAGATTGTCCACCTTGTGGACCACAATAAAGCTTCATAGGGGTGTGAAAAAATATGAAACCCTGTTTTAATTAAAGTGGTTGTATACCTAGTTACACCACTATTACCTACGGATGGACCCCCAGACCACTACACACTGACCGCTACACAATAAACTACCCACAGACCGTTACACAATAAACTACCCACAGACCGCTACACAATACACACACTGACCGCTACACAATACACACACTGACCGCTACACAATACACACACTGACCGCTACACAATACACACACACTGACCGCTACACAATACACACACACTGACCACTAGGGATGAGCTCCGCGTTCGATTCGAACGTATGTTCGAATCGAACATCGGTTGTTCGATCGTTCGTCGAAAATCGAACAAAACGGGTCGTTCGCGCCAAATTCGAATGACACAAAACGTCCCATAATTCACTGGGGCGTTGAGCGCTGATGATTGGCCAAGCATGCTGTATGTCCCGCATGCTTGGCCAATCACAGCGCTCAAAAAACGAAGAGCCATAATTGGCCAAAGCCAGGGTGGCTTTGGCCAATTATGGCTCAGGGGGATTAGTACACGCCCCCCACTATAAAAGGCAGCCTGCACGGCTGCCTAGTATAGTGTGTTGGCGGTTCTAGAGAAGATCAGTCAGTCAGACAGAGAGAGATAGAGAGATAGAGACACAGTGTCTTAACCAGATAGATAGATAGATAGATAGATAGATAGATAGATAGAGTAGTTAAAAGTACAGTTTGTAGAGAATATATTCACATCCTTAGGCGTTGTCAATATATTTATAAACTGTACAGCTCAGCTAGTTTATCTATTAGTATCTGTCAGGCAGGAGATTGTTCTACATGCAGCGCTCTAACGTGTTGTATTGCCTGCATTAGGGATTTACTTTAAATATAATTATTCTGTGTTATTTAACGTGTGCTAGTTAATTGCACACACAGACGCATTACCTGTTACTGCACGTGTGCAATTTATTTGCACAGAAGCGCAGTCGCTGTTAATGCAACTGGGCTATTGAATTGCACAGAAACGCAGTCGCTATTACTGCGTGCGTGCTGTTTAATAGCAACTAAAGGCAGTTGGTGTCACTGCGTGCGTGCTGTTAAATCGCATTTGACCGCAGTCGCTATTACTGCGTGCGTGCTGTTTAATAGCAACTAAAGGCAGTTGGTGTCACTGCGTGCGTGCTGTTAAATCGCATTTGACCGCAGTCGCTATTACTGCGTGCGTGCAGTTTAATAGCAACTAAAGGCAGTTGGTGTCACTGCGTGCGTGCTGTTAAATCGCATTTGACCGCAGTCGCTATTACTGCGTGCGTGCTGTTTAATAGCAACTAAAGGCAGTTGGTGTCACTGCGTGCTGTTAAATCGCATTTGACCGCAGTCGCTATTACTACGTGCATGCTGTTTAATAGCAACTAAAGGCAGTTGGTGTCACTGCGTGCGTGCTGTTAAATCGCATTTGACCGCAGTCGCTATTACTGCGTGCGTGCTGTTTAATAGCAACTAAAGGCAGTTGGTGTCACTGCGTGCGTGCTGTTAAATCGCATTTGACTGCAGTCGCTATTACTGCGTGCGTGCTGCTTAATAGCAACTAAAGGCAGTTGGTGTCACTGCGTGCGTGCTGTTAAATCGCATTTGACCGCAGTCGCTATTACTGCGTGCGTGCTGTTTAATAGCAACTAAAGGCAGTTGGTGTCACTGCGTGCGTGCTGTTAAATCGCATTTGACCGCAGTCGCTATTACTGCGTGCGTGCTGCTTAATAGCAACTAAAGGCAGTTGGTGTCACTGCGTGCGTGCTGTTAAATCGCATTTGACCGCAGTCGCTATTACTGCGTGCGTGCTGTTTAATAGCAACTAAAGGCAGTTGGTGTCACTGCGTGCGTGCTGTTAAATCTCATTTGACCGCAGTCGCTATTACTGCGTGCGTGCTGTTTAATAGCAACTAAAGGCAGTTGGTGTCACTGCGTGCGTGCTGTTAAATCGCATTTGACCGCAGTCGCTATTACTGCGTGCGTGCTGCTTAATAGCAACTAAAGGCAGTTGGTGTGACTGCGACTATTTTGTTACTTTACACTTGAGCCAAGTCGCTCTTACTGTGTGGTTGCTGTTTAATACCATCTGAACGCAGTTGGTGTGACAGCGACTATTTTGTTACTTTACACTTGAGCTAAGTCGCTCTTACTGTGTGGTTGCTGTTTAATACCATCTGAACGCAGTTGGTGTGACTGCGACTATTTTGTTACTTTACACTTGAGCCAAGTCGCTCTTACTGTGTGGTTGCTGTTTAATACCATCTGAACGCAGTTGGTGTGACATCGACTATTTTGTTACTTTACACTTGAGCCACGTCGCTCTTACTGTGTGGTTGCTGTTTAATACCATCTGAAAGCAGTTGGTGTGACAGCGACTATTTTGTTACATAACACTTTAGCCAAGTCGCTCTTACTGTGTGGTTGCTGTTTAATACCATCTGAACGCAGTTGGTGTGACTGCGACTATTTTGTTACTTTACACTTGAGCCAAGTCGCTCTTACTGTGTGGTTGCTGTTTAATACCATCTGAACGCAGTTGGTGTGACAGCGACTATTTCGTTACATAACACCTGAACGCATAACTATGGCTGGAAGGACAAAGAGAGGCAGAGAGTCACGAGGGCAAGCAGGCTCTGCATCTAGAGGTAACGCTGGTGATGGATGTGGTGCATCCTCTTCAGCACGTGGCCGTGGCCGCTCGTCCTTCTTTTCGGGAGCTGGCCGTGTTGAGCCTCAACATGCTGAGAAATTAGTTGAGTGGATGACCAAGCCGTCCTCATCCTCCTCATCCTCTCTCACACAGACTGATTATAGTTTGTCTGGCAAAGCAGCTGCCAAGGCGTCCTCTACCCTCTGCACAATGGGATCACACAATCCTTCCCTAGTCCCACCGTGTCCTCCTGAGGAGTCCCCCGAACTGTTTCAACACAGTGTTGGGTACATGCTAGCTGAAGATGCACAGCGTTTTGAAGACTCCGATGACGGAACACTGATAGAGGAAGGCATTGATGTGAGCCCAGGGAGAGGGGGTGGCCGAGAGGGACAACAATCTGGGAGTGATGTTCCCCCAGCTGGAGCATACTGCCAGGTTGTCGCCAGTGATGATGAGGAGGGAGGGGATGATGAGGTCATTGACTCTACCTGGGTGCCTGGTAGGAGAGAGGAGGAGGAGGAAGAGGACGAGGCACAGGCACATCTTCAAAGAGGCAGGAAGACCTCCAGGGGTCAGCTTAAGGGCAGTACACCAACTGCATTACGTGGCGCTGCTGTGTCTCAACGGTACAGCAAAAGTTCTTTGGTGTGGGCCTTTTTTGAAACCTGTCCATCAGATGCTACCTTTGCTGTTTGCAACATATGTCTCAAGTGTATCTCGCGTGGCCAAAACATCACCCGCTTGGGCACCACATGCTTGTCCAGACATATGTCGACCTGCCATGCAGCTCGTTGGCAGGCATACCAGAAAGACCCACACCAAAGACCAAAGCGGTCCTCCCCTTGCCCTTCTGTGACCTCAAACCCCACTAGACCCCTAGTCCTCTCTGCAGCCTGCACCGAAGGTGTAGAAATAGGTGTGTCACAACGTAGTAGTGGTAGTACATCCGGCCAATCTACTGATATTACCAGACAAATTTCCCTGCCCCAGCTGCTGCAGCGCCGAAAGAAGTACGCTCCCAGCCATCCACATGCCCAGCGGTTGAATGCTAGCTTAGCAAAATTGCTAGCACTTCAACTGCTACCTTTTCAGTTGGTAGATTCTGCCCCCTTCCGTGAGTTTGTGGAATGTGCAGTACCTCAGTGGCAAGTACCCAAACGCCACTTTTTTTCACGGAAGGCGATTCCGGCTCTCTACCGGCATGTGGAAGGCAATGTCCATACCTCGCTGGACAGGGCGGTCAGTGGTATGGTGCATCTTACCGCTGACTCATGGTCCAGCAGGCATGGACAGGGACGTTACCTGTCTTTTACGGCCCATTGGGTGACTCTGCTGGCAGCTGGGAAGGACGCAGGTCAAGGCACAGTAGTTTTGGAGGTTGTTCCACCACCACGCCTCCAAAACACTACAACTGCTTGTGACACACCTCTCTCCTCCACCCCCTCCTCTTCTTCTTCCTCTGTGGCCTCTTCCTGTGGTGATGTTGGCTCAGAACCAGCCGTGCTCCGTAGGCGTACGACGGGCTACGCAGGAATGCAGGCCAAGAGATGCCATGCGGTCCTAGAGCTGGTGTGCTTGGGAGACAGGAGCCACACTGGGGAAGAGGTTCTTTCAGCTCTGCAGGGGCAGGCTCAGAGGTGGTTGACGCCACGCCAGCTGAAGCCTGGAATGGTGGTCAGCGATAATGGCACCAACCTCCTCTCTGCCCTGCGACGTGGAAAACTCACCCATGTGCCCTGTTTTGCGCATGTTCTCAATTTGGTGGTGCAGCGGTTCTTGGGCAGGTACCCTGGCTTACAGGATGTCCTGAGGCAGGCCAGGAAAGTCTGTGTGCATTTCCGGAGGTCATATAATGCCACTGCTCGGCTGACAGACCTCCAGAGGGAATACAACCTGCCCAAGAACCGCCTAATCTGTGACATGCCCACCAGATGGAACTCTACGTTGGCCATGCTGCAGCGGCTGCACACGCAGCAGAGGGCCATCAATGAGTACCTGTGCCAATATGGCAGCAGAACTGGCTCAGGGGAGCTTGGGTTTTTTTCACCACGCCAGTGGGCCTTGATCAGGGATGCATGCACTGTCCTGTCACCATTTGAGGAGGCCACGAGGATGGTGAGCAGTGACAGTGCATGCATCAGTGAGACTGTCCCGCTTATTCACATGTTGGAGCACACCCTACGTGGAATAATGGACAGGGCCCTTGAGGCAGAACAGAGGGAGGAAGAGGAGGACTTCCTTACCTCTCAAGGCCCCCTTTATCCAGACACTGTTCCTGCTTGCCCACCTGGAACACAGGAAGAGGAGGAGGAGGATGAGGAAGAGGAGGAGGAGGAGGATTGTATCAGCAGCATGGAGGTGGAGCCTAGCACTCAGCATCAACAGCAGCAGTCTTCAAGGGATCATTTACAGTCCCAAGGAACACGTGGACTTTTACGTGGCTGGGATGAGGTGGCTGAGGATCCTGTCGTCCTCAGTGACCCAGAGGACTGTGCCCCGAATGCCTCTGCAAACCTACGCTGCATGGCCTCCCTGATTCTGCAAAGCCTGCGTAAGGATCCTCGTGTACGTGCTATCAAGGAGAGGGATCATTACTGGCTGGCAACTCTCCTTGATCCACGTTACAAGAGTAAGGTAACGGATCTTATGTTGCCATCGCAGAGGGAGCAGAAGATGAAACTACTGCGGGAGGCCTTGCAGAAGGGTCTGTGCAATGCGTTCCCAGAACCGGGGGGATTACCAAAACCTGGCCCTGGACAACGTCTTGCTGAGGCTTCGGTGAGTCAGAGAAGGAGCGGTGGAGAAGGTGGCCGTCTGACCGATGCGTTCAGACAATTTTTTAGTCCGCAGCCCCAAGGTCTGACCGGTTCCAGCAACCATCGCCAGCGTCTGGTTTACATGGTCCGGGAATACCTAGCGGCAAGATCCGACTTGGACACCTTCCCCACGAAAAATCCTCTGGCTTACTGGGTCTTGAGGATGGATCACTGGCCAGAGCTTGCACAGTACGCAATTGAGCTACTGGCTTGCCCTGCATCCAGTGTTCTTTCAGAACGTACATTCAGTGCTGCTGGAGGCTTTGTGACCGATCACAGGGTACGCCTCTCCACCGACTCTGTTGATCGACTGACCTTCATCAAAATGAATCAGGCTTGGATCAACACCGGCTACCAAGCACCTGATGCTGATGTTACTGAATAAGAATTTTGTGTTGAAATATCAGATCCCTTTGAGACTGCTGATGCTGAGTGACTGTCCTGTTGTGCTGCTGATGGAATATCCTTCTCCTCCTCACTTTTCATGCTGTTAGCTAGTAAGAAATTTTGTTTTTCTGTGCTCCGCCACCAGTGCCTAAGGCCTAATTTTTCTGCCCCTGTTTAACAGGGGCGCCTAATAACAATTTTTGATGCAATACTTTGCACGTGGCCTAAGGCACAATTTTTGTGCCCCTGTGTAACAGGGGCGCCTAATAACAATTTTTGATGCAATACTTTACACGTGGCTCCTTGTTGCGCTCCAATTACAGATATTGGGAGGGGTTGCAGTGTTATATTGCGCCTACGGACACATTTTTATGCCCCTGTGTAACAGGGGCACCTAATAACAATTTTTGATGCAATACTTTGCACGTGGCTCCTTGTTGCGCTCCAATTACAGATATTGGGAGGGGTTGCAGTGTTATGTTGCGCCTATGGACACATTTTTATGCCCCTGTGTAACAAGGGCGCCTAATAACAATTTTTGATGCAATACTTTGCACGTGGCTCCTTGTTGCGCTCCAATTACAGATATTGGGAGGGGTTGCAGGGTTATGTTGCGCCTACGGACACATTTTTATGCCCCTGTGTAACAGGGGCACCTAATAACAATTTTTGATGCAATACTTTGCACGTGGCTCCTTGTTGCGCTCCAATTACAGATATTGGGAGGGGTTGCAGTGTTATGTTGCGCCTATGGACACATTTTTATGCCCCTGTGTAACAAGGGCGCCTAATAACAATTTTTGATGCAATACTTTGCACGTGGCTCCTTGTTGCGCTCCAATTACAGATATTGGGAGGGGTTGCAGTGTTATGTTGCGCCTACGGACACATTGGGGCACCTAATAACAATTTTTGATGCAATACTTTGCACGTGGCTCCTTGTTGCGCTCCAATTACAGATATTGGGAGGGGTTGCAGTGTTATGTTGCGCCTATGGACACATTTTTATGCCCCTGTGTAACAAGGGCGCCTAATAACAATTTTTGATGCAATACTTTGCACGTGGCTCCTTGTTGCGCTCCAATTACAGATATTGGGAGGGGTTGCAGTGTTATGTTGCGCCTACGGACACATTTTTATGCCCCTGTGTAACAGGGGCACCTAATAACAATTTTTGATGCAATACTTTGCACGTGGCTCCTTGTTGCGCTCCAATTACAGATATTGGGAGGGGTTGCAGTGTTATGTTGCGCCTATGGACACATTTTTATGCCCCTGTGTAACAAGGGCGCCTAATAACAATTTTTGATGCAATACTTTGCACGTGGCTCCTTGTTGCGCTCCAATTACAGATATTGGGAGGGGTTGCAGTGTTATGTTGCGCCTATGGACACATTTTTATGCCCCTGTGTAACAAGGGCGCCTAATAAAAAATTTTGATGCAATACTTTGCACGTGGCTCCTTGTTGCGCTCCAATTACAGATATTGGGAGGGGTTGCAGTGTTATGTTGCGCCTACGGACACATTTTTATGCCCCTGTGTAACAGGGGCGCCTAATAACAATTTTTGATGCAATACTTTGCACGTGGCTCCTTGTTGCGCTCCAATTACAGATATTGGGAGGGGTTGCAGTGTTATGTTGCGCCTACGGACACATTTTTATGCCCCTGTGTAACAGGGGCGCCTAATAACAATTTTTGATGCAATACTTTGCACGTGGCTCCTTGTTGCGCTCCAATTACAGATATTGGGAGGGGTTGCAGTGTTATGTTGCGCATACGGACACATTTTTATGCCCCTGTGTAACAAGGGCGCCTAATAACAATTTTTGATGCAATACTTTGCACGTGGCTCTTTGTTGCGCTACAATTACAGTATGTTTGAGGGGTGCCCTTTTTTCTACAATTTTGCTTTCCCAAAAAGATAATGCCACCCCCCCACCACCCCTAAAATAATCGAGATATTGTTCCCACACAGCACGTGCGCAACCAGTATTAAATTACTTTGTTCTTATAATAATTTAATGTTGTGCAGGGACATTTCTAAACATGTGCCACTACTAGAGACACACAGCAGGTGTGATATTTGAAGGAATTTTTCATTTTTTTTTTTTCACTTTAAACATCATTAAAATCGCTGCTCCGCAAAAACGTCCGTTATTAAAATATTTTTTTCGATTGATACATGTTCCCTGGGGCAAGACCCGGGTTCTGAAAGACGTTTACCAACATTAAATTGAATATTGGTCTTTAAAATGATCGTTTTTGAATTCGAACGTTCGAGTCCCATAGACTTCAATGGGGTTCTAAATGTTCGCGCGAACCCGCGGTCTGTTCGAACGTTCTGATGCGAACCGAACCCGGGTATGTTCGGCTCATCCCTACTGACCACTACACAATACACACACTGACCGCTACACAATACACACACACTGACCGCTACACAATACACACACACTGACCGCTACACAATACACACACACTGACCGCTACACAATACACACACTGACCGCTACACAATACACACACTGACCGCTACACAATACACACACTGACCGCTACACAAACTACCCACAGACCATTACACAATAAACAACCCACAGACCGCTATACAATACACACAGACCACTACACAATAAACTACCCAGACCATTACACAATAAACTACCCACAGACCGCTATACAATACACACTGACCGCTACACAATACACACACACTGACCGCTACACAATACACACACACTGACTGCTACACAATACACACACACTGACCGCTACACAATACACACACACTGACCGCTACACAAACTACCCACAGACCATTACACAATAAACAACCCACAGACCGCTATACAATACACACAGACCACAACACAATAAACTACCCAGACCATTACACAATAAACTACCCACAGACCGCTATACAATACACACTGACCGCTACACAATACACACACACTGACCGCTACACAATACACACACACTGACTGCTACACAATACACACACACTGACCGCTACACAATACACACACACTGACCGCTACACAAACTACCCACAGACCATTACACAATAAACAACCCACAGACCGCTATACAATACACACAGACCACAACACAATAAACTACCCACAGACCATTACACAATAAACTACCCACAGACCGCTACACAATACACACAGACACTACAGCATTGGTGCATTTTACTATAGAGGCATTGGTGGACTACAAGGCCCAGCATTTTACTATAGGGGGCATTGGTGGACTACAAGGCCCAGCATTTTACTATAGGGGCTCTGGTGGACTACAAGGCCCAGTATTTTACTATAGGAGGCATTGGTGGACTACAAGGCCCAGCATTTTACTATAGGGGGCTCTGGTGGACTACAAGGCCCAGTATTTTACTATAGGAGGCATTGGTGGACTACAATGACCAGCATTTTAGTCCCACCAATGCCTCCTACAGTAAAATGCTGGGCCTTGTAGTCCACCAGAGCCCCCTATAGTAAAATGCTGGGCCTTGTAGTCCACCAGAGCCCCTATAGTATAAGGCCCAGCATTTTACTATGGAGGCATCACAAGTTACACACTGACTTTCTGGCTGCTCCCTCCCTCTCCCCAGACCAATATCTACTCCCCGGGGGGGTGACACAGAGGAGGGGGGGTAAACTGACCTGGCAGATGAGCCCTCAGGCGACACACATCGGGAGGCAGGACTCCGGGAGCAAGCAAGCAGGCACGATCATCTAATCCACAGTGCAGCTCCGCCCCCGCCTCCACACATGACCAGCACCAGCTCAGCATGGCCATTCACAGACCCCCATGTCTGCTTCCCAGCATGCCCCGCACATCGCACATGGCCGTTCGGCCAATCACAGAGCACCCACTGGCTCAAAGCACATCGCATATCGTGACAGCGAGAGCGAGTGGAGAAATCCGGCTGCTACTGGCCACAGGACTTAACAGTCACGGCGCCCTGTTGCTCATGGCGCCTTGTGTGGGCGCACGACTCGCACACCGCTAAGGCCGGCCCTGCCTACAGGTAAGCCTATGATAAGGTTTACCTGTAGGTACTGGAAATATCTCCTAAACCTGCACGGTCAACAAACTGATCAACAAACACATGGCCCAGCACATGAGGGTGAACGGCATAATGCCCTTTTAACATCTTTACCCCTGAGAATGAACAACAATTCACACCATTATTGTGTAACTTGTACAATTAACACATGTCCCCAACACAGTGACACCATTGCAACTATGTGAACTAGAACAGGGTTTCATCATTTTTCACAGTCAACATCTGTCTAGATACAATTCATAAAACCACAGTGATTTATTTAAGATAAAGTAACATGTGACTGTGATGCCGCGTACACACGATCGGTTCATCCGATGAGAACGGTCTGATAGACCGTTTTCATTGGACCAAACCGATCGTGTGTGGGCCCCATCAGTTATTTATCCATAGGTTAAAAAAAAGCAATCTTATTTTAAATTTAACCGATTGGTACCTAACCGATAGAAAAAAAAAACGATCGTTAGTACGCACAAAAAATCCACGCATGCTCAGAATCAAGTCGACGCATGCTTGGAAGCATTGAACTTTTTTTCAGCACGTCGTTGTGTCTTACGTCACAGCGTTCTGACACGGTCGTTTTTTTAACCGATGGTGTGTAGGCACGACGGACCATCAGTCAGCTTCATCGGTAACCGATGAAAACGGTCCATCAGACCGTTCTCATCGGATGGACCGATCGTGTGTACGCGGCATAAGTGCTGGGGTATGTTCCTGACACTTTTTAGAACTGAGGAAGCCCCTTGGATGAGTGTTAAAGCATCTGATTTACTGTGACCATAACCAGCTGTCCCTCTGCTACCTCTGTAACACCTGTACCTAAAATACCATCATCTATTTTATTGTCATATCCAGCTACAATAACATTTTAAATATGTTAGCACACAGGTTGGACTTTATGGCCTTTTGTCTTTTTTCTACCTCACCAACTATGTAACTATGTAACTCATTATTATAGAAACAATGTGATGCGCAATTAAATGCTTAGAGTATTTTAGGTTTTTGTTTTATAATTATGTCTAACCCTTTATTTTACCTCTTGTAGTACACTGGGGAATGAAAATGGACCAGAATGCTATGAACTTCAGGTGTGTGTGAAAGATTACTGCTTTGCACGTGAAGACCGAACAGTAGGCACAGCTGTTATGCAGCTGAGAGACCTAGCACAAAGAGGTAGCTGTGCCTGCTGGCTGCCACTTGGACGACGTATTCATATGGACGAGACAGGACTGACTATTTTAAGAATTTTGTCACAGCGCAACAATGATGAGGTGGCCAAAGAATTTGTCAAACTCAAATCTGACACTCGCTCTCCTGAAGAGGGCAGCTAGGGAGGTAGAGTCCATCTTCCATACCTTCAATGACAATAATACCCTTTCTACTGCCTTTCACCCCAGGCCCAGATTGTAGATAGTTTAAATATTTTAAAAAATTCATTTTGAAACACATTTAACCAAGTCACTGCCAACAGTGCTTGCCAAGCTCTGCATAATGCTCATCTGCCTTTCTGGCAGTGACATGGATAAGGTGTACACAAATACACACCACCAAGGGCTGCGTTTATATGTGCCATTGTGTTAATGTTTGACCTGCTGGACTTCATAAGCACAGTGGTTAGGGGGCCTTAACCCATGTCCTGCATCAAACTGCTGGGCAGTTAACTGCACCCTGGCAGTGGGGGGGATTAGCAGTTTAAGAAACCACGTGTCCCTAAAAAAAGAGGGTACAGTAGTCACTATCCCTTCCTTGACTTGTCCGTTTAAGTTGCCTGCACCTCACCTGCTGTGTATATAGGATCTTCCTGTACCAGTGTCTTATTCTGTGCATTGGTGCTGCATGGGTATTAGTTTTCTATGAAACAACCACCCTAAACCTTTATCCCCAAAGCTCTTGGTAAACCCTTTCCACCTCATGCCTGTTTTAAAGCCTTGGACTGCAAAAAAGACACTGCCAACTGCTCAGCACCTCTACCCAATCCTTAAAATGCCCTAATAATCCAGCACTGAAACAGGCTTACAAGTCCCAGATTCTGATCAGGACAAGAAGGGAAAAACACCCTATGCTCCCACCACATACTGCACAAGGGGTTGACACTCCCATATGATTAGAGAAATGTGGCATGCTGTTTGGAAGGAAAATGCTGATGATATCCCATTGCCTCTGACCTGTCCATTGTGTACAGAATATTCCTCCTCCTTTTCCTTCCTCCTGGGTGCATGTGAAAATGTTTTGCACTAACTTGGACATTTTTGGTCTCTGTAAAAATATTTTATTATAACAGCCATTAAATAGAAATAAAGAAAGGAATGTGCATTTGATGTTTTAAGTTTTCATCCAAAGTGTACTCCAGCAGCAAAGAAGAGTGGAGCGGTTGCCAATGACAAGCAGTCTGATTTCTAGTTTTTTTTTCCAGTAACATTTATTTTTTTCATATAATAAAATGAATAATAACAAGAGGTGTGCCAATTCCTTTAAGCTAATTTGAAAAGGTGTGGTTTACTCAAGTGTAAAGACCCATTCACACTAATTCAGGGCTGTCTTAATGAGAGGGCACACCTGGGCACTGCCCAGGTGCCCCAGCTGTATGGGGGGGTCCTGCACGTTCTCCAAAGCAGCTGGTCCTTGAGCCCACGCTGCCCCAATGATGGCACTGAGAGTGATAGATGTAAAGGGGAGGCAGTCTGCCTCCTACCTACTTAATGTCTGTTTACCTGCACTGTCATCATTGTAGGGCCCCCAGAGCATTACTTTGCCCAGGGGCCCAAGGTGCTATTAAGATGGCCCAGCACACTATTATGCTATGTTAGCAAGTTTACATTAACGTGTGGTATGCAGGGGCGGACTGACAACTCATGGGGCCCCGGGCAATAGGGGAGTATGGGGCCCCCAGGCAATAGGAGATTATGGGGCCCCTGGGCAATAGGAGATTATGGGGCCCAGGCAATAGATTATGGGGCCACACAGTATACACACACACATACAGTATACACAGACACACAATATACACACACAGTATACATACACAGACACACAATATACACACACACAGTATACACACACACAGAATACACATACACACACTGAAAAGGTACTGGAGAGGTGGGGCAGCTATAATCTTGGGATTTTTTTTAAAACACAGATTTTTATACATACTGTCCCTGGTTTTACTGAGGTTGGCAACCCTGATGGGGGCAGTGCTCGAGTGCCCGAATGGTCAGTCCGCCCCTGGTGGTATGCCATGCATTAGTGCAAGTTGTAGTAATATGGCCCATTCATTTCACTGAGCTGCCTAACACACCAAAAAAGGAGCATGTAAAAAACACATGTTGGTTTTATGTCGGGGAGAAAATCAATATGCTTAGTGACTGGCAAGATCATTCAATGTTAATGAGCCCTTGTCTGTTATAGATGGTAAGCCCAGATGTAAAGTTTCTCTAAATAACAGGCTGTAGCAATGATGTGGGTGTCATACGTGAGCAGTTTAATGTTGGTGGCATTTAAAATAGTACTGGATGGGCAACAGGATGTGAGTCAGAAACTGGAACCAAATACTATAGTAAGGGATCAGATATCAAGAACAAGGGTCCGACAGCTTTCAGCACTCGGAAAGAGGCCTATGAAGGTTGATTCAATTAATAGGAAACAGGTGCTGCGATTGTCAAAGCAACAGAGGAGGTAGCTAAAGCCGAAGGTTCAGCATCACAAAGACACCCTGGGTTCCAATCCAGGTAGTACCATGAGGTTGGTTTGAAAATAAAGCATTTGAGAACGTTCACAAACAAAAAGGTGTGCAGATTCGCTTCAGTTATTAAATAACGTCAAAAGAAAATTGCTGTTTACTAAATTAATCTACACATGATGGGATTATTGAAGTAAACATTCACACAAGAGAATGCAATTTTTTTAAAATCATTTAGATAATCAGCACTAGCATCTTAATACATTGGGTAAATTAGACTTCGTTCCATTGCACAATGCAATATGATAAAGTCTGGTACACACAATTCTTTTTTTTCGTTCAACCCAGCGTTAGTACAGCGATCTCCCCCGCTGACCTGTTGTGTTCTGACAAGGGGGCGCCCCCCCAGCGAGAACACTCCGATCAGCGCTCTCAACCATTGCTCGCTGGTTTTCCAGCATGCTTGTCCTACAGAAGCCGGCCAAATGAACTTCTTATTGAAATGGCCGATGTCACCCAGCATTCGGCCTGTGTGTATGGGGCTTAACTTTTATTAACGGTCTAATTGAGACCTTCAAGTCTTTGGATAAAAACATGTCATTTGAAGGCAATTTTTTTCTTTGATCGAGATGGTTGCTTGAAATCTGGTCCAAAAAATACTGAAAATTAAGCAGGTCGAGATGGCTAATCACACCACATGGCTTTGTTGTGACTGCAGTACAGTTTCTGAGAGCAGGCCATAAACGCATTAACACATTAGAGAAGGGGCCGCCTAACGAAGGCATACCACAACTGAATGTAATATTAAAGTGATTGTAAAGTCCCGCCGCAAGTTTGCAGGTAAGTGCTTTGTGAATCAGGCACTTACGCTGCAAACTTGCGGCGGTGTAACGTAAATGGATTACGTTACGCCGCCGCTGCGTATCTGAAATCTCTGTGAATCTGGCCCAAGGTTTTTTTTATCTTAATACATAGAATGCGTTAAGATAAAAGACCTTCTGCCTTTACAACTCCTTTAAAACATAAATTTTCATAGCTTTTCTAATGATGTTTTCAGATGTCAACATAAACAATATAAAACATGTCAGCACTTCCTCCACTGGAAACTACTGAAATAATTGGTTTAAATAATGCTTGAGCAAAGCGTGGTGACGTACAACACGTACAATGGCACTATAAAGGGGACGTTCCATTCTAATGTTGCCACCCTTTGGGCTGATTATGCTAATTTCCCGTCTTATAACTTGCTTCTGAGCATGCACGTTTTTTCCCCCTCATTAAAGCGTACACACGATCATTTTTCACGACGAGAAAAAATAGAGCAGTTTCTAAATTTTTTATGCCCATTTTTCTCGTTGAGAAAAATGCTCTGGAGCCTTTCTCGTCATGAAAAACGGTTGTGTGTACGCGGCATCAGTGTACTGGGTTGGACCCCCTTTTGCCTTCAGAACTGCCTTAATTATTTGTGGAATAGATTCAACAAGGTGTTGGAAACATTCCCCAGAGATTTTGGTCCATATTGACATGATAACATCACGCAGTTGCTGCAGATTTGTCGCTGCACATGCATGATGCGAATTCCCTGTTCCACCACATTCCAAAGGTGCTCTATTGGATTGAGATCTGGTGATTGTGGAGGCCATTGGAGTACAGTGAACTAATTGTCATATTCAAGAAACCAGTGGTTAGATGATCTGAGCCTTGTGACATGGTGCATTATCCTGCTGGAAGTAGCCATCAGAAGATGGGTACAATAGACATAAAGGGATGGACATGGTGAGCAACAATACTCAGGTAGGCCGTGGCTTTTAAACACTAGAGGACCAGCTGCCGCAGTTATACTGGGGCAGGTTGGCTCCCCTGGGCAAATCGCTGCAGCTGTATGTTGGCCTCTTAAGGACCACTAGGGGGCGCGTCGAAAAATCCGTTGCACGTGCCTGATGTCCACCAGGCACCTGCGATCGCTCCTGAGAGAGACAGAATGGACATCTGTGAATGAAAAGAGACAGATATCCATTCTGTCAGGAGAGAGGAGACAGATCTCCTGTTCATACTAAGTATGAACATCGATCGGTCTCCTCCTCCAGGCAGTCCCATCCCCCCACAGTTAGAATCACTCCCTAGGACACACATTTAACCCCCTGATCACCCCCTAGTGTTATTCCCTACCCTGCCATTGACATTTATACAGTAATCAGTGACTGTTTAGCTCTGATTGCTGTATAAATGTCAATGGTCACAAAAAAGTGTCTGATGAATGTCGCATTCCTGCTAGAAATCGCAGATTACCGCCATTACTAGTCAAAAAAATCAATTATAATAAAATGCCATAAATCTATCCCCTACTTTGTAGATGCTATAACTTGTGCACAAACCAATCAAAATACGCATATTGTGATTTGTTTTACAAAAAATATGTAGAACAATTATAATATAAAATATAGTGCTGCGCTACTAATCCTAAAAACAATGGCCCAGATTCAGGTACGACTTGCGCGGGAGCAAGTGTGATTTGCGCCGCGCAAGTACGGATTTGCTCCCAGGCAAATTTGCGGGTGACCCAGAAAGCAAGCTAAGCCTGAAATGTGCCATTTTTGCACGGAGGCAGTTTCTCTGCCCCGGCGCAATTAAGGGGCAATTTTGCTCAGGGAGCAACTTGCGCTCTCATGGTTTTCCCTCAGCAAATATGCAAATGAGGAACTGCCACTGATTCATAAACTTGCGCGTGTGAGGAGCATTTTGCTCCCAAAGCGCGCAAGCTGTTTGGCCGGGGCAAATTTGCACTTTATAAAAGCAGGGGCAAGTTAGCAACAGATGGCCACAGGTCAGCTGGAGAGCAACTACAGCAGCACCAAGACAGACGAGCTGAACAAGCAGAGCACCCACACTTTCTGGATCTCACATCTGTGTGCCAACATGCCAGGGGCAGCTACAAAATAAAAAAAAGCTCATAATCTGAGCATCAATAAAAAAAAAAAAAAAAAATCTGAGCATAACCAAAAAACAAGCTCATAATCTGAGCCACCAAAAAAAAAAAATGGTCATAAATTATTTTTTTCTTTTGGACATCCTTGGCCCAAGGGTGCCCCGGCTCTGGCTCCTCAGACGCCGTGGTGGAGCATGGGGTGGGGATGGAGGGGGGGGGGAGCATCAACCCCTACTTCATCTCTCCTGGCAGGTGGTGCCTGCAAGCCCTCCATGGCGTTGGCCAGGCGGTTGAGGACGGTGTTGGTCTGTCCCAACATCCTTATCTGCCATGTGGTGGTTATCCTCAACTGCCGTCGGGTAAGTCTCCCCTCCTCCCGCACAGCAGCAGTGTTGGCCTCCACCGCACCTGCCAACCTGCTCACCTCCGAAGTTAATAATGCAGTGGCATCCTGCTGTTCAACCAGACAGGTCACAATGGCTGCGCAGTTGCCACTAACATCCTCCAGGGTCTCATTCTGTCGGTCCCCCCGGTCAGCATGGTGGGTGAGGGCCTGCTGGACAGAGGAGGAGGAGGATGCCAGGCTGTCCGCCACCCGCCTCAGGTCTCCCACCATCTCCCCTATATGGTGGGTCTGCCGGGCCTGCTCCTCCTGCAGACCCTCACGGAGGCTGGAGGGTACACCCCTAGTTTTAGAAAGAGCCTTCCTTGGAGGAGAGACTGGGGCATGAACTGAGGGAGCAGAAGGGGAGGGGGTCACACAGGAGAGAGTGACACTGGAGGGGGGACACTGGAGGGAGGGACACTGGAGGGGAATGATGTTATGGTCGGGGGGGTGGTGGGTCGGTCAGGGATGGTGGGATCCTCCTGGAGGGACACTGCTTCCTCCAGATTGAGGATAACGGCCTCCTCCACCACTTCCTCCTCCCTAGATGGACTCTGGCCGATATCCTCCTCCACCAACATGCCCAGGATCTGCAGAGGGCCTGACTGCACCCCATGATGTTCTGGGGATGGCGTGGGTCGCCCTACAGTCGACGACAGCCCAGCCTCATCATCAACATCTGTGGATGACACAAAACAAAAATGTTGCTGGAGCAACACACTTATCACATGTTCCCTTCTACCCCCTCCCATGATACACAGCAGATATGAGAAACAAAAACTTGTTACATGTTCCCTTCTACCCCCTCATATGTTCACTTCTACCCCCTCCCATGATACACAGCAGATATGAGAAACAAAAAACTTACCAGTCCACAAGTCCCCAACAGTGGAGTCATAGCCTGGCAGTCCCTCCACCTGCTCCAGCGCTAGACTCTGAGAGATGACCTCCTCCTCCGGATTGAGTCGCACAGAACAGGCTGGTCCTCCTCCGGTGCCCCTGCTGTGCTTTTTAATGAGGACAATTTTGTCCCGGACGCGACGCCGCATGTCCGTGAACTTTTTCTGGATGTCCATTCAAGTCCGGTCCTCAAAGCCCAGGGCATTGATGTCTAAGGTTATCACCTCAAATATTGCCCTCCTTTGGGCTACGGTAGTATTTTGGCATTCAGCGCCATACAGAACAGCAGTATGGCGCGTCAGTGCCTCCAGCATGATCTCCATCTCCGCTGCCACAAAATTAGCCTTCCTCTTTTTTTTTTTGGCCGGGAGGTGCCATCTCGCAGCAAAGGGCAAAATTACCTTGCTCAGGGGGGGGTGGGAAAAGCAGGATGTAATTTTGCACAGGACCTGCGCAGGTCTGCCCCTATTTATTTGCTCAGTGCAAGCAGCTGGGCAGAATTTGCCCTGAAAATAGGAGCAAACCACTGCTGAGTGGAAAAAAGATCATTTGCATAGGGCACACCCACTTTCACTTGCGCTGCCTTAGGCCCTGATTTTTGCCTTACAAAGGAGCAAGTTAGCAGACAAAAGGAATCCTGAATCAGGTGGCAATTTTTCCAATTTGCCCCAGCGCAGAGCAAATCAGCTGCTCTTCACAGGTGTAACTAAAGGGCAAATCTACCTGAATCTGGGCCAATATAATCAATAAATATTGGCCCAGATTCAAGTAGAATCGCGCAATATTTGCGTGGGCAAAGAGCAAATTTTTTTCTCTGCGCCCACGCAAATATTGCGCTTTGCCCGCGATTCACGGAGCAGTTGCTCCGTAAATTGCGCGGGCAATATGCTAAGCAGCCGGGCGCAAGGCTGCCTAATGTAAATGATCCCGCCGGGGGCGGGAATCATTTAAATTAGGCGCGCTCCCGCGCCGAGCGAACAGCGCATGCTCCGTCGGGAAACTTTCCCGACGTGCATTGCGGCAAATGACGTCGCAAGGACGTCATTTGCTTGTAAGTGAACGTGAATGGCGTCCAGCGCCATTCACGGTTCACTTACGTAAACGACGTGAAATTTGAACGTCGCGAGCGGGAGGCGCAGCTATACTTTAGCATTGGCTGCGCCTGCTATAGCAGGAGCAACCTTATGCTAAAGGCGCCGTACGGAAACTCCGTACCTTGCGTGAGAAGGGCCCGCGCAACTTTTGTGAATCGGTGGTAGTATGCAATTTGCATACTACACGCCGATCACAAAGGCCGCGCCCCCTAGCGGCCAACGCAAGAATGCAGCCTGGGATGTGAAGGCATAAGGAGGCTTATGTTTGTCACATCCTAGGCTGCATTCGGTGTAACGAGGTTCCTGAATCAGGAGCACTCGTTACACCGGAGCAAGTAAGCACTTGCGCCGCGCAACCTATGGTTGTGCGGGCGCAAGTGCTTCTTGAATCTGGGCCATTGTGTAGATTCAAAATAAATGTGTATTATCCAAAAAAAACTGTATAAATATATGTAAAAAAAGTTCCTGCATAAAGTGACTGATTGAGGAAAATCCAGCCGTATTCCACCCCAAATGCAGATAAAGGTAAGTGCTCTCCACCACCGGTATCACAAGCCGCTCACCTCATAGACGCCCCTTACTGAGGAAGTCAACGCCCTGACGATATGCGTCATGATGCGGAGCTTGCGGATTGACATCAGATCGTGGCCATCTTGTGATTTGAATGCTTTGCAGCTTGCACAAGCTTATTGTGCTATCCTGAGTGTATCCATTACTTTTTACCATTAAATTTGTTTTACCAAAAGGAGAGCATTATATTTTGCCTTTTTCTTGCATATACAGTTGGCTCTTAAGTTTACATACCCTGGCAGAATTTATGATGTTTTGGCCATTTTTCAGAGAATATGAATGATAACACAAAAACTCTTCTTTCACACATGGTTAGTGTTTGGCTGAAGCCATTTATTATTAATCAACTGTGTTTACTCTTTTTAAATCATACTGGGAAAAGAAACTACCCAAATGACTACCCAAATGTGTTTGAATTGCTATTAAAAGGTAACCATCCTCACCTGTGATCAGTTTGCTGGTAATTAGTGTGTGTGTGTGTGTGGGTGTATAAAAGGTCAATGAGTTTCTGGACTCCTGACAGACCCTTGCATCTTTCATCCAGTGCTACACTGATGTTTCTGGATTCTGAGTCATGGGGAAAGCAAATGAATTGTCAAAGGATCTGCGGGAAAAGGTATTTGAACTGTATAAAACAGGAAAGGGATAAGAAAAGATATCCAAGGAATTGAGAATGCCAATCAGCAGTGTTCAAACTCTAATCAAGTGGAAAATGAGGGGTTCTGTTGAAACCAAACCACGGTCAGGTAGACCAACTACGGTTTCAACCACAAATGCCAGGATGCACAATAAGGAGTCACTTGAAGAAGGATGGGCTGCATGGTCAAGAAAAGTGCAGACAAAACGACTGCAAATCGCACTTTACCGCCGACGCTCCCAACGCCCTAGTGTGAAAGTGCCCTTAAAGTGACAGCAGCTTACTTAGAATCACATATGTATACTGTATATTCACATTATTGCGCCGATTGATTTTTATTCACATTATTCTCATATGTAGAAGAATACATATCGGCCTAAACTGAGGAAGAAATTCTTTTTTTTATATTTTTTGGGGGGATATTTATTATGGCAAAAAGTTAAAAATATTTGCCCGGATTCACATACATTGGCGCATAGTTATGCCGGCGTAGCGCATCTAATATACACTACGCCGACGTCGAGCAGAGCGGCGAGCACAGTATTCACAAAGCACTTGCTCCCAAATCTACGCTGGGTTCCCTCAGCATAACTCATCGTAAGTGGCAGTGGGCGTGAGCCATGCTAATGAGGCGTGACCCCATGTAAATGAAGGGCCGAGCGCCATCAAGATATGAATAACGAACAGCACATGCGCCGGCGCATGGACGTATCCCAGTGCGCATGCTCAGAATCACGTCGGAACGAACGCCTAAGATACATCGAATCACTGCCTACGTCGTGATCATAACATACGCCCATCCCTATTCACGTACTACTACGTAAATTACGTAAAATACGACGGCTGTTCCCTGGTCCATACCTTTGCATGAGTTGCGCCTCATAGATGGGGAATAACTATACGCCGGACGTAAGCCTTACGTAAACCGCATATATTAATGCGCTGGGCACAAGTACGTTCGTGAATCGGCGTATCTCACTCATTTGCATATTCGAATTGTAAATCAATGGGAGCGCCCCTTGCGGCCAGCGTAAATATGCGCCCACGATACGACAGGGTAGGAAACTTACGTCGGTCGGATGAAGCCTAATTTCAGGCGTATCTTGCTTCCAGAGTCAGGCGCATAGATACGACGGCGCATAGATAGACTTACGCGGCATATCTCGAGATACGTCGGCGTAAGTGCTACGTGAATCAGGGCCATTGTTTTTCAAAATTAAATTTTTTCTCTTTATAGCACAAAAAATTAAAACCGCAGAGGTGATCAAATACCACCAAAAGAAAGCTCTATTTCTGGGGGAAAAAAATACTTAAATTTTGTTTGGGTACCATGTCACATGATCACGCAATTGTCAGTTAAAGCGACAAAGTGGCGTATTGCAAAAAATGGCCTGGTCATTAAGGGGGCAAATCCTTCCGGGGCTTAAGTGGTTAAAGGGGAGTTCCACCCACAATTTCACTTTTTAAATATAAATACCCCTGTAATACACAAGCTTAATGTATTCTAGTAAAGTTAGTCTGTAAACTAAGGTCCGTTTTGTTAGGTTGTTACAGCATTTAAATAGTTTATAATCTAGAAATAGACCGTGGCCATCTTAAGTGTGGGCATCATGAAGCCAGACTGTATGACTTCCTGGATTTCACCTTTCATATCTCGCACATGCTCAGTGCACAAGCAATGTAATAGGTTTCATTCAGGTTTGCAAGGACTACTGGGAAACATGATGCCTATCCCAGAAACCCTTGCAAATAGCCTAGGCAAATAAGGAGGAGGAAGTAATGAAGGACTACAAAATAAAGGTATTTACAAGCAACAAATTAAAAAAAAATTGTCCATTCTGAACACTATGAGATTAGAGCATGCAGCACAGACAAACATAAAAAAAATGGGTGGAACTCCACTTTAAACTATGCTAAATTGGAACTAAGGTACCCATAGTGTACCAAGAAAATATCCCCTACACCATCAGCCTGAACCGTTGATACAAGGCAGAATGGAACCATGCTTTCATATTGTTAAAGTCAAATTCTGACCCTACCATTTGAATGTCACAGCTGAAATTGAGACTCATTGGACTATCAACATTTTTCCAATCTTCTATTGACAAATTTTGATGTGAGCCTGTGCAAATTGTGGCCTCAGTGTTTGGTTGAGTAGTAATTTGTGTTACCAAGCGATTGAACAGGTGTGCCCAGGCCCGGACTGGCCATAGGGCATAGGGCCCTTGGCGGCCCGCGAACGGCCCTCGGCGGCTCTCGGCGGCCCGCATGTCACTTCTACCCAGAGGTGTACCAAGGCCCTTGGGGCGGACTGGGCTGGGTTGCAAGAATGCATTTGCCCCCTGGGCTGCTCTAATGTCCTGCAAAAAGGCCACTGAGCTGGCCGAGTGCGCCACCTGCCACAAGTTGTGGATTGTTCACTGGCCACATCACCTGCCATGTCACCTGGCCACGTCACCTGCCACAAGTTGTGGATTGTCCACTTGCCATGTCACCTGGCCACGTCACCTGGTCACATCACCTGCCACAAGTTGTGGATTGTACACTGGCCACGTCAACTGGCCACGTCACCTGCCACAAGTTGTGGATTGTCCACTTGCCATGTCACCTGGCCACGTCACCTGCCACGTCACCTGGCCACATCACCTGCCACGTCACCTGGCCACATCACCTGCCACAAGTTGTGGATTGTCCACTGGCCACGCCACCTGCCACGTCAACTGGCCACGTCACCTGCCACAAGTTGTGGATTGTCCACTTGCCATGTCACCTGACCACGACACCTGCCACAAGTTGTGGATTGTCCAATTGCCACGTCACCTGCCACAAGTGGATTATGCACTTGCCAAATCACCTGGCCACGTCACCTGCCACAAATGGGTGGATTGTCCACTTGCCATGTCACCTGGCCACGTCACCTGCCACGTCACCTGGCCACATCACCTGCCACGTCACCTGCCACAAGTTGTGGATTGTTCACTGGCCACATCACCTGCCACGTCACCTGGCCACATCACCTGTCACGTCACCTGGCCACGTCACCTGCCACAAGTTGTGGATTGTCCACTGGCCACGTCACCTGCCACGTCACCTGGCCACATCACCTGCCACGTCACCTGGCCACGTCACCTGCCACAAGTTGTGGATTGTCCACTGGCCACGTCACCTGCCACGTCAACTGGCCACGTCAATTGCCACAAGTTGTGGATTGTCCACTGGCCACGTCACCTGCCACATCACCTGGCCACGTCACCTACCACAAGTTGTGGATTGTCCACTTGCCACGTCATCTGCCATGTCACCTGGCCACGCCACCTGCCACAAGTTGTGGATTGTCCACTGGCCACGTCACCTGCCACAAGTTGTGGATTGTCCACTTGCCATGTCACCTGGCCACGTCACCTGGCCACGTCACCTGCCACATCACCTGGCCACGTCACCTGCCACAAGTTGTGGATTGTCCACTGGCCACATCACCTGCCACGTCAACTGGCCACGTCACCTGCCTCAAGTTGTGGATTGTCCACATGCCACGTCACCTGCCTCAAGTTGTGTATTGTCCACTTGCCACGTCATCTGCCATGTCACCTGGCCACGCCACCTGCCACAAGTTGTGGATTGTCCACTGGCCACGTCACCTGGCCACGTCACCCTTCCACAAGTTGTGGATTGTCCACTTGCCATGTCACCTGGCCATGTCACCTGCCACATCACCTGGCCACGTCACCTGCCACAAGTTGTGGATTGTCCACTGGCCACGTCACCTGCCACGTCAACTGGCCATGTCACCTGCCACAAGTTGTGGATTGTCCACTTGCCACGTCACCTGACCACGACACCTGCCACAAGTTGTGGATTGTCCACTTGTCACGTCACCTGCCACAAGTGGATTATCCACTTGCCAAATCACCTGGCCACGTCACCTGCCACAAGTTGTGGATTGTCCACTTGCCACATCACCTGGCCATGTCACCTGCCACGTCACCTGGCCACATCACTGGCCACAAGTTGTGGATTGTCCACTGGCCACGTCACCTGCCACGTCAACTGGCCACGTCACCTGCCACAAGTTGTGGATTATCCACTTGCCAAATCAACTGGCCATGTCACCTGCCGCAAGTTGTGGATTGTCCACTTGCCACGTTACCTGCCACAAGATGCGGATTGTCCAATTGCCACGTCACCTGCCACATCACCTGTTCACATCACCTGGCACGTCACCTGCCACAAGTTGTGGATTGTTCACTTGCCACATCACCTGGCACGTCACTTGCCACGTCACCTGCCACAAGTTATGGATTGTCCACTTGCCACATCACCAGGCCATTTCACCTGGCCACATCACCTGCCACGTCACCTGGCCATGTCACCTGCCACAAGTTGTGGATTGTCCACTTGCCACGTCACCAGGCCATGTCACCTGGCCACATCACCTGCCACGTCACCTGGCCATGTCACCTGCCACAAGTTGTGGATTGTCCACTTGCCACATGACCTGGCCACGTCACCTGCCACGTTACCTGGCCATGTCACCTGCCACAAGTTGTGGATTGTCCAATGGCCACGTGACCTGGCCACTTCATCTGCCACATCACCTGGCCACGTCACCTACCACAAGTTGTGGATTGTACATTTGCCACGTCACCTGGCCATGTTACCTGCCACAAGTTGTGGATTGTCCACTGGCCACGTAACCTGGCCACATCACTTGGCCACGTCACCTACCACAAGTTGTGGATTGTACACTTGCCACGTCACTTGGCAATGTTACATGTCACAAGTTGTGGATTGTCCACTGGCCACGTGACAAGTTGTGGATTGTCTACTTGCCACGTCACCTGGCCATGTCACCTGCTACAAGTTGTGGATTGTCCACTGGCCACGTCACCTGGCCACGTCACCTGCCACAAGTTGTGGATTGTCCACAATGCAATGCAAGCAATTACTTTTCTTAATGTTTTTTTTTATGGTTTTTCATAATTTGCCATCATTTTTGAGATTTGTAATGTAAAAAAATAGGTCACCTTTAAAAACGCCTATAAACGAAATTGCGGAAAAACGCTGGTAACGCGTTTTGCCGCGTTTAGCAGCGATTTGTGTCTGAAACCCGAAAACTTTTGCGTCTCAACCCAAAATTTTGCTTCTGAAAAAACGAGCCTAAACCCAACTGCTTTAAAACGCAAAAAAAAAAATGTGTGCATGGACACATAGGATAACATTAAATGTGTTCAGGGGCAGTTGAAAAAAATGCCCAAATGCCTCTGAACTCGAGTTTACCAGCGTCTAGTGTGCATGGGGCCTTAGATATGCCCAGCCCCTCCCTCCTCCACACAAAGCTCTATCAGAGGCTGGGTGGAGCTGCTCTTTCTTTCCCCGCCCACACTCCTGGCAGCCCTGTGTTGTCTGTTAAAACAAAGCAGTCAGCTCGGCATCCACAGCCTTAGAAAAAAAAAAAAGTGAGCCCCTCCTGGGACTGTCCATTATGTCCCATCCAAGTAAGTGACAACAAGTAAGCTTCTCCTCCATCCCTTCCTGCTCTCTCTCCCCCTCTCTGCATATTAAGTGTTATATTACAGCAGCCTGTGACAGTTCCTTGCCCTCCTAGATGTTATGATGTGGGTTCACACTGGCAAGCTGCAGTTTAGCTGCAGTGCTGGTGTTCTGGCATGTTACCCTCCAGTCCCATAGACTTCTATTAGGTTGTACATTTTTGCTGCATGTCCTGAAAGTGCACAAAAAGTCCTGCATGCCGCATCTGTGGTGCAATTCCAAAAAATGCAGCAAAAATGCACAATTTCTAATTAGAAGTCTGAGGGACTGGGGCTATGGAAAACTGCCACAGTGGCGGCCTGTCCATTAAGGGCACACAGGCACTGCCCCCTCCATTATGCCACCCCCATATGTAAAATGGATAGATTCATGCCTGACCGGCCACTAAGATGGGGTAAGTGTCGGTCAGACAGCAGGTGGGTGGAGGGTGTGTCACAGTGGCTGCATTTGATGGGACAAAGTGACTGCATTTGATGGGGCACAGTGGCTGCATTTGATGGGGCACAGTGGCTGCATTTGATGGGGCACAGTGGCTGCATTTGATGGGGCACAGTGGCTGCATTTGATAGGACAAAGTGACTGCATTTGATGGGACAAAGTGACTGCATTTGATGGGACAAAGTGGCTGCATTTGATGGGGCACAGTGGCTGCATTTGATGGGGCACAGTGGCTGCATTTGATGGGGCACAGTGGCTGCATTTGATGGGGCACAGTGGCTGCATTTGATGGGGCACAGTGGCTGCATTTGATGTAGCACAGTGGCTGCATTTGATGGGCACAATGGCTGCATTTAATGGGGCACAGTGGCTGCATTTGATGGGGCACAGTGGCTGCATTTGATGGGGCACAGTGGCTGCATTTGATGGGGCACAGTGGCTGCATATAATGGGGCACAGTGGTTGCATATAATGGGGCACAGTGGCTGCATTTGATGGGGCACAGTGGCTGCATATAATGGGGCACAGTGGCTGCATTTGATGTTTTTGTTCAGTTTGATTGCTTCCCCCCAAAAAAATGTTGAGCACCAGTGTGAGCCAAAAGGCTTGCACTCACAGATACTCCACTGAAAAGTTATCAATTCTCATGTCACTTTTCAGAGGCATTTGACAGACAGTAAGGAGGTGATGCCTAATTTCCTCCCTGCTTGTTTTAACCTCAGCCAGTCCCTCCAGATATTTCACTTTGTACTCCACCTTATTTTCATTACTCTTTATAGGTATTAGATGTTCTCTCACCGTATTCTTTGAACATCTAATACATAATGAGAGTTCTGGAAATAAGGTGGAGTTCAAAGTGAATTTCTAAACCTAAGTGGAGAACCCCTTTCAGAAGATTTGAGGCTATTATTAAACTCAGAGACTGGTGGACTTAGGCCATCATAAATAGATTGAAATTCTGCCAGTTCAGCAGAAATTTCAATCTATCAATGTGCAGACTGGTTATACAGACTCCGATCTATCAACTGACTTCAGTACAACAATGGGAAATGTCCAACGATTTCTCTCTGTTCCAGCAATGTGGAGTGACTTCTCTCTCTGTGCCACAAATGTGGAGCAGTCTCTCTCTCTGTGCGGGCATTCCACCATTAACCCCCGCCGCGTGCCCCCCCCCCCCCCCGGGCTGCTCAGTCTAAAATGCCCGGGCCTATTTTTTGTCCCAGTCCGGGCCTGGGTGTGCCTAATAAAGGGACCGATGAGTGTATTTTAGAGAAAGAAAGGTATGTAAAAGGTACTGGAATGTATTGGATATGCATTAAAATCTAACACTTTCTGGTTTGATGGACATTACTGCCAAAAGCATGGTTGGACAATAGACTGAAAATTCAATTAATCAATAGAACAGTGAGAAGAGAAATGTATTATTCCTGAAACTGGTTTGGAATTAGTGGTTAAAAAGGTACCTATTTGAGGATCGGGTACTGAAAAATGATTGGGAATGTTTCTGTCCTCCCTTGACAATAGTGACTGGAACATGACATTTAGAAAGGTGTATGGACCGAATTACATGTCTGGATCTGTCACTGAGAGCTCCATGACTGCAATGGCTTATTGTTGCAGGATGTCACTATAAACCCTAAATAAAAATATACACAAAAGCTACTTTAGGAGATATAGACGAAACTGAAGCACACAAAGATTCAAAAGAGAAAAAAGTGATCGCAGCACTTGTTGCTAGCCACACATCTCAAAAATTTTGCACTGCCTAACCACATATGCGATACGAGTATAAAGATACGCAGATGGCTGAACAGTAAATCTATAGTGGATATCTCTTTTAACAACCTAGGTGTCAGCAGCCTGAGAGCGATTGTCACGGTGTTACGTTAAGCAATTAACCCTTTAAACTGCCACCACCTGCCACTGCCACCACCACCTTTTTACCAAGAATCACAATCTTAGCAATAACAACTATGATTTTAGAATATACGTCTGTAATATGCACTGTCACCACAGGTATGTCCAGAGATGTTCAGAGATTTATACTACAGTAACTTTCTTCAAAAGACAAGGATTGTTTTAGTTTGCAATAAAAGCCTTAGGCCCCTTTCACATGGGGCGGATCAGTAATGATCCGCCTCCGTATGCTCCGTATGCTCAGCAGGGATCGCTCCGTATATCCCCGCTGAGCCAGCGGATGACAGGGTGGTCCCCGCACACTGTGCAGGGACCGCCCTGCTTTTTCTCCGCTCTCCCCTATGGGGGGATCGGATGAACACGGACCGTATGTCCGTGTTTATCTGATCCGATCCGCAGACGGAAGGAAAAATAGGATTTTCTTCCGTCTGCAGAATCGGATCTGCAAATGTTCACCCGCAATCTCATAGGGACCAATGTATGTCCCTTTATCATCCGCAAACGGATGGATGAAAAAGCGGACATACGGTCCGCAGGTGTGAAAGGGGCCTTAGAGACAATTTCAACACTTTTTAACTAGTTTAACTGCTTGCTGACCAGGCCATACCAAAAAAATGGCTACAGCGCAGTCAGATAACTCTGGGAGGGTGTACTATAATGTTCTCCCAGAATCATGCACTCGGGAATGTCCGTGATCGTCGGGTCTCCCAGACCTGGCGTGTCACGGATCGGTGTAAAATGCTCATCCATGCCACATCAGTGCTCATCCATGCTGCCACATCAGTGCTTATCCATGCCACATCCGTGCCACATCAGTGCTCATCCATGCTACATCAGTGCTCATCCGTGCCAGTGCCCATCAGTGCCTCACAAAAGTGTAATAGGTAGTCAAATTAGATTTGAAATGTATGTCCCTAGCAGTGTTAATTTGGGCAGCAAACTTTGATTTTGTTTTAGTCTCAGTCCTAGGACTAAAATGGCATTTTAGATTTAGTCCCATTTTAGTCTTCTGCAATTGTTTTAGTTTTAGTCGTATTTAGTCGACTAAATCTCCAGTAGCTTTTAGTCGACTAAAATGTCCTACGTTTTAGGTGACTAAAATCTCCAGTACATTTTAGTCGACTAAAACTAATTTTAGTCGTCTAAAATATAATGGGTGTGTAATTAAATTGTAATGCATTAGTTAACATTTTTCTACAGATTACAAACTCATTATATACAGCTGGAGTGAAAAATCGAATATGTTATTATTTATGATATTGACATATGAACATGCACTATAGACCAGTGTTAATTTTGAAGTCAAAATTCGATTTAGTTTTAGTCTTATTCTTTTGACTAAAATGGCTTTTTAGTTTTAGTCCCATTATAGTCTTTTGACTAAAATGGCATTTTAGGTTTAGTCGTATTTTAGTCATCTCAATTGTTTTAGTATTATGCCCTGTACACACGATCGGTCCATCCGATGAAAACGGACTGATGAATTTTTTCATTAGTTATCCGATGAAGCTGACTGATGATCAGTCGTGCCTACACACCATCGGTTAAAAAACGATCATGTCAGAACGCGGTCACGTAAACCACGTACGACGGCACTATAAAGGGGAAGCTCAAATCCAATGGCGCCACCCTTGGGGCTGCTTTAGCTGATTTTGTGTTAGTAAATGACGATTCACGCTTTTCTGTGATGAATGTGCTAGCTCCATAACGAACGCTAGTTTTACCAGAACAAGCACTCCCGTCCCCTAAATTAGTCTGAGCATGCGTGGATTTTTAACCGATGGATGTGCCTACAGACGATCGTTTTTTTCCTATCGGTTAGTTAACCATCAGATAATTTTAAAACAAGTTCTTCGTTTTTTAACCGATGGATCAAAAACCGATGGGGCCCACACACGATCGGTTAGTCTGATGAAAACGGTCCATCAGACCGTTTTCATCAGATAAACCGATTGTGTGTACGCGGCATTAGTCGACTAAAATGTTTTATTCGACAAAATTAATACTGATCCCTAGAACACCTGATGGTGCTCCCTGCATGTTGGACCTCTGTGGTCAGGCTGTGTAAAAGTCTCACACATGTGGTATCGCCATACTCAGGAGAAGTAGCAGAATATATTTTGGGGGCGTAATTTTTGCTATTCACATGCTATGTGTTAGAACTATCTTAAAAATGTACAACTTTCTGTAAAAAAAATGTGTTTTAATTTTCTTTACACATTTTCCGCCAAAAAAATACACGTTCAAAAGACTCATTATGCCTCATAGAATATATGTTGGGGTGTTTACTTTTCAAAATGGGGTCATTTTTTGGGCGTTTCCATTGTCCTAGTCCTCCAGGGCCTTCAAAAGTGTAATGCCGCGTACAGACGATCGGACATTCTGACAACAAAACTGTGGATAAACTTCCGACGGATGTTGGCTCAAACTTGTCTTGCATACACACGGTCACACAAATGTTGTCGATAAAGCCAATAAAGGGACTGGAAGATATTAGCTATAAAGAAAGGTTGCAAGCTCTGAACTTAGTTTCTCTGGAAAAGAGACGCTTGAGAGGGGATATGATTTCAATTTACAAATACCAGTGGTGATCCCACAATAGGGAAACAACTTTTCAGCGAATGGGAATTTTATAAGACACGTGGCCACTCATTAAAATTAGAAGAATTTAGGTGTAAACCATAACCTTAAACTGTGTAGAGGGAAATTGAAAAATTCGAAAATCGAAATTTCGAAAATTGAAAAATTCGAAAATCGAAAAATTCTTTTCCAATTTCGAATTTTTCTGAAATTTCGAAATTTTTAAATTTTTGAATTTTTCAATTTTCGAAATTTCGAATTTCGAATTTTTCAATTTTCGAAATTTTGGAATTTCGTATTTCCGAATATTTTCGTATTTCCGAATTTTCGTATTTCGAAATATCGAAATTTGAAAATCGAAATTTCGAAAATTGAAAAATTCGAAAATCGAAAATTCGAAAACTGAAAAATTCGAAATTCAAAAATTTCGAAATTTCGAAAATTGAAAAATTCGAAATTTCGAAAATTGAAAAATTCGAAATTTCGAAAATTGAAAAATTCGAAATTTCGAAAATTGAAAAATTCGAAATTTCGAAAATTGAAAAATTCGAAATTTCGAAAATTGAAAAATTCGAAATGTCAAAAATTCGAAAATTGAAAAATTCGAAATTTCGAAAATTCGTAAATTTTCGAAACTTTTTTTGTTTTGTTTCATTTGTTTTTTTCGTTTCATTCGTTTTTCCCGTTTTTTGCTTTTTCGGAAATCCGAAAATTTCACGAATTTCCGAAAAAATATAACAAACTAATGAAACAAAAACGGAAAAAAATAATTTTTCGAATTTCCCGAATTTACGAATTTACGAAAAAATGAAAAAAAAGGAAAATAACATAAAGGAAAAAAACGTATTTTTTGGCAGTGCACATGTCTACGGATGACCCCACAATAGGGAAACAACTTTTCAGCGAATGGGAATTTTATAAGACACGTGGCCACTCATTAAAATTAGAAGAATTTAGGTGTAAACCATAACCTTAAACTGCATAGAGGGAAATTGAAAAATTCGAAAATCGAAATTTCGAAAATTGAAAAATTCGAAAATCGAAAAATTCGAATTTTCGAATTTTTCACTTTTCCAATTTCGAATTTTTCAGAAATTTCGAATTTTTCAGAAATTTCGAATTTTTCAGAAATTTCGAATTTTTCAGAAATTTCGAATTTTTCAGAAATTTTGAATTTTTCAATTTTCGAATTTCGAATTTTTCAATTTTCGAAATTTCGAATTTTTCAATTTTCGAAATTTTGGAATTTCGTATTTCCGAATTTTCGTATTTCCGAATATTTTCGTATTTCCGAATTTTCGTATTTCGAAAATTCGAAAACTGAAAAATTTGAAATTCAAAAATTCGAAAACTGAAAAATTTGAAATACGAAATTTCGAAATTTCGAAAAATTCGAAATTTCGAAAAATTCGAAATTTCGAAAAATTCGAAATTTCGAAAATTGAAAAATTCGAAATTTCGAAAATTGAAAAATTCGAAATTTCGAAAATTGAAAAATTCGAAATTTCGAAAATTGAAAAATTCGAAATGTCAAAAATTCGAAAATTGAAAAATTCGAAATTTCGAAAATTCGTAAATTTCGAAAATTCGTAAATTTCCGAATTTCCAAAACTTTTTTTTTTTCCGTTTCATTCGTTTTTTTTTTCGTTTCATTCGTTTTTCCCATTTTTTGCTTTTTCGGAAATCCGAAAATTTCCCGAATTTACGAAAAAAGCTAAAAACAAATTTTTTTTTAGAAAATTACGAATTTCCGAAAAAATATAAAAAACGAATGAAACAAAAACGGAAAAAAAAACAAATTTTGCGAATTTCCCGAATTTACGAAAAAAAAAAAAAAAAGAAAATAACATAAAGGAAAAAAACGTATTTTTTGGCAGTGCACATGTCTACTGGTGACCCCACAATAGGGAAACAACTTTTCAGCGAATGGAAATTTTATAAGACACGTGGCCACTCATTAAAATTAGAAGAATTTAGGTGTAAACCATAACCTTAAACTGCGTAGAGGGTTCTATACTGTAAGAGCGGCAAGGATGTGGAATGCCCTTCCACAGGCGGTGGTTTCAGCAGGGAGCATCGATAGTTTAAAAAACTATTTTATAAGCACCGGAACAACCACAACATACAGGGATATATATGTATTACTGACAATGAAAATAAATGGACTAATAAATTGGACTTTTGGCGGTACAGGTAGTTAATGTAAAAGATCTATAAATATTTATTTTGTAAAAAATGCATAAATAGAAACTTGTATACATAATTTCATGAAACAGTATCAGCATATGATATCAGTGCATCTAACACAAAGTAAGAGATACATTTGTACTTATACAGATACATTCACGGCATAAAAGCACATAGCGTCAAGAAGGTATAGAACTCTTAGGCCTCGTACACACGACCGGACATGTCCGATGAAAAAAAGCCGCGGACCAGTGTCAGCGGACAGATCCGATCGTGTGTACAGGCTAGCAGACAGATTTCCAGCGGTCAAATGTTTCTTAGCATGCTAAGAAACATGTCCGCTGGAAAGCTGTCCGGCGGACATGTCCGCTGGTTAGTACACCTAACCAGCGGATAGAAATCTCCCGCATGCGTCGAATGGATTCGACGCATGCGTGGAAGTATTTCACTTCCTGGTTTGGTGACGTGGCGGCGTCAACGTCACCGCCACGTCACCGCGCTGTCTGTCCGCGTGGATTTCGGTTTGATGGTGTGTACAGCCATCAGACCGAAATCTCCGAGCGGACATGTCCGATGAAAACGATCCGGCGGACCGTTTTCATCGGACTGTCCGCTCGTCTGTATGGGGCCTTAGTGTTTGAAGCTGAATCCGATATGCATAATGGTAGATCTTGCATTTACTCTCGACATGTTTCGCGTATGCATAAAAGTGGATCAATCGAATCTCAAAGAGTCGATCCAACCACTGATTGTGTGGTAAAGAGTGTACAACGCTTTTAACCTAACCAGCCTCCTGGGCATATGGTAGGTACTCGTTGTGTCTAAAGGTACAAAGGTAGGACTATGAATGAATGAATGAATTAATGATACTATGGTACAGACTGTTGGTAAACAGTATATGTAAATGGACATAAAAGCCCTAAATGGGATCACACTGGAAGACCTTGGAATGAAGTAGACTCCAAATGGCAGATTGCCAATTGGCCAGACAGCTACCGACAGAAAAATAAATCTGTCATTAAGTAGAACACTGTCTGATCATAACGAAGTTGAAACAGCCAGGAAAAGAGACCAGCAAAAAAACAGAGGTCCATGCATAGGCGCCGTGATCCCGTGTGTAACGGGATTTACATATACTGTTTACTAACAGTCTGTACCATAGTCCTACCTTTGTACCTTTAAACACAACGAGTACCTACCACATGCCCAGGAGGTTAAAAGCGTTGTACACTCTTTACCACACAATCAGTGGTTGGATCGACTCTTTGAGATTCGATTGATCCACTTTTATGCTCCTGATGAAGCGTCCTGTACGCAAAACATTATGCATATCGGATTCAGCTTTAAACACTAAGGCCTCGTACACACGATAGGTTAAACAGAGGACAACGGTCTGATGGACCGTTTTCATCGGTCAAAACCGATCGTGTGTGGGCCCCATAGGTTATTTAACCATCGGTTAAAAAAAAGCCAGCTTGCTTTAAATTTAACTGATGGATTCCTAACCAATTGGAAAAAAATGATCCTTAGTAGACACAACCATCGGTTAAAAATCCATGCATGCTCAGAATCAAGTTGACGCATGCTTGGAAGCATCGAACTTCGTTTTTTTCAGCATTTCTTTGTTTTTTACGTCACCGCGTTCTGACACGACCGTTTTTTTAACCGATGGTGTGTAGGCGCGATGGACCATCAGTCAGCTTCATCGGTTAACCGATGAAAACGGTCCATCGGTCCGTTCTCATCGGATGGACTGATCGTGTGTACGCGGCATAAGAGTTCTATACCTTCTTGACGCTATGTGCTTTTATGCCATGAATGTATCTGTATAAGTACAAATTTATCTCTTACTTTGTGTTAGATGCACTGATATCATATGCTGATACTGTTTCATGAAATTATGTATACAAGTTTCTATTTATGCATTTTTTACAAAATAAATATTTATAGATCTTTTACATTAACTACCTGTACCGCCAAAAGTCCAATTTATTAGTCCATTAATTTCCATTGTCACTTTCCCGGGACGTTGGTACATTAAAATTAGTGCATTCACAGTGATTAGTCGCCCTGTGATTATATGCAAGTCTGGCAAGACCCATTTAAAAATTAAATACATGTATTACTGACATATAATCACACACATAGGTTGGACTTGATGGACTGTATTTTTTCAACCTCACCTACTATGTAACTATGTAGAAATTTTGGCCAAAACGTATGAAGAAAAATTGCAAATTTGCTAAATTTTATAACAGAAATTTAGAAAAATTCATTTTTTTTATAAAATGTTCGGTCTTTTTTCATTTATAGCACAAAAAAAAGAAAAAAAAACGGTGATTAAATACCACTAAAAGAAAACTATATTTGTGTGAAAAAAAGGACAAAAATGTCATATGGGTACAATGTTGCACGAGTGAGTAATGGTCATTCAAAATGTGAGAGCACTGAAAGCTGAAAATTGGTCTGTTTAGGAAGGGGGTTTAGGAAGGCCATAAAATGCCAAAAGAGCACAAAATCCCCTGAATGACCCCATTTTGGAAAGAAGACTAGCTCAGGCTATTTGCTGAGAGGCATGGTGAATATTTTACAGCTCTCATTTGTTTTTGAAAATAAAGAAAGAATAGAAAAAACATTTTTTTCTTTTAAACATTTTCAAAACTTTGTGACAAAAAGCGAGATCTGCAAAATACTCACCGTACTTCTCAGCAAATAGCTTGGGGTGTCTACTTTCCAAAATGGGGATCATTTGGGGGGGGTTTTGTGCCATCTGGGCATTCCATGGCCTCCGAAACTGTGATAGGCAGTGATGCCGCGTACACACAACCGTTTTTCGGGTTCCAAAAAATTACGTTTTTTAAGGGTCTAGAAAAAAAGATATTTTTTTCAACCCGATCATTAAAAACGGCCTTGCCTACACACGATCATCAAAAAAAAAATGCTCTAGCAAAGCGCGGTGACGTACAACGGCACTATAAAGGGGAAGTTCCATTCGGATGGCGCCACCCTTGGGGCTGCTTTTGTTGATTTTGTGTTAGTAAAAGACGATTCGCGCTTTTCAGTCTGTTACAGCGTGATGAATGTGCTTACTCCATTACGAATGCTCGTTTTACCAGAACGAGTGCTCCCGTCATAAAAACTTGCTTCTGAGCATGCACGTTTTTTTTGCCGTTGTTAAAGCCCACACACGACCATTTTTTACAACCTTAAAAACGAAAAAATAGAGCATGTTCGAAAGTTTAAATGGCTATTTTTTAGATTGTGAAAATTGCTCTGGAGCCCACACGATCGTTTTTAATGACATTAAAAAAAAAACATCATTTTTTAGAACCCGAAAAACGGTCGTGTGTACGCGGCATGAGAAGTGAAATCAAAAATTTACACCCTTAGAAAGCCTGAAGGCGGTGCTTGGTTTTTGGGGTCCCGTACACGGCTAGGCTCCCAAAAAGTCTCACACATGTGGTATTTCAGGAGAAGCAACAGAATATATTTTGGGGTGTAATTCCACATATGCCCATGGCATGTTTGAGCAATATATCATTTAGTGACAACTTTGCAGAAAAAATAAATTGTCTTTTTCCCGCAACTTGTGTCAATATATAAAATATTCCATGGACTTGACATGCCTCTCAGCAAATAGCTTGGGGTGTCTACTTTCCAAAATGGGGTCATTTGGGGGGTTTTGAACTGTCCTGGCATTTTATGCACAACATTTAGAAGCTTATGTCACACATCACCCACTCTTCTAACCACTTGAAGACAAAGGCCTTTCTGACACTTTTTGTTTACATGAAAACATATTTTTTTTTTGCAAGAAAATAAAGTTGAACCCCCAAACATTATTATTTTTTTAAAGCAAAGGCCCTACAGATTAAAATGGTGGGTGTTGCATTTTTTTTTTCCACACAGTATTTGCGCAGCGATTTTTCAAATGCATTCTTTGGGGAAAAAATACACTTTTTTTTTTCATTTTAATGCACTAAAACACACTATATTGCCCAAATGTTTGATGAAATAAAAAAGATGATCTTTAGCTGAGTATCGGCGTATATCGCGCACCCACGATTTTGCCCTGATTTTCAGGGCAAAAAAGTGTGCAGTATACGCCGATAAATATGGTAGATCTTTCCTCTGCCCTCAAAGCATCTGACCACACCATGATCCGTGTGATAAAATGCTTTCCCAATTTCCCAATGGCACTGTTTATATCCGGGGGGGACATTTCCTCCCACTGTTTGTAAAAGCAGTCTAGAGGCTAATTAGCCACTAGGGTTGCTTTTAGATGAAAGCCGACCGCTGGCTGAAAAGAATGTTACCAAGATGATACCAAAACCCGCAGGCATCATTCTGTTATAACCATTCAAAGTCCAGCAACATACCATACGTTAATGGTCCTTGTTGAACGAAAAAAATTGAAAATAAATTGATCGGTGGGTATGCCCACCATTAGAATGCCTCTCTTCATTCACCCACTTCTAATGATAGGCATACATGCACCATTTATATATGCTGAAGCATGGGGGCATCCTCAAGTTATGCCGCGTACACACGGTCGGACTTTTCCATGGGCAAGCCTCCGTCAGAATTTTGACCATATGTACGCGGCATTAGGAGCAAAATCGCTCCTCCGCCCCTGCTGCCCCCATGCTTCGGCATTAAAGCTCTTTTTTTTAACGGTGAAATCACCTCCTACGGTGTTGGAGTCACGGCTTTATGTATCGTGGGAGCAAACGCTGTTGCTGTTAAGATAAATAAATACGCGCTGCAACTGAATGGTGTACCTGCTAAGCGAATGATGGTTAACATTAAAACAAAGTAACATTATAGTATAACAGTAAGTAAGATCTTACCTTACCTGCAAAGCAAATACCCCAAAAAAACATAGTAAAAAAAAAAGAAAAATGTTTTAATGCAACCTGTGCCTAATATATATATATGCCAAAGCATGGGGGCAATCTTCCGCAAAAAAGTTATGCCGCGTACACACGGTCAGACTTTTCCATGGGCAAGCCTCCGTTGGAATTTCGACCGTATGCACGCGGCATAAAAAGTTATGCCGCGTACACATGGTCGATATTTTCCACGGGCAAGCCTCTGTCGGAATTTCGACCGTATGTACACGGCATTAGGAGCAAAATCGCTCCTCGGACCCTGCTACCCCCATGCTTTGGCATTTTTGCTCTTTTTTAACTGTGGTGGTGAAATCACCTCCTACAGCACTAGAATCACTGCTTTATGTATCGTGGGAGCAAACGCTATAGCTGTCAAGATAAATAAATCCGCACAGCTGAATGGCGTACCTGAAAACAGTAAAGTATAAAAAAATTACATACCTGAAAAGCAAGCATGATAAAACATAACAACAATAAAACATTGCAGAATAGAATACAGTAAAAAAGAGCAGAACAATAGAGAGAGAATAGAGAGGGAGAGAACAATAAAACGACAACTAATTTTTTTTTTTTATATATATATTTTTTTGTGTTTTTTTTATTTTTACTTTTTTTTTAACACTTTTTTTTTGCAACTGTAACTGTTCAACTTTTCGGTTCCAGGTTTGGGTCTCTCAAAATGGCATCTTGGGAGACCCTGTGTGAGTGTGTCCTAGCCTGTGAAATGCTGTACCCTACACTAAAACTTCACGAGTGTGTGGTAGAGTTCAAAACATTTCCCAATGCAAAGACCAGGATTGTCAGGACAGCAGGGACAATAATAACGGGTGTCACGCCTATATCCGCGCTTTCTACAGACACAACATTTTCTTTGGGGGGCTCGTTGGGTAGGGGTACTCTCGAGGACAAAAGGAAAATGCCTCTCGTGCAGTCGGCTTACTGCATTTGGTTGGGAATGGTGAGGTGCAGAACCGCCTGGATACAGGAGTTCTGTGACGATCTCATCCTGGAATTGAAGGACGGATCCAGTCTGTCCTGAAGCTCTGTATAGCACATGAGCATTCAGTAAAGCCAATTGAAATAAGTATAGAGACACTTTTTTGTACCAGCGTCTCGCCTTACGGGCAATATGATACAGCGCCAACAACTGCACCTCAACGGTCCACCCCTCCCATATTTTGTTATATTCGTGGACACAGAGGGGTTTCTCCACAACTCCACAACACCAGTCTCTGTACGAATTTGGACTGTCGTGTCTGCATGAAGGGAGGTAAGAACAAAAACATTCTTATTGTCCCTGCACTTCACAGCGAGCAAATTATTACACCTTGAGCAGGCTCTCTCCCCCAGCCTAAGACGGGAATCTACAAGCCTCTGGGGTAAGCCCCGATGATTAGGTCGCACTGTGCCACATGCTCCAATCTGATGATCAAACAAGTGACTAAAAAGTGGCATGCTCATGTAATAATTGTCCACATACTGTAACATCTTTGATGTTTCTTCTCGCAGAACGAGCGCAGCTGTGCCTTGTCCTAGCAGCTGCGTTCCGTTCTGCAAGATGTCTGCGTCACTTCCGGTGCGCGGACGTTTGCGTTCCAAGCTGGAACGCGGAAGTGCGTCTCAGGACCCTTCCCGTTTTCCCCGCGAAATCGCGGCTATTTAAACTTCCCACAGATGACGGCAGGGTGTTCGGTTATTCTGTCGGATGCCTGCCGTCACCTGTGGAAGAGCGGATCACACCACTGAGCCCAGGAGCCTCTGAGGACCTTCCCCAGTTCCAGCACCTCTACCGAGCGATCACTAATCCCCTGCACCAGCAGGCTGTGAACCACCACCCTCCAGTACTTCACACTAGACCTTCAAGGACTCCTCCACAACAAGTCCCCTGGCTTTCTCCTACTTACATCCTGCAGCAGTGTACCACAAGACCCAGCACAACCGCAAGTATCCTGTTCATATTCATACCTGTTGAACTGTGTCACACTCACCTGCTTGTTACACAAAAGGACTGCTTTGAACCTGTATTTCTGTTACTATTCCCATTTAATACTTTGATGGACTTTGCTTACTATAGTACTAAGCCTATATTGTGAAGTAACAATATATTATCAGATATTAGTACTCTGCCATAGATTCTAGTGTGACATATTACTGTCTAGGAACTATACAGTAGGATTCCTTTTCATTCAAAGAGACTCTATTACTAAAGACATTTATTATAGGCTTATGAAATAATAAGCTTCCTTATATTGGTACGGAATGAGGTTGTGATGAATTAACCCTAAACTTTCTGACTAAATAAGAGAGTGTTTTGGTGGTTAGACCTGAGAAGCCTCTGCAGCTGAGATCCAACAGTTCTAATTACTTCACATAGGCAGTGTCATTACATAATAACCGAACCCCCTTTTAAAAGGATAATGGATCCAGCAGAGCTTGCTAACCACCTAGTTGGACTTTCACAAAGAGTGGATAACCTCACTGCCACTGTCAATGATTTACGTCTAGAAAATGACGCTTTACGCAACCAAAATTTTGCATTACCCAGGGAGAGCTCATTGAACGTCTTCAAACCTCAAAGGTTTTCACAAAACTAGACCTTAGGGGTGCTTACAATTTGATCAGGATTCGTCCAGGTGATGAGTGGAAGACTGCTTTCAAGACTCGTTATGGTCTTTATGAATACACTGTGATGCCATTTGGACTTTGTAACGCACCTGCAACCTTCCAGTGGTTCATAAATGACATTTTTAGGGATCTGCTTGACGTCTGCGTAGTAATTTATCTGGATGACATTCTGATCTACTCTGATACACTTGAGGAACACACTAAACATGTTCGTTGGGTTTTGGCCAGACTCAGAACCCATTCCCTATATGCCAAACTGGAGAAATGTGTTTTCAGCCAGACAACTATATGTTTTCTAGGCTACCAAATTACACCTCAAGGTATCCAAATGGACTCTTCTAAAGTAAAATGTATTACCTCCTGGCCAATACCTCACTCTAGAAAAGCTCTTCAACGGTTCCTCGGTTTCTCAAACTATTATCGCAAATTTATCAAAAATTTCTCAGCAATTGTCAAACCATTGAGTACTCTCACTAGCTCGAAGACACCCTTCTCCTGGTCAAAGGAAGCCCAGGATTCCTTTGACACTCTAAAGCACTGTTACACTTCAGCCCCCATCTTACAACTACCTAACCCCCAATACCACTTCACTGTAGAAGTAGACGCCTCTCATTATGCTTTGGGTGCTATCCTGTCCCAACGTCCAAGTCTATCAGAGCCACTTCACCCTGTAGCTTTTTACTCCAGGACCCTCTCGCCAGCAGAAAAGAACTACCCCATCGGTGAAAAGGAACTCCTTGCAATTAAAGATGCTTTAGAGAATTGGAGACACCTATTGGAGGGTAGCACTCATCCAATAACCGTCCTGACCGATCACCGTAACTTACAACATCTGAAAGCATGTAAGACGCTCTCTGCCCGTCAGGTCAGATGGAGCTTATTTTTTGACAGGTTTGATTTTTATATATCCTACAGGCCTGGCACACAAAACATCAAAGCCGACTCCTTGTCTCGTATGAATGAAGACCAAACTACTGAGATTCCTCCACTTTCTATCATTCCATCAAACCGATTCATTGGCGTTTCCACCACCTTTAGGCAATTAATTTCTCAATCACTCTCCAAAGATCGCTCTTGTCTACCAAAAGATCTTACTAGATTACCAGATGGAGTTTATACTTTCAACGACAAGATCTTCGTTCCCCCTAACTTACAACTCTCATTACTTAGACATCTTCATGATTCACCCCTAGCCGGCCACCCTGGGATCAACAAGACTACTCACCTCATCAGGAGAGATTACTGGTGGCCCAATCTGGCTAAGACGGTCCATGAATATGTTAGTTCATGTGAAATTTGTGCTCGTAACAAACATTCTAGGAGACCTCCTTTCGGTCTTCTCGCTTCTATCCCAGTACCTAATAGACCTTGGGAAGTTGTGTCGATGGACTTTATAGTTGATCTTCCTAAATCCAATGGTGCCAACACCATCATGGTCATAGTAGATCTCTTAACCAAGATGGCACACTTCGTCCCTTTGAAGAAGTTACCAACTTCCCTTGAGACAGCAAACGCATTCATCTCCAATATTCTCAAATTACATGGTTTACCCTCAAAAATCATTTCGGATCGCGGCAGTCAATTTGTTTCTAGATTTTGGAAAGTCCTATGTAATGCTCTACAGATTGACCACCGCATGTCCACTGCCTACCACCCTCAGACAAATGGGCAGACAGAACGTGTCAACCAAATCCTGGAACAATATCTACGCTGTTACTGTACACATCTACAGGATGATTGGTTTCAACTTCTACCCCTTGCTGAGTTTTCTTATAACAATTCCACCAGTTCTTCGTCTCGATTCACACCATTTTTCGCCAATTTTGGTTTCCACCCCAACAGTCTACCAACCTCTTACCTCCCAAATAGTGTTCCAGCAGCTGATCATTATCTATCTACTTTAAAGGATACACTGGAGATTCTCCGTTCTAACTTAAAATTTGCTCAACAAAGACAAAAACAATACTATGATGCTCACAGATCGGTACCTCCTAAAAAATAAGGTCGGGGATTTAGTCTGGCTTTCCACCCGCAATCTTCAGCTTAAAATACCATCAAAGAAACTAGGCACCCAATTCACTGGACCATTCCAGATATCACATTTAATTAGTCCTAATGCTGTCAAATTACTTTTACCCCCAGACTGGAAGATACATTCTTCATTTCATGTTTCTCTCATTAAACTATTTGTTTCTAATCCATTTCCTAATAGAAAGCCATGTCCTCCTTCACCAATCAAGGTCCATGGTGAGACTGAATACGAAGTTGAGAAAATACTGGACTCTAGGAAACGTGGTTCCACTCTTCAATACCTTATACGTTGGAAAGGTTATGATCAACTTGATGACTCTTGGGAGGATTCTTCAGACATACATGCCCCACGTCTAATCAGGCAATTTCATTCGAGATATCCTACTCGGCCCTTTATTTCTGGGAGCACTGGTGGTGCCCCCTTGAGGAGGGGAGTATGTAACATCTTTGATGTTTCTTCTCGCAGAACGAGCGCAGCTGTGCCTTGTCCTAGCAGCTGCGCTCCGTTCTGCAAGATGTCCGCGTCACTTCCAGTGCGCGGACGTTTGCGTTCCAAGCTGGAACGCGGAAGTGCGTCTCAGGACCCTTCCCGTTTTCCCCGCGAAATCGCGGCTATTTAAACTTCCCACAGATGACGGCAGGGTGTTCGGTTATTCTGTCGGATGCCTGCCGTCACCTGTGGAAGAGCGGATCACACCACTGAGCCCAGGAGCCTCTGAGGACCTTCCCCAGTTCCAGCACCTCTACCGAGCGATCACTAATCCCCTGCACCAGCAGGCTGTGAACCACCACCCTCCAGTACTTCACACTAGACCTTCAAGGACTCCTCCACAACAAGTCCCCTGGCTTTCTCCTACTTACATCCTGCAGCAGTGTACCACAAGACCCAGCACAACCGCAAGTATCCTGTTCATATTCATACCTGTTGAACTGTGTCACACTCACCTGCTTGTTACACAAAAGGACTGCTTTGAACCTGTATTTCTGTTACTATTCCCATTTAATACTTTGATGGACTTTGCTTACTATAGTACTAAGCCTATATTGTGAAGTAACAATATATTATCAGATATTAGTACTCTGCCATAGATTCTAGTGTGACATATTACTGTCTAGGAACTATACAGTAGGATTCCTTTTCATTCAAAGAGACTCTATTACTAAAGACATTTATTATAGGCTTATGAAATAATAAGCTTCCTTATGTTGGTACGGAATGAGGTTGTGATGAATTAACCCCAAACTTTCTGACTAAATAAGAGAGTGTTTTGGTGGTTAGACCTGAGAAGCCTCTGCAGCTGAGATCCAACAGTTCTAATTACTTCACATAGGCAGTGTCATTACACATACAAATGGTACCCCTTTCTGAATAAGGGTGACACCAAGTCCCACACAATCTTGCCAGTGCTCCCTATGTAATCTGGGCAGTCCTCCGGCTCTTCCTGATTATGTTTTCCCTCATAAAAAACTGTAAAAGCTGTAAAAGCACTGCCTTGACACTTGGCCTGCAGCTTCCCAGGTCACACTATGGAGAGTGAATAGTCTGATATCTGAAACAGAGATAAGGTGAAAAATTTCCCCTGGAATCTTGGATCTGGCAGTCACGGTTACATGCTTGATTTACTTATCATTGTGGTAAGCAGTTAGGATTTAACGGTGGAGGATACTTCTATCTGCTATACAGATTCACTGGATAATTTTGGATACCTTTTCACACACTCAGAGAACTTTCTGTCATCCTGATTTTCCCTGAGATACATCCATTCATATGGACTTTGCACCTTCACTTGATCATTTCATATTGCACTAGTGTTTTGTGTGCATCACACACTTTATAATTTGATTGTTATATTGATTTTTTCACATTGCAGGGCAGCTTCTACCACTATTATTCCATATGGCAGGCCTGGTTGGAAACTCCAGGGCTGGCACCGCCGCAACTGGTCCTACATTGGTTGCTACAAGCATAAAAGGCGTATGTGGATATGAGGAGGGTCGATTTTGACTTCTAGAGTGGGAGTAAGGGTATGCTCTACTATTGTTGTACTTGACCAGGTAAATTTAACCTCTGCACACACCCTCTGATCATAGAGGGGGAGTTTCCACATGATCAGGTAGAATATGGGTGACCTTGTTCACTCTGTGGCCCGTTGGCCCTCTATTCTGCTGTGTAGGGTCGACGGGTTAGACCCTGCCCACTTGAAACAGTTCTCTTTTCTTTCAAAGATATGTCATTGTAATTCATGTTGTGCCACTGTTTTATTTTCTTTATTTGCACTTTGCATATCCTCTGGCTGTAAAAGCTGCTTTTCTATTTCTTTTTGATATGTAACCTGTGATTTATTACTAGTGGCACAATTAAACTTTATTTGATTTAAAAAAAAGTCCCCCATGTAAAGCAGGGGACTGTGGGGCCTAGATAGTAGTAAAAGGGACAATTTAGAGAGTACATCTGGGGAGAATGTAAAAGGAGGGAACAGCTATTTGGGCCCTCTCCTTCCTGCTCAAAATGTCATAAATATTTTGTGAGGTAATATAGTATAGGTATTTAGGTTACTGTCACTTTAAAAGTTATAAGGGGAATGTTTTAACCATCTAAAACCTGTGGAAGGTTCTAGAAATCTTAGGACCCTATAAATACAATTGTTTGACAGGAATTTTTTACAGTTGGTCAAGCCTTGGCAAAAGAGCTACCTTCCATTCCCTCCCTTGTCACTGGCACTTATGTAGTATGGTCACCCTGGATTTCTAGGGGGGACATTTAATGTTATTTTAATTAATATGGCTTGAGTTCTAATAACTGAGCTTATAGATAGATTTAATTTTACTTGAATATTTATGGTTGAATATTTTTTTTTTTTATATTTATGATTTATTGCAAACCAACCATTACGTATGCCAATAGGTTGTTCCGTGTGTTTTTTCTTATTAAGGCGGTATATTTAGGAATAATTATAGTTATATATAAAACTTTCTTTGCTGTGTGGGCTGCATGCAATCCCATGGAGGGGGGACATAAAACAGAGTATCACAGAGATTATCCGTAGTGTGATTACAACAAATCTTAACTTGCAGAATTTCTGCTGGGAGGGACTTTGCCAATAAAATTGAGACCCTCCCTGGGAGTACGTAGTGTGGGTGGCATGGAACGATTTAGCCAGCGAGAGACATTGAAGGGCCAAAAATTTGGTATCGGTGAGATGCTTTTTTGAAGACAGATTATATGGGGCCTATATTTCATTAAGAAGGAAAAGACCAAGGACCGCTTCTGGAGTGAGCCTAAACCTCCAACATTCCAAGAGATTATTTTCAGTGACGTAGACATATTAAACAGTCAGCACATAATAGGCATAATAAGGATTTCGAACATTATCAGTAGAGTGTAAGCCATACACAGGTGAGAGCGTGTAAAATTAAAAGTAAGAGAACCAGCAAGTAAAAAAGAAAAAAAGGAAATTAATCAGTTCCGGACCAGCCGCTGCAGTTATACTGTGGCAGGTTGGCTCGGCTGGGCGAGGCGTTGTAGCTGTACGGCGGCCGCGATGATCGGATTCGCTTCAGAACCGATCAGTCTCCAGGCCCAGGCCAATGATTTCTGGCCTGGACCTGCTGATCGGTTCTGGCAAATGAAATCCTTCCCCTGCCTGTAAGTGTAAACACAGGCAGGGGAAGTGATGTCATCTCCCATTGTGGAACTCTTTTCCGTTCCAGAGAGAGGAAAGAAGACATCTCACAGTAAGTTGCACCAACACTACACTGACACAAGTACACGTAGGTACACTTGTCACTCCCCGATCGGACCCCCAGTTAACCCCTTCACTCCCTGTCACAGTGTCACCCAGTGCAGTGTTCATATTTTTCTTTGATCACTGAACTGGTGTCATTTGTGACAATAATCAGTGTTAGGGTACTTAGTAGTAGCCCCAGATAGGTCTAGGGACCCCCTAAACCCCCTTAATAAAGGTTTAATCCCTTGATCACCCCCAGTTAACCCTTTCACCCCCTGTCACCAGTGATCACTGTATTAGTGTCAAGGGTGACGCTGGTTAGTTAGTTATTTTTTTATAGTGTCAGGGCACCCGCTGTATATTACCTAATAGAAGGTTTAATCCCCTGATCACCCGGCGGATGATATCAGTTAGGTTTTAGCGCCTGTTAGGGTCTGCGTCGCCCTAGGCAGCTTCAGATTAGTGCCAGTAGCGCTAACACCCACGCACACACCGTACACCTCCCTTAATAGTATAGTGTCTGAACAGATCGATATATTTGATCTGATCAGAACCATAGTAGCGTCCCCAACTAAGGACGCTCAGAATGGCCACGAGCGCTTCTGCTAATGCGCATGCGCGTGCACGTGTGCACGCCCACCTGTCTGGCCTGTTTCCGACTACCTCTGCCTGCTTCCTGCCCTGACCCCTGGCTTCCTACGGATTGATCCCTGCCTCCAGTTCTTGTTATTCAGCATCTGTTGCCTAAACCTGCCTGTGACCTGACTGCGCTTCTGCCTTTCCTTTTTGAAATGCTGCTCTATTTCCTTTCTTTTTGTTATGATCTTTCATGATGTATTCTTCTCAATGTTAAGATGTAAAGTTGCAATGATTATTATTAAAACTCTTTGTAAAAGAGAAAAAACTGTTCTACCATGCACAGCTATTGAATTTCTTGGTATTATTATAGATACCTCTTTAACCACCTCAATACTAGGCACATTCACCCCCTTCCTGCCCAAGCCATTTTTCAGCTTTTAGCGCTGTCACAATTTGAATGACAATTGCGCAGTCATGCAACACTTTACCCAAATGAAATTTTAATATTTTTTTCCCCACAAATAGAGCTTTCTTTTGGTGGTATTTGATCACATCTGCTGTTTTAATTTTTTTCGCTATAAACAAAAGAAGAGAAGAGCGACAATTTTGAAAAAAAAGCAATATTTTTTACTTTTTTCTATTAAAAATATCCCCAAAAATATATGATGAGTATTCTTTTACATATTTTTGGTAAAAAATATTGCAATAAGCGTATATTGATTGGTTTGCACAAAAGTTATAGCGGCTACAAAATAGGGGATAGATTTATAGCATTTTTATTTTTATTAATTTTTTACTAGTAATGGTGGCGATCAGTGATTTTTATTGTGACTGTAATATTGCGCCAGATACAAATAGGTTTACCCGGGTTACTTAGAGATCACATTGTTTTTGAGGATGATACAAATTGTATAAATAGATCTAAAACAGATCAATTAGGTAAAGGTCAATGGTTGGTTCTGTCTCCTTGTGTTAATGAGAAGATTTGTCCATTAATTAAGCTAAGACAATATGCAGCTATACGCCCTCAGTTTGCTGGTCAATTTTTGTTACATATAGATGGTAGTCCACTTTTTTTTTTATATTTCTTTATACATTTTTTCCATAAAAAACATTTAAAAAAAACCATTACATTGAACGAGTTTCTCCTCTCATCTCAACCACACATGGATAAATAATACATTACATAAAATATACCAATAAACACCTCCCCCCCACCCCCCACCCCCAACCTCTCTATCCTAAAACCTCCCCATTTTCTTTTCTCACACAAGTCTGTCTTAAATCAGCAGCATTCCTAGCTGTGTGTGAATGATGCCTGAGATTCTAGCCTGGACAGTGGGTAAGTGTGTGCACTGCAGACTGCAGTACACTGTAATCACTGAACTGCATTATCTCCATTCCTTCTCTCCCCCATCTGTCTACCTCCCCCTCTCCATAGTTAAAAAAAGTGAGTTGCGGTCATATTGGTCCACTGACTCAATTCACCATAAACCTGTGTTCTCTGCCTCCATGACCAGGACACGATACGAGCAGATCTTGCGGTTCATGCATTTTAATGCCACTGAACTCTGACGTCCTCGGGGTGACCCTGGATTTGATCAGCTCCACAAAAGTCGGCCCCTCATAAACCATTTCAACTAACAGTTTGCAGCCTTGTTTACTCCCACATTGATGAGTGCCTGATTAAGTTTTCTGGCTGCTTGTCTCTCAAACAGTATCTTCCCAGCAAGCGTGCCAGATATAGGGTCAAGATGTATAAGCTCTGTGACAGGGCCACAGGCTATACATATAGTTTTATGGTTTACAAGGGAAAAGATAGTCACGTGGAGCCTGAGAACTGCCCAGACTACATAAGGAGTACTTGAAAGATTGTGTGGGACTTGGTGTCACCCTTATTCGGAAAGGGGTACCACTTGTACGTGGACAATTATTACACAAGCGTGCCACTTTTTAGTCACCGTTTTGATTGTGGAATTGGTGTATGTGGCACCGTGCGATCCAATCGCTGGGGCTTCCCCCAACAGCTTGTAGAGTCCTGACTTAGACGGGGGAGAGAGGCTGCTTGAAATGTAATAATTTGTTAGCTGTGAAGTGGAGGGATAATCTAAATGTTTTCGTTCTGTCCTCCCTACACGCAGATGACTGTGTCAACGAATACAACCTTAACATGGGAGGGGTTGACCTCAACGACCATTTGGTGCTGTACCTAATTGCCCATAAGGCCAATTGGCTCTGCTGAATGCTTATGTGCTATACAAAGCTATCAGGATGAAATGGATCCTTCCTTAAATTCCAGTAAGAGATCATTACAGCCCTTCTGTTTCAAGACGGTGCTGTGGCCCACCTTTCCAATCCAAATGCTGTGAACCGGTTGCATAAAAGGCATTTTCCGTAGTATGTCCTCCCTGGGACCCCTACCCAAAGAACAACCCAAAGAACATATCGTGTCTGCAGAAAACGCAGGTTTAGGTGTCACACCCGTTTTTATTGTCCCTCCTGTCCTGACCAACCTGGTCTCTGCATCAGTGACTGTTTCAAATGCTACCACACACTAGTTGAGTATTAGCGTAGGGTACAGCATTGCACATTCCTAGGGCATACTTACACAGGGTTTCAAAAGATGAGAGATGAGAAACTTTTACAGTTTAGAAAAAAAGTTCAAAAAAAGTTGCAGAAATGCTTTTCTCATCTGGATTTCAAAGACCTCGGAATGAGGAGGGTTACTCGCCCTAGGTTTTGATACTGTTAATTTTGTAGGGGTTTGGATTAGAAATGCCATATAGATTAACATTATCAAAAATAGACTGAAAGTGGTGTGTCCTGTCAGTGGCCATATTCAAACAGTGGTATAAACTACTATCGCATAAAGAAAGCTATCGCAAACATGCAACATATACAGCGCTACACAAAATGACACACAACAACACAAGACACAACACACTATGTGTAACAGGGTGAAATTAGTACCCAAAAATCACAAAATTATATATATAAGTAACTACAGACCAGTTAATTTAATATCACAGGGCAATCTGTGGACATGTCTTAACCACTTCAATACAGGGCTTTTATACCACTTCTCTCCTACATGTACAAATCATCATTCTTTTGCTAGAAAATTACTCAGAACTCCCAAACATTATATATGTTTTGTTATAGAAATGTTGAATTTCATATTTATACCAGGGGAACCATTGGGAAAAAAAATGGATGTATATGTTTTACTGGACTGGTTATGATGACAGGGCCGCGCTTGTACTGTAGAAGGCATCTCCTGTCGTGGGAATCAGTAAAAGGTGTCAGGTATTAATTAAATGAGCTAAATCATCCTTTTGTCTTGAAAGGAAGCTCTGATAGTCTGAAAGGCCCCATTCACAGCAGGGGCCCTTAGCATGCTAATGGAGCAAATGGTCAAACCACGCATCAAAGGAACGTTTGACATACCCTAGACTGATAGGTTTTTTAGATTAGTCCATGCAAGAAACATTTTTAGGAGGCTTGAAAGGCAACCAATCAGGATTCGGATGGAACTCGGAACCAATGAATATCTAAGTTTGAGATTCAACCAATCCGCTCGTAAGGCCATTTTACACCAATAGCATCCTAAGGATTTTGAATCCTGGAGGGAGGGGGGCAGAGGAGGGCAAGGGAAGATAAAGGTCAGAGAAAAAGCTCTGAGAGCTCTCTTGCCCTGCAGATGTGGACCTGAACAGTGGTGATGTAAACCCTTGTCCTCTCTCTCTCCTCCCCCCCCTCTCTCTCTCTCTCTCTCTCTCTCTCTCTCTCTCTCTCTCTCTATACCTCTCTCATTCTCTCTCTATCTCTCTCTTCCTAAACTTAATCTCTGTAACTTTTCCTTTCCTATGAATTGTCTTGAGATACTGACGTATTCATTTCAGCCATCTTACTTGTTTGTATAATTGTGTGCCTGGGATATCATCTTGGTTTTGAAGGTGGTATATGTTATGTTATGTTGTAAATATTGTAGTAATACCAGTTTCTCCTCTGTATCAATAAATGTAATACTTTTCTCTTCTTAGCAGAGCTATACTTTGTTATAATTTTTATATAGACAAAAAGGTGTTTATAGCTGTATTTAATTATTTACGTGCGATATTAATATTTTCTCTGATTATTATTATGTACGTGCGTTATTAATTATTCTAGGACAAAATGGTGCCCCGTTGAAAGGAGGGTTTAGAGTTTGGATAAGATATGATTCTGGTATGGTAGACAGAGCTGGGATAAGAGTTTTTGTTTTAACCTGTCTGAATGCCTAACAACAAACTGACTTTCAGATTTGTAACCTTTTCTTTTTGTCTATGCGAATGTGTTTATGAGACTGATTTTGAATAATGTAGATATATATATAGAATGAAATTGCAGCCGTGGGTCCTAATCCGAGCCGTCGTATCTATGCGCCTGATTCTTAGAATCGTTCACGCATAGATATCCATTAGATCCGACAGGCGTAGGTCTCTTACACCCTCGGATCGTAACTGCATATTTTTATTTTATTTTTTTCTGACCACTAGGTGGCGCTTCCGTCGAATTCCGCGTTGAGTGTGCAGATTGGCTGGATACGCGAATTTCCGAGCGTACGCCCGGCCAACGCAGTAAAGTGACTTTGGGCTTTTCCTGGCGTATAGTTGCCCCTGCTATATGAGGCATAAGTGCGGCGTACCAAGGTTGGGTATGGCTGTCGTTCCCGCGTCGAAATTTGAAAGGGTTACGTAGTTTGCGTAGGTCGTCTGTGGGTGGGGCTGGACGTCATTTACGTTCACGTCAAAATCAATGACGTCCTGGCGGCGTGCTTTGGAGCAATGCACACTGGAGGGTTCCACGGACGGCGCATACGCCGTTCGGCAAAAACGTCAATCACATCGGGTCACAGTAGATTTACAAAAAAAACACGCCCCCCTGATCCAAATTTGAATTAGGCGGGCTTGCGCCTGCTGATTCGTGCTAAGCTGCCTCAACTTACGGAGCTAGTGCTTTGAGAATACAGCGCTTGCCCGTCTGGGTTGCAGAGGCGTAACGTAAAGCGGATACGTTACACCCGCACAAATTTACCCCGCTGACTGTGAATCTGGCCCAGTGTGCCTCTATGCAGTTGACCCTTTGAATGAGATTAGGCCAATCTTTGTGAGTGAAACACACCTATGCTTTTATAAATAAACAGTTGGGCGATGGCGCCGCTATAATGATTAATATTCAATAAGGTGTGGGTGTAGTGGTTATTAAACCTATGTGACTCAGTTGGTGAACCTCCACCAATAGTTGGTGTCCAAGAAACCTCCACGTTAGTAGGAGAAATAGATGAATAAATAAAGTCAGGACCCTGTGCAGGCCAGCAAAGAGAAGTGACTTGTGATCAAAATTTTTTTTTGAAATAAAGCAGTTCAAATCAATATCCAGGTTGAGGCCTCTAGGGGCTAGAGACCCCAACCTGTGTATCCAACGGGTCTCATTTTGTGAGACCTGGATCTTTTTGTTGCCCCCCCGCCAGTGGTCTTTAATAAGGTCAACCCCATAGAACGTGAGGCAGGATGGATCCTTATAAAGTTTTTCCTCAAAATGTCTAGAGAGACTATGTTTTGGGAATCCATTACGTATGTTTTTGATGTGCTCGCTTGTTCTTACACGTAAGGGTCTGGTGGTACGGCCCACGTACTGGAGTCGGCAGGGGCACTCTATGACGTAGGTCACATGGGTGCTATTGCAGGTGGTGAGTTGTTTTGTCTGGGGTTCTCTGTTGTGGACATGGGACTTGGGGGTGGTTTGTCTCCGGGGCTGGGGTTTATTTGTTTTGCACGGTGGGCATCTCTGGCGTCTGTGGAGTCCTTCAGGTTCTGGACGGGTGTTCGCTTCCCTGGGGGGATCGAGTGCATTGTGGACGGGGTGTGTTCGTGGTGTTGGTGCTCTGCGGTGGGTGAGTCTGGGTCGTGATGGCAATACCGCTGCTAAAGTTCTGTGCTCTTTCAAAATGGGCCAATACTATTTAAAGATCTTTTCCAATTGTTGGTATTGGTTGCTGTATACTGTGATAAAGGCCAGATCCATGGTAGGTGCTTAATGAAGCTTTTTCTTGTTGAGCAAAGCTTCCCTATCCATCTCACAAATGTTAATTTTCAGTTTCGTCAGCACCTATGCTTTTGGGCTGCGTTTCCACTGGTGCAACTCCAATGTCGCCTGATTCAGGGTGCGATTTGGAAATGCAGCTTTAGTGCGACTGTGGTGTGGCTTTGAATGCGTTTTTTTTTTATCCAGAGGTCGCATCAAAAAGGTACCTTTATCGGTCGCTGCAGCATTGAGCCACATATATTGGAGTGGGTGCTATTGAAATCAATGGGCTGCGAGTTGTAATGCGACTTTGGGTCTAAAGTCGCATGGCAAATCGCATCAGTGGAAACGGAGACTAAAATCACACTGAATCTATTCCTCTGTTTAAACAAATAACTGAGGATGGTAGGCGGTGTAATTGAATCTGTAAACACTGACTATATTGTAACTGCTAAAAATCATTATTAGGTAAGCGTCAGTTAAATTAGTGCAATTAGGTGCCGCTTGCACTGCAAGCGATCATAACAATTTAATAAATAAGCATTTCTTTTAGAATATTGCAGGAAAGTTCACTGGGGGATTAAAACTAATTTAGTTGGGAAAATCCCCGTGCTAATTTTTTGAAGGACTATAGTCAGTCATTGTTCTGACAAGTAGTGAAAAAAGATCAGTAAAGGGGCAGTACCGGTCAACTCAATCAGTGGTCAAAGCCTAGCTAGCTTTGGGAAAAAGCGACCTATAAGGGTTTGCGGGATCAGCTCAAAGTCCTTTCGTCTGTAAAAGGATGGGAAATCAAATCGCTTCAAAACGGATGTCGAACCGTGGGGAACCTTACCACTTGACTCCGAAGGAAGAAATGATAGATAAATATGGACCTTGGGTTGTGAAATATATAAAAGATTGGGATCAGTGGACAGGAAAGCAATATTCGAAAAAGGGTACTTTCAAGCCAAACGCTTGGGAAGCCCTGTGGTACAGTAAGCATTTCTTTTAGAATACTTTGGAAAGTCTGCGGGGAGGTTGAGCCATTTGGTTTGGAAAATCTCCGGTGCTAATTTTTTGAAGGACTATAATCAGTACATGGATTGTTCTGGCAAGTAGTGAAAAAAAATCCGTAAAGGTGGACGGGGGAGGTACCCGCCGACCCAATCATGTCAAAGTGTAGCTAGCTTTGGAATAAGCGCCCTATAAGGGTTGCGGAACAGCTCAAGGTCCTACATTCGTAAAAAGATGGGAAATCGAATCGATTCAAAACGGAATTACCGTGGGGAACCTTACCACTTGACTCCGAGGGAAGAAATGATAGATAAATATGGACCTTGGGTTGTGAAATATATAGATGATGGGAATCACTAGACTGGAAACGGTATTTTTAAGAGAAATGTGAGATGCTTGGAGGGCAGGGATGGTAGGATTACAGAACTGATGAGGTGAGTATTTTTAATAGGGAATCCACATTTCCAGAGAGCCTAAACCTTGAAGTGATAAACAGAGGTTATGGGTTTAAGTAGGATATAGAACATGTGGATCTGTGTAAGGTCTTGAGGTCATATTTGACCTAGCTAAACAGGTTGTGCGGAAATGTGTGAGATCCTTCTATTGTGTGTGACGTGTGTTCTCAGCTGCTGACTCAGTGCTAACAGCCCAAATTACCCCCCCTCTTTTTTTTTTTTCTAGGTCTGTGAGAGTGGAAAAAAAGATCTTATTGACTTGCAAATGACCTGCATTCTGTAATGGTGAATTGAAAAGGGCAATTACAAAAATTTGTTTGTTTTTCTTTACAGAAGGTTCTGCAAAAACGTTGTGATGAAGCAAGTTGTGATGAAGCAAGACAAAAGGGAAACTTATAAAAAAAATGTGTTTGTTTTAAAACTGCTCATTTTTAACCATTGTGAATACATTTTTTAGGGGGGAATTATTGGTATACCATAGAACAAAAATCCATATGGCATTAATATGTATTATAGTAATACATATTAATGAAACGTCGAGCTCAACAATTTTTGGTATTTTAAAAGAAAGTGCACGGTTTATGTAATATAATGTAATGTATATTTGTGTTGTATATGCTAATGTCTTGTTACAGATATATAACCATTGTTTTTTGTTTCCAGGTTAAGAAAAAATTGAATGTTTATTACTAAACTTTTATTTTGTGTTTTATCCCTCAGAATCGATAACTGTGTTTTTCAGGATTTCAGAATAAGAGGAAATCTTTAGGTTGGTTAGTCGGTCGGGTTTCACAAGGTTTAGGTTTTCATGACCATTATCTAGTTGGAACGTCTAGTGGTCAGTCCATTTGGCTATGTTTTTGGACCACCTAGTGGGGGTTACATGTGCTCATCCACTGAATAGCAGAACCAACTAACTGAGGTCCGTGTATTAGTTTTTTATGAAAAATTTAGTAAGACTGCAAGGGATAATTGGCACTCTAACACATATATTAGGCTAAGTAGCATTCAGGGGTACCACACTTAGTGTTACAAGGGTTTTGGGGTATTCTTCAGCGGTTGAAATGGATCGGCCATAGATCCGTGGCATATCTGTTTTCTTATTTACCGAAGATCAGCCATGCTGACACGTGTAGTTCCATAGATCTAATAGGTAAAATCCTGATGTTACTTTGGCCAGACTTGTGTTTTTAGGACTTCTTAAACTCCCTGCCTGGCTGTACAAGGTTGCATTGCCTCAGTGCTACAAGGAATTTTTTTCTTAGTCTATTGGTCAGTTGTGTCTGGTAGCACCCGTTCCCTTGAGCTGGATACACTATATGCAATTCTTGTTTTCCAATTTCTTTTAGATTTACCGGCAGACATATAGTACGAGGGCCTGCCTGGTGGCATACGAGTTGAAAGTGCATAGGTATGGCCTCGTATTGTATAGTTTTAGGGTTGAGTCTGGAGAAAAGGCGTGCAGGAAGATTGTATGGGGTGATACCAGCTCTTGGCTGTTCCAGGGGCCCTCACTTCCGATATATATGTGGACATGCAGTATTCTCCTCGGTTAATATCCATAGGTGTCCTTTCTATCCTAGATTACTTGTGTACCTTAACTGGTGGTCTGTGACTTGCATGCCAAGAAGATCAGTGCCCCAGGGTGGCAGTAGACTCCTGTCTTTCATGAGAGTCCTGTCTGAATGGTGAAGGCAGCTTGTTTTGTAGGGGTGAAGGATAACATAGTCTAACTACTGAATTGATAGAGGAGGGAGAAGGTGTGCAGCCTCTATGAGGGATCGGGTGTACCTGGTGGCAGGTGGTTTTCAATCCGGGTATCCAGACTATTTCCCATACTTAAAAGAGGCTCAATGGCGCCTGTCTTTGGAGCGGGAGGTGGGTAATTGGATACCGTAATCACTATAGAGCTGGAGATAATCAAGAACACATTGGGAGGCCCTGGGCTACATATCAGGGAAGGGATAGAAAAATCTAACTCATTCTATTCTCATCCCTAAAGGCAGGGAAGGAACTTTGGGCATGGACGGAACTTTGTGCATATATCACAGTCAATTTGGGTACTATCCTATCTGACTCTACTGGGTTATACCCTGGAGTCCATTCCTGTTCTGAGGGTCGTGAGTCCAGACAGGAATTGAAAGAAATATTGGAATGGGTGACTAGTATGACATAAATGTATGTGGTGCAGGTACCCAGGAGACTGGCATCTATGCATAATAGGGTGTCTGTTGGCCAAACTAGAGGGTGCCAGGTGATACATCAATGGGGTGAAAACTTCCTTGTAGAGGCAGTGTCTAAAGCTTAGCAGTCCTATAAAGAAGCTTTCGCTTACTGGACATGGGAGAGGTACACCTAGTTGATGTCTCACCTGAGAGGTTGAATCCCTGCACAAGTAATGACAGTAACTACATACAGGAACATGCCCTGTTAAATAAAGGGAATACACGTGGGCTAACAGGGTACAGAGTGGTTGATAAGACTATTACCCTGTATGTGCCGAGTATACACTGAATCAAGTGATTGTCAAGTGACCAGTGGCGTTCTCCCAGAGATGTGCATAAGCACAGCATAAGGTTCACGCAGGACGCTTATTTCTGAGGAGTAACCCAACAGAGGAGGGGTGTATTCAGCACTATATAGGGGGAATAGGAGCTGAGATGGGTGTTGGTAATAGAGTGGACAGTGGTCTCCTGAGGAACAGACCCGCAGCCATGGCTTCAGACAATAAGCACGGCTTTGTTGCTCTGAGAGATTGGTGACAGTTGTGACAACATGCAACAGAGTTACATAAATACCCAGTTTAATATGGCTCAGTCGATTTTATCGACCATGTTAAGAGGTTGGAAGAGAGTGTGATAGGGTATAGGACAAAAACATGTCATTGGCTCTGGCGTACTTGCAGGGGCAGGCGGAGTTATTGACCAGTATCAGGCTGATTGTACAAAGCTCTGTATGATGGGCGGTAGCCTGAGGAGTTAGCATCACCACTCAGTAAGACTTTGACAAAACTCGTCGCTTACACTAATCCAAAATGATAGTCAAATGCCGGGATGGGCTGTACTGGTTTAGATTGTGAGAGATGAGGTGCTGTATGATCCCATATACGGAAGTGCAGACTCGGTCTGTAGAGATGTTGGCATCAATGAGCTTACTGACTGGGGATTCCATCTTGGTGCATTTGGGGCTAAGTGACCCACATGTGATCAAAGGGTACGGAAGCTGAGAGCAGGTTGATATTTCCCCCAGTCAGAAGTGTGACCACGATGTCTTTTGCATTCCAGGTCAATACACGGTGGTGAAGGAGGAATGTTGGGAAGGTATTTCACTGTGGGTTCTGGATGGGAAGATCATTACGGGGGAGGAAACACATAGGTATAATTTAGGACATAGGCGAGTTTTGTTTCTTTGTCCTGTAGGATACCGATGGGGTGTTAGTCATGGAACTAGGGTGTTCCTTGGACCTACCAGGTGGTAGTGGGGCATGGTCACTAAAATCAAGTCACAGGGATGGAGTTTTTGTGGGTTTTGTCATTGTTTCAATGGTATATGTGCTGTTGTACTCAATACCGAATGCTGGGGTATGGGTGCTGGTCTAGTGATGCACTGTTGTCAGCATTAGGTTAAATTGTACTCAACAGGGTACACTACCTTGGGGAGTCTATTGTACATATTCTCTTGTCCTTGGTATGGATATAGACGGAACCCCGGGTTACACCCCGAGTTGCCCTGGAGAAAGGTTTTTATAGCAAACCTGACATCCCCTTTACACTTACTGAAACTTCCGTTGGGAGTCGGGGAGGAATTAAAGTATTTTACTCCACCCTGTTGTTGTAGTCCTAATCTGTGTAGCTTTATGACTCTCCCTGATGCAACCAATGATGTGCATTACTATCCGGAGAATGAACGCCAAAACTATAATTTCTGAAGAAGCCAGTTCCAATCCAGACCAGTACAAATGTACCGTTTTTTTAATACTCCTAGTTTAAATTTTTATCATGTTCGTGTAATTTTTTTTAGTAATTTTTATTTCTATTTTTTATTTTTATTTTTGTACTCATTTTTTATCCATTACAATTTTTTACTTTTAATTTTTATACATTTTTTTTTAATTTTTGTAAAAGTTTTTTTTTCTTTTTTTTTTCTTCTTCATTTTTTTCTTTCTCGTTTTTATATCAATTTTTAGTAATTTTTAATCAATTTTTCTCATTTCTCATTTTTATCAGTTTTTTTGTTGTCAGTTTTAATTTTTATATTTTTTCTCTCATTTTTCTCCCTGAAGGGTTATGGTTATAATTTTTTTTACTTTTAATTTTTTTAAAGTTTTTCATTATTATTTTTATTTAGTTATTTTTTTCCTCTTATTTCATTCAGGTGAGAAAGGTTCCAAAAGGTTTGAACTTTTTCCACCTGAAGGGGGGAGTAGTGCATAGACCTGGAAGAGGAAAATAGTAAATAATGCATTGTTTTTAATTGCCCTCTTGTTGGAGAACTATATATTATTTTTTATTATTATTCTTTTGGTTTGGGGAAGAGCCTCTAAAAATTTTTTTTAGTAAGAAGTACAGTCGGGTTTGACTAAATTCTAAAAAGTTTGTTGGCAACCATTGTTTAGTCGCTCCTTTTTAATATTTTAATCTTTTATGTTTTTAAACCGACTTGTACATTGTTAAGTGACCATGATCATGTTCACCTGTTGATCACCAATAGGGCAAAAAAGTCTGTTTTTGTTTTGTTCTTGTTTTTTTTTTTTAGAGAGGACCCTAGAACTATATTTTTTCCTGTTGATCTAGGAATAAGCCTCTTCAATTTGTAATAATAAAGTGCGGTCAGGTTTACCCAAATTCTACAAATTTAAATCATATCTCTCTCGTTATTGTACCTGACCAGCAAAAATACCACCAATTACTAGTATGAGAGAGGAGTCGTTTTTTAAACTGAACAATGTTTTATTTTTTTTATTTTAGTTTTTCTCGCTGTCAGCTAAAATTGACAGGGCAACAAGGTATTAGGTTTTTTGAATACCGATTCAATGCTCTTTAACAATCTAAAGTGGAATGTAAACTGGAGATCTTGGTTGGAGCAGCATTAAATCTGTAGTTTTTATTTTTTATGTTTATTATTTTTTTCTATTTTCCTTATTCTTTTTCATTACTCACCTCTCTTCCTTTCCACCTTTAGTATTATGCTCTCTAAGTTTTTATTTTTGGCTGCTATCATACATCTTCTCAGGATAACGTAACTAGGACATCAATCATATCATTTTGTTTTAAGGCGCGTGAGCATTAATTCTACCTACTGCTTTATAGTCATAAAGGCCACCCCACGGCTCCTGTCTGACATTCCTCTAATAACTGTACACTGACGTTCTCCTTTCTCCTTTTGTATTCATACATGACTGTCTGGAGGCCCACCCAACCACCACCTGAAGAAACAACGACAACCAAGTCATTTTTTTTGGAAGACAAACGTGCCATGAATAAGACACTCCGAAACCCTTCTTCATCATGCTGAAAAAGTGCTGCCTCGCGGTCCGATCCAATGGTGACAATCAGAACACCATCTTTCCAAGATACAGGACTAAATATATAAGGATCCCGCCATCAATGTTGGAATTCCACTCCTCCAATGCAGAGGGGCGATGAAACATTGCAGTACAGACACTCAGGGTTCGGATCGGAAGTCTCAAAGGCACCAGAACTGTCCCAAGTCTACCTTGATGAGTTACGGCGAGTTCAAGAAAGGAAGAGGCCGCAGTGGTGGTGGGGGAAGGGTCGGGGCTTCTGGGCCATTGTGGGTGGGTACCGGATCATTGAAGGAGGATATAAGTTCAATAATGAACTTGAGGGGGTACTGTTATAGAAATGTTGAATTTCATATTTATACCAGGGGAACCATTGGGGAAAAAAATGGATGTATATGTTTTACTGGACTGGTTATGATGACAGGGCCGTGCTTTTACTGTAGAAGGCATCTCCTGTCGTGGGAATCAGTAAAAGGTGTCAGGTATTAATTAAATGAGCTAAATCATCCTTTTGTCTTGAAAGGAAGCTCTGATAGTCTGAAAGGCCCCATTCACAGCAGGGGCCCTTAGCATGCTAATGGAGCAAATGGTCAAACCACGCATCAAAGGAACGTTTGACATACCCTAGACTGATAGGTTTTTTAGATTAGTCCATGCAAGAAACATTTTTAGGAGGCTTGGAAGGCAACCAATCAGGATTCGGATGGAACTCGGAACCAATGAATATCTAAGTTTGAGATTCAACCAATCCGCTCGTAAGGCCATTTTACACCAATAGCATCCTAAGGATTTTGAATCCTGGAGGGAGGGGGGCAGAGGAGGGCAAGGGAAGATAAAGGTCAGAGAAAAAGCTCTGAGAGCTCTCTTGCCCTGCAGATGTGGACCTGAACAGTGGTGATGTAAACCCTTGTCCTCTCTCTCTCCTCCCCCCCTCTCTCTCTCTCTCTCTCTCTCTCTCTCTCTCTCTCTCTCTCTATACCTCTCTCATTCTCTCTCTATCTCTCTCTTCCTAAACTTAATCTCTGTAACTTTTCCTTTCCTATGAATTGTCTTGAGATACTGACGTATTCATTTCAGCCATCTTACTGTTTGTATAATTGTGTGCCTGGGATATCATCTTGGGTTTTGAAGGTGGTATAGGTTATGTTATGTTTGTAAATATTGTAGTAATACCAGTTTCTCCTCTGTATCAATAAATGTAATACTTTTCTCTTCTTAGCAGAGCTATACTTTGTTATAATTTTTATATAGACAAAAAGGTGTTTATAGCTTATTTTAATTATTTACGTGCGATATTAATATTTCTCTGATTATTAATTATGTACGTGCGTTATTAATTATTCTAGGACAGTTTTTTATAGCAGACACCCTAGGGAATAAAAATGACGGTCATTGCAAATTTTTATCTTACACGGTATTTGCACAATAATGTTTCAAACGCCTTTTTTGGGGAAAAAAATGGTTTAACCACTTCAGGACCCCTTCACGCCAATTTACGTCGGCAGAATGGCATGGCTGGGCACATCAACGTATATGTACGTTGCCCTTTAAGCCCAGCCGTGGGGTCGCGGGCGCGTGCACGCGACCCGGTCCGAAGCTCCGTGACTCGTGGACCCGATCGCAGCTGGAGTCGCCGATCAGTCCCCAGAGCTGAAGAACGGGGTGAGCTGTGTGTAAACACAGCTTCCCCGTTCTTCACTGTGGCGCCGTAAACGATCATTTGTTCCCTTATATAGGGAATCACAATCGATGACATCACACCTACAGCCACACCCCCCTACAGTTAGAAACAGACATGAGGTCACACATAACCCCATCAGTGCCCTCTTGTGGTTAACTCCCAAACTGCAATTGTCATTTTCACAGTAAACAATGCATTTTAAATGCATTTTTTGCTGTGAAAATTACAATGGTCCCAAAAATGTGTCAAAATTGTCAGACATAATGACGCAGTCATGAAAAAAATCGCTGATCGCCGCCATTAGTAGTAAAAAAATGTTTTTATAAAAATGCAATAAAACTATCCCCTATTTTGTAAACGCTATAAATTTTGCGCAAACCAACCGATAAACGCTTATTGCGATTTTTTTTACCAAAAATAGGTAGAAGAATACGTATCGGCCTAAACTGAGGGAAAAAAAATGTTATATATATTTTTGGGGGATATTTATTATAGCAAAAAGTAAAAAATATTGCATTTTTTCAAAATTGTCGCTCTATTTTTATAGCGCAAAAAATAAAAACCGCAGAGGTGATCAAATACCAACAAAAGAAAGCTCTATTTGTGGGAAAAAAGGACGACAATTTTGTTTGGGAGCCACGTCGCACGACCACGCAATTGTCAGTTAAAGCGACGCAGTGCCGAATCGCAAAAACTGGCCGGGTCCTTTAGCTGCCTAAAGGTCCGGGTCTTAAGTAGTTAATTAAAAAATGAACAAGACAGGAAAGTTAGCCCAATTTTCTTGTAAAATATGAAAGATGAAGTTACGCTGGGGAAATAGATACCTAACATGTCACGCTTTAAAATTTGTCACACTCATGGAATGGCACCAAACTTCGGTACTTAAAAATCTCCATAGGCGACGCTTTGAAATTTTTTACAGGTTACCAGTTTAGAGTTACAGAGGAGGTATTATTGCTTGCACTCTAACGCATGCGGCGATACCTCACATATGTGGTTTGAATGGCTTTTACATATGTGGGCGGGACTTATGTGTGTGAGCTACCTGGGAAAGGGGCGTTTAAAAAAATATATATATTATTTTTATTTACTTATTTTAAAAAAAAATGACACTTTTTTTTATGATCACTTTTATTCGTATTACAAGGAATGTAAAGATCCCTTGTAATAGAAATGTTGTGTGACAGGTTGTAAAAGTTTTATTGTGCATATGTAATGCAAGATAAAATGTATACAGCATAACTTACCCACGATCCCCCCACTCTCTAGTCATCCCTGCCCTACCAACCAGCTCCAACCTGCTTGGTCACACCCTAAACAAATCCCAGCAGAACCACTGCTATACAGTAATTACCAGGGCTAATTCTAGACCTTCCCATGCCTGTCTCCCTTTCTGATATATGCTCAGTTATACTATATATGTGTATATATATATATATACCTAATAGATATTGTAATCCATAGCTCCCAACTGTCCCTGATTTCGATTGGACTGTCCCTGACTGTCCCTAAGTTGTTAGACTCTCGGTAGTGCTTGTGGTCTGGACTGCATAACAAGGGGGTTCCAGTTTTGGATGGGTAACCTACTCTTCACATTATGGTGCAGCTGATATGACCTAAAGTAAGATCACTCTGGGTCCAATAGTACTCAAGGCTCTTGTTCCATCAAGCTAGCTTCTCAGTTTGCCGAGGTAGATGTTAAAGCAGAACTATAGGCAAAACGTTTTCACTTTGTATAGAGTAAGGACTCGTACACACGACCAAGAATCTCGTCGTAAAAGAAATGTAGTTTTCCTGAACGAGGTTCTTGTCAGGCTTGACGAGAATCTTGTCAAACTTTCTTTGCATACACACTGTCAAGACAAAATCTCATTGTTCTCAAACGCGGTGACGTACAACACGTATGGCAGCACTATAAAGGGGAAGTTTGATTCCATTGGCGCCACCCTTGGGGCTGTTTTTGCTAATCTTGTGTTACCGCGTGTTAGTAAAAGCTTGGTGAGAGACGATTCTCGCTTTTCAGTCTTCGTGCTTTCAGATCATTTTCTGCGGTTCAGTTTGTGCTTGTGGGTTTGTATCTTGTCTTTCAGGGCGTGTGGTCAGGTCGTATTTGTTTTACAGTGCATTCCTGTCCGCTCGTTTCTGTTTTTCAGGTCGTTCTTCATAGGACTTGCTGTTCTTCAGTGCGTTCTGTTTAGTTTGTTTGTTCTGATTAGATGTTCGTTTTCTAGCCATGTTGCAGGCACCTGCTCGTCATAGAGTTTGTGTTGTGCAGTCAGTTTGTGTTGGTCTTATTGCTTTAGACCTAGACGAGGCCATGAACAGGTTGAGAAGGCGTTCATGGACCAAGAATTGGTTGCTCCGTAGGAACCAATTCTCTCATATGCCTCTGCTGCGGGAGATCCAGGAGAATAATTCTGATGATTACAGGAATTTCCTTAGGATGTCTGACCCCGTTTTCCAGCAGCTCTTGGCTTTGGTGTCGCTCTATATCACCAGGCAGGACACCGTTATGCGGGAAGCGCTGAGCAGAGGCTAGTTGCCAAGTTACGCTATCTGGCGACTGGGAGAAGCTTGCAGGACTTGAAGTTCACGACAGGCATCTCCCCCCAGGCTCTGGGCCTCATAATCCCAGATACCTGTTCTGCCATTATACAAGTCCTGCAGGAGGACTATATGAGGGCACGTTTTCTCCTTTAATATCACATTTAATATATGCTAATGTATTGTATTTTTTTTCCTCCTTCCCTAATTACCATGATTGTAATATGCTGTGAATGTCCCCTTTGCCCCCATGCATGCTGTAAGTTTTTAATGCTCCTTTTTTGGCCTACATGCATATTTCCCTTCACTAACCTCTCCAGCATGCTATCCGGGACCCAAACACACCTAGCCTAGTCACTTCCCAATGTATTTTGTAAGATCCATTGTAGTGCTTTATCCCCCCCCCCCCTAAAATGTGTTTTAAAGTATAGCTTCACCTTTTTTTTTTTTGAGGTCCAAAACTCATCTAGCCCCCCCCCCTAAAATGTTTACAATGGTCCATCAAGGGGGGTGAGGAATGTGATAATTGGGCCTTATATTTTTGTATTTAACCACTTAAGGACTGCCTTACGCGATATACGTCGGCAGAATAGCACAGCTGGGCACAATCAAGTACCTGTACGTGATTGGTTAATGCCCAGCCGTGGGTCGCGGGCGTGCTCCCGGGGCACACGCTCGCGACCCGGTCCGAACTCCGTGACCGCGGGACCCGCAGACCCGATCGCCGCCAGAGTCCCGCGATCGGTCCCCTGAGCTGAAGAATGGGGAGAGGTGTCTGTAAACACACCTTCCCCGTTCTTCACAGTGGCGCTGTCATTGATCGTCTGTTCCCTGATATAGGGAAAGGCGATCAATGATGTCACACATCCAGCCCCGCCCCCCTACAGTTAGAAACACATATGAGGTCACACTTAACCCCTTCATCGCCCCCTAGTGGTTAACTCCCAAACTGCAATTGTCATTTTAACAGTAAACAATGCATTTTTATAGCATTTTTTGCTGTGAAAATGACAATGGTCCCAAAAATGTGTCAAAATTGTCGGATGTGTCCGCCATAATGTCGCAGTCACGAAAAAAATTGCTGATCGATGCCATTAGTAGTAAAACATTTTTTTTATAAAAATGCAGTAAAACTATCCCCTATTTTGTAAACACTATGAATTTCGATAAACACTTATTGCGATATTTTTTTTTACCAAAAATAGGTAGAAGAATATGTATCGGCCTAAACTGAGGAAAACAAACTTTTTTTATATATTTTTGGGGGATATTTATTATAGCAAAAAGTAAAAAATATAGTTTTTTTTTTCAAAATTGTCGCTCTATTTTTGTTTATAGCGCAAAAAAATTAAATTAAAACCACAGAGGTGATCAAATACCACCAAAAGAAAGCTCTTGTTTGATTCCACAGCTTCCTTCCACGCCACAGGAATGGCAGACTGTGGTATCGGAGTTTGCTACGCGGTGGGACTTCCCTAACTGCAGTGGAGCCATTGACGGGAAGCACGTCTGCATCGTGCAACCACCCCGTTCTGGTTCCCAATACTACAACTACAAGGGGTTTCATAGAATTGTGCTGATGGCGGTGGTGTCAGCACAGTATGAGTTCCTCTTTGTGGATGTGGGGAAGAACAGCCAGATGTCGGATGGGGAAGCCTTCAGACAGAGTTTGCTCTTCGCCTCCAGAGTGATGACCTTGCATTGCCACCGGATGCAGAGAATGTGGAAGGACTCCCCTTTGTGTTTCTGGCTGATGAAGCCTTTAGCCTGGGACCGCATCTCATGAGGCCATTCCCCCAGCGGACTCACACCCCAGAGAGGAGGGTGTTCAACTACCGGCTGGCCAGAGCCCGAAGAGTTGTGGAGAATGCCTTCAGGATAATGGGCAGCCGGTTCCGCCTGTTTTTAACCTCTATGCATATGGCGGAATATAAAAGGAACTATATTATTTTTTGTTGCTGTATTCTCCATAATTTCCTAAGGAGACAGTTTTCTACTTATATGGCCACAGTTGGGACCGAGGCTGGACTTGCCTCAGGTGAAATCTCCTTGCCGGGCCTAGAACATGCCTGTACTGGCTTGCCCCCCCCCCCCAAAGTGCCCATGCAGTCCGGGATATGTACGTGGAATATTTCACGGGTAGGAGGGCCATTCCTATGCCAGCCAATGTGTAATTTCATTATTTTAAGAAAAAACATAAAGAAATCTGTTGAAATTACATTGTTGATGTCTTGCTTGTGTTGATTTTAGCTGTCTCCTAGTTTTTCCTAGTGTCAAGTGTATTTTCATTATGAACTAACAACCATTTCACTGGTAACACCAAAACTAAACACGTCAAAAGTTCTAAAGGATTTAAGAAAAACAAGCCACACTTTGTTGTTGTTGTTGTTTTAAAAAAAACTTTTACTTGGTGCATATTCACACACATGGGGCCAGATTCAGAAAGAATGGCTTAAGTTTAGGCGGGCGTAGTGCATCTCATATACGCCACGCCGCCGTAACTTAGAGAGGCGAGTACCGTATTCACAAAGAACTTGCGCCCTAAGTTACGGCGGCATAGCGTAAATGGACCGGCGTAAGCCCGCGTAATTCAAAGTAGGCTGGTAGGGGGTGTGTTGTATGGAAATGAATCGTGACCCCCACGTAAATGACGCGCGCATGCTAAGTATCACGTCAAATTTTCTCCCTAAGTTACGCCGGCTCAATGCTTAGTCAACGTGAACGTAACCTACGCCCATCCCCATTCACGTACGACTTATGCAAACGACGTAAAATACGACGCTGTTCCGACGTTTCCGACGTCCATACCTTAACATGACTTACCCCTGCTTTATGAGGGGTAAAGTTACACCGGTCGTACGCCTTACGTAAACAGCGTATTTTAATACGCCGGGCGCAAGTACGTTCGTGAATCGTCGTATCTAGCTCATTTGCATATTCGACGCGAAAATATACGGAAGCGCCCCTATCGGGCAGCGGAAATATGCACCTAAGATACAACGGCGTAAGAGACTTACGTCAGTCGTATCTCTGGAGATACGCTGTCGTAAATCCTTTGTGAATCTGGCCCATGGTCTTTATAAAATATTTTGAGTGTATAATTTTTTTTTTAATTGCCATAAACTGGCATTTTTTTTAATGAAAATAAAAAAATTAAAATAACATAACATAACACAAAATACAACAATGTAAACCTCTAGGCAATAACTCAGACATTCTCATTTTTATTAAATTGTCTACCTGCCCATAATATAAGATGGGTTGTTGTCACCCTTGGACAAGCCAAAATTTGAAGATGCACACAGTGGGCCAAATTCTCAAAAGAGATACGCAGACTTAACTCCATTTTTCTAATTTTACACGGCGCGTATATTTGCGCGCGATCGTCAAAACGACTTAAGCAAAGATTTCCGTATTTTCAGCCGTACTTAAATTAGTTACACCTGCGCATTCCCGGGCGCAAATTACGCTAGGCTCGCCGCTGTTTTTGATAGGCAAAGATGCAAATGAGGAGTTAGGGCGATTCTCAGAATTAAGTGTGTGTGCCGTATTTCCGCCCTGTGCGCACCTGTTAGTTTTTCTGACTAAATTTCCACATTATAAAACCAGCCCTAATTTTACACATGCTGTGGGAAGGGTTTGCAGAAGGAAGTGACTAGAGGTTACAGCTCTAGTTGTGAAGGTTGTTGTTTAAAAATGCCAGGACCAGCAATGATTTGACGGCACTTGCTGCCTTACAGGCACAAAGGAGGAGGAGGGCACAGAGGAGGAGGATGAGGGCACAGGCGCGTGTTTATCGGCCACGCCGTGATATTTGGCAAATGCCAGCTTATGAGGTCATCGGCAACTACCGATTTGATAGGAGGCCATCCTGGAGATCACCCAACTCCTTCATGAGGATCTAATTGCCCCAACCCTACGTTCCCATGCCCTGACACCTCTTGAAAAAGTTATGGCAACCCTCCATTTTTTATCGAGTGGCTCATTCCAGCGAGCATCTGGAGGTGTGGCTGGGATGGTGCAGTCACCATGAGTAAATGTCTACATCAGGTGGTCCCTGCCATACTGCGGCGCATGAGCCACCAGTTTGTCATGCCCACCCAGGAGGACCAGCGTGTGCAAGCAATGACAGACTTTTACAATATTGCTGGCTTTCCTAAGATCATCGGGGCGATTGACTGCACCCATGTGGCACTCCAGCCGCCCCCATGATACTGAACACCTGTTCAGAAACAGGAAAGGCTGGCATTCGATCAATGTCCAGATGATCGTAGATGCACATGGCCTCATCTGGCACGTTTGTGCCAAGTTTCCCGGCTCGTGCCATGATAGTTTCATCCTAAGGCAGACCAAGATCTACAGAGACTTTGAGATGAACGTGTATGGAGACAGCTGGCTGATTGGTGAGTGACATTGGTGTCAGGTATGCCCCCCCCATGATGGAGACATCACAAGGGGCACATGCATGACTAATATCCTCCTGTCTTTTCCCTTACAGGTGACTCAGGATATGCATTGGGACCCCACCTGATGACCCCCTTTAGGAACCCCCAAACACCCGGAGAACGAAAATTCAATGAGGTGCACAGCCAGACCCGGGCTATAGTAGAGCGGACTTTTGGCATGCTAAAGTCAAGATTCAGATGCCTGGACAAGACTGGGGGTACACTATTGTATTCCCCAGACTTTGTATGCAAAATTATTGGTGCATGTTGCATACTGCACAATTTTGCATTAAGAAGGGGCATGCATGTGGAGATATCTCCTGACCTAACCCCCCACCCCGGCAATCCCCCCCCCCCCAAACCCCTCTACCCGGTCTGCTGAGGGCCAGGCAATCAGGAGACAACTGTCTGAAGGCATCTTTGCCCAGTAAATGCATCCTAATTATATTTTTGTTTTTGATTTGCCAAGACCAAATCACAGAGATTATGTGACCTTTAAATCTTTATTTTGCTAAATAAATGCACATTATTTATATGCCAAAGAGAATGTTTATTTTTATTTACAAAACGCACATTAATTATCTCACAATGAGAATGCATGAATGCACGTCACTGTGGTCCCTAGCACAGACACATCACATGCACATCGTATTGGATTAGATCCAAGTACCCCCCCCCCCCCTTTGGTACTTGGGAGCAGTAACGCCCCGCCACGGCTCCAATTATGTCACTGTGCATTCATACACCATTCAGGAACCTAGGATGACTTCTCCCTGGTCCTGGGGATCCCTACTCCACCAAAACTGAGGGTGACACCCTTATGTTTTCAGGAATGACATCCCCCCACATTCACACATCATTCACACACATATACCAAATCATAAGTACAGTGTAAAAAAAAAAAAAAAAAAGTACCCCTGGATATTAGGGATGTTGCCGAGTGCTCCTTCTGGGCTGCCCACGGGCACGGGCACGGTCACGGGGACGGGCACGGGGACGGCCACGGGGACGGCCACGGCCGACTGGGGGATCTTCACGGGGGGGGGTCTGTGCAGGGGAGGGAGTATTTTCAGGGGGGGGGGGACTGTGCAGGGGAGGGAGTATTTTCAGGGGGGGGGGACTGTGCAGGGGAGGGAGTATTTTCAGGGCGGGGGGACTGTACAGGGGAGGAAGCAGCCTCCCCTGGTGTCTGTCCTCCTGCTGGCCTTCCCTCCAAGGCAACGGCTATCCTTGTCAGACAGGAAGTTATGTCAGCCGTATTGGCCTGCACAGCCTGGGTGAGGGCAGTCACCTCCTGGGCCACACCTGTTGTGGCGTTCCTCAGGTCCCACAAACAGGTGATGACCCCCACGGAGTTGGTGGCCACGTCACCCAGTGACTCCCTCATTGCACCCAGGCTGCGCTCCACCTTGCTCATAGTTTTTTGTATTGCAGACAGACTGCGGGTCTGCCGGACATTGTCCCTCAACAGACTGACCGGCAGACGCACCAACCCCCCCCTGTTTTCAGGGGTCGGCATCCTACTTGCCCCTGAGGCTTGTGGCCTTGGAGGAGGAGTTGGAGTGAGCCATGGGTGCTGCTGCATGTTGGAGGAGGGTTGGAAGGGGCGACCCATGATGGTGGCCTGACTTCTGGGCGCCTGTGGGGGTTCCCTCAGGGGATGATTCAAAGGTCATATCTTGGCCCATCATTATTTCCTGCCCAATCAGAATATTGTCATCTTCCTCCCCCTCATCCTCCTCCCACTCAACATCCAAATTAGGGGAGTTGTGGGCACTCCCCTCCCATGGCGAATCCTGCCCTTCTTGGGACTCTGCATGAGCCTGTCTTGGGGGTGGTGCAGCAGCCTGCCCTGATGGGCCTGCAACCTCCTGACCTGATGGGCCAGCAACCTCGTGACCTGATGGGCCAGCAACCTCCTGACCTGATGGGGCTGCCACCTCCTGGGCTGATGGGGCTGCCACCTCCTGGGCTGATGGGGCTGCCACCTCCTGGGCTGATGGGGCTGCCACCTCCTGGGCTGATGGGGCTGCAACCTCCTGGCCATCTGGGGAGGACACAAAACAATCACAGGTTGTTGGATCCATACACTTGGCACATCTTCCCTTCCCCCACCCACACATGCTAATCACCAGATAGAAATTCCAAAAATTACCTGTCCTCATAAGAGGATCATTGTCAAAGCCAGGCAGGCCCACCACCTGCTGTGGGTGGAAACACTGGGCCACTGCCCATTCCTCCTCACTCATCCTGACTGGGCAGGGTCCCCCTCCTCCAGTGCCCCTGGTATGGGCATGCAGCGTTGCCAGCTTGTTCCGGGACACGCTCCTCAAGTCATTTATTTTTTTTTGAACTCCAGCGATGGTCCTGGTCTCCCCCCCCCCGCCGCATTGATCCGATCGGTGATCTTTTGAAGGATCTCCTTCCTCCTGGCCGGGGTGGTGGTGTGGCTCTCAGGGCCATGGAGAAATCGCCCAAATTTAATGATGCCCTGAGCAAGTATATGCTTCTCTGCCGGTGTAAAATTTAGCTTCCTGCGCTTGGGAGCCATGACAGACAACACCCAGCAACAGGGAACTCACCCAAAAAACAAACAACAATACACACACACACCAAAGAAAATACAAACAAGCCAAAATAAAAAATAGACAGACAGCTACTATTAATTCTAAAACAAACAGGCAAAAAAGGAAAACAAAAAATATAAACAAAACCCAAAAAAAACTATTATGAAAAACAAACAGGCAAACAATCAAAACAAAAAACAAATTAGCAAAAACAAACACCAACTATACCCTCCAACTCCACAAACACTTTTCTCACAAAACAATGTTACCAACAAACACTGACAAACGTTCAAAGCAGAAGCAACTTGCTTTAGGAAGGGAACACAGGGAAATACTTTTGCAATTGAAGTGTGTTTGACTGGGGCTATTTAGACACAGGGCGATCTTCAAACTAAGTACGCTTGGCCTTTTACCTATCTCACTGATTGCGCTGACCAAAGTTCTGCACATGCGCATTGAGGTCCAGATTCGTGCGCGCATGCGCAGTACGGCCGGCACTTCATTTGCATGGGGTCACGGCTCATTACAATGAAGCACGCCCACTTCATTCCCACTTGCCATAACCACGCCTTACGCATTGAAACTTAAGTTAAGGATGGCGCAGTTTTGTGCGCAAATGCACTGAGAATACGGTAGTTACGACACCAACTTAGGGCGCCGTAACTTAAATGACATAAGTTAGATAATCCTAAATTTACACATGGTTTTGAGAATTTGGCCCAGTCTTTTTAGGTTTAAAAATGGGTATTTCCCTCATGATCCCTATTGTCAACATGTGCTATCTGCCATCATGGGTGATCAATGGACGTGTTTTGTGGGTGCAACTCCTTCTTCCTTTCACCTACTTGAGTAGCGAGGAAGGGGTTGCACCCACAAAACACAGACATAGATATCACGAGGTGTCAGATAGCGCATGTTAACCCACTGTATGGATCTTCAAATTTTGGCTTGTTTGAAAAAGTGCAAAAAAACTATTTGAAACTGGGGGGAAAAAAGTCATCAATTATGTCCTTAAATGTTTCCTCAATAAAGGCTATTTTTTGTTTGATGAAGTACATCTCCCTACTGCAAGCCTTGATTTGGAGGAGGATGTTTTGGGCCCTTGAATGGGAGAATCGAGGCCTTTCTTCAGCCACATGTTCATCGCCTAAACCAAAAAAAAAAGTTATTTGGAAATCTGCAGGCCTACATCTCGTATTTCCTGAAGCTGTGGTGACAGATACTGACCTGTTGTGGGAATTTCCACCAAATCCTCCACCTCTCCTTCCTCCACATCCTGAGGTCTGGGTGGTCGGTGAGGTGTGGGTCCCTGGCGAGGTGGTCGGTGAGGTGTGGGTTCCTGGCGAGGTGGTCGGTGAGGTCTGTGTTTCCTGGGCTCTGAGGAGTGGTGTCCTCCCAGTCTTCTCTCCCCTATGAGAATGAAACAAAAAGTACACTTAGCACACACATATTCGAGGGCAAAATTAGGAATATTAAACATTGCTTGGAAGTGGGGTACAAGTGTCTGTTTGGGCAGTTACAAGCAGAAGACATGATTTTTGCAAACACAAATCTTGACTACTCACCTTTTTGGGACAAGTTTCACACATGTAGACACCCCAAATAATCCACAGGAGCACCTGTGTGGGTCAACCTAAAAAGGTTGTTCTGGTAGCCCACACTAGTGCTCTTGAGTGCAGATGTGTAAACAGCTGCTGAGTGTCCTCTTCTTTAGACTGATGTCATTTTGATTTTAATTCTAGTTACAAACACATCAGCTAGACACCAATGTAAACATATTTCTTGAATATAAAAAGACATATTAAAATATTTTTAACCCTGTATCTTCATACTACATCGTAAGTAGTGGACGATGTGTCTGAAACGACCGTTATTTTCTAAGGTCCTACCGTATATTCAAAAGCAACAACATGGAGCAACATGCAAGTTCTGAAAAACAATAATAATAGGGACCCAGGCAGAACAAGGTGCCAGGTGCCTCCCATCCGCCTTCCAACAAGAAGGGCCAGGAGGGATAGGAGGGTAAGCGAGGCAGCACTGGCCCTGATTAAAGAGGCACAGGCCACCCTCCAGCAGCCTACCAACCCTGAAGAGGGCTATGGCACCCTTGTTATGGCCAAAATGAGCCAGATGTCTGAGGACCAATGCCTCATATTTGAGCCTCTCTTAATTAGTTTGCTGAATAAGGGGGTGAGGGGGGCACTTACCGAGGCCACGGTCATTTGTAGCCACGTTAAGAAAAGGGGGGGTGTAATGGCGATTGCTAATCAACAAGTAGAATAGTATTAATGAATAACACGTATATGGAAATTAATCTTACAATTCCTGTGAGTCAGAAAAATGTGTTTCACTTCAAGTAATGCCCACCAAACATCAACCGGATAATTTGGGGGTGACAAGAGTGATTTTATGTGAAAAATATGAATACCATAAGTGGTGTATTACCACCCAAAGATAAGCACTAACGCACCTAATAAGATAAAAAATAAAAAGTAGAATAATATACAATTGATCTGTGGGCCAGATTCTCAGAAGAAATACACCGGAGTATCTACTGATACTCCGGCGTATTTTCAAATTTGCCGCGTCGTATCTTTAGTTTGAATCCTCAAACCAAGATACAACGGCTTTTGGCTTCGATCCGTCAGGCGTACGGCTTCGTACGCCTTCGGATCGTAGGTGTAATACTTTGGCGCCCGCCTGGTGTAGTTTGCATCGTTTTCCGCGTCGGGTATGCTAATTAGCTGTTTACGGCGATTCACAAAGGTAGGCGCGGCCGTCGCATTCTCTTACGTCGTCGCTAGTCGGCTTTTCCCGGCGTATAGTTAAAGCTGCTATTTCTCTGTCTATCTTTAGACTTGCCATGTTAAAGTATGACCGCCGTTCCCGCGTCGAATTTAAAATTTTTTATTTTCTGCGTAAGTCGTCCGTGAATAGGAAAGGACATAACTCATGTCGACGTTCAAAAAATGACGTCGGTGCGACATCATTTTGCGCAAAGCACGGCGGGAAATTTCAAAACGGTTACGCGCCTAATTTAAATGATCCACGCCCCATTTGAATTAGGCGGGCTTGCGCCGGACGGATTTACGCTACGCCGCCGCAAGTTTACAGGCAAGTGCTTTGTGAATCAAGCACTTGCCCGTAAAACTTGCGGCGGTGTAACGTAAATGCAATACGTTACGCCGCCAGAATTCTACCTGAATCTGGCCCCCAATGTGGAAAAATATGTCCACTGCAACATTCAATAATGAAGATGAGTAAGCATAATATATTTCTCAAAATGAGTCTCTGTGCACATACATACCAATGGATCAAATTGATAAAGTGTTCAAAAATCCATTGGATAATGGGGAAAATTAATGCGCACACCACACTAGCTAGAAAATAGTATGGCACTAAGGTGATGAATATGATGGATAAAATGACCTAGGCAGCAGCCCTAATAAATAAGGGATCTGAATCTGATGAGTGGGATAACTAATCAATAGCAGCTACCACAACTAAAATAGTGCTCACACACTAGAAGCAATGTAAATAATGGGAGGTGTTGAGGTGCTTACTAATTTAAAACCAATATTAATAATAAATAAGATCCAGTGTGACTGGAACAGAAAAAAAGATAAAGATATAAAAATCCAAATAAATTATTAAATAATGTGAAAAAGCAATAATGTACATAGATAAAGTGCATCCAATAATATCATAAAGTGCAAATGTGGCAATGTAATATTTGTTGGACCAAAACTTCATGCAATAATGTGTAGGTAAAATAATCTCCAAAAAATGCTCTACCATAATAAATAAAAGTCCAATATCATGCCAAAAAAAGTTGGATGACAATGTCCATTTAAATTTCTGAAGTGTATAGTGACACGAGCAATCCACCGCAAACTGACAGGTGCTCCACTCTAAGGCCCCGTACACACGAGGGGATCTCCGCTGGAAACGGTCCGGCGGACTGTTTCCAGCGGAGATTCCTCCTCTGGATTTGGATCCGATGGCTTCTACTCAGCCATCGGAGTACAAGCCATCGGATCAAAATCCGCGCGGAATTCATCCGCGGTGACGTGTCGCGCCGTCGCCACGATGATGACGCGGTGACGTGCGCGACGCTGGAAGGTAAGTCCTTCCACGCATGCGTCGAATCATTATGACGCATGCGAGGGAGGGGAGCGGACGGATTGATCCGGTGAGTCTGTACAGACCACCGGATCAATCCGCTGGACCCGATTCAAGCGGATAAATTTCTTAGCATGCTAAGAAATTTATATCCGCTTGAAATCGATCGGGCCGAGAAATGTCTGTGGATAAATATCCGCTAGGCCGTACAGACGACCAAATTTATCCGCTGGAACTGATCCGCGGATCAATTCCAGCGGATAGATCCGGTGGTGTGTACGAGGCCTAAGTGATCCCGTTCTCACCAGCCTCTCACCTCAGCTGGCTTAAATACAAGCATTCCAATAATAGATGGCAGCAGCTCACAGTCCCGCTCACCAGATAAACCACTGATCGATCGCTTAGAGGACTCCAGGCAGGTGATGTCTAAAAGCTCACAATGAGGATGCGTAGCCCCCAGTGGAGAACATAAAGACAGAAATAGGCTCCATAGTGCAGTAACATTAAACAAAGATATTTTATTCAACAGCATATGCACTCACAGTTTAGTATATAATGAACAGCATAAAGATAAACCAAACTCCTCTGCTCTCGGCCGCGAGCGGGGATGACGTCACCAACGGCTCTCCTCCTTTCCTTACGCGTTATGTGGCTGTACACGCCACTTACTCATTTAAATAGGATTTTTTCACAGCGGTGACAGCTTTGGAAACCTACATATGAACAGTTTTATATAATTTACTTATTTTTCTTTTTTCATAGTTTTTTTACGGAATCTATAATTATTTGTTTATATAAATACGCAGCGTTGCACTATTCCTCCTCAATGTTCATGTTGATATCTTCTATGAACATTTTTGTTTCTGGGCACCACCAGTGGCTAAGGCCTAATTTTTGTTCCCCTGTAACAGGGGCGTGTAATTACAATTTTTGCTGTAATATTTCGCAGCGGGGCTTGTTCCTGCGCTCGACTAGAGTATCTGTGAGGGTTTGCAGTGTTGTGGCACCACCACCACTGCCTAATGTGAAATTTTTCTGCCCCTGTTTAACAGGGGCGCATAATTAAACATTTTGATCTAATATTTATCAGCAGGGCCCATTCCTGCGCTCAACAAGAGTATCTGTGAGGCTTTACAGTGTTGAGCCGCCACCACCACCGCATAAGGCCCAATTTTTCTGCCCCTGTGTAACAGGGGCATGTAATTACAATTTTTGATCCAATATTTCTCAGCAGGGCTCATTCCTGTGCCCACCAAGAGTAACTGTGAGGGCTTACAGTGTTCTGGTACCACCAACACTTAAGGCCCAATTTTCTGCAGAGTATATAGGGCAGGCCGTATAGTATATACAGGTGGTCCCCTAATTTCAAACATCCGACTTACAAATGACTCCTAATTACAAACGGAGGGAGACAACAGGAAGTGAGAGGAAATCTACCCCTAGCAAGGGAAATTCTCTCCTGTAAGGCCGGGTACTCACGAGCAAACATGTACGGTGAAACCGGTCCGTCCGTTTCAGCATACATGTTTGGTCGTGTGTACGGGGCCTTAGAGTTAATATGGGAAAAAGGTTTCTCCACTGATGCTTTATCACCAATCCTTGTTTCCCTAATAACACTACATTTTCAAAATCATATTGTCATTGGGACAGAAAGTGAGGTGAAATCTTCTGAACAGGGGCAAAGCTTAAAAATTGATTTTTTGGCTGGAGCTACACTTAAAAAAAAATTCTAAATTACAAACAGATTAAACTTAAGAACAAACCTACAGTCCCTGTCTTGTTTGAACCACCTGTATATTGCTGTACAGAGTATATAGGGCCTTTGCTTTTTTAAATTTGGGTGTGGGGTTCCCCTTAATATCTATACAAGACCCAAAGGGCCTGTAATGGGCTGGTGGGGGGGGGGGTTACCCATGCTGTTTTCTCAAAAAATGTCATCCATATTGCTGGGACCTGACATTCTATTACAGCCGCAAGCAGTTTTAAATGACTTCCTCTAGAAATTCCTTTAGAAATGTCATTTTGTGCAGGGACTGTTCCAAACACGGGAAACACGCGCCACTTTACAGGCATACTATAGACACCCCCCAGGTATGATATTTAAAGGAATATTTCACTTTTCTTTTTTCACTTTAAGCATTATTAACCGCTTGCCAACCGCCCACCGTAGTTTTGCGGTGGCAGGTCGGCTCTAGTGCCCAAACTCACGTAATATTACGTGATTTTGCATTGCGGCCACCAGGGGCGCACGCACCCCCTGCTCGCCCCTGGTGCCGATGCGAGTGCCCGGCGGGCGTGATCACCGCCGGGCACCCGCGATCGCTCGTAAACACACAGCTCCCCGTTCTTTCAGGGGGAGAAATGACTGATCGTCTGTTCATACAATGTATGAACAGCGATCTGTCATTTCCCCTAGTCAGTCCCACCCCCCTTCAGTTAGAACACAGAGAGGGAACATTTTTAACCCCTTGATGGCCCCCTAGTGCTAACCCCTTCCCTGCCAGTGACATTTTTACAGTAATCAATGCATTTTTATAGCACAGAACGCTATAAAAATGCCAATGGTCCCAAAAATGTGTCAAAAGTGTCCGAAGTGTCCGCCATAATGTCGCAAAAAAAAAAAAATATATTAATAAAAATGCCATAAAACTATCCCCTATTTTGTAGACGCTATAACTTTTGCGCAAACCAATCAATAAATGCTTATAGCGTTTTTTTTTACGAAAAATATGTAGAAGAATACGTATCGGCCTAAACTGAGGAAAAACATTTTTTTTATATATTTTTGGGGGATATTTATTATAGCACAAAGTAAAAAATATTCATTTTTTTTTCAAAATTGTCGCTCTATTTTTGTTTATAGTGCAAAAAATAAAAACCACAGAGGTGATCAAATACCACCAAAAGAAATCTCTATTTGTGGGGAAAAAAGGACGTCAATTTTGTTTGGAAGCCACGTTGCACGACCGCGCAATTGTCAGTTAAAGTGACGCAGTGCCGAATTGCAAAAAGTGGCCCGGTCATTGACCAGCAAAATGGCCCGGGGCTGAAGTGGTTAAAATCACTGCTCCCGAAAAAATAGCCGTTTTTAAAACTTTATTTTGCATTGATACATGTCCCCTGGGGCAGGACCCGGGCCCCAAACACTTTTTTAGGACAATAACTTGCATATTAACCTTTAAAAATTGCACTTTTGATTTTTGACGTTCGAGTCCCATAGACTTTAACAGTGTTTTAAAGTTCCCGCAAAATTTCGGTCCGTTTGCATGTTATGCCGCAAACTGAACCATGGGGGGGGGGGGGTGTTTGGCTCATCCCTAATGACTGGACTCATAATATTCCTAGCTATGCACTCTTTTGGAAAGACAGGGTAAAAAGGAAAGGTTGAAGGGATCTCTCTCTAGATGTGAAGTGATCTGAGGAAAGGTTTCTTCACAGTAAGAGCTGTGAAAATGTGGAATAGGCTCTCTGCAGAGGTGGTTCTGGCCAGTTTAGTAGATTGCTTTAAGAAAGGCCTGGATTCTTTCCTAAATGTACATAATATAACTGGATACTAACATTTATAGGTCAAAGTTGATCCGGTGAATTTCCCATTGCCTCTCAAGGGATAAGGAAGGAATTTTTTCCCCTGCTTTAGCAAATTGGATCATGCTCTGCTGGGGGTTTTCACCTTCCTCTGGATCAACTGTGGGCATATGGGATTGTATGATATTATTATTATTATTTTATTTTTTTATGGTTGAATTGGATGGGCTTGTGTCTTTTTTCAACCTGACTAACTATGTAACTATGTAACTTACTTTGTGTGGCCATTAACATTTTCTGGCCAGAGGCCACTGTAAACCCATAATTCTACACACTTACAGAAGGACTGCGTCTTATCTCCAGCTGGCGGCTAGGTCTGTTCCTATCTGCGCCAATGATAGACTTCGTAGCATTTTGAGAAAGTGATACTGAGTATGTCCTTAACTTCACCAGCCTATGTTCAGCTTTAATAATTTGATTTTACCCTCAAGTACACAGGGAGGCCCCTGCACTTCGCTTCGTAAGACCTTGTAAGACAGTTGACCAGAATGTTCACGTGTAGACACATAACCACAGAGGTTAATCTGGTCACCACATAGATACTTTTCTCCTTAACCCAGAGGATTAAATAAGCCTTGTTCTCAACTCACAGTTCTTTTGAATACACTAAAAGTACACCACAATAATTCACTTGATCCCCTTCCTAAGAATTCAGACCAGGCAAGTCTTCATTAAGCAAACAATATTTACTGAATTAACTTAACTTGGGTATCTGCATCACATACAGAGAGATCACAGAGTATAGTCCATTCTGACAACATACTGCTTTTGACTATTTTACAATTAGCTGCAATGTTATTGGCTGTTCTCTGACCCCTTTAGTGGTGCTGCCCATACCTTATTTTGTAAAGTCCTGAGATTATCAGCCCATGCTTTTGGAACCCCAGATTGATTTTCCTATTGAAGGGCAGGTTCTCAGCCAAGCTAATCACCTCACTAAGACAGGTCCACTCACTTCTATCTCATTCTATCCCCATGCCAGACATTAAGCATAAGGCTGCTCTTGCCCTGTGTTTATGTCTTCCAGGAGGGCAGTTACACAGAGACAGGGAAAGACAGAGCCAACCAGCATTTAAAGATAAAGAACACAAATCATAAATTTGGCAACAAAACACTTTATACAGTAGGCACCTGCCTACAAACTTAGTGCAACTCAATGTACTACCAGAAAAAAGTGGAATTTTGGATAGAACAGAAGGCGTGGCTGGAGAGATGGCTGAGTGAGGACGTGCTGAGCAGGAGCTCCATCCACCCCACCAAGCTCACCTGATGGCTGTAATTTGATAGTAATTGTAAGGCGTTGTAAGCCCTCTATCAGCCCTCTATCTGCCCTCTATTTGCCTGAATTTATTGGAGCTTCTCTGCTGTGCTTGTTTGCGGTCTATCTGTCTCCCTAAGTACCAAGCCGCTCGGCACAGCTAGTCAGCGTGTTAAACAGCGCCAGACACGCCAGACACGGGGGGGGGGAGAACGGAGCACAGCCTGCTATCAAGGAATACTTCGCAAAGACTCACAAGCAGGAACCAGAATCCTCAGACGCTTGGGCGGAACTGTTGAGAGAGGAGAGCGTTCCGGGGGAGAGCGGAGAAGAGTGCACTGTGGGGGAGAGTCGGGAGCTGAGCCGCAGTGGACGAAGCAAGTCTGTTGAAGCCGCAGAGAAGTCAGCAGAACAGCCTCTGGAGCAGAGCTATAGGGTGCAAGGAGAGCTTGTGACACCAAAGAGCACAGCAGCCCAGCGTACAGCAGTGAGTGTCGAGGGGAAAAGTGACAGTGCACGAGGTGAGACTGCTGCATCAAAGAGCCCAGCAGACCAGCTAGGAGGGGTGAGTGACAGTACACGAGGTGAGACCTCGGTAGCAAAGAGCACAGCAGACCAACGTGGAGCGGTGAGTGCTGTGGGAGGAAGCGTGAAACTCAGTGTCATAGGAGAGGAGCAGAGTGAGACAGGAAAGAGTTCAGCATCCCTGCGAGAAATGGAGCAGGACTTGAGGGCTTTGATACAGGTTCTGCCTACGAGAGTGGACTTGGAGGCTTTGCCTACTAAAAATGATATAGAAGCCCTCATTGCCAAGATTGAAGAGGCGCACCATGCTGACATACAACAAGTATATGTAGAGATACAAGAGGTATCTGAGCGTGTGGAGGCAGGAGAGGTGAAAGTTTCAAAATTGGAGGAAAGAATTTTGAAATTAGAGAAGGAAAGAGAAGAACATACAGAAACGGCTCTGGAGATGCAGCTGCAGATAGAAGAGCTAGGGGACCGCAGCCGTCGCTGTAATTTAAGAATTCGGGGGGTACCTGAAGTTAATGAACAGGAAAATTTGCAAGAAAAAGTAATGAGTATTTTTCAACTGATTTTAGAGGGCAAAATTCCATCAAATTTGGACATGGATAGAGTTCATAGGGCCCTTGGTCCTAAATCAGTGGACCCCCTGAGACCTCGGGACATTATATGTCGACTGCATAGATATGCACATAAAGAAGCTTTGCTCAGGAAGGCGTGGGATATGGGCACGATTAACTTTGAGGGGGGTACAGTAAAAATTTTGCCTGACCTGTCCCGCGCCACACTACAGCGTAGAGCAATGTTGCGCCCTGTTTTGGAGTGTGTGCGAAAGGAGGGGGGGACATATCGATTGAGGTACCCCATTGCAGTGGCTATAAGGAAGGATGCAGCTACGTATATATTACAAACATATAATGATCTTCTAGGGTTTTTTTCCTTCCTGAAAGTAGAGCCTTTTACAGTCCAGAGCTGGCGACTTCCAATTAAAAATTTGAGGAACATTGGGCATACGCGAATTTCTGAACATTCATAAATACAACTATAAACAGGCAACAACATATGAATTGAATTGATGTCCCTGTAGGAAAATGAATATTTAATTAAGTATATTCTCCCTCTTCATTTTTTTTTTTTTTTTTTGAATGGCATAAGCAAAGGAACTTCAACATAGTGTTACATATTCTGTGGCGTATTTGTTTTTCCTTTTTTTTTTAGCTGAGGGAGAATCTATGGCCCCACAGATAATAAAAGTTTTTTTTTTTTTTTTTTTTTTTTGGGGGTCACAGGAATTATTAAAATATTAAATTTGATTCCCCTCGCCCTTTTCTCCCTTTTGGGGGGAATTTGCCATTTCATTAATTTTTTTTAAAAAAAATTTGGGAGTGATATGAGGAAGGGAAGGGGAAAAAAAAGGAAAAAAACTTTTGAGTTTCCCATTGTCCTCTTTTTGTTTTTTAATAATTAAGGAGCTACTTAATTATTAATTAATTATCATTCATTAATTTGTCTTAGATTTTTTTTTTAAACTATGGTTATGTGGGTATTACTACTTTTTTTTCTTTTCTCCCTTTCCCTTCTCCTTTTTCCTAGTAAAGTAATGGATACGAGGATTTAGTTTATGCCATTCCTCCCTCTCTCAGCCTCCTGTCCCTTTTTTTCTCTTTTTCTTTCTTCTTCTTTTTTTTTTTTTTCCTCCCTTCTTCTCTGTCTCTCTCATAATTGGGAAAAGGCGTAAGGAATAAAATATGATTAAGATATGATTAAGATGTGACAAGAATTAAGATATACTGTAACCGGATGGACTTTAATGTTGATTATTACATTGAATATTAGCCAGTTGTAGGGGTGGGGGGAGGGGGGGTGGGGGGGAAAGATAGGTATAAGTTGGTATATTAATATATTAATTGTTTTAATAAAATTGGTAGGGGGGGAAGGGGGTGAAGGGGGTAGGGCACTAAGGGATAAATCACATGCACATTATGAATCACTTTTTTGGGGATAAGAAATGGGAGTCTGTCCCAATGGGGAGACTTACCTCGGATTGGGAGAGTTGGGAGGGGTGGGAGGAGGGGGGTTGGGTAGGCGGGAGGGGGCAGATATAATATGAGAGGAGGGTGGGCGGGGGGTAGTGACGTTAAGGTACACTGTCACAGAACACTGGACACAAGTGGGCTCTAATGGGTATAGAGGAGCCCCCCCCCCCCTGGCTGGTAAGAGCAAGGGGGGAGATATATGATAAATGATAGATAGATGAGGGGAGGGGAGGGAAGGGAGGAGTCGGGGATTGGGATGTTATTGCACACGGATAATGGATATAATTATGACACATAAGGGGGGTAGAGGGTACCCCTTTAACTGGCTAAAGGTAAATGGTAAGATAGATCTCCCTTGTTGGGAGAGTTAAATTGAGAGGAGATGGAGCCACATTATTAGAAAATTAGAAATAGTATCAGGAAGATGGTTAAGAAATATGGGTAACGAGAGATATGAGAGGTGGGTGGAGAGAGGAGGAAGAGGAATGGGGGAGAACGCAGGGGGTGAGGAGAGGGAGGAGGGAGGTGGGAGGAGAGGGGAGAGGGGGAACTAGGGGAGATGAGAGGAGAGAGAAGGGAGGGGTATGATCTAATGAAGACATTGGGATCCTTCCTCCTGAGGGTTCTCTTATTTGGTTTTTTTTTTTTGCTTCATGGGACAAAATGAATTACGCTATTAAATTGTTTATATATATATAAATAGGTGGGCTATGGACGGAGAGTCAGCTCTGGCTCAGCTGCTCTCTACCACAACCCCTCAATAGGCCAACACTCAATTATAGATTGGGAATTGAGTGTATAAAGCAAGAAGCTTTACTGACTCGCGCGGCCATGTAGGGGTTGGCTGTCAAGTTATTAGGGAATTTGTGTATAGGTGTTTTTATTTTTTATTTTATATTATTTTTATTTTTTTTGCAGGTTTTATTTTATACCCTTTTTTTTTCTTTTTTTTTTCTATTGGTCCTTTTTTTTTTTTTTTTTGCGGCAGGGTTTTTTATTTTTTTATTTTTCTCGCCCTCTCTCCCTCTCTCTCTCTCTCTTTTTGCCCTCTCCTCCTCAGTTTCAGAGAATATTGTTATTCTCTATTCTCTCTCTTTGGACCTGGTGTGCTGTTAGTCCTCCATTCAAACATCGACCAGCTTCAAACGGGGTAAGGTAAGAAAAGAAAAAATGGAAACCTTACAGATTATGTCATTTAATGTCAAAGGATTAAACATTCCGGAAAAACGCCGAATGTTGGTACAGGATCTCAAGAGATATCAAGTAGATATTGCCTTTATTCAAGAAACTCATTTTAAAGAGGAAAAGTTTAACTTACTTAGGAGTAGAGAATATTCAACGGTATACCATGCAACTAATCCAGAGGCAAAGACTAAGGGAGTATCTATTATGATATCTAACAGAGTACCATGGGAACACGGGGAGGTCTTGATAGATGCGGCAGGAAGATACCTGTTTATTAAAGGAACAATTAGAGGGATCACAATGACATTTGTAACTTATTACGCCCCAAATGTTCAACAAGATATATTTTTTAAAACAATGTTGGGGGTACTCATTGAGTTTTCAGAGGGGCAGTTAAATATGGGAGGAGATGCGAACATCCCTCTAATACCAAGTGAAGATACATCTGGGGGAACATCATCAGTACCAGCTAAGGTTAGAAAGGGGATTTCAAAAGCATTGATAGAGGCAAAAGTAGTAGACATATGGAGATTATTACATCCGAATGAAAAAGACTTTACCTTTTTTTCTAACCCGCATAGGTCTTATTCGCGAATAGACATTTTTTTAATCCCACATAAACAATTACAATTTGTTAAAGAAACTTCAATTGGAATAATCACCTGGTCTGACCATGCGCTAATTTTTCTAAAATATAAACCAGTAGAAGGGAAATATTCAACTTTAACCACCTGGAAACTTAATGAGAGTGTCCTCCAGGACCCAATGGTCCTGGAGGACGTACAGAAAGAATTAGCATTCTTTTTTCAAACAAATGATAACTCGGAAAGCCCTACGGGGGTAATTTGGGAAACGCACAAAGCTGTAATACGAGGAATTTTGATTAAGCATGGCTCAAGAATCAAGAAAATTAGGGAGGCTAAATTAACTGAATTACTAGCAAAGATTCATATACTAGAAGCAAAACATAAACATGCTCAGACAACTGTAGTGGAGCAAGAATTATTTAAAATAAGGACCAAGGTAATAGGTCTACTACAATATAAAGCCAAAATGGCACTACAGATAGGTCGCAAATGTAGTTATGAATCAGGTAACAAATGCGGGAGGCAATTAGCTAGAGCACTAAGAGATGTACAAGCAAGGACCTATATACCCTTAATTAAGAAACAGGATGGAACGGAGGTTCAAATGCCAGGACAAATTGCGGATACTTTTGGTGATTTTTACTCCTCACTTTATAATCTAGATCTGGAGGTCCTAGACCAAGCCGAAATGGAAGAATACTTAATATTAAGTAAAATGCCATGTCTGTCTATAGCAGACACTGAGGAGATGGAATCACCAATAACAGTAGAAGAAATTAGAAGGGCAATAAAATCATTAGAAAATGGGAAAGCACCAGGCCCAGATGGCTTTACGGCCCAGTATTATAAATCACTTTGCCCAGAACTTATACTCTTTATGGGTAAAATGTTCAATGAAATGGGAAATAAATCAGACTTTCATTCTGAAACAACAAAAGCCACAATAGCAGTGATTCCAAAGGAGGGTAAAGATCTGAGGCAATGCGGTAGTTATAGGCCGATATCTTTGCTGAATGTGGATCTTAAAATATTCGATAAGATACTGGCCCTTAGACTGCAACAATATCTCCCCTCATTGATTCATCAAGATCAGGCAGGCTTTATTCCAACAAGAGAGGCAAGAGATGATACTATTAGAGCAATAAATTTGATACATATAGCAGATTCGTCTAAAACCCCCTGTGTGTTCCTGGGGACGGATGCCGAAAAGGCTTTTGATCGGGTGGGGTGGGAGTTCATGTTTTCAGTTTTACGGCATATAAAATTAGGAGAGAAGATGGTTGGAAGGATTGCAAGCATGTATAAGAACCCTACGGTGCAGGTAAAGGTAAATGGAGTAGCCTCATCTCCCTTCAAGATATGAAATGGGACAAGACAAGGCTGCCCCTTATCGCCCTTGATATTTGCTTTAACTTTAGAACCCTTCTTATGTAAAATAAGACTTAATAAAGATATCAAAGGAATTGAAATAAAAGGAACACAACATAAAATAGCAGCATATGCTGACGATATGTTATTTGCAATAACAAACCCGACAGTGTCATTACCGATTCTGATCAAGGAAATGGAATTATACGGCAGACTTTCATATTTTAAAATAAACTGTAGTAAGTCAGAGGCCTTGATGATAGCAATACCAAAAGAAATATCAAAAGGATTGGAACTAAGTTTTAAGTTTAAATGGGCAGCCCATAGCCTGAAATACTTGGGGACAAGGATCGCAGTGACCTCAAAGAAAATGTACGAATTGAACTTTGTACCCCTACTGAATAAAATACGTGAATTATTGGAAAGATGGAACAAAGGAATGTTCTCTTGGTTTGGAAGGAGTAACATAATTTAGATGAATATATTACCCAAAATACTGTATTTGCTCCAGGCAATTCCGATAACACTACCAAGAACATTTTTTAAGAATTTACAATCAGTATTTACAAAGTTCATATGGGCAGAAAAGCCACCAAGGATAAGGAGGTCACTGCTAACCTTACCAAGGCCCTATGGAGGTTTAGCAGTACCAGATATTTATAAATATTACCAGGCAGTACATTTAGGTCGAGTACTTGATTGGTGTAGACATAAGAATACAAAGATATGGCCAAACCTAGAACAATTACAATGTAAGGAACTATTAAGTAGAGCCCCGTGGTGCTATAAAGCAGTCGCAAGTAATACAAGAAAACACCCAACAATAGGTACAATTTTAAGGATTTGTTATAATTTGTTTTCTAGGCAATTAATATCTATGGATAATTCGCCCCTTACACCTATACTGGGTAATCCGCAGTTTATACCTGGCATACAGAAAGGCCCCTTTTCGGCATTGATTGAGAAAGGGATATACCAGATTTCCCATTTCAGAAATGAAGGCAACTGGGTAACAATACAGAACTTGATGGATAATAATGGACCTTACCAGCTGGAGTTCTGGCAATCAGCACAATTAATATACTTTTTAAACTCTCAAGTGATGCCATGGTACCGGGATCGGGAAATGTCACAATTTGTCAGGGCACAGACCTTTTACGGTCTCTTTCCCTAGTTGGTCCTGGGTGGAATCGAACCCAGGATCTCTCCATTGAAGGTCCAGCTCTTTTGTCTCTGAGCCACTGCTCAGTTCTATTCTGTGTGCTGTCCATTGGAGCCTGGTTCTGAAACCTGTACTTCTGTGGACCAATCAGTGGCCAGTGCGGCCTATTTAAGCCAGCCCCTTCCCCTTTGCTAATTGCTGGTTCGTTGTCAGCTTTACCCTGTGAGAGAACCTTGGAAACTTGTATACCCAGACCTGCTTGACCCGGATTGGACCTTGACGATTCTCTGCCGTCTCCTACACTTGACCCCTGCTTGCTTATCGGATTTGCTGTTGTCTCCTGCCCCTTGACCTTGGCTTGCTCTCACGGACTTCCTCTGATCTCTCCAACTCCTGACCCACGGCCTGTGACCCGGATTTGCCTTGTTTCCTGTTGGTCCCTTCTGGACTTGCCTGCCTGTTCCTGCCTGATCAACGACTGTCTCCAGTCCTCTGCACCTGCCCTGCTTTCGTCAGCTGCACCAGGTCTGCCTACCAGTTCCCGGCACTGGTGCCTCCTTGTGCCGTCCCTCCTCTGTTCTAACTTCAGGGAGTGGTCTGCACAGGGTCGCAAAGGTGAGCCGCCCTCAGCATCTCGGCCTCGGTAAGTAACGTTCCTGACATTACGAACCAGCCATTATGTCTGAGGCCGACAGGGCATGCTCACCCCTTGAAAACCTGTGTCAACAGGTGTCTGTTTTGACGGTTGCCGTTCAAAAATTGCAAGAATTACATAATGGACTGACGGATAACATGGAGTCCGCAGACTTGTTCAAAATGCTCACTTCCTTGGCTCTGCAAGTCTCCAGCCTGAACCATATTATTCAGGAACTACAACAAGAAGTCCAAAAATTTAAAGAGACAACACGCCCAGCCCCGGAACCTGTATATTATGAGCCATTTGTTCGTATGCCAGAAATATTCGATGGGAACCGTGCATCCTTCTTGTGCTTTAAAACTGACTGTGAGTTATTGTTCACCCTTAAACCTAGGACCTATGCCACGGACTATATTAAGGTTAGAGCCTCCGTCAACTTGCTAACAGGGCAGGTCAAATCGTGGGCTCACCTGCTGCTGCAGGAAAAAAGTCCAGTCTTGGACAGCTGGGAGACGTTCATGTCTGCTCTGGACTCATATATCCCTGCTTCCAAGAGGACCAGCACTCCCAGGTCTGCTCTTAGTTCACGAGGCCTACGGGTACCCAAGGATAGGAAGCCCCAGTACGGTTATGACCTCCAGCCAGCCCAGTGTGTGCCAAATTATGAGACTCCGTATGTGCCCAGCCTGGAAGTTTCCCCATCACAAGGCCTTGACATTTCTGTGGATGCACACACGCCTACCTTGGAGGAGGAAGAACCCATGCAGATCGGGGTCATCCGGTCCAGCCTATCTATGGCAGAAAGAGAGCGGAGAAGAGCCCATGGACTTTGCTTTTATTGTGGTGCTAGCGGGCACCTTATATCGCTTTGCCCAACTCGCCCACCTCGGCCAAAGCTTCTTCAAGTGGGTACTATTGGAAGTTTTTTCTATGCCTCAGAATCTGTACCTACCTCCCCAGTTCCAGTGTCTTCGGTTCCTGTGTCCCCAGTTCCAGTGTCTTCGGTTCCTGTGTCCCCAGTTCCAGTGTCTTCAGTTCCTGTGTCCCCAGTTCCAGTGTCTTCAGTTCCTGTGTCCCCAGTTCCAGTGTCTTCAGTTCCAGTGTCCCCAGTTCCAGTGTCCCCAGTTCCAGTGTCTTCAGTTCCAGTGTCTTCAGTTCCAGTGTCTTCAGTTCCTGTGTCTTCAGTTCCTGTGTCCCCAGTTCCAGTGTCTTCAGTTCCAGTGTCTTCAGTTCCTGTGTCCCCAGTTCCAGTGTCTTCAGTTCCAGTGTCTTCAGTTCCTGTGTCTTCAGTTCCAGTGTCTTCAGTTCCAGTGTCTTCAGTTCCAGTGTCTTCAGTTCCTGTGTCCCCAGTTCCAGTGTCTTCGGTTCCTGTGTCCCCAGTTCCAGTGTCCCCAGTTGAAATTCCAGATCATATCTCCCCAAGTGAAGTTCTCCCTCCAGACTGCACATATGCCTCAAATGGTACTATGGTCCGTAAACAGGATCTGGAGATATTGGAACGAGCTTTACAAGCAAGGAGGGCGCCCCCTACCAGAACTTCAGGATCAAAAAAGCCAAAAAAGAAAAAGTGACAAAATGCTCCCCGTTTTATCCAAGCTTCCCATCAGGAGCTTCCGGAACTAACAGACAGGTTGGGCGTCCGGAGTCCGCCCCTAGGGGGGGGGCACTGTCAGGGCACAGACCTTTTACGGTCTCTTTCCCTAGTTGGTCCTGGGTGGAATCGAACCCAGGATCTCTCCATTGAAGGTCCAGCTCTTTTGTCTCTGAGCCACTGCTCAGTTCTATTCTGTGTGCTGTCCATTGGAGCCTGGTTCTGAAACCTGTACTTCTGTGGACCAATCAGTGGCCAGTGCGGCCTATTTAAGCCAGCCCCTTCCCCTTTGCTAATTGCTGGTTCGTTGTCAGCTTTACCCTGTGAGAGAACCTTGGAAACTTGTATACCCAGACCTGCTTGACCCGGATTGGACCTTGACGATTCTCTGCCGTCTCCTACACTTGACCCCTGCTTGCTTATCGGATTTGCTGTTGTCTCCTGCCCCTTGACCTTGGCTTGCTCTCACGGACTTCCTCTGATCTCTCCAACTCCTGACCCACGGCCTGTGACCCGGATTTGCCTTGTTTCCTGTTGGTCCCTTCTGGACTTGCCTGCCTGTTCCTGCCTGATCAACGACTGTCTCCAGTCCTCTGCACCTGCCCTGCTTTCGTCAGCTGCACCAGGTCTGCCTACCAGTTCCCGGCACCGGTGCCTCCTTGTGCCGTCCCTCCTCTGTTCTAACTTCAGGGAGTGGTCTGCACAGGGTCGCAAAGGTGAGCCGCCCTCAGCATCTCGGCCTCGGTAAGTAACGTTCCTGACACAATTTGAGAATTAGTGTATGGAAAAAGAACCAAGTACACATACAATATCTAAAATGTATGCAATACTGAGTAGCCCATCAGGAAACTTCCAGTTGCCTTTTATCCAGAAATGGGAATCAGACTTTGAGGAAAAACAAAAAACAAAAAACTAAGATGATAAAAGCTATATTTAAGACAGCAACTTGTACCAAAATGCAGGAATGTAACTATAAAATAATTGCACAATGGTACAGGACTCCAGATAAGTTACATAGATATTACCCAAACATAAAAAACTAATGCTGGAGATGTAAGGCAGAAAATGGTACGATGGTGCATATTTTCTGGACATGTTCTAAAATTAAGGGGTTTTGAGGAGGGGTCCAGAAGATTACACAAAAATGTAGTAAAAAGACTATACCAGAGGACCCAGCTTTCTTCCTGCTGCACCTGTCAGACATTGAAGGGAACCCATTACTGTATCACCTGTTGAATGCTGCCAAAGCATGCATTCCGCTTAAATGGAAACAAATACAACCCCCTACTTTGAGTATGTGGATTGGGAAGGTGGAAGAAGTGAACAGAATGGAGGATCTGATATGGACAAGTAGGAAACAGGGAGAGGTTTATAGGAAAATTTGGACACCATGGAATGATTGGATTCAGTCTGAGGGTGGAGGAGGGCTGATGGAGGAGGAGGAGTAGGGTGTGTGGAGGGGAAGGGAGAGAGGGAGAGATACAATTTTTCTCCCCTTTTTTTTTTTTTATTATTATTATGATTGGTTTATGAATTAGATAAGGGTGGGGAGGGGAAACTTGTGAATGTATATTTTGATAAGGAACGAGAAGGAACTATAAGCATCACGGGGGGAGAGGGCACTGGGAGTGGGCAAAAAAAAAAATCAAAATAGAAGGGAGGGCATGGGATAGCGTCCCCCCATGTTTGGTTCCTTTTTGTTTTGCTTTTTTTCCTTTTCTCTCTTCCTTTCCTTCCTCTCTCTAGAGAGGAACGAATAGAGAGATTGTACTGTGATACATTTTTTTGGAATGTATTTGGATCTATTTACTTATATTTGTTAAGATGATTGTTATATCCCATGTTTTGTACAAATGAAAAGGGAAATTTATTTTGAAAAAAAAAAGGAAAATGAAGAAATTGAAAAAAAAGAACAGAAGTAATACCAGTTCCCCCTCCACTACAAAACGTAGAGTTTTTTCAATGCATCGGTTAGCCCGGGCCCCCCACTAATTAATCCACAGCCAGTTACAGGGTATTTTCACACAGCCAGGTGCACACACTTTTCCGCTAGTTATCTTCAATGACCAGTCTAGGGGATTTGTTTTTGTATTTTATTTGGAGAACTTGAATAGGAGAGGGGATTTATTAGGGTATTCCAAATTAACAATTCACATGTGAGGACAACTCTCTCAATAGAACTGTGCAGCAGATTATCTGTAGAACCATACAGGGCCTATTTGGAATGAACAAGTCCCTTTGTAGCAGAAGGAACTCAGTGAACTTTGCCTCTTCAAGACACTAGCCAATGTCCCCTTTAGTTTGCACCCAGTAGCTGAGTTCTAGCACCCAGAGGGGAATCTAACAGCACAAGTTCCAGGGATCGCCTGTTGGAGTCTGTACTCACAAGGCTCCTGAAGCACAAACGGCAGCCTTCTTCAGCAGTACCAGACAGGATCTGCGGAATCCTACCTCAATCAACTCTCACAAAAAACTTTAATGTTTCAGGCCATCAGGCCACATGGCAGCTCCCCCCCCACTGGACCTCTCTCTGTAGAGGAAGACCCCAAGACCATGTGCTCTTCAGATATAAATACAGTCACCAAGCATGCATTGGGGAACTTGCCCTTCTAATTGGCCAGGGCTGTATAGACATCCATGCTGTAATCTGCCAGGTTTCCTCCCACTGTCCAGTATACTCTATAGCTACTGGATCAGTGTGAAACTTTCAAGACCACATCAGCAGCACCAGAACACTGAGCAGACTCTATCAATCAATCACAACTCTCTGTTACGCAGATAGCACATACATTTGCCTAGCTGTCTCCCTGTTAAGCAGAGCAACCAAAATCTATATACACTCACTATATTAAGCCATGTCAGAGCATATGGGCCCCATAAAAGATGCTTGGGGAGGTGATTGCAAACATGGCAATTATGCTAAATGCTTTAATCTCCTCAGTTTTTACAAAGAAAAAGGAGGGATATAGTATTCAAGACTGGATCAGTCAAGTATAACAGAATGTAACCTTGTGGCTAACAGAAGCTAGTGTCCAATAGACATGTGCACTGCCAAAAAAATCGTTTTTTTCGTTTATGTTATTTTCGTTATTTTTTCGTAAATTCGGGAAATTCGAAAAATATTTTTTTTCCGTTTTTGTTTCATTCGTTTTTTTGCTTTTTTCGTAAATTCGGGAAAGCAAAAAACGGAAAAAACAAATGAAACGAAAAAAACTAATGAAACTAATAAAAAAAATCGGAAATTCGGAAATGTACGAATTTTCGAAATTCGAATTTTTCAATTTTCGAAATTTCGAATTTTTGACATTTCGACTTTTTCAATTTTCGAAATTTCGAATTTTTCAGTTTTCAAATTTTCGAAATTTCGTATTTCGAATTTTTCAGTTTTCAATTTTTTTAATTTTCGAATTTTTCAGTTTTCGAATTTTTCAATTTTTCAATTTCGAATTTTTCAATTTTCAAATTTTTCGAATTTCGAATTTTTCAATTTTCGAATTTTTCAATTTTCGAAATTTCGATTTTTGACATTTCGAATTTTTCAATCTTCGAAAATTTCGATTTTCAAATTTTTGACATTTAGAATTTTTCAATTTTCGAATTTTTTAATTTTCGAATTTTCGAAGTTTCGTATTTCGAAGTTTTCAATTTTCGCATTTTTCAGTTTTCGAATTATCGATTTTCGAATTTTTCAATTTTCGAAATTTCGATTTTCAAATTTTTCAATTTTAGAAATTTCGAAATACGAAAATTCGGAAATACGAAAATATTCGGAAATACGAAAATTCAGAAATAAGAAATTTCAAAATTCGGAATTTTTCAATTTTCGAATTATTCAATTTTCGAATTTTTCCATTCCGAATTTTAGAAATTCGTAAATACGAAATTTCGGTAATACTGAAATACGGAAATACGAAAATTCGGAAATTGAAAAATTCGAAATTTTCGAATTTTTCAATTTTAGAAATTCAGAAATACGAAAATTGAAAAATTCTAATTTCGAAATTTCAGAAAAATTCGAAATTGGAAAAGTGAAAAATTGGAAATGTGAAAAATTCGAAAATTCGAATATTTCCATTTTCGAATTCTTCAATTTTCGAAATTTCGATTTTCGAATTGTTCAATTTTCAAATTTCGAAAATTGAAAAATGTTTCAAATTTCGAATTTCGAATTTTTAAATTTTCGAATTTTTCAAAATTCGTTAAAACGAAAATTCGAAATTCGGAATTTGAAAAATGTTTCAAATTTCGAATTTTTAAATTTTCGAAATTTTAAAAATTCGTTAAAACGAAAATTCGAAATTTGAAACATTTTTCAATATTCGAAATTCTGAAATACGAAAATTCGAAATTTGAAAAATTCCAAATTGGAAAATTAAAAAATTCGAAACTGAAAAATTAGAAAATTAAAAAAAATCGAAATTTGAAAAATTTCGTAAGTCCGAAAATTAAAAAATTCGAAACTGAAAAATTAGAAAATAAAAAAAAAATCGAAATTTGAAAAATTCGAAATTTGAAAAATGCGAAATTTGAAAAATTCGAAAATTCGAAGGGTGAAAAATTCGAAAATGGAAAAATTCGAAAATGGAAAAATTCTACAATTCGGAATTTCGAAAATCCAAAATTTTTTCGTATTTCTGAATTTCCGAATTTCCGAAATTCGGAAATACGAAAATTCGGAAAATAAAAAAAACGGAAATACGAAAATTCGGAAATACGAAAATTCGAATTTTCGGAAATACGAAAATTCGTAAATTCAAAATTTTCGTAAGTCCGAAAATTCGTAAATAAAAAATTCGTAATTAACGAATTTCCGAATTTTCGTAAAAAAACTAATTAGAAACAAAATGAATTGCACATGTCTAGTGTCCAAAAAACAAACAAAAAAAAAACCTTGAAACACTGAATGCAAATAAATCAACAGGGCCAGATGGCTTATGCCGCGTACACACGACCGTTTTTTCGGGTTGTAAATTAATTATTTTTTTATGTCATTAAACTATTGGAGGAGATAAGGGACCATTATTCAAGAATTTGCTCATAAAAACAGTATCATTAGTAGAAATCAGCATGGATGTATGAAAAAAATCATTCAGCGACAGACAGTTACACTCTGACAGGAAGCTCAATGAACTAAGAGCGATTAATAGCATCCTGGTAGTTCATTAAAAACTACAAGCCGACAGTCGCAAAGGCTGTCAAAACTTGTAGTTTTCCCATTCACAGAACCCTGTAAATGCATGACGTGGCCAGGGCGGGCAGAGCCCCACTCTACCAAATTTGGTTTAAATTGTGACAGTAAGAAGGGGGATAGGATTCCCTGGTTGCTGTCAAAACAGAAACGGAGGGGCAGGGCATTTGTAACATGTTACATCCTGAATATGGGTGTAACATGTAAAGTTACAAAAGGTGAACTTATCCTTTAATTCACAAATTGAGGCGTGTTGGATTAGACCAGTGGTCGACAAACTTTCAAAACTAAAGCGGTGTTCCATCCAAAAGTGGAACTTCCACTGATCTGCTTCCTCCCCCCACATTTCGCACCTAATGGTGGAGGAGGGAGGAAACGGGTACCTGTTTTTGACAGATACCCTTCCGCACTTTCGAAAGACGGTGCCACCCCTCAGAAGTTTGCCCCCTCCGCCAGGCCACTTAGAGAGCGCAGCATGCTTCGCACATGCACAGTAGGGAATAGCAAGCGGCGGCGGCAGGACCAGACAGCAGACCAAAAAATCAGCTGGGGTGCTGACATGCCTGGACAGGTTAGTGTCAAAGGCCCAGATTCACATACATTGGCGCATATTTATGCCACCGTAGCGTATCTCTTTTACTCTACGCCGGCGCAGCGCACAGAGGCAAGCACTGGATTCACAAAGCACTTGCTCCCACTCGCTGTTAAAGATACGATGGGTTTCCTCGGCCTAAGCCATTGTAGGTAGAAGTGGGCGTGAGCCATGCAAATGAGGCGTGACCCCATGCAAATGATGGGCCAAGCGCCAAAGAAGTACTTAAAATGAACGGAGCATGCGCCGTCCCGTGGCCGCATCCCAGTGCGCATGCTCAGAATCACGTCGAAACAACTGCCTAAGATACGTCGAAACAACTGCCTAAGATACGTCGAATCACTGCCTACGCCTAGTCATATTCACGTACAACGTAAACGACAAAAAATACAATGGCTTGTGTTCCCTGGTCCATACCTTTGCATGAGTTGCGCCTCCTATATGGGGAATAACTTTACACTGGACATATGACTTACGCAAACCGCGTATATTATGCGCCGGGCGCAACTACGTTCGTGAATCTGCGTATCTCCCTCATTTGCATATGTGCATAGAAAATCAATGGGGGCGGAAAATGCGCCCAGCGTAAATATGCACCCACGATACGACGGCGTAGGCAAGTTACGTCGGTCGTAGGAAGCCTGTTTTTAGGCGTATCTCAGATTGTGGGCACGGCACACAGATACGACGGCGCATAGATAGACTTACGCGGCGTATCTCAAGATAAGTCGGCGTAAGTGCTTGTGCATCCGGGCCTATATGTTTAAAGGCAGCAGCTATAGTATTTTTTTTCTCCCTTTAACCACTTAAGCCCCAGACCATTTTGCTGGTCAAAAACTAGGCCACTTTTTGCGATTCGGCACTGTGTTGCTTTAACTGACAATTGCGCAGTCGTCTGACGTAGCTCCCAAACAGAATTTACGTCCTTTTTTCCCACAAATAGAGCTTTCTTTTGGTGGTATTTGATCACCTCTGCGGTTTTAAATTTTTTGCGCTATAAACAAAGATAGAGCGACAATTTTGAAAAAAAATCTATATTTTTTACTATAATAAATATCTCCAAAAAATATATATAAAAAAGTATTTTTTCCTCAGTTTAGGCCGATACGTATTCTTCTACATATTTTTGGTAAAAAAAAACCGCAATAAGCGTTTATTGATCGTTTTGCGCAAAAGTTATAGCGTCTACAAAATAGGGGATAGTTTTATGGCATTTTTATTAATAATTTTTTTTTTTACTAGTAATGGAGGCGATCAGCAATTTTTATCGTGACTGCGACATAATGGCGGACACATTTTTGGGACCATTGTCATTTTTACAGCGATCAATGCTATAAATGCTGTGAAAATGACACTTGCAGTGAAGGGGTTAACCACTAGGTGGCACTCTAGGGGTTAAGTGTGCCCTAGCGAGTGCTTCTAACTGTAGGGGGGATGGGCTGTGTGTGACAGGACAGTGATCACTGCTTCCGATTACAGGAAGCTGTGTTCACTGTCCTGTCACTAGGAAGACTGGGGAAATGCTTGTTTACATAAGCATTCCCCCCTTCTTCCTCACTTCTGACATGATCACAGGTATGCCCGCGGACATCGAGTCCGTGGTACCCGTGGTCGGAGTCACGGAGTTGGCGGTGGGAGCGCGCGTCCACAATGCCGCTTCTTAAAGGGGACGTATATATATACGTCCTTTTGCCTGCCCGTGCCATTCTGCCGACGTATATCTGAGTGCGGCGGTCGGCATGTGGTTAATGGCCATTTTACTGCCCTTCAAACTTTAGGGGGAACCTAACTGTAGCCAGAGGGAGTAGAAAATTCCCTGGCATGGAAGTGAATAAACAATGCCATAGGCTTCGTGGTCAGCGGGAGTAAAAAAAATATATTACATTAGTGTCAGTGGGAGGAATAATGCCCCTATCATTTATGTCAGTGGGAGAATTGGTTTCCCTTCTTAGGCCTCAGTGGGAGGAATAGTAGCACATTGCTGGTGTCAGTGGGAGAATTAGTGCCCGAAGGGTCAGATAAAGGCAAGCAAAGAGCCATGTCAGGCCCGTAGATCCCTGGCTTAGACTGTAGAGTATGTACCTGGATAGAAAACTGGTTACAGGGGTGCATCAAAAGGGTAGTGATCAATGGTGTTTATTTAGAATGGTCTGGGCGTGGCATAGGGGGTACCACCGCGGATCTCTCCTGGAACAAATTCTGTTTAATTTATTCATAAATGACACAGAAGATGATATAATAATCTCTGTGTTCGCTGATGATCCAAAGCTAAGCAGGGCAAGAACTTCACAGCAGGTTATAGCAACCTTATAAGAAGACCTCAATAAAATAATGGGGTGGGTAACTAAATGGCAAATGAGGCTTATTGTTGAGAAACGCAAAGTAATGTACTTGGGTGCCAAAACTAAGAATGCAGGTTATTCGCCAAGGAAACAACCACGGGAGAATTCTGGATTAAAAAAAGAACTGGGGGTCCTAGTAGATCACAGGCTCAGCAATGGCATGCAATGCCAAGCTGCAGAAAGCAAAATCAAGCAGAATATTGGCATACATTAAAAAGGGTATTTACTCAAGGGACAAGACCATAACACTTTACAAGACTATGGTCCAGCCTCATCTTGAATACAGTGCCTTGAAAAATTGGATTTTTGTACTCACCGTAAAATCCTTTTCTCTGAAGTCCATGGACGGACACAGCTCCTTTAGTCTTGACAAGTGGGTTATGTTCCGTCTATTAGGAGAGGACTAGGCAGACATGTAGATATACAAAAACATGTAATTATACCAAAGCTGAACAGCCCCACCCAGGGGGCGCTCCCTCTGGTCATAACCCCTCACCCTGCACTCAGCAGCTCAGTTTGTCAAAAAGCAGTACAAACGCAAACAGGAGGGGTGGGTGCTGTGTCCGTCCATGGACTTCAGAGAAAAGGATTTTACGGCGAGGAGAAAAATCCTATTTTCTCTTTCGTCCATGGACGGACACAGCTCCTTTAGTCTTGACAAGTGGGATGTCCCCAAGCAGTGTAAAAAAAACGAGGAGTGGGAACAAACAGAGCTCCTCAACGGAGGAGTTGCAACCTTAAACAGCCACCTGCAAAACCTTGCGGCCAAAGCAAGCATCCGCAGATGCATGCACGTCAACCTTGTAAACTTTAGTGAAGGTGTGAATGGACGGCCAGGTCTCTGCCTTACACACCTGTGAGACAGACGCTTGATGTCAAAAAGCCCAGGAGGCACCAATCGCCCTGGTTGAATGTGCCGTGACAGGAAAGGGAGGCACCCACCCTTTTAGGGCATAAGCCCCGAATCACAATCTGTCTGATCCACCGAGAAATGGTGGCCGACGAGACCGCAAGGCCTTTCTTTAGACCAGTCACAGACACAAACAGTGGTTATGACATCCAAAACGGAGCCATAGCAGAAAGATACACCCGCAGAACACGTACCACATCTAAGGAATGTAACGCAACCTCTTTGGGATGCGATTTCCTAGGACACAAAGATGGAAGTACAATGTCCTCATCCAGATGAAAAGCTGGATGAGGGTGCTGGCGTGAGATGGTGAGAGTCTCCACTCCCCGCCTACGAAAAATGCTAGAACGCCGATGAGTGGTGCCTAATCTGGGGCCATTAATCCTGCCATTTATCCGGCGTCTACTGCCGCTACGTCCTTACCGTGGTCCGGTCAGAGCAGAGTGGGGAGGATGAAGCACGGAAGCAGCCGTGCACTTTACTGATTACTGCCCGTGTGCTGTGCCACACACTGTGTTGGTCGCTGCCCAGGTGATTGGGGCGGCTGCGGATACGGCTGCAGGAAATGCCGGGGGAGATCATGGATCCAGCAGCGAGCGGAGCCCCTTGAAGTCTCACGGGAGGACAGAGGTACACGGCGGGGACCGGGAGCAGCTGTGTGGGACAGGTGGAGGACACAGGTGGCAAGGAGGAAGTTCAAGTTAAGCAGAAAGAGGAAGGGGGGGAAAAAAGGAAAAGAAAAATGAAATAAATAAATAGCCCAGAGCCCAGAGATATAGTTACATAGTTACATAGTTAGTCAGGTTGAAAAAAGACACAAGTCCATCCAGTTCAACCACAAAAAAACTAAATAAAAAACACAGTACAATCCTATACACCCAACTCCATACCCACAGTTGATCCAGAGGAAGGCAAAAAACCCCAGCAGAGCATGATCCAATTTGCTACAGCAGGGGAAAAAATTCCTTCCTGATCCCCCGAGAGGCAATCGGATTTACCCTGGATCAACTTTACCTATAAATCTTAGTACTCAGTTATTTTATGTACATTTAGGAAAGTATCCAGGCCTTTCTTGAAGCAATCTACTGAGCTGGCCCGAACCACCTCTGGAGGGAGTCTGTTCCACATTTTCACAGCTCTTACTGTGAAAAAACCTTTCCGTATTTGGAGGTGAAATCTCTTTTCCTCTAGACGTAAAGAGTGCCCCCTTGTCCTCAGTGTTGACCGTAAAGTGAATAACTCAACTCCAAGTTCACTGTATGGACCTCTTATATATTTGTACATGTTGATCATATCCCCCCTTATTCTCCTCTTCTCAAGAGTGAATAGATTTAGTTCTTCTAATCTTTCCTCATAGCTGAGCTCCTCCATGCCTCTTATCAGTTTGGTTGCCCTTCTCTGCACTTCTTCTATCAACTGCTACTCTGCAAAATTGTATTTTTTGTTTAGAGGAGAGAAGGAATAAACAACACAAAGTAATCCCCCTACTATGCCCGGGAAAACGAGGAGTAGAGGAACAGTCAATACAGCATCAGCATCAGTTACCCCAGGAAGGAGCCCAGGTTACACGCTCAGCAAAGAACCAAGCAAAGGCAGCAGCAGCAAAGCTAGAGCGTTTTGCTCGAACCACCCTGTCACCTGCAAAGCTCCAGCAGTCGGCTCAAGCGGGACTATCGGCGGCAAGAAAAAGCCAAGGCAGCATTCAAGTACTAGCGAGCCCGGCAGCGGTATCAAGTGCTAAAAAAGTAAGTACCAAAGGGCCGGGGGGCAGGAAAATCTAGTACTGTAATCGTTATAAAAAACTCTCCCAACCCAGTTGAGGCGAGTATAGAGGGTGGTCCTGTAGAAAGTGAAGAGCCGGGGGGCGTGGTCTGGATATGGCCGAGTAGAGTCACACACTTGTGGAGCTCCCGGCCTGGCCTGGCCCTAACCAGCTTTTCCACCAGTGATATTCGCCGGTAAACCCCGGCATGTACTCAGCCGGGAAGCGCAGAGGCAAGAACAAGAGAAAAACCCATCCTAGAGTGCATCCGACCGGGGAATTACACAGGTTCTTCCAGAATACAAGCGGAGCCTCTCCGGTCACCAAGATGGCGGAGGCCACGAGGAAGGGCCCTCAGCACACCCAATGGTCTGTGGAGCCCCCACTCCTCCCGACTACCTCTGCTACCCCGCAGCTGGACTTTACCACCCCAGCGATCTTCTCCCCGGGATCCCAGGAGATACAGCCCGCACATGTTGCCCCGCTTACCCTGAGAGCCGACGCCGAATTACGGGCGCTACTGCAAGCCTTGCCCACGAGGTCTGATTTTGAGGCACTTGCCAGCAGACTAGAGGCTGCACACCGCGAGGAGATCACATCGGTGCGGGAGGAGGTGAAGACGCTGACGGAGCGAGTGGGAACCGGAGAATCCTCAGTGACTGCCCTGGAGAAGCGGGTGTCCGCTGTGGAGGCCATACAATTATGCCAGGCAGCGGCGGTCATTGAACAGCAACTACAGCTAGAGGAGATGGAAGACCGCAGCAGGAGGAACAACCTGCGTCTGAGGGGGATGCCTGAGGCCACAGAGGCAGAGGACCTGTCGGCGTCGACACTGGCCGTGTTCCGTGACCTGTTGGGAGAGGATTTCCCGGCCAACCTGTCCTTGGACAGAGTCCACAGGGCGCTGGGTCCGCGTTCTGCGGATCCAGAGAGGCCACGAGACATTATCTGCCGCATCCACCACTATGCTCACAAGGAGCTGGTTCTGCGATGGGCGTGGGAGAAAGGCGACTTGGACTTCGACGGCGCTTCGCTTCACATCTTCCCTGACCTTTCCAGGGCAACCTTACAGAGGAGAGCCATGCTGAAGCCGGTGTTGGAGTTGGCCCGACGAGCGGGAGTCACTTACAGGTGGGGATTCCCCATCTCCGTGACTTTCAAGAAGCTGCAGCAGTCATTTACCCTACGCGCCTTCGCTGATCTACCAGACCTCTTCACCTTCTTGGAAGCAGATCCTGTAGACGTACCAGACTGGCTGCAGTTCCTCCAGCGCCCGACCACCCGCTCTGGATTCCCGGGACGCCGGAGGGGACGTTCTCCCAGGCCACAGAGGGATTCCCGCAGGTCACGTTTTACCTCCACGGAGGAGTCAAGGGAAGCCTGACATCAGCAGTCAGCAAGGTGAGCCACCCTCTACGCGAGCAGTGATGTTTCCCTTTTTTTTTTTCTCTCTTCCCCCCTTCTTCTCTCCGGCTCCCCCTCCCTCGTTCCTCTCCCAGGGCCCCCCCTTTTGAATCAGGTCTCCCTTGGGTTGTCCCCCCCCCTCTCTTTTTTGGTGGGTGCCCTCACCCGCTCCCCCGGGGTGGGTGTGGGTGGCTGAGACATTCTGCCCGATGGTATCATTTCACGCTGGCCGGCCGCGGCACACGTCCCTTGGGATGTCACGCTCCCCCCTGGATCTGGATTTGTCGGCTAACTTGCGGTGGAGGAGAGCGAGGTGTGGAGGCGCTCCGGACGCTGTTGCCCCCTCCCCACACTCCGACGAAGACACATGACACGATGGATGGATCGGGGTGGGGGTTGCGGGCTATGCTAGCTCTATTATTGCTAGACGCCGAGTATTATTGCTGGTTTTTATTTTATTATCATTTGTGTCCACTCACCTCCTCTGCCCTATCCTTGTTTTTTTGCTGGGCTTGCCCCCGCGCCCCCCCCCTCCGCATCCCGTCCCTTGCAGCACTGTTATACTCTATAAGGAGATGGTCGGGGGAGCGCCCCGACTGCTGCGAGGGGGATCCTGCTACTGGGACACCGGCCTGTGACCAGGGACGCTCATGGCACATTTCAAGACTGTTCACGGACCGCGGGGTTACCCCAGTCAGACGTACTATATGTCAGGGTGGTGGGGGTGGGGCTGGGGAGATTCCTATTATTGCCTATAGGTCAGTATTCATGATGCTTACTTTATGTTGCATGTTATGCTGGGGGGCCGGGTGTGAGAGAGGGATGAGTTGGGCTGACCAGAATTCAGGGTCCCGACCCCTTTGGGATAGTGGACGGGGTTCCTTTTATGCTTGGAGGGACGGGCCGTGGCCGCGGTTGATATCCGGGGGAGACGGCTCTTACGGGTGATAGGTGATACTCGTCTTGATGTGAGGCGGGGGGCCATCTGGGGGGGTCTCGGGGTGATGGGTGGCGGAGAGGTGTCCTGATTACGAGGGCTATGGTGGTGCTGTTTTGCGCGACCAGAGGTAGACTATCTATGTTCAACATTATAATGTTTTGTTATTCCTCCTTAGGGAGTACATGCGGGGTTAAAAGGTTGATTATGTGTTAATGGGCTGGGGGGCTGGGCTGGGTGGGGTTGGCTCCTCTCGGTCCTGTCTAACCTCCTCCCCACTAGGCTTAAGCACTGCCCCTGGTGCGAACCGGGGCGTGCTTCCTTGCGAACGCATTTCGTTCACATCTTAGTACACCAGACGGTGTGTTTTTGTACACTGTAGAGTTTTAATCTGTGTTTGTGTGTAGACGTACTTATATACATACATATATATACCTTCTTTTTTCTCTCTCCTTCTCTTCATCTCTCTCTTCTCTCTCTCCTTTTAACGCTCCAGATTCTTTCTACTTTTCTCCCCCTGTTCTGTTTTTCTTGCCATCTCTGTTGTTCTTATTTTCTCCTTCCCAGCTTATCTGCCCTCCCCTCCCTCCATAGTATCTTTTACCTAAGTGGGTTGTTTATCTCTTGCTTTTGATCCCTAACTCCCTTCCTCCCCTAGATCTCCCCCCCCTTACCCGGGTTGCTTGCCCCGTCCGGTTGACTCAGGGACGATGGACTTCCTTCTCCTTTTTTCGCTGAATGCGAAGGGGCTCAATGTGCCGGAAAAGCGTCGGATGCTAATAAGCGATCTCAAACGGGCTAGGGCTGACGTAGCGTTCTTGCAGGAGACGCATTTTAAGACGGGCTGGCCTTCGTGCCTTGGAGGCCGCTACTTCCCCTATGTATACCATGCGACTAACAAGACAGCAAAAACCAAGGGAGTGTCCATACTTATTTCTGGCGTAGTGCCGTGGACATGCAGCGATACCATGGTGGACACCGAGGGTCGTTATGTGTTCATTAAGGGTGCGATAGGGGACGTGAAGGTGACGTTTGCCACTATTTACGCACCCAATGAGCGACAGGACACCTTCCTCCACGACACGCTAGATCTACTGATGGAATTTAGGGCGGGACAGCTGATTGTTGGAGGTGACTTCAACGTTCCCCTGTCCCCCGCAGTCGATACCTCGTCGGGCCTTTCCTCTGTACGCCCGGGTACACATAAACGTATCGCTCGAGTGCTGCGCGACGCTCAGCTGATTGACGTTTGGAGGCTCCATCATTCCGGGGAGAGGGACTACACCTTCTACTCGTCTCCTCACAAAGTATACTCAAGGATCGACTACTTTATGGTTCCTCACGGCCAGCTAGAGGCGGTACACGACCCGAAGATAGGTAATATCACGTGGTCTGATCACGCACCGATCACTATGCGATACAATCTTTCAGCAACATCGTCGACCAGAACTAGGTTTTGGCGACTGAATGAAAGTTTACTACAGACGCCCGAGGTCATGACAGAGGTGACGAATGAGATACATCACTACTTTAGGACTAACGACACAGACAACTGCGACCCGAGTATCCTATGGGAGGCACACAAACCAGTGATCAGGGGGATACTAATCAAACATGGCTCACGTATTAAGAAAGAGCGGGAATTACAACTGAAGACGCTCTTAGATAAGATTTGCATAGCAGAAGCCAAACACAAACGAACGCCGGAACCGGCTCTGGAAGCCGAGTTGCTTTCTCTTAGAAGGCAAACGGTGGACCTCCTTCATTATAGAGCTAAAGCGGCACTGCAATTTTGCCGGAAACTTACATACGAATCCGGGAATAAATGTGGGAAGCTTCTCGCTAAAGCGGTTAGGAGCCATAGACTTAAAACTTTCATACCCCAAATAATGACACCCTCGGGACACAGAACCATGCCGACCCACATAGCGCAGGAGTTCAGGAACTTTTATACCTCTCTGTATAATCTCCCAAACAGATCCCCTAACGATGCAACGATAGAGGCATACATTGCCGCCTCACAACTTCCCCAGCTACCACGGGCGACGGGAACCGACCTTGACTCCCCCATTACTGTAGAGGAACTGAAACAGGCGATGGGAGGGACGAAACCAGGCAAGGCGCCAGGACCGGATGGGTTCACCCTGCAGTACTACCATTCTCTTCTTCCACTGCTGGGTCCCCATATGGTGAGGATGTTTAACAACCTTGGAGAAGGGGGTTCATTTACCAGGGACACCCTGCGAGCGCACATCTCCCTCATTCATAAGGAAGGCAAGGACCCGACCGCTTGCGGCAGTTACAGGCCAATCTCCCTTTTGAACACGGACCTAAAGCTATTCACTAAAATCCTAGCTAACAGATTGACCCATTTCATGCCGGACATTATTCATCTGGATCAGGTGGGCTTCATCCTTGGGCGTGAAGCCAGGGATAATACCACCAAGGTGCTTAACTTGGTCCACTTAGCGGCCACGTCCAAAAAACCCTGTGTCTTTCTCAGCACAGATGCTGAGAAGGCATTTGATCGGGTCAACTGGACCTTTATGTTCTCCGTTCTTAAGCGAATTGGCTTGGGACCTAAGATGGTCCAATGGATCTCCAGTATTTACTCCATACCCACGGCCCAGGTTAAGGCCAATGGAATCCTGTCTGAACCCTTCCCCATTACAAACGGGACAAGGCAGGGATGCCCACTCTCACCCCTGCTCTTCGCGCTGGCTCTAGAACCTTTCCTGTGCACGGTGCGCGCGAACCCCGACATTACGGGGGTCGGCGTGCAGGGGGCACAATTTAAAATAGCGGCGTACGCAGATGATTTATTGTTTTCCCTGACTAACCCGGTGGTGTCCTTGCCGAACCTGCTCCGAGAATTTGATAGATACGGGACCCTATCCAACCTGAAAATAAATTTTGACAAGTCGGCAGCAATGGGGGTCAACATCCCCCCCGCTAGATTGAACTCTCTGAAAACCCAGTTTAAATTTAAATGGTCGGACTGCTCCCTCAAATACCTGGGGACCCTAATACCTGACGACTTACAGCGCACCTTTGACCTTAATTTCCCGCCTTTGCTGACCAAGGTTCGCCTGCTGTTGCAGGGGTGGACCAGGGGATTGCACTCCTGTTTCGGTAGGTGCAACCTGATCAAGATGTCGATACTCCCCAAATTTCTGTATTTGTTTCAGGCACTGCCAATTAAAATTTCGCCACGGTTCTTTAAACAAGTCAACTCTCTTTTTATTAACTTTATATGGGCTAACTCTAAGCCCAGGTTGCGCAGGCGCCTTTTGACTCTGCCGAAGCATCAAGGTGGATTGGCCTTGCCGGATATGCGTAATTATTACGAGGCGGTACATCTGGGCAGAATTATTGACTGGAACCGTCACGGTGAGACTAAACTCTGGACCCAATTGGAACAGGCCCAGACGGTGGTTCCACTGAAGGGGGCCGTCTGGTGCTTTGACCAGCTGCCCCAAATTCTGACCTCGCACCCGGTTATTGGTTCCACCCTCCGAGTAGGGGCGACGACTTTACGCTCCTCTGACCTTTCTTCGGGTGAATCCCCACTGTATCCTATATTGGGGAATCCAGCATTCCCCCCGGGGCTGGACTCGATGGAATACAGATCGCTGGCGTTGTCAGGGTGCAACCAGGCTTCTCACTTTCTCGTGGACACTCAGTGGCCTTCTGTCCATGACCTGACGAGCGCCGAGGGACACTTCCAGCTCCCGTTTTGGAAGGCGATCCGCCTTCACCATTTTCTACATTCAATAGCAAACCCGGCACACTATCAGCGAGAACTTACAACGTTTGAAGAATATTGCAAGGAGGAGGGGACACTACCCCAGGTCCTCTCTAAAACATATGCTCTACTTAACTCACCCCCCACACAACCTGACTTGCCCTTCCTGCGGAAGTGGGAGACGGACTTGCAGCGCTCTTTCACAGACGCCCAAAAACAGACGATGATTCGATTCTCACTGAAAACGTCAATATGCACAAAAATTCAGGAACTTAATTATAAGATCCTGACCAAATGGTACTACACGCCTCAGGTATTGCATAGATTCTTCCCCACAGCCACGGACATATGTTGGAGATGTCAGTCAGAGGTAGGAACGTTTCTCCATATCTTCTGGTCATGCTCCCGCTTACAACATTTCTGGACAACAGTTAGAACGATCACCCAGAAGTTCACAGACCATGTAATTGGCGACGACCCCGCCTTCATTCTGCTACACGCGACTTCCATACCGGCACGGAGCTACAAGAAGTCGATCATTAGACATCTATTGAACGCGGCCAAATCATGTATTCCCCTTAGATGGAAGAAGAGTACTCCCCCGTCAGTGGGAATGTGGTTGCGCAGGGTGGAGGAGATTAAACAATTAGAAGACTTGGTCCTCACGGCCCAAAACAAGCAGGAGAAACACACTGAGGCGTGGAGACTCTGGAATATGTTCATCTATTCAGATGAAGGATCGGCTCTACGTGATTCTTAGTCTGGCAAGGGGATACAGCTGTTGTGGCTTTTGCGACTTGAGACGAGCCCGCGTCCCTGGGTCAACCCTCCCCCCCCCCCCATCTTCCCTTGGCTGTTTCTTTTTCCCATGTCTGTCTCTCTTTGTGTGTGTGTGCGCGTGTGCGTGTGTATATGTGTGTATATATGAGTATGTTGTTTTTTTTTTTTCCCCTTTCATTAAGACGATATGAGTATTGGACGGCCGATAGACGCGGCAGAGCGCCATAACACTCCCCCCCGCACATTTGATGACTCTGTTGCAATGCGGAAAATATCTAAGGGGGTCATTGAACTGATGACTGGGAGCTTTAAGTTAAGGGCCTCCTAAGTTGGGTTATCTACTCCAGTTTATGAGTCCAGCTGTGTCTGAGATTTATATGTGTGAACTTTGCGTGTAAGTTTAAATTGTGTGGTAATGTTGTTATTGTATGTATGTTTCTATAAAATAAAATAAAAAAACTATATTTGAAGAAAGTGAAGAGCCCACACTGAGGGACCTTTTACATGCTATAAATGCCTGTAAGGAATCGATAACTGGCATGGACATACAGCTGAAAGGCATTAAAGAGGAATTAGTCTCAATAGGGGGTAAGCTGAGAGAGACAGTAAAAAAAACACGCTACTTTAGAAGAGTAAGCGCAGCCGAGGATATTTTACTTCCGCTTAGACAAGAAGTTTTGGGACTGAAGAAACAAATGGATATTCAGGCCGCTAAAATCGATGAACTAGAGAAAAGAAACCGTAGAAGTAATGTTAGAATAATAGGCATGCCCGAACGGAGTGAGGGAGCTGATTGGGTAGCATTCCTAAAGGGATGGTTTAAGGAGATATTTGGGGCTACATCTTTTACACCTTTTTTTGGCATTGAACAAGCCCATCAAGTCCCCTTTAAACCCCGCCAGGCGAGTGAATATTCAAGACCTTTACTGTTAAAAATGCTTAACTACTGTGATAAAGCGACCCTGCTCCGGAAAGCTAGAGAAAAGGGAGAAATCGCCTATAAAGGGGCAAATATTTCACTATATCAGGACTTCTCTGCAGATCTCCAGAGACGAAGAGCGGCCTTTAGGTCGATCAAACGAATTCCTCAGCAACATAAGATGACATATGCTTTGCTTTACCCCGCCCGCTTGCGGGTAACCACGACGGATGGCATACATTTTTTGATTCGCCAACAAGTGTAGAAAAATGTCTTGACAACAATAAGAGAGCGACATAGTGTACCAAATATCATGGGACAAGAGACTAATGAGATTCCCCTTTTTTTTTTGTGGAATAATTTTTTTATAATATGCACATGCACTAGATAAAGCACTTTGAAAGAACAAATAGCACTATTGGAATGGGGTAGGCCCAATAAAATTTAATTCTAGGTACAGCTGGTAGAGCACCTTAATAGCACTAAAAGAGGTTGGGGGGGGGGTAGGTGTTGAGCCCTAGAATGAGGGCTCAAAGGGATGTATGCTAGAGAGGAGGGGGAGAAGGGATGTGTGGAGTGTAGAGGCCACAGGTATAGCCCCCAGGGTAGGCCCAGTTGGGCAGGTAGGGAGGGGGGTGGGTGGATGGGTTTGGGAAGGAGGGATGGCGGAGGGAGAGGGGGAGGCTGGGTGGGGGAGGGGGAGTTACACAACAAATAATTATTGGAAGAAGGTATAAACACAAACTTTGTTGTTCAGGTTGCACATGTTCAGTAGATGATGTAGGAATACCACATTGGAGTGGCGGAAAAGGCCGCGGATTTTGTAGGAATATGTATTTTAATTTGTTTTGCAGGGGGAGGTTATTTAGATGGGCAAATGTTCTATGGCCCATTATTTTTTGGTATAATTGCTTCCCTGTCCGTGGTAATGGTTAATAGGAATAATAAGGGCATATTGTTAATGACATGGAACGTCAGGGGCTTGGGGGATAAGGTTAAAAGAAATGAAATGTTTAAATATGTTGATAAAATGAAACCCAAGATAATTTGTTTGCAGGAAACACACATGCGGCCTGACTCTGTCCACCTGCTGAATTTGCGTAAATATCCAATGCAATATCATTCTACACACACTTCTTATTCCAGGGGAGTAAGCGTGATGGTTTCTGTTAATGTTTCTTTTGAGTGTATCCAACAGCAGGTTGACAGAGAGGGTAGATATGTTTTTATTTGCCTTGCAAAATTAATGGGCTAGTGTGTATCATTGCTTCGATATACGCGTCCGCCCAGGGATCTTTTGACCTGGCCACAAACCTCAATAACTTCCGATTGAGTCGAGAAGCCAGGAGATCCACGTCTGGTGTGCCCCATTTTAGGCAAAGGAGTTGAAACACGTCCGGTTGTAGCGACCATTCTCCTTGGTCCAGCATCTGGCGACTTAGGTAGTCCGCTGCCAGTTTTCTACGCCCGGAATGAATACGGCCAATAGAGCTTGCACGTTTCTTTCTGCCCACCACAGGATGGTAGTGACCTCCGATGCTGCAGCCAAGCTCCTTGTTCCTCCTTGATGGTTGACATACACCACCTCCGTGATCCTGACTGGACGGCCCTGTAGCCTCTGTGACCATGTGGAGAGGCACTGCCCGAAGTTCCAGTACATTGATCGGCAGGCAGGATTCTTCCTGTGTCCAGTGACCTTGCGTCGACTGGGCCCCCCAAACACCCCCCCAACCGGTCAGGCTGGCGTCTGTCATGATCACCGCCCAGTGAAAGGGAAGGAACGACTTTCCGGACTGAAGGGCCAGAGATGTCAGCCACCAGACCAGGGAAGTCCTGACTAGTTGGCACACCCGGATTTGACAATCCAGGGACAATGGAGACTTGTCCCACTTGGACAGGATCTCCTTCTGAAAGACTCGAGTGTGGAATTGAGCATACGGTACCACCTCGAAGTCCACCATGAGACCCAGAACTCGCATGCAAAAGCGTAGCGACAACCACCTGCGGGATGCTAACAGCTTCACTGTTACCTGAAGAGCCTGCAATTTTTCTAAAGGGAGAAAAACCTTTGCCTCCAAGGAATCCAGAATCAAGCCCAGGTATTCCAGGCGCTGAGTCAGCACCAACACTGACTTCTGGAGGTTCCGTATCCAACAAAATTCTTGAAGGGTCTGACTGGCAGTCGCTACATCCTCCTCCAATTCTGAGTCTGAAGCAGCTCTCAGAAGGAGGTCGTCCAGGTAGCCCACGATATCGATATCTCGCTGTCTTAGCAAGGCCAGAATCAGGGCAAGCACCTTGGTGAAACCCCTTGGTGCCGATGCCAAGCCAAAAGGGAGAGCCACAAATTGGTAGTGATCGTCCCCGACTGCAAAACGCAGAAATCTCTGATGCCTGATGCATATGGGGACATGCAAGTATGCGTCCTTGATGTCCAAGGACGCTAGAAAATCCCCCGGATGGAGTGCAGTGACCACAGAGCGAACTGATTCCATCCTGAACCTTACAAATGTGTTGAGGACCTTGAGATCCAGGATTGGACGAACCCTGTCCTTCTTTGGGACTACAGATTGGAGTAAAATCCCTGAAACCTATCCGGCAGCGGCACAGGTACTATCACCCCACGCTTCAGCAGGTCCTGCACTGCCCCAAACAGGGCGTTCCGATGAGCAGGAGGAAGATGAAGGTTTGAGGGAAAAAATCTGTTTGGTGTAAAAGAAAGAAATTCTGTCTTGCACCCTGAAGAAACCACTTTGCAAACCCACTAGTCAGAAAGCAGATAGGTCCATCGAGCTGCAAACTCGCAAAGGCGACTTAGCATGAAGGCAAACCTTCATGCTGTCGCAGATTTGTTCGCAGGCTTGTTTGGCTTGCGAACCCAGGGACACTTTTGTCCCTCAGCTGGCCCCTTGTCGGCCTGGGAATGCTTACCTGCGGGCCCAGACTGACGGAAAACACACTTCTGAGCGGAAAAGGAGGGCCCTGGCCTACGGAGTGGCACCTTACATTTTCTGGATTTTGGGAGCAGTGTGCTCTTACCCTCAGCGACATCCTTAATAATGCCATCCAGCGAGGCTCCAAATAGCCTTCCACCCCGGAAAGGCAAATCAGCCAGAGCCTTCTTAGAATTCTGGTCCGCAGACCAGCATTTTAGCCACATCAGGCGAAGCAGTACCACAGCAGATACTGTGGCTCTAGAAAGCAGGGGAGCTGTGTCCAGGGCTGCATCGCAGACATATTTGAAGCCATGCACCAACTGGTCAGCCATTTCTACGCAGACCGGGGGAAACCTGTTGCCTTTTCAACTCCTGGTGCAAAATTTTAGCCCATACTGTAAGTGTCTGTGACACCAGAGCCCCAGCCAAAACTGTCCATAATGCAGATCCCAGCATGGTAAACATGGACCACGCCACCGCCTCGGACCTCCTATCCACAGGGTCCTTAAATGCAGGGGTCCCCTCAACCGGAATAGTGGTTACTTTGTTTAACCGGGATACCGAGGGGTACACAACCAAGGGAGATGCCCATTTTTTCAAGAGGCTCTCCTCAAAAGGGTAATGGATGGCCATGCGTTTTTTGGGACCGAAAAGGTCCTCTGCGATCGTTCCAATTCCTTGTCTATTAACTTATCAAAATAAGTTACATAAGGAAACACCTTAGTAGTGCGGGTCGGCTTGTGGGACCCAAAAGGGACCGACACCTTAGCAGATGTCCCAGCCGCATCCTCCAGTATGAGGGTTTCCCGCACTGCAGTCATAAGTGCTCTAACAAGCGCCTTGTCCTGTGCTGACCCGGACACTGAGTCTTCCTCAGTGGTCCTGGTCTGCATACTCTGACCCTTCAGAAGAGGGGTCCTGTTTCACAGCCAGGCCTGAGTCTGAGTCAGAGCTTTCCCCAGATAATGGTGGGGGGATGGGCGTTTTTTACCCCCCCTTGCACCCTCACACCGCTTCCACCCTGGCAACAAATGATTCCAGGACCGCCGACAAAGTGTCCACAGGTACCGCAGGTGCAGGGGCACCGGTTGTTACCACCGGAATGTCTGGGGAAGAAACGCCAGCTTCTGACACCATGCTGACCCACATACTTGACAGCCACTCAGGGAACAAGTCAAGGTACAAGAAAAGGCCCACCCTCCTAGCTGCCCAGACCGAGGGGTATTTCCCAGAGAACTCACCGCCCTGACCAAAGCACTGCTTCAGCGCTGCTGTCCGCTCTAAACTCCTGCACAGAGTGTGCCTGAGGTGTCTCCCATTCAGAAAGACAAACCAGCGCTAGAGGTCCAGCCAATGTAAAAATCCCCACAAAGATGGCCGCCGGTTACCTCAGGAAAAAAGAGCGTGAGCTACAAGAAAATGGATGACCGCTGTATTAGTTATAGAAACAGCTCGGCTACAAGAAAATGGCTGCCAGCTGTATTAGCATTAGGAACAGCGCGGCTTTCTGAGGTAAAAATAAAAGGCACTGGGCCTCCGAGCGGAGGCTCCCCACAAGGCAGACCACCCACACTAGAGCGGACCCGGACACACCGTGCAGCCCCCAGCCAGGACCCGGAGCCCCCCTCAGGGACCCCCCAGTGAAGTATACAGCAGGTCCAGCAAAGCATGGAGAGGAGGGATGGATGGGGAGAGAGGAAAGGGAGGACTAGAGACCCCCTAATCAACTACCCCAGGAATGCCCAGCTGTTCCATCCTGCCAGGAACCTTACTTACCCGTCCCTACGAGGACTGCTGGACGCATTCCTGACAGACCCATCACAGAGAAGTACGGATTGGCTGTCGGCCATGGCCCACTGTGACTGGACAGCAGTAGCCCGGTCATATGTGGGCCCCGGAGCATATAGCTCACCGGCCACCCCTGGAGCAAACGGGGATATGTCGTGGCCGACCCAGCGCATAGCTAAAGGCCTGCTTACGCTCGATGGCCGAACTGGGGAGACTACAAGGATCTATATTATCCAGCCTGTCACCCAGCCGGCAGTTGATAGTAGATCTCAGGATCCAAAATGTAAAATAAAAAAGTGCTCCAGGACCAATGAGCCCCTAGGGAGCCAGATCCTTCACCTACACTAGGCAGAAAAAAAACTGAGCTGCTGAGTGCAGGGTGAGGGGTTATGACCAGAGGGACCACCCCCTGGGCTGGGCTGTTAAGCTTTGGTATAATTACATGTTTTTGTATATCCAATGTGTCTGCCTAGTCCTCTCCTAATAGACTGAACATAGGAACATAACCCAATTGTCATGAATACTTACCTTTCCGTAATTTTTCTTTCCTGGTGCCTATCCATGGCAGCATACATATTTAAAAGAGTGTCCGCCCCCCATACACCCCCTACACCCCCCCATACACCATTCTTGTAACTAGACTCAAACATTTAAGGATTATAAAAAGGTAGGGCGTATGCTGCCATGGATAGGCACCAGGAAAGGAAAATTACGGAAAGGTAAGTATTCAATTTTCCGTATTCCTGGTGCCTTCCATGGCAGCATACATATGGTTAATAACTCGCTTACAGGGAGGGTAGCTGCCCAAAATATTTTTACTTTTGATTATAGATCAGACAGCTATGAAGCCCCTCTGCATTTTTTTTTTTTAAGTTTCAGGGAGCAATTGCAACCAGGACTAGACCATAGTAGGATATGAATGAGGTAAAAGACGACCATTTTGCCGCCCGACAGAGTTTCTGGGAAAAATCGCGCTACGGCGGTCTAGGAAAAAGCCATTTCCTGCGTAGAGTGAACACTCATTGATTTTGGAACCGGAGGACCCCTAGCTTGAAATATCCACCGAATGAGATGAATGATCGAACTTGCCAAAGTTGTCCTTCGTGTTTATATTTTTAATATCGTTAGGGATCCAAGAGGAAGCCTGCTGATCTTACAAAAAGTGTTGTGTCAGACTACTGCAAGGTCCGAGTGACCATGCTATGTCCAGCTTCGGGGTTGTCGAATCTTTCCCTAAAAGCTAAAAGCACCCATTCCTGGCCAAGATGGTCTGTAGAGGGAATTCTTAGACTCGAACTGGTGAAAATGATCAGAGGAGCATCTTTCTTGGAAGAACATAATACCGGAGACCTTCTCCTTTAGGGTCTGGGTTTCCGAGACTCTTCAGCCAACAATGACGGTGACTTAAGAATAAGGAATTTGCTTTGAGAGTAATGTCTTCTAGAGAGCGATCTGGTGCCTATGCGAGTAGAAAAGCTGCAAACGCACTGAATACCGAAGGTAGATCTTCCTTTGGACGTAATGACTCCAGATAAACTAAGAATTATCTTTAGGAAACGCTCTAACAGCAGATTTAAAACCCATTTGATGCCTGTCAAGGCTAACAAAGGCTGAGACCAGAACTTCCAGGGAGCTAAACCCCAGAACTAAATCTAGTCGGGAATTACCGAATTACCACAGTTAGTTTTGGTGAATTTCAAAACTTCTTCCAAATCCTGTTATAGGTGTTAATGGTGGAATTTTCTGGCTTGAAGCATGTTGTACCGTTCCGTGGAAACAACTTAATTCTAATCGCTTCCTCCGCTTAGTTTCCGGATGCTCTGGATGTGGATGGAAGAGGCCTTCCCTGGACTTACGATTGTGCGAAACTGAAAGGACCGCCAAGGGACTTGAACAGTAGGATGAACCCAGACCTTTTTGAACAATAAGGAACTACCGCTCAGACGGATATTTGTCTTTCTGCAAGGCGATGGCACCTAGTCGGAAAGGGACCTCCATCCCTGCCTATCCCCAGACTGGAAAATTTTGCAAAAAAGTGAGGTGCTTTGGTATTGTAACGGTCAGGGGTTAATACCGTTTACGATATTCCATTCCACCAACCCAAGACAGCTTATCCGACACTCCACAATCCATATGGATTTTCCCCCAGAATAACGAGACACACAGCTCTGTTCTCTGGTTCCAAACAGAATGACACTTTAATGGTAAACTCAGATTGTTATACACAGTTAGAAACCAAATCTGGACAATGACTCAACTCCACCCACAACATGACACAAGGAACTTCAATACACATTCCGTTAGATGACATTCAGATGAGCTAATTACTAATCATTACCCAGACGTTGACTCTGCGATAAGTTATTCTCACCTGCTACATAATACACATTCCTTTAGTAAACATAATTGACATGCTAATCCACTACACCTGAAAGGTCAGACATCTGACCTTTCAGACTGCCAACACATATCTATCATCAATAGAACTTTCACACAATACAGTGTCATTAGCATCCTACAATGAGAGGTCCTTCAGAAGCCAGACTTAATTAGCACAATAGAATGCAATCACAGCAAGCTTTCCTCATTACAGCCAGGTAGCTGGAGGCGATTAACATCAAATAACATCTTAACAGTAGCAGACTTAATTAGCACCTCAACAGTCTATGTTCCACATTGAAGGAATCACTCTTCTATTGACCGGTTTTAATTAGTTCTTCTAGACATTAAGGAATATATGGTGGATTACTGTCCCATGCAAAACAATCCAACATATGTCCCTTATTTCCTGGTTCAATCTGCGCCCAAAAGTGACTACCGTTACAGGAATTAAGAGGAAATATACCAGGAATAAAATAAACTTTATCTGAGGACTGTCTTATTGGGAACAGACCATTGGAAAGTCTGCTGGATCGTTGGTGTTAACAAAAATTCTGATAGGTTATCTGTCAGATAATTCCGGAGATCTGGACTGTCAGATGCTCTGAGGCTGGTGAAGCTTCTTCCGGCCCGAGTATTATCAGGGCTACTTCCTTGGATGATGACCTGAGATGTGTGTCCCACTCTTGAATGAATTTATTAATGACTGACCTGTACAGCACCACACATGCGAACCTCCAGGCGCCCCCTGCAGCCAGTGTCTTCCTGGCTGGTGCGGTCGTTTACCCCGTAGGATCTCGACACGCTTGGGTCTGGACACAGTGTCACGAACCTGGTACAGAGCAGAGCCTGACGTGCAGGGAGCGGCAACTCTTGCTCCTCTGACTCCGGAACCCCTGGTAGAGTGGACAGGGAGCGCTAGAGTTCAGAGTCGCACAAGCGCCTGGTAAGATGCTGTGCAGGACTGCGGTGGTCTCCTGAAGACTCCGGAGATGCTGTGCAGGAACTGCGGTGATGCTGGGACAACCGGACAGCAGACAACAGGAGCTCGGTGCAGGCAGCTGGAAACAGTCAGCAGGTGGGAGGTGTACTGTAGTGCTGGTACAGGCAGGGTCAGGCAGGCCGGGTAAAACACAGGCGGGCAGATCAGGTACCGAGGGGAGGCAGCAGCAGAGTCGGAGTTCAAGCCGGATCAGTTACAGGCGGGCAGCAAACCGTTAGAAGGAGGAGGCAGGAGCAGAGTCAGACAAGCCGAAGGTAAGGGCAGGTGGAGATCGGAAGGGTCAAAGGCAAGCCGGGTTCACAGGAACGGAAGTCAATCAGGTAGCAAGTGTCAGGTAGGGTAAACAGGAACGCTGAAGACTGAGCAGCAAGAGGCTATGGGATGAGCACCATTAAATAGCCTGAACTGGCGCCAAAATGGAGTCATCACGTGCCCGCGCGCCGTTGCCGCGATTGCGCGTGCCGATGTGCCGCGAACCCGCGCTCCCGTGCGCCATTAGCGCCACCTAGTGGCCTACCACGTCTATGACACACAGGTTAAGGCTGGCTTGTTGTCCAAAATTGGATTTGCCTCTCAGAGAGGACGCTTAGGTGAGACATTGCCTAACTACTGAACGTTGGATTTTAAGTTCTCTGTATTGAACTGCCAAGTGCCCTGGAACAACCGACTTTCGAAGTGGGCACCCCAATCCAGACGACTTGCCTTCTGATGCAAGAGTGAGACAAGAGATGGAACCAAGCTGGCAGTGATTTCATAGGTTGAGGACCTACCTACCATCATAAATCAGAGTCTTCTGAGACAAGAATTCCCTCCTCCTCGTGGAGAAAGTATCCCCTGCTGAAAAGTGGGGAGATGCTTTCGTGATCCCTGCACCATTGAGTTGCGGGAGGAGAATAACTCCAGGAGACTCAGACATTCTGCTGCTGACAAGGTTCTGCTTGCCACCGTATTAAGGCCATGATTAGAGTGATTTCTTCCGAAAGGGGAGACAACCTATTTTTATGTGTACCAAACAAGGCCCAAAGGTATATAATTTTCTTTGCTGGTAGTCCACTCGGCAACCGTAGTTCACCAAAGTGCCCACTATTCCCCCTGTCTGGAGCGCTTCATTGTGACGAGGCAGGAATAATGTATCGTCTTGTTAGTGCAGGTTACGGAACCCCTTCTCCCGAAGCCAAAAATTGCAACTAGCTCCTTTGAAAAGTTTCTGGAGGTGATGATGTGCCGAAGAGTAGGCTTTGGTACTGTAGATGAGGGTCCCTAGTTTTTCTTCTTTTTTGGGGGGGGGAACGTAGAAAAGGCTGGAAGACATGATGAATAGGTAAGCGTTTTGAGGGCTATAGAGACCACCTAGTCCTTTGGTCGAATTGTCAGGAATACCGTATTTAGAGATTCCATCTTGTAGTGTTCAAGCCTGATGGGTATAATTCAAATGCCTTAGGCCCGAGATCGACTACCCTCACTCCAATACAGCCATGTGTGTTTTGGGGTACAAAACCACCAATAATCTCCTGATTCTGGAGCCCATGTTACTCTCCTTTGCTGTTGTGTCTCCTGTACAAACCTGATAAGAATTTTCTGTCTGTTCCCCTATATTTTGGGTTCTCGGTGGGTAGAAAACAAGGTACTGGGTGAGCTGTACTCGAATCTCCAGGTGTGGCTGTGGAGGGTTGTAAAAGTGGACTGCGCAGGATTTTAACTAGAGCGAAAACCCCACTATGGATACCACCCAGTAGAAGGGCTTCCACTGGACTGTTTTTTTGGGGGATCTTCGGGAGAAACAGGTGTGGCCTTCTGTTTTCCCATGTTTAAGAGAGTAGCCTGGGAATACCTTGTTTTCTTCCATATTCTCTGGAGGATACTATATACAGTAAGGCCCGTGTGAAACCTCTGAAGTCAATTTCAATTCTTCCAGAGTGTTGACAATTTCATCTGACTTGGCTTAAGGCCGACTCAAAAATTATTATTTTTTTTGACCAGGCCTGTTTTGTTTTAGAAACTAAGTAAAAGCAGCTGCTGGATCCTGATCAAAACTTTGAGACTCAGCGTGACCTCCACTCTCACCGTGATTCTCCCCTTGGGGACAACTTTAGCTCGGTGACTTGTATGGTTGGTCTCGCTACATGTCTATTGTTTTGTATTGTTATTTCGATGTTTCTTATGATTTTGTTTGTCTTTTTGATACTATGTTAATACATTTATATATTTTTAATATAATTACTCTTTGAGTTTACCTGCTCATACAGTACCGATATAGTCCTCTTGCCCCCCACTCTTTGGTCTTTTGGGTCTCTGGGGTCCCTTAAGTCCTAATTCTATTCTAACTAACTTTTAGGATGATGGTACTACTATTTCTATACACTATATACTAAGAGGTTTCTATTTAAATCATCCTGAATGGAGTCCTTTTCCTATTTTTAAATAGTATCTAGGGACTTCTCCTTACGGCAGACCAATCTTTTTGTGGGAGAAGTTTCCCATCCGCAGACCCAGCGGGCTTTGCCTTTTGGGTGTGCGGGACAATGTGGAGGGAGGTTTCCTAGCCAAATGCGGCAGGGGTCCGCGGCTATGAGATGTATGAGTAGAAGAGTATCCTCTCTTTGAGGAACGGCGCTCCTTGGACCTTCCCTCCTCTCCGTGCATCGATTAATGCTGCGGGCTGTAAAAAGAGGAAAAGACAGGAAACCCTGTCTTTAACCATACAAAATGCCCGAATGCTCTTTTATTTGAACTTACCTGGCCGTTGCAGCCACTTACCTAGTGGAATGTTGAGGATCTTTTTTTTTTTTTTTTGGAAACCCACACAGGGAGAACATCTAAACCTCAACACAAGCAAATATGTCAGGGAATTGAACCAGCAACCCCAGTGCTGCCAGACAGAACCGCCACACACCTAGCCACCAGGCAGCCTCTAACTGGACAGCTGCGGAACAGATGTCAGAAAGGAAAACCAACTAGGATAACTCTCTCTCGCGATATATACAAATTATATATATATATATATATATATATATATATATATATATATATATATATATATATATACACACATACATATACATATACATACATACATACACACAGTTGTATTCAAAATTATTCAACCCCCACTGAAATTGATTGTTTTGGCCAGTTTGACATTGATTTTGATCATTCAGTCATCCTGCTTACAATTAAATCAAAGAGGCACGAGTAGGTCAGACAAATATAACATAACATTTATAATGAAATAACCACAAATGTCTTTTCTGTGCTCACATCATTATCAGTTTTATTCAACCCCCAGTTGACATTCAATCTTGGTACTTAGTACAACATCCTTTTACAGTTATAACAGCTTTTAAACTTGAAGCATAGCTTGACACAAGTGTCTTGCAGCGATCTACGGGTATCTTCGCCCATTCGTCATGGGCAAAAGCCTCCAGTTCAGTCACATTCTTAGGCTTGCGCACTGCAACTGCTTTCTTTAAGTCCCACCAGAGGTTCTCAATCGGATTTAAGGCTGGTGACTGCGATGGCCACTCCAAAATGTTCCAGCCTTTAATCTGCAACCATGCTCTAGTGGAGTTGGAGGTATGCTTGGGATCATTGTCCTGTTGAAAGGTCCAACGTCTCCCAAGCCTCAGGTTTGTGACGGACTGCATCACATGGTCATCCAATATCTCCTGGTACTGAAGAGAATTCATGGTACCTTGCACACGCTGAAGCTTCCCTGTACCTGCAGAAACAAAACAGACCCAAAGCATGATTGACCCACCGCCATGCTTCACAGTAGGCAAGGTGTTCTTTTCATCATAGGCCTTGTTCTTCCTCCTCCAAACATAGCGTTGATCCATGGGCCCAAACAGTTGAATTTTGTTTCATCAGTCCACAGAACACAATCCCAAAACTTCTGTGGTTTGTCCACATGATTTTTTGCATACTGCAGTCGACTCTTCTTACTCTTTGGAGACAGCAAGGGGGCGCGCCTGGGAGTTCTGGCACGGAGGCCTTCATTACGCAGTGTGCGCCGTATTGTCTGAGCAGAAACTTCAGTACCCACATCTGACAAATCTTTTGTCAGTTCCTCAGCAGTCACAAGGGGATTTTTCTCCACTCTACGCTTCAGGTAGCGCACAGCAGTCGGTCAGCATCTTCTTTCTGCCACGACCAGGTAGCGTTTCAACAGTGCCCTTTGCCTTGAATTTGCGAATGATGCTTCCTATGGTGTCTCTTGGTATGTTTAACATCTTTGCAATCTTCTTATAGCCATTGCCCTTCCTGTGAAGAGTAATCACCTCTTCTCGTCTTCCCGGACCATTCTCTTGACTTCACCATGTTTGTAACCACACCAGTAAATGTCTAGAAGGAGCTGAGTATCACAGTCATTTTAAAGCTGCCTGATTGGTGCTTATTAGGCTTTATTGCTGCTCCCTGACATCCACAGGTGTTTTCAATACCTGATTGAAAACACTTCAATGAACCTCTGTTCTTCAGAGTGGTAGTCTTTAAGGGGTTGAATAATTGTGTAAATAAAGAATTCACAAAATAAACATTTACTACTGTATTACAAAACCAATTGATGTTATATATATATATATATATATATATACACACACACATACATTCTTGTAATTAAAAAAGTATTATCTTCATGATTTTTATTTTTTTTAGAAACATGCTGGTTTAGACACCCATGCAGTTCTTAGGGAGAACATGCAAACTCCAGGCGGCCGGTGACACAGGTGGGATTCGAACCAGCCACCCCACTGCTGCTAGGTGAAAGTGCTAACGACCATACCACTGCAGTTTACCTTGGGCCGGCTCCATAATAGGAGGAAGAGTATTCTTACTTGCATAAATCAGAGCCTACAAGGCTGTAAGAGGAGCTTCTCTGATGAGAACAGCTGCCACAATGAAACATCTAGCTCAGTCTGCACATATAACCCTGTATGGTGCACCAAGATGGGCGCCAACGGCTTCACAGGCTTACTGCGCATGCCCCAAAGACGTCACACCTCCGCGATGCGGCTCCACCTCCGGAGAGGATAAGCCAGACACTGAGGATGCGCATGAAGCGCGGCAGACGTCCTCCATCATGGAGACACACAAGATATTATGCAGGGAGCAGAGCCTGGATGCATATCAAGGGGAAAAGGGTGAGCCCCTCTGGTTAGAAATAATAACTCACAAGACTCTGCAGCATATTTCTTTTGACAGGTATAGAGTGAGCATAGTAACACCACATAGCATAAATGCTAGACTCCCGTTCCAGTATTTTAGCAAACAACAAGCATTGCACAGCTGTGATAGGCAGTCTTTACCTTGGAGCAGTTTTTTTCTCATTCAAAAGATGGAGGAAATACCTGAAATCCAGACCCAGAAAAAAGATCCACAGAAAAATGGGTTCCCAAAACTTTTTGGCGCTTTTAGCAGCCTAAGTTATGGGACTCCATATACAGGAGAGCATTAACCTGTAATGGTTGTGCCGACATCGTGGCATAGTAAGGGCTGATCCAGGTGATCCATGATCCTGCAGGTTTGAGAACAAAATAAAGAATGGTGGATGGGGGGCACTTTTTTATTAAAGAGTTATAATTGGTCCTGTGGGTTGGTTAAGGGCGGAGTGACCAACCATATGTATGCTGCCATGGAAGGCACCAGGAAAGTATTTTTACCCCTTACATACATTTATGTTTTTGGTTGTAACATGACAAGAGGTATTTCATTGGGATTTTACTAGAGGTAGACCGATATGGGTTTTTCTATGGCCGATGCCGATATTTAGAAATCAGGGCGGCCGATGGCCGATATATAATGCCGATTTTTGCGGCCGATATTTTGGGCCGATTTTTTTATTTTTTGCTAGGCGCGGGTGGTGCTGCGTTGTGGAGAGGGATGGGTGGTGCTGCATTGTGGAGAGGGATGGGTGGTGCTGCGTTGTGGAGAGGGATGGGTGGTGCTGCGTTGTGGGGAGGATGGGTGGTACTGCGTTGTGGGGGGGATGGGTGGTGCTGCGTTGTGGGGAGGGATGGGTGGTGCTGCGTTGTGGGGAGGGATGGGTGGTGCTGCGTTGTGGGGGGGATGGGTGGTGCTGCGTTGTGGAGGGGGATCGGTGGTGCTGCGTTGTGGGGGGGGGATCGGTGGTGCTGCGTTGTGGGGAGGGATGGGTGGTGCTGCGTTGTGGGGGGGGATGGGTGGTGCTGCGTTGTGGGGGGGGATGGGTGGTGCTGCATTGTGGGGAGGGATGGGTGGTGCTGCGTTGTGGGGGGGATGGGTGGTGCTGCGTTGTGGGGAGGGATGGGTGGTGCTGCGTTGTGGGGGGGGATGGGTGGTGCTGCGTTGTGGGGAGGGATGGGTGGTGGTGCGTTGTGGGGGGGATGGGTGGTGCTGCGTTGTGGGAGGGATGGGTGGTGCTGCGTTGTGGGGGGGATGGGTGGTGCTGCGTTGTGGGGAAGGATGGGTGGTGGTGCGTTGTGGGGGGGGGATGGGTGGTGCTGCGTTGTGGGGAGGGATGGGTGGTGCTGCGTTGTGGGGGGGGGGATGGGTGGTGCTGCGTTGTGGTAATGAAGATGATTGATTTGCAATGCATTGTGAAAATGAATGAGGATGAGAGTTATATTGTGAAGAGGATCTCCACAATGTAACTCTGATATACACCCAGAGTCATCCTCATCCATTTTCTCCATGCCAGCCTCAGCCAGGTTTCACTTTAAAAAGACATAAAATTAAGTCTGCAGGTATCTATCTGCATGCACCTGATAGGCTAGGTGCATGCTGATGAGATGACCAGCAAATCTTTGAACAAGTAAAATACAAGCAGCCAGCAGGCTCCCCCTCAGCAGGAAAGGAAGACAGAGCTAGTGCTGTCCACGATCTCCTGCTGGGGGGGAGTTACCATGTCAGGTGGAAGATGCTTGTTTCTCTATTACAGCACGCCGAGGGAGGGGGCGGGGCAGTACGATGAATGGCAGTGAAATCTCTCCTTAGCTTCTCTATAGTGGCTGTGCGGGTGTATGAATCAAGAATACATTGCTTCAAGAGCACTGATCAGTACTGCAAGTCAGGTGGCAGAGAAACAATCATTGGCCCTTTACAAGTATCTGCCACCTGACTTGCAGTACTGATCAGTGCTCTTGAAGCAATATATTTTTGATTCATACACCCACACGGCCACTATAGAGAAGCTAAGGAGAGATTTCACTGGCATTCATCGTACCGCCCCGCCCCTCCCTCCGCGTGCTGTATAGAGAAACAATCATTGGCACTTTACAAGTATCTATTACAGCACGCCGAGGGAGGGACGGGGCGGGGCAGTACGATGAATGCCAGTGAAATCTCTCCTTAGCTTGCGATTGTTTATCCAATACAGCGCGCCAAGGGAGGGGGCGGAGCGGGGGCGGGGCGCTACGATGCAAGGCCAGTAAAATCTTTCCTTGACTTCAAAAGTGGGCGTGCGGTTGGAGGATTCAGGGACACACGCTGCTAGAGCACTTGTCAGTACTGCAGGGCAGGCGACCATGTCAGCCGTTTTTTTTTTTTGTAATAGACGCGAATGCCGCGAATCGGCCGATTTTTTTTACAATAATCGGCCGATGCCGATTTCATAAAAACGGCCAATATATCGGCCAACCGATATATCGGTCGACCTCTAGATTTTACTCCCACCTGAACTGTGGATCTCTGCAGCTCATCCTAAATTACCATGGGCCTCTTGGCTGCTATTCTGATTATTGCTCTCTTTGCCCCACCTGTCAGTTTGGGTGGAAAGCCATCTCTTGGTAGGTCTGCAGCTGTGCCATACTTTCCATTTTTAGATGGATTGAACAGTGCTCCATGAGACGTTCAAAGCTTGGGATATCTTTTTTTTATTTTTTAATAACCTAAACCTGCGTTAAACTTCTCCACAACTTTATCCCTGGCCTTCATGATGCGGTTTGTTCACAAACCTCTGAGAGCTTCACAGAACAGCTGTATTTATATGGAGATTAAAATTACACACAGGTGGACTAATTAGGTGACTTCTGAAGGCAATTGGTTCCACTAGATTTTAGTTAGGCTACTTTCACACTGGGGCATTGGCAGTATATTTTAGCAGCGCTTTACTGGAATTTTTGCAGAGGTTTTCGGCTGCTAGCGGGGCTCTTTTAACCCCTGCTAGCAGCCGAAAAAGAGTTAAAACCGCCAGCAAAGCGGTGCTTCCCATTCATTTCAATAGGCAGGAGTGGTGTATACACCGCTACAAAGATGCTGCTTGCAGGAGTTTTTTTTTTTTTACTTCCTGCCAGCGCATCACCTCAGTGTGCACCGAGACTGCAGGGGAGCAGTTTTTCATGTGTTATTTTTAGCCCAAAAGCACCTGAAAAATGCCTCAGTGTGACAGGGGTCTTAAGGCCCATACACACAATCTGACTTTTTGACAACAGTTCGACGGACGTGTTTGATCGGACAATCCGACCCGTGTATGCTCCATTGGACAATTGGTTTCGTTTTTTCATCGGACAAATGTTCGCAGTAAATGCTCTCAAACTTTGTCTACAAATGTCCAATGGAGGATAATCCGATCATGTGTACTAAAGTTCAAACACACATGCTCAGAACCAATGCTAAAGATCAGACAATAGCAGAAGTTGCCCAAAGGGTGTCAGTAAAGCGCTGAAAAACCTTGTGATTTGGTGAAAGTTGGCCAAAAATGTACTGGCACGTGTATGCAGAACAAAATCACAGGCAATGCCCATTCAGACCAAAATCACAGAAAAGTCTGATGGAAGGCTGATTGTGTGTATGAGGCTTTAGAGATATAGAATAAAGGAGGCTGAATACAAGTCCATGGATAGGAAATTAAAATTCTGGTACCCGGACACAACCAGTTCACAGATCCACTTGCCTGGAATGAGGGAGATTCATGGGGGCCCAATAATAAAGAAAGCTGGCAACCGATTCAAGGGAGACTCCGCTGGTATAACAGCTGCTTAACCTTTAAATATAGGAGGGATCCACCACAGGAGGCAAGGCCCACATCTTCAAAAGGACCTCCTCAAAGGTCCAACGTAGCACAAAGAACTTGGGGGCCACACAAGGAGTCCTGAATTTTTAAACATCTCTCACAGAATTAATCAGTGCAGTCATCAGCATCTTCCTGAATTTAGACACAGGGGATTTTGGGGAGGCGGCTTCCTGCTCGCCTTGCATTAAGATGTTTTAAATATTTGCAACTGTAGTTACAGAAACATTACACTGCCTGGAGACATACATCCTTTACTTTTGATATGCAGGGCTAGAAATTTCTTTGAGCTCCTCAAAAAAAAAATAAAAAAAAATTTCCAGGACATGTTGAGCATGATTCACATGATACTCAAGGCAGAATGACTACTTTTCCCCATTTAAATAGGCCGGTTGGCTGTTTGCTTTAAAGACAAAGAAATTACATAAAAATAAGTTAACCTGAAATATCTTTATGATCCAGTTATCTTTTCTAGGAAAAAAAAAAGTCCAGGTTAATTTTTGTAGAAAAATTATATTTACACCATCATTGATTTACTCTAGGACACACCAAAAAGGTGCACACACACGACAAATGCTTTTAATGTCATCACCTTTGAGGAATAATAAAAGTATTGTTTTAATACGCTGTAAAAGTACAAACAAATTTGCCCATGTTTGTATTATATTTTGCATTGTTCCCCCTTCATATTATGATCCTTGCACTGGTTCTGATGTTGCAGGCTGGGGTTTAGAGAGGTGATCCATTATACTAAAAGCAGCCCCTGGAGGTTCCCCATGACATGCATATACAGAGTGGTTACTAACTACTGATCTCCAATAATGAGATCAGTGGTTAGCAAAGTAATTTAGGATTAGTGGGTGATAGGGGTGCGACGGATCAAAAAACTCACAGATCAGGAGTCACGGATCGGATCATTTTCGGATCAGCAAAAAAAAAAGACAAATCTTGTTACACCCACCAGAGTTTTATATTTCATAGTTATTTTCAACACAAAATGGAGTTTATATGCTTAAATACAGTGTTTGGAAATCCGACGGACTGTTTACATGTTACATTTTAAAAGCAGCAGCAAACCTGCTGACCTTACATGCTTGCTAATGTGACAGAACACCTCTGATTTCACATTTAACTAAATGTGAAAATCAGAGGTGTTCTGTCACATTATTAAGCATGTAAGGTTTGCTGCTGCTTTTAAAACTAAACAGTCCATTGGTTTTTTAAACACTGTATTTATGCACATAAGCTCAGTTTTGTGTTGAAAATAACTATAAAAAATATATGATCGGACACACACAGCAGGGCTTCACCTGTCAGTGATTATTGTGGGGTATGATGGTGTCCCCATAGTGTGTGTGTGTGTGTGTGTGTAATGACAGGGGACACAGTGTGGAGGGGAGGAATGTGTCATATACTCGCAATGTATTAACTACCGTATGTGTTCTGCTCTCGTCCTCGTCCAGTGCTGGTGATGCCGAAGAGCATCCTCCCCCGTCCCCCGTCCAGGAATACAACAACAAACACTCGGCCTCCCCCGGGCTCCGCAGCACTCCTTCTCCCTTCACACATGGCTCCGGCCAAAACACGAACACACGCTGCCTGCTTGTAACGCGCCCGCTGATTGGTTTGGAGGCAGGGCAACTCTGGGTCGTCGCTTCTGTTCTGCATCCTGATTGGCCGAGTGCTAGCGCCTCCTCCTTTCTTGTCAGTCAGTGTACTGCAGTGAGAGGAGGCTGAGGGAGCTCGCAATGTACGGATCATACGGATCACATGTGTGCCGATCCGAATAGGTTGATCCGTGCGGATCACGGATCAATGACGATCCGTTGCAGCCCTAGTGGGTGACAAGGTCACCATAGTAGACCTCCCTTGTTAGGTGTCCTAAAGAGACAAAAAAAAGGCATTTTTTCTATATATATATATATATATATATATATATATATATATATATATATATATATATATATATATATATATATATATATATATATATATATATATATATATATTCTCTCTTCTATTAAAAATGCTCAAGTTTCCCCATCTTCACAGACTTATTCTGTAACTCTCAAGCCCCCATTAAAATTTTTTTTTTTTAAGGAAAAAGTCATAAAATCATTTCAAAAAGAAAAAAAAAAAATGCCAAAGCATATCTGAATACTGGAAAGTCAATTATGATGGTGGAAAAGACATTTGAAATTGAGTATTTTTTTTTAGGTGTTACATCTGAAAGCACATTATTCATAGCAGAGATGAGCTGAAGCTTTATTTTAAAAAATGTTTTATTAAAGAAAGTTATACGTTACAAAAAATAAAAACTCTTTAAACAGTTTTACCCATTTGGGCTCTGTAGATGTAAATAAATTCAATGTTAAAACATTGCTTAATACCTCAAAATAAAATATTTTTTTAAGATCAATATAACCCCTCTCCCCCCCTCAAAGAAAACAAAAACATAGATTTCTATAACAGAAATGGTGGAATAAAAAAATAGCTCCAAATACAAAAAAAAAAAAAGAAAAAGGAATGAACACAGACATCGTAACTTCACCAATGGCAGGGGTTATCTTTTGGGCCACCTGAGGAACCTGCAGACCCCAGTAGCAGTAAAAACTGCCAAGGGAGGTACTGAACAAAAAATAAATAGCAAAAACCCTTTCCATGCATTACTAGTGCAGCGAAAACAACATTAACCCAATATAAAAATAATATTGTAAAACTTAAGTTGTGCCAATGTTTGATGGTCACTAAAAAGGACCAGCAAACATATTACATGTGGCGCGCAATTATTTTTTTATGGAAAAAATATGCAAACTAAAATTGTAGCTATTTAACAGGAAATGGTACTGCTAGATAAAATACATCTACGGTACTTCTGTTCAGAAATAAGTATTTTGCATACATTATAGTAAATAGTTTTACAAAGCAATTTTAAAATAGAATCCTGGGCCAATCTTAAAACTGTCCCCTCCCCCCTCCTAACAATTATACCAACTAGGATGTAGAAGAAAGATGCATATACGGACTTATTTTCAGTCTGATCACGTGAACGCCCCCCTCCCTGCTGGCTGCAGGGGAATTGAGTGTGCTGAACAGCTGGTAATGCCTGTGCGGTGACATCACCCATGGGCTTACTATGGCCCATCTGTTGTCAGTGCTCCCTCCTCTCCCCTGCAGCTGGCGCTGGATGGCAGGACTGGAGCAGCCTAAAAATAGGCAAGTATATGCATTGTCTTACACAGGTTAGTCAATATAGGTGTTAGGAAGGGGGAGGATACGGTTTTAAGATTAGTTCTGCATTCTACTTTAAGCTTCATGGTTCGTAAAATTAATCTTGCCATTTCTCAGTGCAAAAAAATAAATGGTTTTCGTTATAGCCTACTTTCTCTGCCTCTTGCATTACTTACCCATGTTTAACAGCCACATTTTAGTATGTAGGGCTCTTAGAAATTGTGTGTACTTTCAATTATGGGGTAGAATGCAACATTCTCTTGTACCTCCCACAGACCTTTTCCTCGCTAGACCAAAGTATCTTCACATGGAGAAAGGGGGGGCCCCCTTTCACCCTGTGTAATCTTGAAGGGTATTCTTTTTGGGGCTGCAGGGGTAAATCGGGCTGCAAGAGGAGGTTACATGTTAGAAGCAGAGCAGGTAGACTATAAAACAGAACTTGTTACTTTATGCTGAATAAGTGACAAATTTGCTTCAAGCAATAAGAAGATTCCTTATTACCATACAAACTGGTGACAAGTTCAGACATCCAATAAAATTAAAGGGAACAAGAAAAATGAGTTTAGTCACTAGCACATACAAATGAATATATATTTGGAGTTTTTTCAGGTCAAGATGATAGCTGCCAATGGAAATTTGTTTTAGCCCAGGTTCACGCTGGGTACGATTTGAGATGCGATTTCACATGTGAAATCGCATCTCAAATCGGCGGCATTTGCCGGCAATGACACTGTCCTAATCGGTGCGACGCCGCATCTGTGGCGCTGCACCGGTTTCAAAAAGTAGTTCCTGTAATACTTTTTGCGATTTCGGACCACGACCACGATTTTCGGCCGAAATCAGGACTGCCAGAGGGAGTGAAGCCATACGAGTTCTGCTGAACTCGCACGGCTTCACTCCCGCAGCCCAGTGTGAACCAGGGCTGAAAGGGGGAAAAAGCTACGGCTGCCATTTGAATTCTTGCTTTACCACTTTATCATTTTTAAGCAGTGAGGTTTTTCTACAAGTGTTTTGATTGAAGACACATATGATGTGTCGTGGGTGCCATTAATCAGCAAGTGGAGTCTGGAATTTTAATTCTCCATATGGTACGTGCTTTTTTTTTTAATCCAGTGGCCTGCAAGAAAAATATGCCGTCATTCAAAAATGTTTAGAGACAGATTGGTGGTGGATTAACTGTGGACTCTTAGGACTCCTCACTCAAGGAATTTATATCCACTGTCCATAAATATTTCAGTGGCATCCCCAGCCATTTATTTAAAGGTTGAACACACTTTGGTAGCAGAACGGCAGTTTTAAAACGTGCACTGAAAAAATATATATATAAAAAAAATTATATTAACATTCCATATAATTTGTTGACATCAACAGTTAGTACCAGCAAGTATTTTCTATTAATGGCATTTAAGTTTTCTAATCTATCATTCACAGTACCCCAGTGTTATTCTAAGGTGTCTGCTTTTGTAGTTGGATAATCCTGTTAATATACAGATTTAGGAGTGTATAAATGTTAAGAGCATTTATATTTTTAGCTGCAGAACTGGAAGTTGGTAGGTCTTTCAACTGTAAATCACTATATACTGTAATGCAAGAGTGAGAATCTAGTAGCTTTTAGGCAGTTTATACCTGAATTCCCATATGACACTTAATGACAGCCAATGTCCACACACTTGATATACCACAGGATAGAAAATCTGTGTTATGGAGGATTCTTGCTTTTGTAGGCAAGCTGGAATCTGCACAAAACAGTGACTTTACATCAGAAAAATAAGTACACCAAGTAATGTGTAATTAAAAGCACAGGTTACATAATAGGTTTTTAAATGGCAACTGTACTGTAATATTTGTCTTTCTTGTAACTAGCGTCCTAACAAAAAAATGCTATATGTTTTGTCATGTAATCAGAGGACAAACATTTGGCTCTAAGAACCTGAGAATTTTTGTAACCGTTTTAACAAAAAAAAAAAAATAAAATGTTGCCCATAGAAACCAGATTCTTCCTTTCAGTATTAAAGGCTGCGCTGCGAACATGGAAGGGATAATCTCACTGACAGTTTTTGCCAACAAGAACGGTCATACATATGGTTGCTCGTTTCAAAATATTAGAGCAACACAGTGCAACCCAATAATAGGTTATAATCATGTAAAATATCACAGAAAAATATTACATCTCCTTAAAAGGCTAACTGGTAAATTTTGAGCATCACAGTTTGTGAATATTCTTGCCAGTTTTTTCCAAAGTATTAAAATATCTCTGGATTGGGGAAAAATACTGTGTAAATATAAATGATTCACATCATTAAGCTAGAAATAAAGAAAGCTTCCATTGCTGACCCGTCTTTTTAAAAAGGTGCTTACTACAGGGCTAACATCCTTACATCTTTCAACATATAAAGTTAAGGTGGAACAAGTGTGTGCATATTAGTATTAACAACTAATATGGACCATACTTGCAGGAAAAAAATTAAATAAAAGCGAGGATGACATCCCTTGAGTGCACACAAACACATTAAAATGGGTCACCATCAAAAGTTCAAGTTTCTAATATGGCAAACTCCTTTTAATGTCCCTACTAACGTAAAGTGTTTCTATTTTTTTTTAAATCATAAACATGTCATTTACCTGCTCTGTGCAAAGGTTTTGCACAGAGCAGCCACAAACATACTCTGGGCCCCCTACCTCACGGCTGCTTCTGTCTCCTACTCTTTGGAAAGTGACACCATAGGAAGCTGCTTTCAAAGTGGGCACTGGTGCAGGCCAATGGCTCCTGCAGCTGCCTCTCAGTCTTATGAGAAGAAAGAGTAGAGAGCTGTTGCTGCTTTTATGCACACCGTTGGTTCGAGATTGGGCTCAGGTAGATGTTTTGGGGGGACCCAGATCACAGAAGGTTTTTTTACCTTAATGCAGGGAATGCATTAAGGCAAAAACACTGTATGCTTTTTTAAAATGGGTCTATTTTTAATACCAGGTATGGGATTTTTACATTCTCTGGTGGAGAACCATCTAGATGCATGTGTTTCAAATGGGAATGATCGATTCTTCACTAGCAAATGTTTGTGAAAGTCACATTCTCTAATTAACAGACCCCAAAGTGTATCACTAGGATTTTGTTTATTTGGACAGAGTAGGGAAGAGTTAGACCTGTTTTATTGCCATGTCCCCATTCTCACTGGTAACCATTTTCACCTAAACATTCACCCAGTGTTGTGGGGTCCAGCCCAAAAATGTAGGCTTTCCCCTCAGTCTAAAGTGGGCACATGTTCCAAGGACAACTGCCCAATAGGGAATTCCCTTCACTTTGGATATGTCCACCTCACTTCCTGTTGCATTTAAGGGACATTTCACACAGGCAGGAAAAAATAAAAAAACTATCATATCCAAAACACAATAGTGCTATATTATCTAAAAGATTTTTGTAATACTGATTAAAAGATACAACAAAAGGTCTTGTGTTTGGGTCTCCTCTGCTGATCAGCCGTTTTAAGAATCTGAATTACGCTGAACCTGCATCTAATGAACATTTAGGAACTGCAATGGGAATAGTTCAACATTTGAACAGCGAGAAGTTTTTTTCCTAATTTGTCTATTTTTTCTCCAAATTTAAATTTACTAAATCTAAAAAAGTGCAGCTCTACTGTATCTTTATTCTGTATATACTGAACACTGGGAAAAAAAAAAAAAGGCCATCAACAAGGATTCCCACATATTGGCTAATACGAATGATGTTTAAGTAGTGACTGAATGTTCTGTAAAACATAGCTTTATTTTTCTGGGGTGGGAAACCAGTTACCACCATGACAATACTCTTAATCATTTTTAAGGTAATGTCTAGCATCCACCTATTGAGTTAAAATCAAATGATAAAAATATGGAACCCATAAAGTGTTGCAGATTTTAATGCATGCCAAATGGGCTGTTGTCACTGGATAAGCATGCAATTAGGAAAATATGCGGATTGCTTGGGTGGCAGGGGCATGGCAGGCAGGACACTCTGGTAACTGTCGCTCACAGATTCGGATGGCACATTCCATGCAGAAGAGATTGTGCCCACAGGGAACCAAGGCTGCTATTACTTCACTCTCAAAGCAAACAACGCAGTCTCGTGCACTCTTGCGCTGGCCATCTGAGCTGTTTGATTCAGTGGGAGAGCCAGATGCCACTGAAGAACTGCCAGGAAGAGAAGATGATGATGAATAGCCAGCACTGTTTGAGAAGGACGACAAGGATTCTTTGCTTGGCAGCCATGAAATACTACCAACTGGATCACTATGTATCCGACGAGCAAGAGGATGTTCCAGTCCAATGCCATGATCAGGTAAAGAAGGGGAGAGCAGCGGTGTAGAACTTCCGCTAAACACACTATTTCTCCTTTGAGTGTGGCAACCACTGAAAGTTTGAAGATGTCCATTGGATGTTTCAAAGGATGACCAAACAGCTGTAGGTGTATTTGAATCTAGTGCAAGATATTCCAACCCAAACTCGCAATCCTCTATGCCCACAGTATGTTGACTACCAAGGGGTTTTCCACCTAGTGCAATGCTTCTACCTACAACAGACCTGCAAGGGCTTGCTGGACTTTGTTCTCTGCAAGATGACCCATAGTAGGGGCTCTCAACAGACGAGCCAAGACTTTCAGTGCGTGATTGGCAAGTAATTTGCTGCTTGGACCATATGTTGCCTGCACCTCCAACAAGCATATCCATGCAAACATCAGTTCCATTAGAGTGAAAATCACTGTCTGGATGATTATCTACTATGGAGCCAGTCCGCATAGTAATGTGGGCTTCAATTTCTTCTCGAGCACGGTCTACATTCTCTGGCATTCCTGTAACCTCAAAAATGGGTTCCTTGTCTCGACTGGGTGTTACAATGTAAGTATGAGTGTTCTGTTGAATTCTCTTGATTGTAGCACCTTTAGGTCCTACAACAAGGCCGACAACACGATAGGGTACACGGACCTGAATAGTAGTTTGACCTGGTAAATTTGGAGGCCCCTGTGCAGCTCCAGCAATTCCATTAATCTTATTTCTGGTGGCCCTTATGATTGAAAAATGTTCTGCTGCTGCCAGGATCTCCCTTTTTGCCATTTCAACATCTTCTTTACGACCAGTCACAATAAAGATGGGTTCCTCTCCTCGTACAGGGGTCTTGATATAAGTATTTGTTTTGGCTCTCAGGGCTTTAATTTTGCATCCTGTAAAAAAAATTGAGAGTACATCAGATACCATTTAGAGACACAAATGAAGACAATATTGTCACAGCTTTATCATATTTGAAAATAAATATCAAAGTGAAGAGCTGTTCATAGAGATGAAATTCTCTAGGTGAAGTTCACTACAACTACCGTATAGTAACATAACAAAATATAAAACACAATGACCGATTAGTTCTGCTAAATATTTGACAAATAACAAGAACCAAAAATTATCCATTCTTGTACTGGTTCTAAGCAGAGTACCATTTGATAACCAGACCCATATTACAGAGACCAGACAGAGCTTGCTGTCTAAATCCATTTTTTTCTTCTCATTTAGATTAAGACCCCTTTCACATTGAGGAGTTTTCAGGCGGTACATCGCTAAAAATAGCGCCTAAAAAACTCCTGCCCAGCCTTCTCAATGTGAAAGCCAGAGGGCTTTCACACTGAGGCAATGCGCTGGCAGGAGAGAAAAAAAATCTCCTGCAAGCAGCATCTTGAGCGGTATGTATACCGCTCCTTCACATTTAAAACAATGGGAAACCGCCCGCAGTGTGCCTCTGCAGAGGCGCATTGCGGGTGGTATTAACTCTTTATCGGCCGCTAGCGGGGGTTAATACTGCACCGATAGCGGCCGAATGCCTCGGCAATTCCGACGGTAATAACGCAGCCCCAGTGTGAAAGGGGCCTTACTCATGGTTCAGTGTGCCCATCTGGTGCTTTCCCTTCTTTGGATTTCAGTCCACCACAGGTGTCTCCTTCGTATCCTCTTCATTTAACATGATCAGCTGCCCCTCCTTGCTCTCTTACAACAATCAGTTCTTTTTCTGACTTCTATCTCCTTCCCCAATACATTACTATAGTTTGTATTTTCATTTCCGATATGCAATGAGCCTACCCCGCTGTCTGTTTACCTCTGCCAATGTTCCCTGGTCAGCTGGCACTTCTCTCCAACCCCAGCCACGAGCAGCTTTCACCCTACCTTTTGGGCCCCTGATCCCCAACCTGCCCCCATTTTATTACCTTTCGCGCCTTACCCATCATAGTCATTCTGACTTAACTTTTTTATTCCCTCATGGTCAAAAACTGGCTACTGCACTTCCTCAAACCCCATAATCACCTTAAAGTGGGAGTAAACTCCCATCTCTGACTTGTACCTATAGGCAGGCTTAATTTACAGTACCTTTAGGTAAACCTATAATATCTCCAAAACATGCAGTTTAGGAGACATTTACTGTATATGGAGCCGATATCACTGGCGCATACACTCTGATAGAAAAGCCTGGGCGGCCGTTCCTTCAGAATCCTGTGCCCTAAACTGCAGCTCCCCTGTGTGGGAGTGAGGTCATTGCGGCTCCAGCCAGTCAGTCACACAGCCAGGGTGTGCTGACCCAGAAGGAAGACCGGGTGAAGATGGAAGCAGTCTCCAGTGGTGACAGCGCATCGTTGGAATGCTTAATTTTTAGGCAAGTTTCACAAAATGTGCCATTACCTTCCAGGTAAAAAAAAAAAAAAAACACCCAGTGGTTTACTACCACTTTAAGCCTTGTACACAGGCCAAAAATCTTTGACTTTAGGCCCATGTGTACAGCTGTCAGTCCTGCAGAAGCCAGTCTCACGAGGAGTCCCCCCATCAAAAAACAAAAGCACAGCAGGAGAGATTGCTGCACCAACATTGATTGTGTTAGTACAGCATTCCGTTTTTGTCATTCAGCATGCTGGGTTGAACTTTAAAGAAAAAAAAAAAAACATCTAGTATGTACCCAGCTTTACTCTGTTGGCACAATCTTTACAGCCAACACACTGTATGATGGGGCAGTAAGGCATATTCCAAAAGGTAAAAATGCCATCCAGCCTATATTAAAATCAGTTTGAGAAACACTTGTACACACTATATACATATACTAGCTGAATACCCGGCTTTGCCCGGTCTTCCTATCTTAACCGTTTGGGGAGGAAAATCATAGTAATATAAATATACCCATCTTTTATATAAGGGTGTAGGTAAGGGTTAATTTAACTGTCATATATTTTTATTTGGCATATAAGTAATATGTGTACCAGGTATCCAGGCGTACAGAAGTTATGTGGGAACATACATTTCCCATTGATTTGCATGGGACTTTAAACAAAAACCCCGACCCTCACAAATGGGGGTAGTTAAGGGATAAATTAACTATCCTATAGTTTAAATGGACATATAACATGTGACCAAGTGTTATCGAAATATCTACAGCCGTTTGGAAGTTATGAAGTAACATGTATTTCCCATAGAGTTGAATGGGACTTTAAAGGAAAACCCCGACCACGGCAAATGGGGGTGGGTAAGGGTTAAACCACCTATCCTATGTTTGTTGCTGACATATAAGTAACATGTGTGCCAAGTTTCATGTTAATATCTTTAGCCGTTTGGACGTGATGCTGGAACATACATACATACACACGTACGTTGAGATTTTATATAGATATAGATATCAAATACACAGTACTATGCAGAAGTCAGGCTCTTTAGGCAGATCCCCCCCCCCCCCCCCGCATCCACGTCATCCTCTTTGGTTCCCAGCCTGGCTGTTGATTGGCAAGGCTGGACGGATTGATAGCAGCGGGGCCGAGTGATAGTCGGCAGCTATGCCCACCGCTGTATCACGGGAACGCGCTCACAAAAGCTTTCCACCATGCGAGCTCGCTCTCATGAAGGTGGAAATCTTTTGCGAGGAGGAGCCGAGACAGCCGCCGAGGGACCCCAGAAGACAGGGTTAGGATACACTCTGTGCAAAACGAGCTGCACAGTGGAAGCAAGTATAACATGTTTGCTATTTTTAAAAAAAATAAAAAAAGTTTGCCTTTAGTGACCCTTTAAATAAAAAGAATTTGTAAATACATGCAATAATCTGAATGTCCATAGAAACTAACCTAGCAATAGACAGTTTTCCAGTTAAAGTTTTTCTGCATATAGCACAGTACTTGATCAACTTGTTAGCTGCATGCAAACAAATCCATGGCCACTAAAGCAATTGGACTTTGTTCAACCACTTAAAGCAGAGTTTCACCCGTTTTTTAGTTTATCAAAAGTCAGCAGCTACAAAAAGCAGAGCTGCCGACTTTTAATAAACCGACACTTGCCTGCCCCACGGTCCAGCGATGATGCCGCCTCCCAGCTGCTCGCTCCTCTCCCCCTCCTCTGCGCCGTCATAGTAACCGTGGGCACCCGGCCGTGACAGCTTATGGTTTCATAGCCGGGCGAGCACTGCTCATGCACGAGCCGCGCTGCACTCTCCTATTGGCCAGCCTATCTTCTGGGACCAGAGTTGTGTCCCAGAAGATCGCTGGCAGGGAGGGGCCACCTAGGGGGAGAGGAGTCACCTACGCAGCCGAAGAAAGGAAGCTGGACAGGAAGTCCCACTAAAAAGAGGGTACACACTCCCCTTACCCAAAAAAGGGCATGCCCAATGTGGCATGTCAGGGGGCAAGGAGTGCTTAAAGCGGAAGTTCCACTTTTGGGTAGAACTCCGCTTTAAGGTATGCCCTATAGCAGTTTTACTGCTACAGGGTGGCACCTGTGTGCTGGATCATGTATACACATGATCTGACACTTCCAAGTAGGGAGCGCACATGTGCACGCAGCACACTTTTGCTGCGATTGCATGGAACCCAAACTCCGCTGGCACACGCCAATCATTAAGCAGAGAGACAAAACTGATCTGCCTATGTAAACCAGGCTGATCGCTGTTCTGACAGGAGGCAAGGGATGGACTTTGTGTCCCTGCAAAGCAGGGCATAAATGCCATCTTTTACTCTAGTAAAACAGTGGCTAGGCACAGTTAACGATGATCACCCGTGTTATTCCCTTCCCAGCCAGTGTCAATTATGCAGCGACAGGGCATATTTTTTAGCACTGATCACTGTATTCGTGTCAGGTGTTAGAATGTCTACCGCAATATCACAGTCCCTCCAAGTCACCGATCACCACCATTACTAGTAAAAAAAAAAAAAAAAAAAAAACACACACGCTATAACTTTTGCGCAAACTAGGGTTGTCCCGATACCACTTTTTTGAGACCGGAGGGGGGCAAGGCAAACCAGGGAGGGGGCAGTCAGCTGTGAGGCTTTGGGGGGGAGTTACAAGCACCAATCACCGCTGTATAAACTTAACTAAAGCAGCTGAAAAGGGGGCAGATCAGTGCTTGTAACTCCCCTGCCGCACCGATCACCCTGACTGCCCAACAACTACCCGGGGAAATGCTTGGCATCGGTACCGATACTAGTATCGGGACATCCCTAGCGCAAACTAATCAAGCACTTTTTGGGATTTATTTTACCAAAAATATGTAGCAGAATACATATTGGCCTAAAATTTATGATGAAATTAGATTTTTTTCATTGGATAGATTTTTATAGCAGAAGGTAAAAAAAGAAATAAAAAAAAGAAAAGTAATTTTTTGTTTATAGAACAAAAACGCTGAGGTGATCAAATACTACTAAAAGAAAGCTATTTGCGGGGTAAAGAGGCAATTGTCAGTTAAAGTAACAGTGCCATATCACAAAATGATAGACCACCACAAAGTGGCACATAAGGCCAGTTTCATACTGAGGCGCTGGCCGCATTGACAGTAAAGCGCCACTAGTTTTAGTTGCGCTTTTCAGCCACTAGTGGGCCACCTTTAGCCCCCTCTAGGGTCCGAAAGGATTAAAAGCAACGAGAGGGAGAGCTGCGATATAATAATGTATATAGAGGCTTACTTTTAAAATACAGCAATTTTGATATTTGTCAGGGTGAGTGCCCCATCATTGGTGTCCTGGGATGGGGGGGGAGAACTAGTGCCCCATCATTTGTGTTTCTGGGGGGGGGATATAGTACCCCACCATTGGTGTTCCTGAGGGGGGGGTGAGAATAGTGCCCCATCATTGGTGTTCCTGGGGGAGGAATATAGTACCCCACCATTGGTGTTCCTGAGGGGGGGTGAGAATAGTGCCCCATCATTGGTGTTCCTGGGGAGGAATAGTGCCCCATCATTGGTGTTCCTGAGGGGGGATAGTGCCCAATCATTGGTGTTCCTGAGGGGGCGGAATAGCGCCCAATCATTGGTGTTTAGATTGTAACATGACAAAACTTGGAAAACTTCAAGGGGTATGAATACTTTTTCAAGGCACTGTAAGCTGTTGACTTTCTATCAGAAGTGGTTCAGGCAGTAGTAAAGCCACCCGATCACTTCTACACTGCTGAGAACATACATGCTCAATCAGCTTAAACACTGCAGAGGTGATGAAAAAACAAAAACGGAACTAAACCCTCTATCCTTTACAGCAAGGAGACTGACATCTTGGCCACCGTTTAAGCTGCAGTTGCCATGGTGCTGCACGTGTGACCAGCTATGACTCCTGCCATTGGATGGCTTGACAATTAAGGGCCAACACAGGAACGCTGGCAACCAACATTTAAAATTCATTGCATGACACAGTTTTGGGAAATAAAGAAATGGAACTTCCGCTTATCGGATTTCTCCCCCCCCCCCCCCCCCCTCCGAAGTCACACTTGGCACATTGGAGGGGGGGGGGGGGCATATACCTGTCAAATCTAGGCATTTGCTTCCACTTAGACATTGCTCGATGCACTTTCTGCCAACAGGGCAAGTGAGGAGCTTCTTAAATGGACTGTTCAATAAAAGCACATAACTATACTATAGTAGTTGTCCCCCATGCTAAATCAATCGTTTTAGGGCTGGTTGACCCCCACAAAAACGCACTCCAGATCCGTCCCGGATGAGCTTCTGCATGTGCATTTTTGTCACATTCCAGTGCGATTCTGGATGCATGCTAGATGCCTTTTTATTTTCCCATTTACATTTTTTCACTGTATTGTGTCCGGTGTGTTTTACTGTGGTACAGAGCAGGAAAAATGCAGCATGTTCTCCCTTTTTTTATGAGTTTAGTTCTGCTTTAAGTTATGGGTGGAAGGGAAAAAATAGATATTGCCCAGAATTAGGTTTTAATGCAGAACTAAAGACACAAAGGCCCCTTTCACACAGGTGGACCATTCAGGTCCGCCTGTCAGTTTTTTAGGTAGACCTGAACGGGCGCTCTGTGCACCTCTATGGAGCCACGAATGTCAGCAGGGAACATGCCCGCTGACATCCGACCCGCCAAAGTGTGATGGAGGAAAACCCTACTTTTCCATCCGTCTGGCGGATCGGATGACGACGAACTCTACGGTCCGTCGTCATCCAATCCCCCATAAGGGAGAGCGGCGCTCTGACAGGTCGGTTCCTGCACAGTGTGCAGAGACAGAACCTGTCACATGCCTGCTCAGTGGGGATCCCCGCTGAGCCCGGACACGGATCCACCCCGTGTAAACGAACCCAAACACTTCTCAGTTCCAACAATCAGGTGCCTAGGAGGTCCTCGCCCCTCTTGAATTGGCTGCTGCAGGATGTTGCTTCTGTGCATGTATGGGAGACAATTGCAAACAGGCAGGAAACTACTTTGTTGCAGAAGAGGCATTGCATATCTCTTCGGCAATAAAAGAGCTGTCTGCTCTCAATGTTGCTTGCTTGACACAGGTGCCAAACACAGAACACCTTATATCCCTCTTGGTTAATATGAGGTGTTCTTGAATTGAATGATGTGGAGAGGCAAGGGTCACTAGATTTATTAATTCAGGCTGTCCATAGATGGATTGTTTTTCTTTTGATCAATCAGCCAGCCGATCAAGAAATTAAATGTATTCTGACAGTGGGACCCTTCGGCGGCTGGAAAATACACTGATCAGCTCTGCAGCGGATTGGCTGCATTTTCTGATCACACAAATAATTTTAGTTTTTTTACTTTAATGCAGAAAATTTGTTAAAAGGGGTGGTAAAGGTTCTTGTTTTTTCACCTTAGCCGAGCCTGTTCACCTGCTCTGCGTGTCCCCCGCACTCCACAGAGTCTGAGTTGATTGGATAGCAGCGCAGCCATTGGCTCCCACTGCTGTCAATCAAATCCAATTACGTGGCCGTCGGGACCGAGTCATGGACGCCAACTACCACACGGGAGCGCTCCTGCAAGCTAACCCCCTCAGGAGAGCTTGCCAGAGGGGTTAGCTATTGTGGGGAGGAGCAGAGAGTCGCCGAGGGACCCCAAAACAGCAGGATCGCGGCAACTCTGTGCAAAACAACCCGACATGTTATTTAACCACTTCCATACAGGGCACTTATACACCTTCCCGCCCAGACCAATTTTTAGCTTTTTAGCACTGTTGCACTTTGAATGACAATTGCGCGGTCATGGTACACTGTACCCAAACTAATTTTTTTTCCATTTTGTTCCCACAAATAGAGGTTTCTTTTGGTGGCATTTGATCACCTCTGGGATTTTTATTTTCTGCAAAAAAAAAAAAAGACTGAAAATGTAGAAAAAAAAAAGTTTTTTTGTTTGTTATAAAACATTGTAAATAAGTTCTCCTTTATTGATGGGCACTGATGGTACTGCACTGACGGGCACTGATAAGGTGGCATTGATGGGCACCAATAGGCGGCACGGGTGGGCACCGATAGGCAGCACTTATGTGTTGTACTAATGGATGCCAAACAATGCCTGCCAATCAGTGATGCCCATTGTGGGCACTGATTGGCATCTTTTTTTGAGATTGTCATCCCTGGTGGTCCAGTGTGGGCATCCTCAGGGGGGCTGCGCTAATAATTGATCAGCGCAAACCCCCCCCTGTCAGAGGAGCAGCTGATCGGCTCTCCTCTACTCACGTCTGACAGACGCGAGTGAGGAAAAGCCGATTACTGTCTTTTCCTGCTTACATTGTGATCAGCCGTGATTCGACACGGCTGATCACGTGGTAAAGAGTCTTCGTCTGAGACTCTTTACCTAGATCGATGTTGCAGGGTGTCAGACTGTTGCAGTTAGGTATATCCACCAGTGGGGAAACATTTTTGTATACACCTATGATGTCACATGGGGACTGTGCCAGCTGTCTCTTGTTGGGATATTTAAACCACATACTCACTTGCGTGGAGTAGATTCACCTTGACAATTACATTGCCATTATTGGCTTCTCATTTAATTATTTGCACTATTTTTCAGAAGTTATTGCATCAATATTTTTTTTGGCACATGTAGGGCGTCATTGCCTACTGATTGTGGATATATTTTTGTCCACCTATAATACACACAGGTCACCTAATTATAGTTAGTACATCCACTTTATTGTGGATAAGGTATAACACTGTACAGTTTCACGTCACATTAGATCCACAGGACCAGTGGGGTCTTCTATTGGCGCTACACTGTATTTTTCATGTCAGACTGACACCCGGCAACAACGATCGCCGCGATGCGCGCCCCCGGGGGCTCAATATCCTGAGGATGTCATATGACAATTTACATATGTCAATCTGCAATTTACAACCCCTTCAAGGGATAAGTTCAAAAACACATTTTTTTAATGTAAAAAAAAAAAAAAAATGCATTCGTTGCTGTTGCCATGCAGGACTCCTGCAGACTTGTCATTGTATATGTCTTGTATAGGCAGGTACACACTGACAGGGAGAGACAATGGGCTACCAGAGCACTGAGAACTCTAAGTGGACAGCCGCAAAGGCTGTCAGTACTTGTAGTTTCCCATTTACAGAACTCTAAAAGAACTCTAAATGAATGACGCGACCAGATGGTTGAAGCCTGTGTTTTTTTTTTATACCGTGACCGAGAGTGGGAGGAGAACATTCCTGGCTTGCTGTCACTAGAGGTGGCAGAGCAGGACCATGTCATTTTACACATTTCACCCAAAAATTTGGGTTAACTCGACTAACATGTTCCCAAAGGTGAATTTTTTTTTTTTTTTTTTTTAAAGAGGTCCAACCCTCCGTAAAAACACCATCGTCAAATACTGCAGCTGCTAATATATGGACACTTACCTGTCCAGGGAGCCCGAGATGTCAGCACCCCAGCCATTCCCGGCATCTGAGAAGCGAGCCATGGAACGGTTCCCAGAGAGGAGAGCTGCTGACTGTCAATCAGCAGCTCTCCTGCCCTGCTCATTGGAGTGCTGAGCTGTGGAGGGGAGGAGAGCGGCTATCTCAGTGGCTCGCTGAGAGGCTGACACGGCCATCAGTCCAGGAACCTGGCGGATCCAGACTTCCAGAGTCAGGACTCCTGTAACGTCAGCAGAGTATGGATTTCAGTCTGCTCGCTGCTGAAAATGAGTCACAGGAGTGCAAAACATATTGCAATCCTGTTACCCCTAGGAGAAGCCCAGCCAAAAGAGCCCAGGCTGGACTTCTCCTTTAAGGTAAACTCTTCCGCCTCTACGGCCACGTTAAGGGACCCCCTGTGTTCCGTTATGCAGCCACTTAACACAGGACCTGGAAGAGAGCAGTGATCACTGTAGTAATGGCAACTACTACAGAGATTTCCAACTCCAAGTAAGATACTTGCACTGGTCCAAGGTGGACTGACATAACTATGCTTCAAATCCATACATAGGGTACAGTTGTGAACGTGCAATCAGAGAGGACCCCACAAGCACCAATCAATGGGCATGGTTAGAATTCCACCATACTAGCTGACATTGACAAGAGCACAAAGATAACAAAGTGTAAAGTACACATACTGACCCTGCCTGCCCACAATCTCAGCCACATGTTCGGAGCTGGGTACCGGGACCCCCTCGGTCATGTTGACGCCTCTTCTGCGGACTTCATGGACCAGCAAGTGATCGGCTCCGAAGAGATCCTCCCCAGGTTCTGGGCTAGAAGAGCCTGAGCCAGGCAGCTCCATGGCAGCCTCCTCTCCATCCTGGAGTCCCAGGGAAGAGATTGGGTCCAGCATGAGAGGAAACTCATCATCTGCAGGCTCTGGGGGGAAGAGGTGGACACAGGAGGGGGTCATCCCTGGAGGTAGAAAGGCAGCTTCCCGCGCACTGTGGTCATAGGGCTGAGCCTGTGCTGGGTAGAGGCTGGCCTGGACACTGAGCAGAGGTCTGAGAAGAGGATCCGTTGGGAACCTCGGTTTGAAGGTGTATGTGCTGGTCAGATCTCCAGGCTCTGCTTGTTGATGCTCGGTGTCTTCCTCCTCTGGAGCATCCCTGTGCTCGGCGCCTACTGGATCCACCTCTACCGGCCGGACACACGTCAGGAGATCCCGGGGGCCCATCGGACACTGCTCTGGATGCTGGAGAGCCACAGGGCCCAGGCTCCGCGGAGACTCCTGGACATCGCCGGAGTCAGGTTCAAATTGGGACACATAAAGTACAGTTGACGTCAGCGTCTCGTGATCCAAGTGTTCTCTGTGTGGCCCCCGGGGGCCCGACTCTCCTTTGATGTCTCCCTCATGTGGCCCCCGGGGGCCCTCTCCACCCGGCTCCTCCTCCCCCCGGAGCTCCTGCATGCTTCCACTGCCACCTCTGCTCGTTCCCGAGTCGTGCGCGCTCCCGCCCGGCACCCCTTTTGTTTGCTGCATGCCGTGTGCGCTCATGCCGTAAGGTGACGCCCACAACAAACGCGCGCGCAAACTCCTCCCACCCCCAGGCGACCGCTAGCCGGGTGGGCGTGAAAGAGTCTCTCTCCGCGAGGCTATTGGATGAAAGGGGCTGGCAAGACCCTGTCAGTCAAACTGACTTTCTAACCGGGAATTATTTGGAGGGGTGGGAGGTCGACCCCGCCCACTCTGCGCAAGGCCGCGCCTTTCTTCGATCACGTGAGGCGAGGGAGCCAGGCGAGGATGGGAGGAAAGGCGCGCCCAGCAAAGCCGGCCGGCAAGTGACGTCACCTCAGCCAACATTAGTGGAGAGAACAAGGGATGGATGGGTTCTGCCAACAGGGCAAGTGAGGAGCTTCTTAAACGGACCGTTCAGTGAAAGCACATAACTATACTATAGTAGTTGTCCCCCATACTAAATCAATGATTTTAGGGCTGGTTCCCACCACAAAAACGCACTCCAGATCCGTTCCGGAGGCATTTCTGCATGTCCGTTTCTGGATGCATTTTAGATGCTTTTTTTTCCTTTAAAATCCTGTTTTTTTTGTTTACTGTACTGAAGTCCGGTGTGTTTTTGATACTTTTTACTGTGTTGCAGTGCAGAAAAAAATGCAGCTTGTTCTATTTTTTTTATTTTTTGTGGCACTGGAACTGACAGTCACCGCACTGATGTGAACTACTGTATGCCATTAAGAACCATGGGCCAGATTCACAAAAGAGATACGACGGCGTATCTCCTGAAACGCCGTCGTATCTCTGTGATCCGCCCGTCGTAACTATGCGGCTGATTCATAGAATCAGTTACGCATAGCTAGCCCTAAGATCCGACAGGTGTAATTGAATTACACTGTCGGATCTTAACCTCTTGACCACTGGGCACTTAAACCCCCTTCCTAACCAGACCAATTTTCAGCTTTCGGTGCTCTCACAATTTGAATGACAATAACTCAGTCATACAACATTGTACCCATTTGAAATTTGTGTCCTTTTTTTCACACAAATAGAGCTTTCTTTTGGTGGTATTTGATCACCTCTGCGGTTTTTATTTTTTGCGCTATAAAAGAAAAACGACAGAAAATTCTGTAAAAAAAAAACAAAAAAACTTGTTTCTGTCATATTCGCAGGTTATTTCTCACACACAGCATATGCTTACCACAAATTACACCCCAAAACACATTCTGCTATTCCTCCCGAGTATGGCCATACCCCATGTGTGCGACTTTTACACGGCGTGGCCACATAGAGAGGCCCAACATGCAGGGAGCGCCATCAGGCGTTCTGGAACACCCAGACCAATTCTTACAATTACATAGAACCCCAAAACATTATATATGCAGAGTATTGGGGTATTGCGGGGTATTGCGGAGTATTGGGGTATTGCGGAGTATTGGGGTATTGCGGGGTATTGGGGTATTGCGGGGTATTGGGGTATTGCGGGGTATTGGAGTATTGCGGGGTATTGGAGTATTGCGGGGTATTGGAGTATTGCAGGGTATTGGGCATGGGGGGTATTGCCAGAGCATGGGGTATTTGCAGAGTATTGCGCAGGGATAGCTGAGCTGGGATGGATCTGTGACTGCAGTTGTCCAGTCACAGCAGTGCTGACACCCCGCGTTCCCCCCCCTCTCCTCTCGCACTGTACCGAACGGTACAGAGAGGGGAGGGAGGAACCGGCGTCATCACATGACGCCGGTTTGTTGACAAGTGATCGCTCCGTCATTTGACGGAGCGATCACGTGGTAAACGGCCGCTATCAGCGGCAATTTACCGTGATCCGTGATGCGCCGGGTCTTCTAGACCCGGCGAGCACGGACACTTCCGCGAGCGCGCCCCAGGGGACGCGCAAACGCGGAAGTGCACGAGGACGTCCCAGGGACGTCCTGTCACAGTAACTCGACCGCGCTGTAGCAGTATTTTTGCTATAGCGCGGTCGGCAAGAGGTTAAGGATGCAATTCTAGGCCGGCCGCTAGGTGGCGAGGCCATTTCGGTCGGCGTAGAATATGCAAATGACTAGTTACGGCGATCCACGAACGTCCGCGTTACCCGTCGCTCTAATTTTACGTTGTTTCCGTCGAGATACGCGTCGCAAAATTAGGGCTGAGCCCTAGGTGTTCTAAGCCATGTTAAGTATGGCCGTCGTTCCCGCGGCGAAATTTAAAAAATCACGTCGTTTGCGTAAGTCGTCCGTGAATGGCGCTGGACGCCATTTACGTTAACCTCTAAACAAATGACGTCCGTGCGACGTCATTTAGCGAAATGCACGTCAGGTAATTTCCCCGACGGAGCATGCGCAGTACGTTCGGCGCGGGAACGCGCCTAATTTAAATGGTGCCCGCCCCATTTGAATTAGGCGGGCTTGCGCCGAGCGTATTTACGTTGCACCGCCGCAAGTTTACAGGTAAGAGCTTTGTGAATCAGGCACTTACGCTGTAAACCTGTGGCGGTGTAACGTAAATCAGATACGTTACGCTGCCATGGAGCAACGTAATTCTTTCAGAATCTGGCCCCATATAACCTACTTTTCATGCGTTTTGATGCAGGAAAAACGCACTGGACTGCATGTGGTGTGAACTGGCTATTATGCCGCGTACACACCATCACTTTATGTGATGAAAAAAAACGACACTTTCTGTGAAGTAAAAAATGACGTTTTTGAAACTTCAATTTTCAAAGACGAAGTTGCCTACACACCATCGTTTTCTCACAATGATCTTGCAAAGTGAGGTTACGTTCCACCACGTTTTACCATTGAAGCTTGCTTCATAAGTAGCTTCTGGGCATGCGTGGATGAAAAAACGTCTTAGAAAACGACGTTTTTTGCTACACACGGTCAATTTCTGTGAAGTAAAAAGTGCACTTTTGAAAAACGACACATAAAATTGAAGCATGCTTCAATTTTTTTTGGTCGTTTTTTATAAGACATAAAACGACGTTTTCCCCCACACACAGTCAATTAAAGTGACGTTTTTAAAAACGTAATTTTTTTTCATCACATAAAGTGATGGTGTGTACGCGGCATTAGGCTCGGTTCACACTAGTGCGATGCGAGAACCCTGTAAATCAGTGGTCTCAAAGTACCGGCCCGCGGACCGGTTATAAATGGCCCGCAGGCAGGGCGGAGGGTGCCGCAGGAAGTGTGGGGGAGTAGATTTCCTTCACATGCAGAGTAGCGCAGGAAGCGCCTGTCATAAGTTCACTTCTCTGTCTCACGCTGTGGCTGCTCCCCGCCCCCCCCCCCTCTCTTCTCGTCCATCCCCATTTGCTTGTGATATCACCTGGGATGGACGAGAAGGGGGGGGGGCGCCGGGGGGCGGGGAGCAGCCGCAGCGTGAGACAGAGAAGTGAACTTGTGACAGACGCTTCCTGCGCTACTCTGCATGTGAAGAAAAAAGACAACAAGTAAACGCTGACCTGTACCCTGATTGTGCCCCTTGTGCCCTATGTACCCTGATTGTGCCCCATGTACCCTGATTGTGCCCCATGTACCCCGATTGTGACCTCAGGTTCCCCATGTACCCTGAATGTGCCCCATGTACCCTGATGTGCCTTAATGTGCCCCATGTACCCTGAGTGTGCCCCCATGTGCCCTGATTGTGCCCCCATGTGCCCTGATTGTGCCCCATGTACCCTGATTGTGCCCCATGTACCCCGATTGTGACCTCAGGTTCCCCATGTACCCTGAATGTGCCCCATGTACCCTGATGTGCCTTAATGTGCCCCATGTACCCTGAGTGTGCCCCCATGTACCCTGATTGTGCCCCCATGTGCCCTGATTGTGCCCCCATGTGCCCTGATTGTACCCCGATTGTGCCCCATGTACCCTGATTGTACCCCGATTGTGACGTCATGTGCCCCATGTACCCTGATTATGCCCTCATGTTCCCTATGTACCCTGATGTGCCCCATGTACCCTGTTTGTGCCCTTATGTGCCCCATGTACCCTGAATGTGCCTTAATGCGCCCCATGTACCCTGATGTGCCCTGATTGTTCCCCATGTGCTCTGATGCGCCCCATGTACCCTGATGTGTCGCATGTACCCTGATGTGCCCCAATTGTGCCCCATGTGCTCTGATGTGCCCCATGTACCCTGATGTGCTGTGTCCTGTGCCCTGTACCCTGATGTGCCATGTGCCCTGTCCTGATGTGCTATGCCCTGATGTGCCATGTGCCTTGTCCTGATTGTGTCGTGCCCTGTACCCTGATGTGGCCTGTTGTGCTGTGCTCTGATGTGCTGGGCTCTGTACCCTGATGTGCGCTGTGCCCTGTACCCTGATGTGCTGGGCTCTGTACCCTGATGTGCGCTGTGCCCTGTATCCTAATGTGCTGGGCTCTGTGACCTGATGTGCTGTGCCCTGATGATGAGTGGTCAGTGTGTAGTGTAGTGGTTAGTGGGGTGTGTAGTGGTCATCGTGTAGTGTAGTGGTCATTGTGTAGTGTAGTGGTCATCATGTAGTGGTCATCGTGTAGTGTAGTGGTTATCGTGTAGTGTTCAGTGGTCAGTGTGTAGTGTTCAGTGTAGTGTGCAGTGTAGTGGCCAGTGTGCAGTGTAGTGGCCAGTGTGAAGTGTAGTGGTCAGCGTGCAGTGGTCAGTGTGCTGTGTAGTGGTCGATGTGCAGTGTAGTGGTCAGGGTTAATAATGCATCCACTGACACCAGTGCTGGGGGTAAAAATGCGTCCGCTTACACCAGTGCTGGTGGTAATAATGTGTTCGCTGACACCAGTACTGTTGTTTTTTCGAAGTTTGAAAGTTTGCATGCGGCCCCCCATGGGATATGAAAACTTGTCTTGTGGCCCTCAGGTAATTTGAGTTTGAGACCCCTGCTGTAAATCAAGTGCGGGTTCCCTTATCGCACCTGAATCGCTTAGTGGTTCACACTGCCATATGCGAACCACTGGGAGTGTCAATACAAAGTTAATGACACCCCCAGACCGGTTTGCATATTGTAGGGTGTGTAAACACCCATGCGATCCGATTCTGCTGCGGACCAAAAAAAAGGGGTCTGTACGACTTTGGTCCAAATGCGATGCTTATTCAGCCATACAATCTGCATGGCTGAAATCGCATTGCACAGACATCGCACGAACAGGCACTTAGGCCAGTTTACACCTATGCAAATTGGTTGCGGCTTACATTGCATCCAATTCGCATTACATTATAAAATACATTGATTTTAATGAGGCTGGTTCACATATGTGCAATGAATTCGCACTGCGCATTGCCCAAAAAACGTGTGCGTTTTCTAGACATTGCGGTGCGGCACATGTGCAAATTCAGGCCCATTATCTTCCTTGGGCACACATCTGATTCGCAGATGTGTTCAGTTCTCAACAAGATTTCTCCCCCTGCTCACTACACTTCCCCTTTTTTTTAGTTTTTAAAGATAAAGTATAAAACAGGAGAGCCCATGCAAACAGTGGGTAACAATCAAATATTTACACTAACTGTAAATACTGCAGCTGCCTGCCTGTGGTATTAATAGTATGAGAACACCAGCAATTGTCTTAAAGCGGGAGTTCACCCATTTAAAAAAAATAAATAAATCTCCCCTTAGCTTCCTGCTCGTTCGGTCTAGGGGAATCGGCTATTTATATTAAAATATGTGCAGTACTTACCCGTTTTCGAGCTGCATCTTCTTCCGTCGCTTCCGGGTATGGGTCTTCGGGAGCGGGCGTTCCTTCTTGATTGACATTCTTCCGAGAGGCTTCCGACGGTCGCATCCATCGCGTCACTCGTAGCCGAAAGAAGCCGAACGTCAGTGCGGCTCTATACTGCGCCTGCGCACCGACGTTCGGCTTCTTTCGGAAAATCGTGACGCGATGGATGCGACCGTCGGAAGCCTCTCGGAAACCTGTCAATCAAGAAGGAACGCCCATTCCCGAAGCCCATACCCGGAAGCGACGGAGAGGATGCGTCTCGTAAACGGGTAAGTACTGCACATATTTTAAAATAAATAGCCGATTCCCCTAGTAATAACGAGCAGGAATCTAAGGGGGAAAAGTGCCCTCTAAGGGTGAACCCCCGCTTTAAGGTAGTTTTAGGTGCACACTGTGTAAAGGACACAGTACACTAACTGTAAATACTGCAGCAACTGCAGCAACCACAATCGCCTGCCTGTCAGTATATTAGGAAGAGAATAACAGGAACGCATCTAGCTAAACTGAATACAGTGTATATATATATACACACACACACACACAACACCTGGGATGCATATATATAATGCATACACTGTAACTGCAGCTAACTGACTCGCCTAACCTGCTCTATCTAACTCAAATGAAATGACACTGACTCTTTTTGGATTGCGGGAGCAGCGTGCTCTTACCTCCTGTGGCATTCTTGATAATATCAAGAGAAGCACCAAAAAGCCTTTCGCCTTTAAAAGGCAAATCCATCAGGGCCTTCTTGGAAGATTGGTCCGCCGACCATCACTTTAGCCAGATCAGGCGGCGCAACACCACCACATATACCGAGGCTCTGGAATGCAAGGGAATAGTATCCAGGTCAGACTCGCAGACAAACTTAAGGCCCTGCACTAGCTGGTCGGCCAGGGCCACCTAATTCGGAGGTCCCTTACAAGCCTTTATGCCCTGGAGCAGGATCTTTGCCCACTCAGTCAGAGTTTGAGACACCAGAGCCCCAGCCACCGCTGGACGCACTGCCGAGCCCACCACCGTGTTTATGTAGCGGGCGATTGCCTCAGCCTTCTTGTCCGCAGGGTCCTTGAAAGCAGGAGCCCCTTCCACCGGAATCGTGGTTACTTTGTTAAGTCTGGACACAGGCGGGTCCACTACCGGAGGAGAGGCCCATTTCTTCAGGAAACTCTCCTCAAAGGGGTACCGGACCACCAATTTTTTTGGTAGGGAAAAAACCTTCTGTGGTTTTTCCCAATCCCTGTATAAGAGCGTATCAAGATAAGAAACACAAGGAAATACCTTGGCAGTGTGGACCGGCTTGAGGAACCCAAAGGGGGCTGACGCCTCAGTTGCTTCCGCAGAATCTTCCATCTTCAGTGTATCTCGTACCGCAGTGATAAGATCCCTTACCAGAGCCTTCTCGCGTGCTGACCCAGTGCCGGAGTCATCCTCACTATGCGATTGGCCGCGGTCCGCGCCCTCTAACGCATCAGAATCCGGGCCATGAGCCATAGTCGTGCCTGACTCTGCATCAGAATTGTCCCCGGAAGATGGCGGGGGAAGGGGGCGTCCCCCCCCCCCGAGTTCCCACTTGTTGCTTCCACCCTGGCAACAAAGGCCTCCAGGACCGCCGACATAGCATCCACTGACACAGCAGGTGCAGGGGTACCAGTTGCCAACTCAGATGTTTCAGGGGAGGAGGTGCCCACTGCCGCAGAGAACGAGGGATCCGCCCAAAGGACTCACCACCCAAAGAAAAACGGATACCGCACAGCCTGCAATCTGTCTCCCGCTAGAGAAGCTCCCCAGCGCTGCAGCATGAGCACGCTGTCCCACTGTGGTGTGTGTGTCTGCCGTTCGTGCCGCGATTCCAGGCACTAGAGGCCAAAAAACACCGCTAAAATGCCTGCCAATCGGTCATACTGTGGAAAAAGGTGCGCGGCCACAAGAAAATGGCCACCGAGAAAGCACTAGAGGCCAAAATAGCCGCCGCCCGCATTTAAAAAGACAGCAGTACACAGTAGGCCACAAAAAACAATGTTTTTCCAACTTCATCATTAAAACGACATTGTCCACACACCATCGTTTTTTAAAAATGCTCTAGCAAAGCGCAGTGATGTACAACACGTACAACGGCACCCTTGGGGCTGCTTTTGCTGATTTAGTGTTACCGCGTGTTAGTAAAAGTTTGGTGAGAGACGATTCGCGCTTTTCAGTCTTCGTGCTTTAAAGATCGTTTTCTGTCGTTCAGTTGGTGCTTTTGGGTTCGTATCTGTCTTTCAGTGCTTGTAGTCAGTTCGTATCTGTATTTGCAGTGCGTTCTTGTCTGCTTGTTACTGTTTTTCAGGTCGTTCTTCAGAGGCCTTGCTGTTCTTCAGTGCGTTCTTTTAGTCCGATCTGATTAGAAGACCATTATCTAGCCATGTTACGGGTACGTTCTCGTCGCCGAGATCATGCTGTGCTTGGTGCAGGGATTTGTGCTTTTTCCCCGCTCTGGTCCATGAACAGGGTGAGGAACCAGTTCTCTCATATGCCTCTGCTGCGGGAGATCCAGGAAAATAACCCTGATGATTTCAGGAATTTTCTGAGGATGTCTGACCCCCTATTTCAGCAGCTTTTGGCTTCGGTGTCGCCATATATCACCAGGCAGGACACCGTTATGTGGGAAGCCATCACTGCTGAGCAGCGACTAGTTGCTACGTTGCGATACCTGGCAACAGGGAGAAGTTTGCAGGACTTGAAGTTCTCGACGGGCATCTCCCCCAGGCTCTGGGCGTCATAATCCCGGATACCTGTTCTGCTATAATCCAGGTTCTGCAGGAGGACTATATTAAGGTAAGTTTTGTCCTTAAACCTCACAATCTATGTATTTATTGCTTGCTAATGTTTTTTTTTTTTCAATCAGTCTCTAAATAACCTGTTTGTAATATGCTGTGAATGTTCTCTTTGTCCCCATGCATGCTGTAAGCTTTGTATGTTTTTTTTTGGCCTACATGCATATTTCCAATAGCCAACCTCTCCAACATTCTATCCTGGGCCCAAACACACCTAGCCTAGTCACTTCCCCAAGTATTTTGTTGGCTCCATTGTAGTGCTCCATTTGGTGTCTCCCTATATCCCCAAGTATTTTGTTGGCTCCATTGTAGTCCTTCCCCCCCCTAAATGTGTGCATTTTAAAAAATGTTGTTGAATTCAGATAGAGTGCAATTTTTGTTTTTGAGGTCCCCAACTCATCTTGACCCCCCTCCCCATAAGCATTCATTTTTTGGGCCATCAGAAGTGGTGATGAATCTGATTAGTGATCCATTATTATTTCTGGCTCTTAAAATACTCCTTCAAATTAATGATATCCTGTTGTTTTTCTCAAGAATGTTTTTAGCTAATCTGATTGGAATGTTTGTTTTATTTAAAAAATGTTTTGGTTTTCTCTACAGTTCCCCACCACGCCACAGGAATGGCAGACTGTGGCAGCGGACTTTGCGCAGCGTTGGAACTTTCCAAACTGTGGAGGAGCCATTGATGGCAAGCACGTCCGCATCGTGCCACCACCCCGTTCGGGATCCCATTTCTTTAATTATAAAGGGTTCCAGAGTGTAGTGCTGATGGCGGTGGTGTCAGCCAATTATGAATTTTTATTTCTTGACGTTGGGAAAAATGGGCGGATGTCGGATGGTATGGTGTTTGCTCATACTAAGTTTGCCTTGGGTCCCCACCTCATGAGGCCTTTTCCCCAACATACCCTCACCCCTGAGAGGAGGGTTTTTAACTATTGGCTGGCCAGAGCCAGAAGGGTGGTCGAGAATGCCTTTGGCATCATGGCCAGCCGATTCAGGTTATTTCTAACTGCCATCAACCTGGCAGAATATACATTGAATCATGTCATACTTTGCTGCTGCATATTGCATAATTTCCTAAAGAGACATTCAACAAACTACATGACACTTGTGCCTGATGAGGCCATTAATGCTGTTCCAGTGGCGGCCCGTGAGGCTGGCCATACAGGCTTGGCCCCCCAAAGCGCCCGTGCTGTGCGGCAACAATATGTAGATTATTTTATGGGTAGGGGGGCCATTCCAATGCCAGATCTTGGCTGAATAAATAATTTTTTTTCGGAAAGAAAAAGTCTGTTATTTTTCTTTGTTTGATTATTTTCTAATTTGGGTTTATTTTAGCTTTCTCCTAGGTTATCATAGTGCCATGTTTATTTTATTTTACTAAATACCCATCATTGTCAATGTAAACACCACAAATCTAGATTTGTTCTTTTAGGCAGCATTGATATAATAATAAGCCACACATTGTTGAGTATCCAAAAATATTTATTGTTTCACATTTAAAATGTGTTTTTTTTTTATTCCAAAAATATCTTGTTTGAATTTTGGCTAGAAATATTTGTCAACATAATCATTTTTTTTTCTAGATATCTTTTTTTGGGGTTTTTGGGTTTGAGAATCCCAAAATAAAAAAAAATCTGGTTAAAACGCATGAACAATGACCAACTTTTTAGCATTTGTCATTGTTCATGCGTTTTAGCCAGAAAACTAGAGATTCCACTTTTAAAAAAATAAAAACAAACATGCATATAAAAACACATAAAACATTAAAAGTATCTTTTTTTTTTTTTAAACCGTCCCCAGAACATCCATTACATTTTTTAGTCTTCGCTCGACCTTTTTTGTTTTTTCTCTCATCTGCCCCAAACATATATTGATGTCCTCTATGTCAGCCCTGCAGGCCAACACCTCTCCAATTAACAGCTGGGCGCTGTATGTGTCCAAGCCGTCACCAGCCCGAAAAGCTCCTGAAATTTGGAAACAAACCATGTATTAAAAATATGCAGGCCTACATCTATTACCTGAAGCTGTGGTGTATGACACTGACCTGTTGTGGTGGCAGTTTCCACTTCCTCCACATCCCGCGGAGGTGGGGCTTGGGTAGGATGTGTGGGGTTTCCCTGCTCCTGTCTGGAAGCTTGATCGCGCCCTATAAGATTGTAAAAAAAGGAAACATGATTCAAAAAGATTAGAGGCCTGAAAGAGGAATATGAATCATTCTTTTTATAAAGTGTGGTACAATTGTCTTTTTTTACAATCCTTCTAAGCTGAACACAGGATTGTATCCATTACCAAAGCTGCTACATTTCTCCATCTTTGGTCAAGTTTCCTACATGGAAAGTTTCCACTGGATCACCTGTGTGTGACAACCTAAATAGGTTGTTCTTGTGGCCCAACACTTGTGCTACTGAGTCCACATGTGTAACCAACTGCTGAGCATGCTCTCATTTTACTGTATATTGACTTAAGTTGGATTATTTAAATCTAGTTAAGAACACATCTACATTAAATAAAAAATTGGTCTCACATAAATACATCAAGACTATTAATAAAATCCAATCTTTTTGTCTGATACAGTGTAAACTCCCATTTGGCCATGCCTAAATAGGCATGATGACATTTCCTAAACACTGTATCAGACAAAAAGATCGTATTTTATTATTAGTGAGCGACTGAACGACGACTCATACGACCAATTATTGTGCCCACAAACATGAAACTTGAGACATCTTGAACTGTATGTACAACCTGAAAGAAAAAGCAAATGCCGCACAATAATAAAATACTAATCTGAGTACACAGGAAAATTACTTACTTCTTCTAATGAGTCTTTTAATCTTCTGCATTTGCTCCGGCTCCCTTAGTTTTAGATCAGACCACCTTTTGCGGAGCTGTTCTTTTGACCTGCGCACCCCAAATTTTTGGTGGAGACTTTTCGACACTTTTTCCATGATTTGGGCCTTCACCTTGTTGGGAAATTTGTAAGGGCCATGTTTTCCATCGTAATCCTCCCTCCTTAATATTGCCACCATTTCCACCATCTCCTCAAACGCCATATTTGTGGCCTTGTACCTCCTGCTCCTGGATCTGGTGTGTGCTACTGCCTGGCCTCGCTCCTGGTTTGAGGTTGCCACTTGCTCCACGTCCTCCATGTTGTATTGCATTAAGCGAGCGAGAAGGGACGGGGAAAGTACTAGAACGAACGTCAGGGGCGGGGAAACATGCAAAGCTTCATGTATGCGCTGTGTATAAAGGGATACCGCGTGAGTGAAAACGGCGTTCACAGTCTGTGGAAGAAGGCGGAAGAAACAACGACGGTACGTAACTTGATTTTGGACTTTATTAGTGATCAGTGGATGAGTTTGTGGCCTAGATATAGGGAGAAAGCTTAGTATCAGAGGCTTGACTGACATTAGCTTTTTTTTATTAATTTTGACTTGCAGAAATAATGGAGGCCTTCAGAGAACAGGAGTTCTTCACAGAATTTGTTCAAAGGTGGAGGGATCTCCCTATATTGTGGTAAACTAAAAGCAAACTTAATAAAAACAAAGAGGCCAGGAAGAAAGCACTGGAGACCCTGCTTGTATTTGTAAAGACAAGGGTCCCCAACGCAACAATCAAGACTGTGAGCAAAACAATTTCAAACCGTTAGGGGCACCTACAGGACCCACCGCTCACAAGTCCTGGCCTCAATGAGATCTGGAGCTGCAGCTGACAGTATCTATAGGCCAAACCTGTGGTACTATAGTCAGCTCCAGTTCCTGGCGACCACCTGGAGTCCAGGACATTCCTTTCTACCCTTCCCCCCAGAGGGAGCTCCAGACTTCCCTGCAGTCAACGCTCCAGCCTTCCCTGCAGGCAAGAGCAGCCAACCTCAAAGGAAGAGACAGAGTTCATGGAGGAGCCTGATTGTGACCCATGGAGCCAGGTATTGCATTTTGCTAACAATTTTTGTGAATCAAAGTATAATAATGATGTCAAATTGATGTTACTAGTGCTCCAAATTTAAAAGGATTGAACAAGAAGTGTTGAACATATCAATAGACAGTAGTGGCAAAACATGATGGGGACAAGAATGAAAAATGCTGGGGTCAGAATGATTGTCTGAAAATTTCAGGGACACCATCAGGGGGGTATAGGCAGTACACCTTCAAGGGGCCCCGGATGGCAACCCCCCTTTTTTGTAATTTTTTATATATATATATATATATATATATATATATATATATCTTTTTTTTCCCTAATTTTTTTTTGTGTAAAGGCCCCCCCCCCGCTTCTCAATTTCAGGCAGCAGCACCCCCCCTGCTCCAGGGGGCCCATGCCTGAAGCTGTGTAAGGGGCCCCATAATTCATGATGGCGGCCCTGTCTGTAATATATATTAGCATTCAATTTGCATCTGTCACGATTTGAAGACAAAAAATAAACTATGTACCTTTTTTTTTTACATAGACAGAGCAAAGCCAGGGGGAGGCAGGCCCCACAGGGAGCCAGGGGGAGGCAGGCCCCACAGGGAGCCAGGGGGAGTCAGGCCCCACAGGGAGCCAGGGGGAGGCAGGCCCCACAGGGAGCCAGGGGGAAGCAGGCCCCAGTGGGAGCCAGGGGGAGGCAGGCCCCAGTGGGAGCCAGGTCCCAGTGGGAGACAGGAGGCACGGCGTGATACCATCTCACGTATTCCTCCTCTCCGCACTCCCGCGAAAAGGACTAGGAGGTTTATTCAAAAGGAGGAGGAGACCCAGACCCTTATTCGCGAGGCAACTGCGGCCCTCCGAGAGCAACCCAGCGAAGGAGAGGGTTTTGCAGCGCTCATCGCAAGCAAGCTCCATAATCCGGAGCGGGGCCAGCGTGTGCGCTGTGAAACCCTCATCTTTAAGGCCGTAAACATGGCCATGTTGGGTCAGCTCGATGACGAGACAGACATTGTGCAGATCGCTCCTCTTGTCCTTGCTGCTCTTCCTGCTCCTAGTCCTGCTCCTGCTCCATCTCCTCTTCCTGAGCCTGCTCTGGGTCCTGCTCCTGGCACAACCTCGCCTCCAGGAACCCAGCCTCCGAGGACTCGGTCTGCAGGGAAGACTGCAGGGAAGAAGACAAGCAAGTCAAAGCGATGAGAGATGTGATGCCCCTAATGGTCGAAATTTTTGTGATCACATCCTTGTTTATTTGCTTTGGGGATCTGCGTTTTTACAAATGCAAGCAGGCTCTCCAGTGCTGCCTTCCTGGCTTCTTTGTTTTTATTAAGTTTGCTTTTAGTTTGCCATCAGTCTTTAATTTCTATTACTTTTATTATACCAGAATAAATGTTTTTTTTTGTTTGCTGACAAAATTTGACCATGTGTTTTTCTTTAAAATAGAGAGATCGGTAGTGAGTAGGCAGAGACATTTAACCTCTTGACCACTGGGCACTTAAACCCCCTTCCTAACCAGACCAATTTTCAGCTTTCCGTGCTCTCACAATTTGAATGACAATAACTCAGTCATACAACATTGTACCAGTCTGAAATTTCTTTTGGTGGTATTTGATCACCTCTGCGGTTTTTATTTTTTGCACTATAAAAGAAAAAAGACCGAAAATTCTGTAAAAATTGCAGAGTGTGGGGGGGTATTGCAGAGTGTGGGGGGGTATTGCAGAGTGTGGGGGGGTATTGCAGAGTGTAGGGGGGTATTGCAGTGTGTGTGGGGGGGTATTGCAGAGTGTGGGGGGGTATTGCAGAGTGTGGGGGGGTATTGCAGAGTGTGGGGGGGTATTGCAGAGTGTGGGGGGGTATTGCAGAGTGTAGGGGGGTATTGCAGAGTGTAGGGGGGTATTGCAGAGTGTAGGGGGGTATTGCAGAGTGTGGGGGGGTATTGCAGAGTGTGGGGGGTATTGCAGAGTGTGGGGAGGTATTGCAGAGTATGGGGGGTATTGCACATAGTAGGGGTGATATTGCAGAGTATTGCGCAGGGAGGGATGGCTGGATCTGTGACTGCAATAGTCACAGATCCAGCCCACAGCAGCTGCTGCTGACACCCGCTCCCCCCCTCCTCTCACACTGTACCGATCGGTACAGAGAGGAGAGGGAGGAACCGGCGTCATTACATGACGCCGGTTTGTTTACAAGTGATCGCTCCGTCATTTGACGGAGCGATCACGTGGTAAACCGCCGCTATCAGCGGCGATTTACCGCGATCTGTGACGCGCTGGGTAAATTATAATAAACAATAATGTTGTTGTGGTAACTTGACACACTCCAAATAAAAAAATAAAATGGAAAGCAGTCTAAAATATTACCAAATTAATAACCAAAAAAGAAGAGCTACATTAAAATATTTTAAATATGCAGAATTTTTTTTAGATGGAGATCTGGCTTAAAAAATAAATAAAAAATTAGTCATTAGATAACAATAAATAATAAAGTAACAAGCTTGTCATAACTATGTAACAATATCAGCAGCAAAAAATGAGGATTAGTGTAGCAATTAAAAAGGAGAAAAGAATGCGCTGCATTACACAATGCAATAATTTCAAACCCAACGAATGTTCTTACTCCATTCCGAACGCTAGTTTTACCAGACCGAGCGCTTCCATCTCATAACTTGCTTCTGAGCATGCGCGTTTTTTTTTTCTTTTAACCATCCTTTATTTGATTTTAAACAACAAGGAAAACAGAGATTCACAGGTACAAACCAAGGAAAAAAAGGAAAAAGAACCCATACCCAAGGGGTATTCCTCTGATTTAGCCCCCTCAGATCACATATAACAGGGATATCAACTTAATTTCCCAAAAAAAGAGAAACAGAGGAAAAAAAAAGAAAACAATTCAAAAACATTTCCCCATCATATCATTCTTCATTTATAGCCAGGGGGAAAAAAAACTAATTACATTTGAATATTCTTATCTAATCCCTGTTTCCTTCCCCTCCCAAAGTCCTCTGAGGTTGGGTCTCTCACCCTAATAACACCTTTGTTACCCCATTACGATTTTGTCCCCTTCATAGCGGGAGACCAAAGTCCCGCCATGGTTGGGACATTTCCCCTGTGTCTCCTTGTTTACTTTACTTGACCCCCCCCCAAAACCATAACCCATCCGCAATACCCAGCAAAACAAAACCAAAACAAAAGAGAAAAAAAAAAAAAAAAAACACCTGCCTGTCAACCCCCCCACGGACCCCACAGCGGTCGCCCCACCTTCAGTCCACATCCATCAAGGCTTTACCCTCCTCCGAGTATCTGAATATATTCCATTCCGCCCAAGTTTCCAAGTAAACCTGCCGCTTCTGCCTTGAGGTCCATACTAAGTCCTCCATTCTGTTCAGGTCTTCCACTCTGTTGAGCCACATCTTAATGGATGGGGCCCTTGTCTGTTTCCACAGTCCTGGAATACAAGCCCGGGCCGCATTCAGGAGATGGCACACCACTGATTTCCTGTAGCGCCTCACTGATATCTCCACATCCTGAAGTATAAAGAAGGACCATTCACCTGGTAATTGTTCCCTACTAAATCTTTGCGTTATTTCCCAGACCCGTCTCCAGTAACTTAGAATCTTGGGACAGGCCCAAAAAATATGCATTAAGGTTCCTCCTTCCTTCCCACATCTCCAGCATCTGTCTGTCATGTCTGAGTGAGTGAGTGAGTGAGTAACTTGTATAGCGCAGCAAATGCGAACTTAATCGCCTCAAGGCGCTTGTCAGGAAAACATTTATTCAAAATCTCGGGGGTCCGGTACCACTGGGACAAAATTTTATAATTCATCTCCTGTATCTTTATACACATAGATGTTTCAAAAATGTTCCCAATTATCTTGGTTTTTTGATCTTCTGTAAAAGGTCTTCCTAATTCCCGTTCCCACTTGTTAAAGAAGGGCATCTGAGAGTCCACTGTCGGAGTATTAAGTAACTCACTAATTCTTGAAAGAGAGTGCCGTAAAGTCCACTGCCCGCTGCAATACCTCTCAAACATTGTCAGGCTTCGACCGTACCTATCTGGTGGTTTTAAGGTGTCTAAGAAGTGGTGCAGTTGTAGGGATCTCCAAAAGTCCAATTGGCAAGGCGAGTCTTTCCTCTCTATTTCCTGCCTGGAGATCCAAGTACCCTCCTTCAAGAAATGCGATGCTTGGAACCACCCCTGTTCCATTAATTTACTAAAAGGACCCCTCAACAACCCTGGTTCAAACTGTGGGTTTCCCAAAATTGGAAAAAGAGGTGAGTCCTCCGTTGATAGAACCCCCCTTACAAATAGCTTGTGTGCCACCCGCAAGGTAGGGCCTATCAACGGATGTCTTTTCATATCCATTGGGAGAGCCCGGTAACACCATGCTGCCCGCTGTAGAATAATACCGCATTGGTCTTGCTCTAGCCCTGGCCATAGCTTTTCTCCTGTATGTCGGCTCCAATCAATAAGTCGACCCAGTAATGTTGCTTGATAATATCAAAAAATATCTGGGGCCGCAATTCCTCCGTCCCGTTTAGCCAATGATATTATACGAGCCTTAATTCTTGGGCGTTTGTTTGCCCATATGAACCTATTAATAAGGGCCTGTACCTGCCTGAAGAAAGATCTGGGTATTGCTATCGGGAGGGTCTGAAAGAGGTACAGAAATTTAGGTAATATGCTCATTTTAATGATGCTAGATCTCCCAAGCCACGAATGGAACCCCCTATGCCATCCCTCCAGGAGGACCCGTGTTTTGGACAGCAAAGGCAAAAAATTAAGTTTAAAAACTTGTAATAAGTCCGCCGGTATGGAAGTTCCCAGGTATGTAAGGGCAGTGTCAGACCATTTAAATTTAAATTTTGATTTCAATATCCTTAATTCTCTCCCCGGGATCGCCACCCCCATCACCTCCGATTTGTCATAGTTAATCTTGAAATTTGACAACTCACCGTACACACCTAGTTCTTGTTCCAAATTGGGAAGGGATTCCATTGGGCTGGTCAAACTAAACATCATATCATCAGCGTAAGCTGAAATTTTGTATTCTGTACCTCTCAGAGACACCCCCTTGATACCCGGGTTCAAGCGGATCCTGCTCAATAGTGGTTCAACCGTCAAAACGAACAAGAGCGGTGATAGGGGGCACCACTGCCTTGTCCCGTTTGATAATTTGAAAGGTGGTGACAATATTCCATTCACTCTCACCTGTGCCGTTGGTTGTGTATAATTACTTGTGATCCACTGCAGCATCTTTCTCCCGAACCCCATGTGCCTTAATACTGTGAACATAAATTGCCAGTTAATCCGGTCAAATGCTTTCTCTGCATCCGTTCCTAAGAAGACACATGGGGTTCGGGTGGTGCCTACCAGATGGATCAAATTCATGGTCTTAACCGTATTGTCTCGGGCTTCCCGCATCTGCACGAATCCCACCTGGTCTTTGTGGACAAGTCCTGGTATATTCTGCTGTATCCGCCCTGCCAGGATCTTGGCAAAGAGCTTCAGGTCTTCATTCAGCAACGAAATTGGTCTGTAACTCCCACATTGGGAGGGGTCCTTTCCTTCTTTAGGAATCACCGCTATCACCGCCTTTAGTGACTCGTTATGGAGGGCACCTGAATCCCCTAGGCCGTTAAACGAATCTACCATAAATAAACCCAATTCAGGCATAAAAGTTCTGTAATATTGAGTGGTATATCCATCCGGCCCCGGTGCCTTCCCTCCCTTCCCGTTCTTCACTACCTGCTGCAATTCCTCTATTGTAATTGGTTTTTCCATTTCCTGGCTCGTTTCTGGTGTTAAGCTTGGGATACCTGAGGTTGCTATGTAGTTACCCATCTCCGCCTGATCCTGAGGGTTTGTTTGCAAGTTATATAGGGAGCTGTAGAAATCCCCAAACCTCCCTGCTATCTCTCTGGGCAGCACAATTTTCTCCCCCTCTATACCCTGAATCGTCGGGATATAGGTTTTGGTCTGTTGTTCTTTTAATGCACTAGCCAATTGTTTCCCACTTTTGTTACCAAATTCGTAGTTCTGCCTTCTGCCATTTTGAATTGCCCATTTGGCCTTCTGTAAAAGTAATTCTGTAATTTGTCTACGTGCCGCCCTTAGATCGCGTTCCAGCACAGGGTTGGGATTATGTTTGTGTTTTGTCTCCAGATTTGCAATTTCTGTCATGAGAGTTGTTACCCTCAGCTCCCTCTCTCTTTTTATCCTTGCCCTGTGTTTCATTAGAACCCCCCTTATTACCGCCTTGTGGGCTTCCCACACTATCCCCATGTTACAATTTGGGGTCATGTTGGCCTCAAAATACCACCTCAATTCCTTCCGTACGTCCTCTAGTACAACCTCCTCCTGCAATAGGCTTTCGTTCAATCTCCAAGACCCCATCCCTCCTGACCACGAGTCCCCCAATGTATATTTTAGGACAATTGGTGCATGATCTGTCCACGTGATCTCTCCGATTACAACCTCCTTTACAGAGTGTAACTGGTTATGTGGGATAAAATAATAATCTATGCGCGAATAACTCTTGTGCGGAATGGAATAAAAAGATTAGTCTCGCTCCCCTGGGTGCGTCAGTCTCCATACATCTGTCAACCTTGCCTGTTGCAACATCTGCTGGACTCTCCTCCGGGTCCCCCCCATAACAGATGATCCACCCGAAGATGTATCTAGCTTTGGATCAAGTGGCATATTCAGATCTCCACCCATTATCAGCTGTCCTTCCTGAAAGCCTGCCAGTTTATCTAGAAACTTTCTCAGGAAACGGTCTTGGTATGTATTAGGGGAATAAAAGGTGGCAAGAGTTATTACCTTGCCACCTAAATTCCCTTTCAGGGCCAAATATTGGCCCCCCGGGTCCACCAAAGACTCTGTCAGTGACCATGGAGTATTGTTTGATATTAAAATAGACACTCCTCCTCTTCTAGCCTCTGGATTTGTCGCATGGTATACCAACGGGAAGGGTCTGCCTGCAAGAAAGGAGGGCCCGCCCGTCCTAAAGTGGGTCTCTTGTACCAGAGCGATATTGCATCCCCTTTTCTTCAAATCTTGTACTAAGATCCTCCTTTTTTCAGGTATGTTTAGACCCTTGGCGTTGATTGATATCACTACCAGTGGATCCATGTCTAAAACCAGTACAGTGCCCACCAGGGGCGCCTCAAGATTCTAAGTATTCCAGCAAACCGGGACACCGGGACGAATCACGCCGTGAGGGTCGTGGAGGAGACACGCAGGCAGAAGAAAAAATAAATAAATAAATAAATAAATGAATAAATTTACAAAAATAAAAACCCCAACCCACCCCCCTAATCTAAGCTGGTATCACCTAGCAGCGGGCAGGAGATCTTATACCCACCCCCCCCCCCAGGGATACCACCAAGCCAAAGCTTTGGACACTCTTAACCCCCTAAACCCTGTGAGTGTTGGCCTAACAGGGGAAGATTGCTTGCGCACGCCTCAGTGAGGGAGCCTCCCCGTCCCCACCCCGCTCCATACATCCACCCCTTACAATCTGAGAGAAAATAAAAAAAAATAAAAAGAGCCAACAAGACACCTTCATTAAAAACCACCTGACCGCACTCCGGAATTTCTCTGAGGGCCAGCTTATTGTAGGGGGAGATTTCAATATCCCCCTGATCCCTGAGGAGGATACTTCAACGGGACGCTCCTCGAGTACCCGGGGTGCACGTAGGACCATCCATTTAGCGCTAAATGCTTCACAGCTTATTGACACATGGCGTATGTTTCATCCACGTGAACGAGACTATACGTTCTTCTCCCGCCCCCATAATGCGTACTCGCGGATCGACTACATTTTTGTCCCCCATGGCCAATTGCAGGCGGTTAGGGGGACCTCGCTGGGCTCCATCATGTGGTCGGACCATGCTCCGGTCTCTCTGCGATACGCCTTAACAGACTTCTACAGAGGACAAAGGAAACCGTGGAGACTTAATGAGAGCCTACTGCAGGATCCTGAAGTATTGGCTGACATAACTAGAGACATAACCGACTATTTTCAGACTAACGACACAGCGGAGTGCGGGGACGGCCTGGTCTGGGAAGCCCATAAGGCTGTGATTCGTGGTACCCTTATTAAACACGGGGCGAGACTTAAGCGACTGAGGACGACCCAGCTGAACTCCCTACTTGACAAACTCAGGGACCTGGAGATTAGACACAAGCAAACCCCGACGGGTCCGCTAAAGGCAGACCTCGACGTGATACGTACACAGGTCACCGATCTGCTTACTTTTAAGGCTAAGTTGGCTCTACAGATAACTCGCAAAAAGATCTACGAGTCAGGCAATAAATGCGGCAGACTCCTAGCCCAATCACTCCGTGACCAAAAACTCGCGTCCTACATCCCGCATATACGCTCCCCGACGGGCCTGAAGGTGACCATGCCACAACAGATTTCGAAGGAGTTTAAGTCCTTCTACGAATCACTCTATAATATATCCGCGACGCCCCCAGCCCCGGACCGAATGGAGGATTACATTTCCTCCTCCCGTATGCCTACCCTACCCGCCGAGACGCGCGCTTTATTAGAGGCCCCAATTACGTTAGCCGAGCTCCAGCTCGCGGTGAGCAACACCAAATCAGGGAAAACCCCCGGGCCAGAGGCCTCACGCTCCAATATTATAAGACACTACTGCCATCCCTGGGGAACCACCTGGTAAAGATGCTCAATAGCCTTACCGAGGGCGGTGCCCTACACCCCTCCACACTCCAAGCACAGATTGCAGTTATCCCTAAAGAAGGCAGGGACCCGACGTGTTGCGGAAGCTATCGACCCATTTCCCTCCTTAATACGGACCTTAAATTGTTTACCAAAATTATCGCCACCAGACTACAGCCCCACCTGCCCCGTCTCATTCACCTTGACCAAGTGGGCTTTGTCCCAACGAGAGAAGCGAGGGACAATACCACCAAAGTCCTAGACTTGCTATACACCACCACCCGTACCAAGACACCTAGTATTTTTCTGAGCACCGACGCGGAGAAGGCCTTTGACCGAGTAGGTTGGGCCTTCATGCTCGCGACGCTAAGACACGTAGGATTAGGCCGTAACATGATGTCGTGGATCGCAGCGACTTATACGTCCCCCACAGCCAGGGTACGGGCTAATGGGGTGTCTTCTGACCCCTTCCCGATCACTAACGGGACGCGACAGGGATGCCCGCTGTCACCCCTCCTCTTTGCTCTCTCACTAGAACCATTTCTATGCCAGGTGCGGCTGCACCCAGGTATATCGGGGGTCGCGGGGAATCGCACCCAACACAAGGTGTCGGCCTATGCCGATGACCTCATGTTTACCCTCACCAATCCTACTGTCTCCCTCCCCGCCCTCATGGGGGAATTTGAGCGATACGGGGTATTCTCGAATTTAAAAATCAATCTCACCAAATCAGAAGCCATGGGGGTGGGGCTATCACGAACACAACTAATGCATCTACAGGAGAAGTTCAGGTTGAAATGGACGGCGACCGCCCTAAAGTACCTGGGCACACACATACCCCAGACGTTCTCCCAGGTGTATGATCTTAACTTCCCGCCCCTGCTGAAGTCAATTCGAGCGCTCCTAAACAAATGGCATACGGGACTGCACTCTTGGGTGGGTCGTTGCAACATCGTGAAGGTGACAATCCTCCCGAAATTTTTGTATCTCCTGCAGGCACTGCCCATTCACGTTCCCACCTCATATTTTAAACAGGTGCAAACCATGCTCACGGAATTCATTTGGGCTAAAAAAAGACCACGTCTCCCAGCGAGACTCCTGGTTTTACCTAAATCCCAGGGGGGCCTCGCGGTACCAGACGTCCGCACCTATCACCACGCGATTCATCTAAGCAGACTTGTGGATTGGTGCCGTAACCAGGACAACAAGCTCTGGGCGCAGATAGAGCAGGACCAGTGCGAGCTCCCCCTGAACAGAGCCCCCTGGTGCGCCTCGGATGTTCCGGCGGAAACCAAACGTCACCCACTGGCCGGTAATACGATACGTATTTGCGCTAGACTTATACCGCAGGCGTCGATATCCTCAACCAACTCTCCTCTATACCCCATACTGGGGAACCCCCGGTTCACGCCGGGCATGCAGGATGCGGTTTTCCGGAGACTGAGCAGTGCGGGCCTCCACCAGTCCTCCCACTTCTCTGTGGGGGGGAGGTGGTGTAGTGTCGCCGAGCTCTCGGATCCGGAGGGACCGTATCGTCTGGATTTTTTGAGGGCCCGCCAGCTGGACCACTTTCTCCGCTCCCTGACACCCCCGGTCGCCAACACTCGACCCCTCACAACACTAGAGGAGACCTGCAACACCTCGGGCAGTACATCACACACGCTCTCCCTAACCTACAATATTTTAAACGCCCCGCGCGCGGATTTTGTGCCCCCGGGTATACTTAAGTGGGAGGAGGAACTGGGCTGTAATTTTGACGCGGCCAAGCGCCACCGCATCCTAAGATTCACACATAAATCCTCCATCTGCGCTAAGACACAGGAGACAAACTACAAGCTCCTATCACGGTGGTACAGGACCCCAGTGCTGCTCCACAAGTTTTTTCCGGAAACGTCGGACCTCTGCTGGCGCTGTCGCGCCGATAGGGGGACGCTACTGCACATTTTTTGGTCATGTCCCAGCTTGAGCCACTTCTGGCGAGTGATCCGCGAGGTGGCTCAAAAATTCATTGACCACGATATCCCAGCAGAGCCCTCGGTTTTCCTCCTGCACACATTTAGCATTCCGGAGAAGACGTACAAGAAATCTGTAATTAGACACCTGTTGGACGCAGCCAAGGCCTGCATCCCACTCCACTGGAAAGACGCCCACCCGCCGACAATACCCCAGTGGCTCGCAAAAGTGGAAGAGATTAGGCGCATGGAGGACTTGGTCCTCACAGCGCACAACAGGCAGGAAACCTTTAAAAACACCTGGCAGCTCTGGGATATTTTTAGATACTCGGCTGAGGGCCAGGCATTGAGAGAGCCCTCAACGGACGTGTGAACATATACCTGTGGGCGGATGCCCTCCAGTCCCTGACCGGCTCTGTGCTTGCGCGGAGCGCTACATGCGAGACTCCCCCCCCCCCTCCCTACGGAGGGGCGGGCGACTAGAAGAATTAATCCCTACTCCCTTCTCTCTTTCCCTATCTTCGACCGCCCTCTTTTTCTCCCTCTCCTTCTTCCGAGCTACACCTCTGCTCTGTTCCTCTACCCTTGACCTTTTTTCACGACCCCCACCTGGGGGCCCTCCTGTATAAAAAGAAAAAGTTGGGGCCGGTTGCGCGGTCCGAGCATGTTGCTATGATGTTTTACCGCAGGCTGGGGAGCTCCTCCTCCCCTTCCCTGGGGGCCGCCACGGGCTGTTGGCGCGGGGCGGCCTTCGGGCCTTCCCCCGGGGACGCGGGCCCTTACCGGCGCTGGCGGCCCGCGGGGGGGCTTCCGAGGGGGAAGGTAGCAATGTTTCTAATGCAATGTGTTCTGTTGAAGTGTGACTCGATGCACTGCGTGCACTGTGTGTACTGATGTATTTTCTTTTGCTTGTCGGCCCGCGCGGCCTTATCCCTGTTTTACAAATAAAAAAATTTAAAAAGAAAAAGAGAGAAATTTTCCCCTTCCCCCTGTCACCTCCTCTCTCCCTCTCCCTCAATCCCCCCAGGAATCATATCCTCCTCCAGAACTAGGAGAGAGGGAGAAGAAAAAAAAAAGAGAAAAAAGGGAGGGGGAGAAGGGGGGGAAGCCCCCCCAAACCAATAGAAACTCCAGGTAGAACTGCCACATCTAGTACTAATAGCAGTCACTAACTTTGCCTTGTAATGTCCTGTCAAAAAAAAAAAGGGGCACTTAGTGTGCCTCCTAGTGCCCCCCCCTCCCCGGGTACCCCCTTCCCCTAGGTTTCTCCAAATTCCTGCTTCACACCTTATATTCAACCTTTAACCTTGGCCCATGCTTAGGCCTTTCATAACCTTTATTCTCCCTACGTTAGAATAGGAATATTAATAGTTGATACTGATTATGGTTACTCAGTATCCATCCCCTTGATATCCCCCCGATAGTTTGATCCTGGCATCCGTGAGGTCCCCCCTAATAGGTCCAAATCATTTACATTTACCAATCCATCAGGATGGGTTCAGGAAGAGTTCAGGATGGGTTCATACTAATTCTACAGTTCCAATCTTACCCCCCGCCTCCCTCCCCATCTTTCTCTAATAGACTACCATCCCTAACCCCTTAAAAAGCCCCCCCCCCCCAAGTGTCCCTGTGCTCTTCATGTGCTTTCCTTTACGACCAAGGTCCCAAATAAACTGGGTTAAACAGTGTCCAAATAGAAACAAGAATATTATTTTGTAATACCCCCAAGTGGGAGTGAGGCCAGAGGAGAGCATACAGGCTCGGTCCCCCCCCCCTCCCCGTCCTATGTGCTGTAATAAGTGATTCCCTCCCCCCCCCCCCCCATAGTGAGAAACATGGACAGCATGCACTCAGGTAGCTGGTATGCGATCCCCTTGGTGCCGGTAGTTTTAGTCCTGGAGCAACGGAGGACGGGAGCTCACCATCTTACTCCCTCACTCCTCCATGCCCAAGCCACACCCCTCCACGCGGGTTTTTTTACGTAGTTTTAGCCCACACACAATCATTTTTTACAACCCGAAAAACAACATTGTTTAAAACGACGTTAAAAAAATGCAGCATGTTCGATTTTTTTTTTGTCGTTTTTCAGAACCTGAAAAATGATGTGAAGCCCACACACTATCATTTTAAATGACGTTTTTTAAAAACAACGTTTTTTTCATGCCGAAAAATGATCGTGTGTACGTGGCATAAGGGCTTTTTCACAGTGACCTGCATTTTTTGTTCATGCACTGGATAACTGCCGGTCATCACCACTAGGGTAGATTACCAGTGTGACGGTATCGGTATGATATCCCCGTCAACGTTCCCTTCTTCCCATAACGAAAATCACCCCAATATTCCACGAGGAGGGATATCCCTGGAGTCGCCCAGAAAGCCACACATGAGACCAGCTTACTGCTTGAACAACACAGAGTTTTAATCGTCAGGAACCAGAGCTTATATGTGGTTACAACTGTTACAATGACAAATCTCCGCCCCCCTCACACAGTGGGGGGTCTTCAATACAGCTCCTTTGAAATAAAGATATTTCTTTGAACTACTCAGTAGCTAGCCGGTTCGGCTCCGCATATAGAGAGATAATTATCACAATGAAGCAATCAGCATAATTAACACAAGCCACTTATCTAATCACAGTAACCAGTAAACACAGGGTTAGAACAATTAACATTTGAAACAGGGCTAGCTGCAGAAGAGTAATTACAATTAACAGCCTTAAACAAGCAGGGAGGATTAAACTGAAGCATATAGGTAAAAAGTCCGTCACAATGGCCCCCTTTTTTCTCCCTGCTCCGGCAAACCCGGTTGGACCTTCCCTGGTCCAGTAGGGTTGACGGGTTCAGAGCTTTAAGTCCGAGGTTAACTCCATTTGGCATGACTGACCTCCCTTGACAACTGCTCCCGACTCAGGTATGCCGCCGGGTCGTCAGATCACACGCCGGTCAGTCCCCAAGTCTTTGTGCGATCTGCAAAGTCACCAGAAGTCAGTGTGAAGACGGCGAATGGGTCTGTGCGCCGCCATCTAGGTGTCCCGCTATGGGAGGGGCAGGTTATGGCTCTGAAGTGACAGTCACAGGAGATTCATAAAAAGAAAAAGTTATATTTGTTGAAATGCTGTAGCACTGGTGCTCAGAGTCCGGGGGGGGGGGGGGGGGGGGGGGGACTCAGAGCCCCATAAGGTCAGCCACCCCCTGCTCCCTCCGCAGCCGCCGGTTCTCCTCTTTGAGCTTCTCCAGCTCCATCTCCAGTTCATGGAGCCTGGGGGGGTCAGCCCGCTGTGACCTCAGGTGGTTGTTCTCCTCCTCCATGCGGCTTATGCACTCCTCCAGCTCTATGTACTCACGGATCAGATCCTGCTTGCTCATGTCCTGCAGGCTCTCCACGTGGTCCTTCATCATCAGGAACTGGGTGGTGGTGTAAGGGGCCACCGGTGGGCCCTTGGCGAACATCTCGGCCCGCATCTGGGGCGCCCGCTGCGATTCCATCTCCTCCAGTCGCTTCTTCTCCTCCCAGGTCCGCTGGTTATATGACTTCCAGGACCTCTTCTTCTTGGAGGGTAGCTGGCGGTGCCTCTTTCTGCCCAGCTCCCTCCAGGGCCCCTCCGGCTCATGGCTGTCGCCCATGACCAGCTGACAATGGTGTTCCCTGTTGTCCGTAATAACAGATTGTACCATGAGGGCTTCGTAAGGGGTGCCCAATGGTTCTTCCTGACCCAGCTCCTGGGGATCCCAAGCCGAGTCTACACAATGGGCTGCTGCTGGCGGGCGGTACCCAGGTTGAGACCAATTTGACCTGGTGTTGTCATTCATGGGGCAATTCTGCTTGAAGTGACCCAACTGTTTGCACCGGAAGCAGCGTTGTTCGTTGTCCTCCTGGCGTGGGTAGCGAGGGCTAGATGTAATCGGTCTGTTAGGAGGTTGGTATCTAGCGGCTGGTGGGTGTGAGGGCGCCGTTGGTTGTGGAGGTTGTACCCGTGGTGTGACCTGGTTTGTCTTGCGAGTATCCGCATATTCATCCGCCAACTTCGCGGCCTCTGGTAGAGTCATGGGCCTGCGATCTCTCACCCAATCTTTGACATCCGTCTGGATGTGATTGTAAAATTGCTCCAGGAGCATTAGTTGCAAAATGTCCTCTGCGGTGGTGGCCTGGCTGCTGTTAACCCAGTTAGAGGCCGACAGGGACAGCTGGCATGCCCATTCCGCGTAAGAGTCTTTCGTGGTTTTGCGTGAGTCCCTGAACTTCTGTCGGTGGGACTCTGGGGTTACTGCATAACGAGCCAGGAGCACTTCTTTAACCCGGGCGTAGCTATGGATATCCTGATCTGGCACGGTCCGGAAAGCATCAGAAGCTTTGCCTGACAGTTTGCCTGACAATATTGCAACCCACTCTCTTCTAGCTATTCGGTGCAGGTTACATTGTCGCTCAAAATCCGCCAGGTAGTTATCAATCTCACAGTCCTTTTCATCAAAAGCTTTAAAAGCGCTAAACGGAATCTTCCTTGTGTCTGCTGTGCTGTACTCACTGTTCGTAGAAGGTGCGGCTGCTTGTTGGACTGCTGCCAGTTTTAACTGTAGCTCTGCGTCTCTTATTTGTTTATCCTTCTGTAGTTCTGCGTCCCTTATTTCTTTAGCCTTCTGTAGCTCTGCGTCTCTTATTTGTTTATCCTTCTGTAGCTCTGCGTCTCTTATTTGTTTGGCCTCCTCCGCTAACAGGTCCATCACTTTCAGCACCACATCCGGCATTGGGTTCGGGCCGAACCACGCTAGCTTCTCTCTCATTAGCTTGTTGGTTGGTGACTCCTCCTGAATCACTGGTGTCTCCATCTCTTGTACTGCTGGCGTTGCTGCAATCCCGTCCTCCTGGTCTATCTCCATTGATTCTGCTATGATGACCCGCTTGGTTTTGTTGCTAGCAATCCTTCCACGAACTTCCAGTAGTTCTTCCAGTGTCTGCTTGGAATCCGGGTGTAAAGGGGAGTAGAAGGGAAGATCCCGCTGCTGCCAACCAATTTGTGACGGTATCGGTATGATATCCCCGTCAACGTTCCCTTCTTCCCATAACGAAAATCACCCCAATATTCCACGAGGAGGGATATCCCTGGAGTCGCCCAGAAAGCCACACATGAGACCAGCTTACTGCTTGAACAACACAGAGTTTTAATCGTCAGGAACCAGAGCTTATATGTGGTTACAACTGTTACAATGACAAATCTCCGCCCCCCTCACACAGTGGGGGGTCTTCAATACAGCTCCTTTGAAATAAAGATATTTCTTTGAACTACTCAGTAGCTAGCCGGTTCGGCTCCGCATATAGAGAGATAATTATCACAATGAAGCAATCAGCATAATTAACACAAGCCACTTATCTAATCACAGTAACCAGTAAACACAGGGTTAGAACAATTAACATTTGAAACAGGGCTAGCTGCAGAAGAGTAATTACAATTAACAGCCTTAAACAAGCAGGGAGGATTAAACTGAAGCATATAGGTAAAAAGTCCGTCACAACCAGCTCACTGAAATATGTCAAAATGCAAAAGCATGCCATGGCACATTTAAAATTGGCGCATCATTCACAGAGATTTGTGAAGAATAAACTACAAGTCCCATCTACCACTGCAGCAGAAGACCCCGTAGTTTTCAGTGTACTACAAGCACATTCTTAGTCCATTCATTCTCCTTCCAGCTCTCTAACTGAGAAATGGGCAGAAAGCTGGGGGGAGAGTGTGCAGGAACCAGTGGTGGTTGGTGCTCCATTTTTTTTTGGGGGGGGGGGGGGGTCGAAAACAAACAAAAATATATGTGAACTAAATATCCCTGTTTTTCAATGCATAGTTTGCTGCTTGGAAGGGTGAAGCAGTGTGCAGAGGGTCCATCCAGTCACTGGCAGGAACCTTACACGGAGCTCACAATGTACCCACGATGTACTGGCTTTATAGGAGTCTCGCTTTTATTGTTGAAATGGTTTCATTTTTTTTCATATACTGTATACTACTGTGCAAAAGTTTTAGGCAGGTGTGAAATACAGCTGTAAATTAAGAAGTATTCTAAAATAGAAGTGTTAATAGTTTATTTTGATCAATTAACAAAATGGAAAGTAAATGATCAGAAGAGAAATCTTTGCCTTCAATCCAGCATCAATTCTTGGTACACTTGCACAGTTTTTAAAGGAGCTTGGCAGGTAGGTTGTTCCAAACATCTTGGGGGACTAACCACAGATCTTCTGTGGATGTAGGCTGCCTCAAATCCTTCTGTCTCTTTATGTAATCCCAGACAGACTCAATTATGTTGAGATCAGGGTTCTGTGTGGGCCAGACCTTCTGTATTTTTGGGGTCATTGTCCTGCTGCAAAATAAATTTAGGCCAATCACATGCTTCCCTGATGGTATGGCTTAATGGATAAGTATCTGCCTGTATTTCTTAGCATTGAAGACACCTTTGATCCTCATTATTGTACTGCTCTACAGCCCTTTGGCAAAAAAAGTGCCTCCCAGTACACTCAAATACTTAAAACTTTGACTCATCGGTCCAGAGCACCTGCTGCCATTCTTCTGCACCCCAGTTCCTATGTTTCCGCACTCAGATGAATGGCACATCGGAGGTATGGTGACAATTCTTCAATGAAACATCATATACTTTACTGTATGTCATTTTTTATTTTTCCTTTAGGCTGCTTTCACATTGCAGCGTGGAGTTGCGGTGACGGTATAGCCGCGCTATTTGTAACGCGGCTATACCGTCATATTTACCGCGATATTCGGGCGCTAGCGGTGAGGTTTTAACCCCCGCTAGCGGCCGAAAAAGGGTTAATACCGCCCGCTGATTTCAATGGGAAGGAGCGGTGAACACACCGCTCCTATACCGCGGTAAAGATGCGGCTAGCAGGACTTTTGGTGCGCTCCTGCTAGCGCACCGCTTCAATGTGAAAGCCTTCGGGCTTCGTATAGCAGCGCTATTTTTAGCGCTGTACCGCATGAAAAACGCCCCAGTGTGCAAGGGGCCTTAGTACCATTTTAAGTGAGTGAATAATGTATTATGCCCTGTACACACGATCGGTTCATCTGATGAAAACGGTCTGATGGATTTTTTTTATTAGATATCCGATAAAGCTGACTTTCATCAGTCATGCCTACACACCATCAGTTAAAAAACGATCGTGTCAGAACGCCGTGACGTAAAACACAACAACGTGCTGAGAAACATGAAGTTCAATTCTTCCGAGCATGCGTCGACTTGATTCTGAGCATGCGTTGATTTTTAACCGATGGATTTCCCCACAGACGATCATTTTTTTCTATCGTTTTTTTAACCATCAGATCATTTTAAAATAGGTTCTACGGGCCAGATTCAGAGAGAATTGCCCTGGCGCAGCGTATCAGACATACGCTACGCCGCCGTATCTTACCCGGTGGAATTTCGAATCCAGGAAGATTTCGCGCCGTAAGTTACGGCTGCGTAGTGTATTTCTCGGCGCTTATTTCAAATTGGGTGGGTAGGGGGCGTGATTCATTTAAATGAAGCGCGTCCCCGTGCCGATTGAAATGCGCCATGCTCCGTTTTGAAGTTTCCCGCCGTGCTTTGCGCGAAATGACGTCGCACCGACGTCATTTTTTGAACTTCGACGTACGTTACGTCCTTTACTATTCACGGACGACTTACGCAAAAAAAAAAATTTTTAATTAGACGCGGGAATGACGGCCATACTTTAACATGGCAAGTCTATCTATACGCCACAGAATAGCAGCTTTAACTATACGCCGGGAAAAGCCGACTAGCGACGACGTAAGAGAATGCGACGGCCGCGAGTACCTTCGTGGATCGCCGGAAAAAGCTAATCGGCATACCCAACGCGGAAAACGACGCAAACTCCACTTAGCAGGCGTCGAAGTATTGCACCTACGATCCGAAGGCGTACGAAGCCGTACGCCTGTCGGATCGAAGCCAGAAGCCGTTGTATCTTGGTTTGAGGATTCAAACTAAAGATACGACGTGGGAAATTTGAAAGTATGCCGGTGTATCAGTAGATACGCCGACGTACTCTCACTGTGAATCTGGCCCTACGTTTTTTCACCGATGGAAAAAAAACTGATGGGGCCCACACACGATCGGTTCGTCTAATGAAAACGGTCCATCAGACTGTTTTCATCAGACGAACCGATCGTGTGTACACGGCATTACACTTTACTCACCATAATCTTAAAGGCTTTTTCACACTGTTTGTAGTGACCTGCATTTTTCATGCACTGGATAAATGCCGGTCACCACTAGGAAACATGTGCCTGGTTCATATCGCAATGCTGGTGTGATGTGTGGTAAGGTGCAGTTCAAATAAATGCAGCATGCCTGCATTTTTCCGCACTGCACTGAATGGCACCTCATGTCACCACACAGTAATGGCGCGTACACACGATCATTTTTCATTTAAAACACATTATCTAGACAACAATGTAATAACATTTATGGAATACAAACAGGCATGTTAAATTTTTTTTGTATCTTCCAAAAACATTGTATGTAGTGGCCGAATGATGTGTCTGTAACGACCGATTACTGTGCCCACTACATTTTTTAAGATTACATTTTCTAAGGTCCAATAGTAAAAAGCAGCAACATGCAAGTTCTGAAATATAATAATAGGGACACAGGAGAAGTACTTACTTTTCTCTTCCGTTCATGGACGGACACAGCAGCATTGACCTTAGGGTTATGTACCTTCGCTCTAGGAGAGACTAGGCAGAACAAAAAACAGCACTTTAAGTGTTAAAACCCTTCTCTTAGTACAGCACCTCCCATGGGGCGAGTCCCCCGGGTACATCTCACTCTCTGGAAGCATCCAGGCTCAGTTTTAATCTGCCTAGCGTCAGGAAAGCATGGCCTTTCTGGAGCCCATGTGCTCTGGAGATTTCTTTGCGATTTTTTTCGCCTTTATTTGTTTTTGTTCCTGCAATTTGGATCCTGGGATCTTCTATCAATTGTCGACTGGGTGACAGGCTGGATATGATCCTTGTAGTCCCCCCATGTTCGGCCATCGAGCGTGTGCCGGTCTTTAGCTAGGCCGTCAATGGCATGCCCCGTTGCTCCAGGGGCGGCCGGTGAACTACATGTTCCAGGGCACACATATGACCGGTCTCTATGGCCGTGTCACAGTGTGCCGGGCCGACAGCCATGCCCCAAGCAGACGTTGGTTTTGTCTGGAATGACTCCAGCCGGTGGTCGCAGGATGGGTAAGTAGTATCCCCTTGCCTCGGCAGGGTTTTTTTCGGGTGGTGCATTCCTGAGGAGGTCGACTGAGGGTCCGCCCTGCTTTCCTCTCTCCCTTTCCTCTCCCTTCTTCCCCGTTTCTGGGTGGTGGCTGTGAGGTGAGGGGTCCACCTGGGGGGGCTCTGCTACTGCCGGGGGGGCTGTGCTGCTGTGGGGTACTGTATTTTTTACTGTACTGGTGCGGTGTTGGTTTATTGTGAGGTGCTGTGTCAGTGTCTGCTGTTTGTGTGTTTTACACGTGTATGGCCACCATTTTGCCAGAGCCGCGGCTCTATATGTCGGCGGCCATTTTCTTGTAGCCTGCATGCTGTTTTTCTGCATGTCGGTGGCCATTTTAGAAATGTTTTGGCCTCTAGTGCCTGGAATAACGGCGCCAACACCGCAGTTTTTTCTTCCTGAGGTAACGACACGGCACAGACAGCACTCTCAGCTCTGCACAGTGGTACAGCCTGGTTCTGGGTGGTGAGTCCCCGGGGGTCCCCTGCTCTCTGTATCAGCCAGGAGGGTGACCGGTGGGTCCCGTTTTTTTTTGTATCTGCAGTACTAAGGTGGCATTTTTTAAGTGGGACAGCATGGAGTCTGAACCACAAGGGCCCTCATGTGAGGCTTCTTCCCCAACCATGCCAGAGTTAACCCTTAGTGCCCCTGCTCCTGTGGCCTCATTGGATGCTATGACGGCAGTCCTGGAGGCGTTTGTTGCCAGGATTGAAGCGGCAAGTGGCCAGAAGGGGGGTAAAAAGCGCCCCCTCCCTGAGCCTGCTTCTGGGGATGTCTCTGACGCAGAATCAGGTGCTGCTTCTGCATTTGACCCTGGTTCTGTAATGTCAGATGATGCAGACTTAGCCCACGCGGACAGTGAGGATGACTCTGCTTCTGGGTCAAAGCAGGATAAGGAATTTGTTGGAGCTCTTATCACTGCGGTGCGGGATACTCTGAAACTGGAGGATTTGGCAGAGGCATCAGACATGCCGGTCCCTTTTGGGTTCCGCAAGCCACCCCTCACCGCAAAAGTGTTTCCTTGTGTTCCGTATCTGGACAACTTGTTATACAAGGAATGGGATCGGCTGCAGAAAGCTTTTGCTGTACCAAAATACTTTGCGGTCTGTTACCCGTTTGGGGAGGATTTCCCCCAAAAAAGGTGGGTATCTCCTCAGTCAGTGAACCCTCCGGTGTCCAGGCTGAACAAGGCCATCACGTTGCCTGTGGAAGGGGCTCCCGCTTTTAAGGACCCCGCATATAGGAGAGCTGAGGCTGTGGCCCGCTCCTTATTCACAGTGGTGGGTTCGGCGGTGAGACGGGTTTTGGCCGGGCCTCTGGTGTCGCAGACACTTACCGAATGGTCTAAGTCCCTGGTGCAGGAGCTGGAGGCGCAGAATGTTTCTGAGACCTGCGTGGACCTGGCCGACCAGTTGTTGCAAGGTCTGAAATTTGTCTGTAAGTCGGCCCTGGATACGCTCCCCTTGCTCTCCAGGGCCTCCGCCTACGCGGTGGTACTACGCCGCCTTGTGTGGCTAAAGTGTTGGTCTGCGGACCAGTCCTCTAAGAAGTCCCTGGTGGACTTACCCTTTAAGGGCGAACGGCTTTTTGGGGCGTCCCTGGATGAAATCATAAAAGATGCCACAGGCGGTAAGAGCACTCTGCTCCCGCAATCTGGGAAGGGTAAGGAGCCTCGCCGTAGGCAAGGGCCCTCATTTAGTACCCCCAAGCGTTTTTTTCGCCCAAGTGCGGCAGGAAAACTTTTTCAGGGTGCTAAGACCTCCACTGAAGGGCAAAAGCGCCCCTGGTTCCGCAAGCCCAACAAGCCTGCCCCCCACATCCCGGGTGGGGGGCCAGCTTCGCGAATACGCGGAGGTCTCTTCTTTCTGACCGTTGGGTTTGCAAAGTAGTTTCCTCGGGGTACAAGATAGAGTTTCTCTCTTTTCCACCAAACAGATTTTTTCCCTCCAGCCTCCGGCTTCCTCCGGATCGCCTGAAGGACCTGTCAGGAGCTGTCCAGGATCTGCTGGTCAGGGGGGTGGTTGTATCGCTTCCCTCAACGGAACGGTTTTAGGGGTTTTACTCCAATCTGTTTGTAGTCCCCAAGAAGGATGGGGTTCGTCCGGTCCTGGACCTCAAGGCCCTCAATTGCTTTGTCAAAGCGCAAAAATTCAGGATGGAGTCGATTCGCTCAGTAATAGCAGCGCTCCATCAGGGGGATTTCCTAGCATCCCTGGATATCAAGGATGCATACCTGCATATCCCCGTATGCGCAAAACACCAGAGGTTTCTGCGCTTTGCAGTCTGGGAGGACCATTTTCAATTTGTGGCCCTCCCGTTCGGCCTGGCTTCGGCACCACGGGTTTTCACCAAGGTGCTCGCCCCGATTCTGGGGATCGCTATCGTGGGATACCTGGATGACCTTCTTCTGAGAGCTTCCTCAAGCTCAGAGTTAGAAGAGGATGTGTCTATCACCTGTCAGACCCTCTGACGCCCCGTACACACGACCGGATCTATGCGTTGAAACTGGTCCGACGCATGCGTGGAAGCTTTGAACTTCAAGGTCGCCGCGTCATTGGTGCGGCGACGGCGCGGCCACGCCCCGCGTATTGTTTACGAGCGGATTTCTGTCTGATGGTGTGTACAACCATCAGACAGAAATCTCCGGGCGGACATGTCCGCTGAAAACGGTCCGGCGGACCGTTTTCAGCGGATTGTCCGTCCGTGTGTACGGGGCCTGAGAATTCGGTTGGCTGCTGAATATCCAGAAGTCAGTACTGGTACCGTCTCAGCGGCTGGAATATCTGGGGTTGGTCCTGGATTCCTCGGAGGTGAGAGTTTTCCTCCCAGCGGAAAAACTGCAGACTCTGCAATCTACAGTTGGCGACCCAGAAATGGGCGTCGCTTCGCTTTTGCATGAGAGTGCTGGGTCTGATGGTGGCCTCTTTCAAGGCAGTTCCGTATGCCCAATTCCACACTCGAGTGTTACAGAAAGAGATTTTGTCACGTTGGAACAAGCTTCCTTCGTCTCTGGATTACCAGATTCGGGTGAGTCGACTGACCAAGTCCTCCCTAGTGTGGTTGCTGACATCTCCGGTACTACGGACCGGGAAATCGTTTCTGCCGTGTCACTGGACAGTGATCACGATGGATGCCAGCCTCTCCGTCTGGGGTGTCCAGTCAGCCCAGGGGTGCTGGACTCAGGAGGAGTCCCGCCTTCCAATCAATGTACTGGAGCTGCGGGCGATTAAGTTGTGTCTCTCCAAGTGGTCTCTGGGTCTGCAAGGCCAACCGATCAGAATCCAGTCCGACAATGCCACGGCTGTGGCAAACGTCAATCATCAGGGGGGCACACGAAGCTCGGCTGCAGCGACGGAAGTCGCGCACATCCTCTGGTGGGCCAAAAGCTAAGTTCCAGCTCTGTCGGCGGTGTACATTCCGGGGGTGCAGAATTGGCAAGCCGACTATCTAAGTCGCCAAAGGCTAGACCAAGGAGAATGGTCGCTACACCCGGAGGTGTTTCAGACTCTGTGCCAAAAATGGGGCACTCCAGACATGGACCTTCTAGCGTCCCGTCTCATTCGGAAGATGTCACAATTTGTGACCAGGTCGAGGGACCCGTGGGCAGACGCGTCAGTCGCGCTGGTGGCGCCTTGGGGTCACTATCGCCTGATATACGCTTTCCCTCCTCTGCAACTTCTTCCTCGCCTGCTGCGCAGGGTGGAAGCCGAGGGGATACCAACAATCCTGATCGCCCCGGATTGGCCGCGCTAATCCATGGTACTTGGACCTGGTGCGCCTGGTGGCAGACGTTCCCTGGCGTCTACCCCTGAGAGAAGACCTTCTGTCACAGGGTCCTATCTTTCACCCTGCTTTATAGTCGCTGGCTTTGACGGCGTGGCTGTTGAGAGCCAGGTGTTGAAGGACCGAGGCCTGTCGGGCTCATTGATTTCTACCATGCTACGAGCACGGAAGTCCACCTCAAGTAAGATTTACCACCGTACGTGGAAGGCCTACATCTCTATGTGTGAAGAGATGAAGTGGCACCCCCGTACATACGTGGTGTCCCGGATTCTGCTGTTTTTGCAGTGTGGAGTGGATCAGGCTCTCGCCTTAAGTACGGTTAAGAGCCAAATCTCGGCTCTAGCTGTCTACTTTCAGCGACCCTTGGCAGCGCACTCCTTGATGCGTACGTTTGTGCAGGGGGTCCGGCATGTGGCCCCTCCTGTGCGTCCTCCACTGCCTCCTTGGGACTTGAATTTAGTTCTTTCGGCGCTTCAAGAAGCTCCGTTTGAGGACATTCGGAAGATTCCTTCGTTGACTCTGTCCCAGAAGGTGGTTTTTCTGGTGACAATTACCTCGGTCAGACGGGTATCTGAACTGGCGGACTTGTCCAGCAAGGCTCCTTACTTGGTCATCCATAAGGATAAGGTGGTGCTGCGGCCGCAGCCATCATTCCTTCCAAAGGTTGTTTCGGCTTTTCACATTAATGAGGACATTGTTCTTCCATCCTTATGTCCTCGGCCGAAAAACTCGAAGGAGGCCACTTTGCATTCCTTGGATGTGGTTCGAGCCCTCTGGGTGTACTTGTGTGCTACGGCTCTGTTTCGGAGGTCGGACTCACTGTTCGTGTCGGTGACTGGTCCTAAAAAAGGCCTGGCGGTCTCGTCGGCCACCATTTCTAGGTGGATCAGACAGATCGTGCTCCAAGCCTATGCCCTAAAGGGGCGGGCGCCTCCCTTTCAGGTCACGGCGCATTCGACCAGGGTGATTGGTGCCTCTTGGGCTTTCCGTCATCAGGCATCTGTCTTGCAGGTAGGCAAGGCGGCGACCTGGTCGTCAATCCACACCTTTTCCAAATTTTACAAGGTGGATGTGAGTGCATCTTCGGATGCCTCCTTTGGCCGCAAGGTTTTACAGGCGGCAGTTTAAGGTTGAAGTTTCCTCCGTTGAGGTTTGTTTGGGGTGAAGCTTGGTTTGCTGTGTTTTTTCCCACCCCTCAAAATTTTTGACACTGCTTGGGGACGTCCCTAAGGTCAATGCTGATGTGTCCGTCCATGAACGGAAGAGAAAATAGGATTTTTGTACTCACCTTAAAATCCATTTCTCCGAGTTCATGGATGGACACAGCACCCACCCCTCCTTTGTTTGTACTGCTTGTCTACGAACTGAGGCTGGATGCCTCCAGAGAGTAGGATGTACCCGGGGGACACGCCCCCTGGGATGTGCTGTACTGAGAGAAGTGTTTTAACACTTAAAGTGCTGTTTTTTGTTCTGCCTAGTCTCTCCTACAGCGAAGGTACATAACCCTAAGGTCAATGCTGCTGTGTCTGTTATGACACTGCTTTCTGATCTAATGGTGAATTTGGATCTCAGCTGCGGAGGCTTCTCAGGTCTAAACCACCAGGTCACTCTTAATCTCAGAAGAGAGTTTGGGGTTAGGTCATCACAGCCTCAGATGCAAAGTAAGTAAGGTATGGGATATGCTTATTCCATCATAAGCGTTGGGAAAACAAAACAAATACTAGAATGTCCCACAAGTATATAAGGAGCTATTATACTGAGTTGCAGATCTATGATTATTAATAGAGTGCAGTTGTATGGCAAGGTATCCAGGCTATGCTTACAATAGTAGGTATGTTTGATTGTAAACAGCACTTAATTATTTCAGACACAGTTCATAGCAATGAAAGGTAAACTTGCATGCATAAGGTGATATTCCAAGGTACATCTAACATAGTCCAGATACTATAGGTATAACAGCTTGTGATATTTGTATATCAGGGTACTTGCGGTTCTGTTGAGACAACAGGTGGTTTGACAAGGCAATCTTGCTGGAGTGTTCCAGGAATGACAGATAGCTGCAATGAGGGCTGGAGGTCCGTCCTAGGTTCAGCTGCTGGTAGACGTGCTAGGGAGACAGGGTCCAGGGTCCAGCTGATAGGTAAGGTCCAAGAGAGATAGGGTCCAGAATCGAGGGTCCCAGGTGACGGCAGGTGTCCAACGAAAATAATTGAACAACCTGCAGTCTCCCCTGGGCGTTTAAATAGCGCGCTGCAGCTAGAAGGGACGCACTTCCGCGTTCCAGGCTGGAGCGCAGACGTCCGCGCACCGGAAGTGACGCGGGGGCTTTGCAGAGCGGAGCACAGCTGTTCAAGAATAGGTACAGCTGCGCCCGTTCTGTATTGTATAACGGCGGTGGTGTTACATACTCCCCTCCTCAAGGGGGCACCCCCAGTGCTTCTAGTAGGTGACGGCCGATTTGGATACCGGCGATGAAATTGCCTGATCAGTCGGGGAGCATGGATGTGTGAAGAATCTTCCCAAGAGTCATCAAGTGCACCGTAGCCTTGCCAGCGTATCAAGTACTGGAGAGTGGAACCCCGATTTCTAGAATCAAGGATCTTCTCAACCTTGTATTCTTCTTCACCCAAGACCTCCACCGGAGGAGGGGGGCGTGGATGTCTGTTAGGGAACAGATTAGATATGAAAGGTTTAATGAGGGAAACATGAAATGAAGAATGAATTTTCCAATCTGAAGGTAGAAGTAATTTAACAGCGTTAGGATTGATCACATGTGAGATTGGGAAAGGACCAGTGAACTGGCGGCCAAGTTTCTTTGAAGGTATTTTAAGCCGTAAGTTTCGGGCTGGAGAGCCAAACTAAGTCGCCCACCTTATATGTAGAAGGTACTGTTCTGTGGGCATCGTAATAAAGTTTTTGTCTTTGCTGGGCAGCTTGGAGATTGGAACGGAGTATGCCCAGAGTCTTCTTTAAACAAGATAGATAATTATCTACTGCGGGAACATTATTTGGAAGGAAGGAGGATGGCAAACTGTTGGGGTGGAAACCATAATTCGCGTAGAATGGGGACAGTCGGGATGATGAGCTTGTAGAGTTGTTGTACGCAAACTCAGCGTTGGGAAGAGTTGAAACCAGTCATCTTGAAGATGGGTGCAATAGCAACATAGGTACTGTTTGAGAGTTTGGTTGACTAGTTTCCGTTTGTCCATTTGTCTGAGGGTGGTAAGCAGTGGACATCCGGTGGTCAATTTGCAATGCTTCGCATAAGGCTCTCCAGAACCTAGAAATGAACTGTGTACCTCGGTCCGAAATGATTTGGGAAGGTAGCCCATGAAGCTTGAGTACGTGGGCAATGAAAGCTTTCGCTGTTTCAAAAGAAGTTGGTATTTTCTTTAAAGGAATGAAGTGTGCCATCTTTGTCAGCAAGTCTACTGTGACCATGATGGTATTAGCACCCTGTGACCTAGGGAGGTCAACTATGAAATCCATTGAGACTACCTCCCAGGGTCTATTTGGTACTGGGATGGAAGCTAGAAGTCCATAAGGTGGTTTTCTTGAATGTTTGTTAGTGGCACAAATCTCACAAGAGCTAACATAATCTTGAATTGTCTTAGTCAAATGAGGCCACCAATAGTCTCTTTTAACAAGGTGGATGGTCTTACTGATTCCCGGATGGCTTGCCAGTGTGCAGTCATGGAGTTGTTTGAGAAGTGAAAGTTGTAAACTGGGAGGTACATAAAGTTTGTTGTTGAAGGTATATACCCCATCAGATTGTTTTGTGAGTCCTTTGGGTAAACAGGAGGCATCTCTGGAAAGAGTCTGGAAAAATTAACTGTTTAAATGAAGTAGCTGCCCCAATGAACCGGTTTGGAGGAATGATAGATTCGGTTTGGGGGAATATCAGTACTCTGTTCTTCGTTCATGCGGGATAATGAGTCAGCCTTCACATTTTGTGAACCTGGGCGGTAGGAGATATAGAAATTAAATCTATCAAAGAATAAACTCCACCTAACCTGGCGGGCGGACATGGTTTTACAGGCTTTTAAATGTTGTAGGTTACGGTGGTCAGTGAGGATGATGATAGGGTGTGTTGTACCCTCCAGTAGATGTCTCCAATTAGCTAATGCATCCTTTATAGCGAGGAGTTCCTTCTCCCCAATGGGATAATTTTTCTCGGCCGGTGATAAAGTCCTAGAGTAAACGGCAACTCTGTGCAATGGTTCAGATGGAGTTGCACGTTGGGAGAGTACGGCTCCGAGGGCGGAGTGAGAGGCATCAACTTCTAGAGTAAAGTGGCATAGTGGATTAGGCAGTTGAAGAATGGGAGCCGAAGTGTAGCAAAGTTTTAGTGAATCAAAGGATTTCTGCGCTTCACTAGACCAGGTGAAGGGTGTCTTCATACTAGTTAAACTAGTTAATGGTTTCACAATCGCTGAGAAATTCTTAATGAACTTTCGGTAGTAGTTTGAGAATCCGAGAAAGCGTTGTAAAGCCTTCCTTGAATGGGGAACCGGCCAAGAAAGAATGCAGTCAACCTTGGACTGGTCCATCTGAATGCCATCAGGAGTTATTTGATATCCAAGGAAGGAGATACTTGACTGACTGAAAACACATTTCTCTAGCTTGGCATATAAGGAATGTGTTCGAAGTCTGGCCAATACCCAACGTACATGTTTGCTGTGTTCCTCAGGGCTGTCTGAGTAAATTAGAATGTCATCTAAGTAAATAACAACACATATGTCGAGTAAGTCGCGTTAAATGTCGTTGATGAACCACTGGAAAGTTGCGGGCGCATTGCATAATCCAAAAGGCATTACAGTATATTCATATAGGCCGTACCGAGTCTTAAAAGCTGTTTTTCACTCATCCCCTAGGGCGGATCCTGATCAAGTTATAGGCTCCTCTGAGGTCCAACTTCGTAAAAATCTTAGAAGTTTGTAGACGTTCTATGAGCTCTGGGATGAGAGGTAATGGATAGCGATTTTTCACAGTGGTGCTGTTGAGAGAACGGTAATCAATTATTGGTCGAAGAGAACCATCCTTATTTTTGACAAAAAATAATGCAGCACTGGCTGGAGAAGTGGAAGGCCTAATAAAGCCTTTCTTCAGGTTTTCATCAAGATAGTCTTTGAGATGAACGAGTTCTGGTTGAGAGAGAGGATATATGCGTGCAGTTGGAATAGGACTGTCTGGTATAAGATCTATTGGACAGTCGTAGATACAATGTGGAGGAAGTATCTCTGCGTTGGTTTTACTGAAAACATCTGCGAAATCGTGTAGATGTGCTGGAAGATCTCCATTGCTGACCTCTGATAAGAAGATAGGGTAGATGGGATAACAAGTCTCCTTGCAATATGTGGACTGTAGACAAAGCGAACTGTCAGACCATTGAAAACTTGGTTAGTGAAGAAGTAGCCAAGGTAGGCCAAGTACTATTGGGAATAAAGGAGACGGGATGATATCGAAAATAAGGGTCTCAGTATGGCCATCACCACAGGTGACCAACAGAGGAGAAGTTTGCGAGATAACTGGACCAGAGGAGGAACTGGAACCATCAATAAAAGTAACCAACAAAGGAGTTTGCTTAAACACACGTGGAATTTTATTAGATTCAACAATTCCTGAATCAATGAAGTTGCCACAGGCTCCGGTGTCAACCATGGCATTAACGGTAGTCCTTTCTTGGTCCCACTGCAAGGTAAGAGAAATAAAGATATATCGGTTAGTGGTGGTCTCAAGTGGGTTGAGCTTGCAAATGTCAAACGTTACCTTCAGAACTTCTTTTAAGAAGTGGACAAGTGGAGACAGTGTGGTCTGGAGCAGAGCAGTATAGACATAGATTTTGAGCTCTGCGTCTTTGTTTCTCACGAGGGGATAGTGGACCTTTGATTGCACCTAGTTCCATGGGGACTTCCTTAGGGGGTGATCTCGAACTCCTGAAGGGTGGAGGAATGTATGCGTTGACACGTTCAGCCTTCCTTTCTCGAAGGCGACGATCAATGGCAACAGAGAGATGCATAAGATCCTCTAAAGTTGTGGGAAGTTCAACACGGGCGATCTCATCTTTCATGGCTTCTGACAAGCCTAAACGAAATTGATTCCGGAGTGAAATATCAGTCCACTGGGTCTCTCGGCTCCAACACTTAAACTCAGAGATGTAGTCCTCTACGGGTCTTTTACCCTGCTTGAGATTCCTAATGGTATTCTCTGCAGTAAGTTGTTCATGTGGGTCCTCATATAGGAGAGACATCTCCTCCAAGAAAGTGTTAAATGAACCTAGAAGATCTCCATGTTCCTGTACATATGCATCGGCCCAAACTCTGGGTTCTCCTTTGAGATAAGATATTAAGGGGAGAATTCTGATTCTGTCAGAGAAGTAGGTGCGGGGGCGTAACTCAAACATCAGACGGCAAGAACTTATAAATTGGCGAAAAAACTTCCTATCACCTGAAAAGGGTTCAGGAGGACACACCTTGGGTTCAGGTCGATCTCTGGCTTGTGCAGCATTTTGATTAACTTGGTTGCGGAGAGCGTCGTTCTCTAAACAAAGTTCATTCATGGAGGCAGTGAGGGTATCAACCCTTTGTGAGAGTCCAACTAAGTGAGTGGCAAGCTCCGCTGGATCCATTTTTAAGGTTCAATTATTATGTTATGACACTGCTTTCTGATCTAATGGTGAATTTGGATCTCAGCTGCGGAGGCTTCTCAGATCTAAACCACCAGGCCAATTTTGGTTTTGGGATATACTCACTGTGTAAGACTACCCCCTTCCTACTAGTCTTTCTGGAAGCTGAGGGGTAGCCAGAACCGCTGACAGAAACAGGCTTTTTCAAATCTCACTGTGCCATTACATTACATTCCTCACTGTGCCATTACATTACATGCCCCTCTCTGTGCCATCACTTGCCCCCTCTCTGTGCCATCACTTGCCCCCTCTCTGTGCCATCACTTGCCCCCTCTCTGTGCCATCACTTGCCCCCTCTCTGTGCCATCACTTGCCCCCACTGTGCCTGAGCTTGCCCCCACTGTGCCTGAGCTTGCCCCCACTGTGCCTGAGCTTGCCCCCCACTGTGCCTGAACTTCCTACCCCCCCCCCCCCCCAGTGCCATCACTCACTTTTTTTTCAGGCGGTGCTGTGCGATGACAGTCTCCGTGCTGCGCGCGTCAATGATTTAAAAGACGCGCCTTCTCCTCAGACTGTCCTGTGTTAGGCGGAACACAACATTTCCCAGCAGCGCCTCTGTTCTGTGTTCCGCCTATCACGGTCGTCTTCTCATCTCGTCCGAGGATGAAAAGGCATCTGTGATAGGAGGAACACAGAACAGAGGCGCTGCTGGGAAGATTTGTGTTCCACCTATCACAGAACACGCTGAGAAGAAGGAGCGTCTTTTAAATCACTGACGCTCGCAGCAGCCAGAGACTGTCACCGCACCGCCTATTCACAAAAAAGTGAGTGATGGCAGAGACCGTACCCGGCGTATAAGACGACCCCCGACTTTGGATGCATTTTTTTGCATCCAGAAAGTCGTCTTATACGCCGGAAAATACGGTACATCTAACATAGTCCAGATACTATAGGTATAACAGCTTGTGATATTTGTATATCAGGGTACTTGCGGTTCTGTTGAGACAACAGGTGGTTTGACAAGGCAATCTTGCTGGAATGTTCCAGGAATGACAGATAGCTGCAATGAGGGTTGAAGGTCCATCCTAGGTTCAGCTGCTGGTAGACGTGCTAGGGAGACAGGGTCCAGGGTCCAGCTGATAGGTAAGGTCCAAGAGAGATAGGGTCCAGAATCGAGGGTCCCAGGTGACGGCAGGTGTCCAACGAAAATAATTGAACAACCTGCAGTCTCCCCTGGGCGTTTAAATAGCGCGCTGCAGCTAGAAGGGACGCACTTCCGCGTTCCAGGCTGGAGCGCAGACGTCCGCGCACCGGAAGTGACGCGGGGGCTTTGCAGAGCGGAGCGCAGCTGTTCAAGAATAGGTACAGCTGCGTCCGTTCTGTATTGTATAACGGCGGTGGCGTTACAGTCGTCAATGAACTCAGAGAAATGGATTTTACGGTGAGTACAAAAATCCTATTTTTTCAATCATTCTCTTAATGCTTCTTAACTGTTCCGGCTCCCTCAGTTTGAGGTCTGACCACCTCTTTCTGAGCTGTTCTTTCGATCTTTTCACCCCAAAATGTCTCTTCAGACTTCTGACAACTTTCTTCATGATTTTGGCCTTCCTTAGATCAGGGTGGGTATAGGGCTCATGCTTGCCATCATAATCCGACTTTCTCAATATGTCCACCATTTCCGCGTAGGACATGTTAGATGCCTTGTGTCTGCTCCTTGTTCGTGACATTTCCTCAGGCTCCAGGCTTGTGTCGTCATTACACAAATTAATAATTGCAGACACCTGCTCATCAGACGCCGCCATGTCGTCATTGTTTGATGAAATGTGTCTAATTGCAGACACCTGCTCATCAGATTCCGCCATGTCGTGTGCACGCCGAAAGAGAAGGGGCAGGGAAACATTGAGAAAGAACGTATTGGGCAGGCGACATGTGTGGAGTGTCACGCATGCGTAGTGTATATAAAGTTAACACATGTGTCGTACCTACGTTCGGTGTGCGGAGGAAGGAGTAAAAGCGACAAACGTCTGACCGAAGGTATGATTTTAACTTGAGACATCAGTGGCCTATACTGCATAGAGATTGAAGGCCTATATGGTGATAAACATTACTAGAGTTTAGACTGTGATTGACATTAGTATATTTGTCTTGTCTTAGTTGGCGTGAAAATGAGCCAGATGGCGATGGGCCAACACCTCCTATGTGAGCCCCTGCTCATTAGCCTCTTAAATAAGGGGTTGATGGGGACAATTACAGAATCAACTGTAATTTGTAATCACGGCCATCCTCCTCCACCTTCTTCTTCTCCACCTTTTTCTTCATGGCAGACTGTAGCATCCGAGTTTGCCACGCGGTGGGACTTCCCCAACTGCGGAGGGGCAATCGACAGGAAGCACGTCCGCATCGTGCCACCACCCTGTTTGGGTTCTTATTATTTTAATTATAAGGGGTTTCACAGCATTGTGTTGATGGCGGTGGTGTCAGCACAATATGAATTCCTCTATATGGGTGTGGGGAAGAACGGTCGGATGGGGGAGCCTTCAGCCAGACGGAGTTTGCTCTTCGTCTCCAGAGTGATGACCTTGCATTGCCACTGGATGCAGAGAATGTGGAAGGACTCCCCCACGTGTTTCTGGCTGATGAAGCCTTTGGACTGGGACCGCATTTCATGAGGCCATTCCCCCAGAGGACCCTCATCCCGGAGAGGAGGGTGTTCAAATACCGGCTGGCCAGAGCCTGAAGGGTTGTGGAGAATGCCTTCAGGATAATGGCCAGCCAGTTCCGCCTATTTCTTACTTCTATTCACATGGCGGAGTACAAAATGAACTACCTAGTTTTTTGCTGCTGCATCCTGCACAATTATTTGCGAAAAGTATCGCCAACTTATATGGCCACAGTTGGGCCCGAGGCCGGACTTTTATCAGCTGACAATGCCCTGCCAGGCCTAGAACATGGCCAACCTGGCTTGCCCCCTCAAAGTGCCTGTGCAGTTCGGCAGCAATATGTTGAATATTTCACGGGTAGGGGGGCCATTCCTATGCCAGGCAATGTGTAATCTGGTTAAATTACCTTTTTGATGTATTACTTGTGTTTCTTTTAGCTGTCTCCTAGTTTTTCCAAGTGTACTTGTAGTGCCAAGTGTATTTTCCTTAGGAAATAACCATTTCACTGGTAACACCAAAACTAAACACCAAAAAGATTATAGCAGATTTGATAAAAAGAAGCCACACTTTGTTGATGTTCAATTTTTTTTACTGCATATGCACACATGGTCTTTATAATATTTTTTAGGGGAAAACACTTTTTTTTTTTTTGCCATAAACTCATTAACATACCACAAAATACAACGCTGTAAACCTCTGGGCAATTTCTCGGACATTCTAGTTTTAGAAAAATGTCTATCTGCCCTTAATAAGATGGGGTGTTGTCTCCCCCGAACAAGCCAAAATTTGAAGATGCACACAGTTTTTTTGGGTTAAAAATGGGTCTTTCCTTCCTGATCCCTATTGTCAACATATGCTATCTGCCATCATGGGTGATCAATGGACGTGTTTTATGGGTGCAACCCCTTCTTCCTTTCACCTACTTGAGTTGTGAGGAAGGGGTTGCACCCACAAAACACGTACATGGATATCCTGTGATGGCAGATAGCACATGTTGACCCACTGTGTGCATATTCAAATTTTGGCTTGTTTGAAAAGTTTAAAAAATTGGTATAAAAACTTAAAAAAAAGGGGGGGGGGGGTTATTCTATTCGCCCCAAGACATCAATGATGTCCTTAAATGTTTGCTCAATAACATTCATCTTTTTCTTTATGACATCCATTTCCCTACTACACAACATTATTTGTAGGATGATGGTTTGGGCACTAGCACTTAAGAAAAGAGCCCTTTCTTCAAAATGGTTATCCCCTAATAAAAAAAAAGGTATTATAAATCTGCAGGCCTACATCTCTTATTACCTGAAGCTGTGGTGACAGACACTGACCTGTTGTGGCGACAATTTCCACCACTTCCTTCACCTCTCCTTCCTCCACTTCTCCTTCCTCCACATCCTCAGGTTGGTGTTCTCTCTGAGATTTGGAGTTCCTGGGCTCCGAGGAGTCCTCCCAGTCTTCTCTCCCCTATGAGAATGAAACAAAAGGTATACTTAGCACACAGATATTTGAGGTAAAAATAGGAATAATAAACATTGCTTGGAAGTGGGGTACAAGTGTCTGGGCAGAGTTACAAGCTGAAGACATGATTTTTCAAAACCCAAATATTCACCTTTTTGGGACAAGTTTCACACATGAGGAAACCCCAAGTATCCACTGGACCACCTGTGTGGGACACACTAAAAAGGTTGTTCTGGTGGCCCACACTAGTGCTCATGAGTGCAGATGTGTAAACAGCTGCTGAGTGTCCTCTCCTTTACACTGATTCAAGTTTGCATTTCATTCTAGTTACAAACACATCATCTAGACAATAATGTAATAAAATTTATGGAATACAAACAGGCATGTAAAAAAAAATGTAACCCTGTATCTTCCATAAAGATCGTATGTAATGGGCGAACGATGTGTCTGTAACGACCGATTACTGTGCCCACAACATTTTTCAAGATGATATTTTCTAAGGTCCAATAGTAAAAAGCAACAACATGGAGCAACATGCAAGTTATGAAATACAATAATAGGATCAAAGGAGATTTTAAAGCATTCTCTTAATGCTCCTTAACTGTTCCGGCTCCCTTAGTTTGAGGTCAGACCACCTCTTTCTAAGCTGCTCCTTTGATCTTTTCACCCCAAAATGTCTCTTCAGACTTTTGACAACTTTCTTCATTATTTTGGCCTTCCTTAGATTAGGGTGAGTGTACGGCCCACGCTTGCCATCATAATATGACTTTCTCAATATGTCCACCATTTCCACGAAGGACATGTTAGATGCCTTGTATCTGCTCCTTGTTCGTGGCGTTTCCTCCCGCTCCAGGCTTGTTGTGTCGTCGTCAGACTAATTAATAATTGCAGACACCTGCTCATCAGACTCCGCCATGTCGTCTGCGCGCTGAAAGAGAAGAGGCGGGGAAAATTCAAGAAGGAACGTCATGGGCAAGCGACGTGTGCGGAGTGTCACGCATGCGTAGTGTATCAAAAGCTAACACATGTGTCGTACCTATGTTCTGTGTGCGGAGGAAGGAATAAAAGCACTGAACGTCAGACCGAAGGTATGATTCTAACTTTGGATATCAGTGGCCTATACTGCATAGAGATTGAGGCCTATATGGGAATAAAGATTACTAGAGTTTAGACTGTGATTGACATTAGTATTTTTGTCTTGCAGAAATAATCCATTTCTGGAAAAAGATTTTTTGATCAAGTTCATTGATCGGTTAAGGGAGGTGCCAGCTCTTTGGGAGACCAAAAACACAATTCACAAGAAAAGAAAAGGGATGAGGAAAGCAGCGCTGGAGACCCTGCTCCCATTTGTGCATACACACATGCCCCACGTAACCATTGAACAGCTGGACACTAAAATTGGGACCTTGAGAGGCACATACAGGAGTGAGCGCTTTAAGGTCCTGGCTTCTCAGAGGTCAGGAGCATCAGCAGGGAAGGTATATGTCCTGAAGTTGGTATTAAAAGGGGGGAGGTGAAACTTTAAATGAGGCGCATAAAAATGCACCTCTATCCCTGATTCTGAAAGAATAAAAATAAGGGAGTTTTGGGACTTTAAATGAGGCTGCAGACATGGTGTAGGTAAGTTGAAAAAAAGAGGTACATATTTATTTATCAATAGAAAATGTAAAACATATCACATACAGCAAAAATCACTTTAAGGAGACAACATTTGAGTATATATTGTTCCCACATACACATATAGTATGTGCGCATGTACTACGGCATTGGAAATACAACAGTGCACAATCCAGCGCCATAGGGTGATCAGTGTTAGTAGATGGGTACATTCGTAATGAGTATTTATATATACAATGTCATATAGGCAGCAAAAGGCGAAAAAAATAAATACAATAAAAATAATCATTATATTGTTGTAACCAGTAAAACCAGAAAAAAGTTTAAATGTTGGCAGATTGGAGAGTAATTGCATCTGTGTCCCAGTTGCCCGACGCGTTTCGTGTATTTAAGACACTGATCAGGGGCTGGTGTTTTGGGGTATCTATAAAGTGTATAGTAGAATATGGTTATTGAATATGGTTTATGATTAGATAGATAAACGATGAGGCAGTAATGCCCATCTGATGTACTTACATGGAAGTGTGGTAGGAATGATAGGTATGGAGCCGAGGCCAGAAGTTGAGTCCGTCATGGGAACTGAGGTAACGTGAGGTGCAGACCAGTGGGACATGCTGCACGGTCCCCCCCACAGGCATAAGAGATGTAGGTGTTCATAGTAGAACAAAAGGTAAACAAGTAGTGATTGCCAAAAGAGGATTCTACAAAATAAATATAGGAACAATGTATCAGAGTATGTAGATGCATTATCATGGAAAGATAAGCCCAGATAAATAGAGTAGGTAAAATACCCTTCTATGACGTCCTTGAATCCCAAGCAGAGGGACAGGAAGGTGCAGTGAAGTGGTGTGCTGTGATGTCTCCAAACTGTGACAGCTGAACTAGTGTTGTGGGGGGAACTCAAATATAGCCTCCCAAATGGGTGCACACCGAGCGTCACCAACGTCACGCTGAACGCGGCATGTACAGGGGGGGACCCCGACGTGGGCGGAGAATCCCGCCCACGGACCGAGCTCACCTCCTCGCTGGCCAATGGAGATGGAGGACAGACACCCAGCGTCACGGCGCCAGAACCTGACGTCAGACGCTGGGTGGGTATACGTGACGCCGATGCTCCGTGCGCGCCAATCCCACCGCCGCATCGCATGCCGCCCCAACAGGGGCGGGAGGGGGAAATAAGGCAGACGGGGCACGCCGGGAGCATCGCAGCTCCCAAGGAGACAAAAAACAAAGTCATGGCCCAGGACATACACTGTGTCCAGACCCGGATCACACAACCATGACAATGGCGCCTAACTGCTGATGGATCACAGGGACACAAATAAATTGTGTCCTGGATTTACAAGACCTGGGCATGGTAATAACATGTCCAAGGCTTGACAACCTAACACCTGGGTGGCAGGGGAGCCCTGAAGTTGTGGTACTACAACAGACTGGCCTTTCTTAACGACCACCTTGAAGCAAGTGTTTTACATATCAATAGACAGTAGTGGCCCAAAAAGTTGGGGAGGAAAGAATGAAAACTGCTGGGGTCAGAATGATTCTTTTCTATTTATTTTCATTCAATTAGCAACAGTCATGAGCTGAAAATTTTGTGTGATCGATGAACCCAAAGCTAAAACTATGTCCCTTTTTTATACACAGGATGACAACAGCCAGGATGAGAGGCTGGAAAGTGTCAGGCAGGAGGAGGCCGGGCCAAGTGGCAGCCAGGAGGTGGCGGGGTGAGTGGCAGAGAGGAGGTGGCAGGGCCAAGTTGCAGAACAAGGTGCCAGGTGCCTCCCATCCGCCTTCCAACAAGAAGGGCCAGGAGGGATAGGACTGTGAGTGAGGCAGCACTGACCCTGATTAAAGAGGCACAGGCCACCCTCCAACAGCCAACCACCCCCGAAGAGGGCTATGCCACACTAGTTGGCGTTAAAATGAGCCAGATGTCGATGGGCCAATGTCTCCTATGTGAGCCCCTGCTAATTAGCCTATTAAATAAGGGGTTGATGGGGACAATCACAGAAACAACTGTAATTTGTGATCACGGCCATCCTTCTCCTCCTCCACCTCCTTCTTCTCAACCTCCTCCTCCTCCACCTTCTTCTCCCCCACCTTCTTCTCCTCCTCCTCCACCACCTTCTTCTCCTCCTCCTGACACAAGTACACATCTAGAGGCACAGGCTCCAGTCAAGCGGAGAAGGAAGGCTGCAGAGAAGGCTGCAGAGAAAGCAGCAATGAAGGATGCAGGGAAGGCTGCCAGGAAGACCAGAAAGTGATGGCCTTGTTTCAATGTGGTCTGACAGAAGGCAGGATGTTGTAGTACCACAGACTTGGGACATATATCTCACCTGCTGCTGTTCCTGACCTCTGGGAGTCCAGGACCAGATTGGGTTCCCTACTGTATGTGCTTCTCAAGGTCCCAATTTTAGTGTCCACGCTGAGTTGCACAAATTGCAGCAGGTTCTCCAGCGCTGCCTTTTATTTATTTTATTATATACCAGAATAAATGTTTTTTTTTTTTAACAGCTAATACTTGCCTATGTGTTTTTATTAAACCTAAAAATGTAGCTTGTGAGTAGGCAGGTAACTTTAAAAAATAAAAAAGGTCTAATTAAAAAGGGACAGATAACACCAAACAATCTCCTTGAAGGTCAAAAAATACAAGATAATAATGTTTAAATTGGGGTAACTTGACACAACAAAATTAAAAATCAAATCATGGAGATCACTAGAAATTAAATTATAGTTTAAAATGCAGATCTGTACTCAAAATTAAAAAAAAAAATAAGATCTTGCTCTATAAAATAATCAATAATATTCATGAGATCAGCATTAAAAATGTTGCAAAAAGTTAGTCAGAACTCTGTGTAAATATCAGCAGCAAAACAAGTTCATTATTGTACCATTCTAAAGAAGATTTAAATGCGCAGCATTTAAACGATGCAATAATTTTTACAGCGTGATGAATGTGCTATCCCTATTATGAACGCTAGTTTTAACAGAAGGTGCGCGCTCTCGTCTCATACTTGATTCTGACCATGCCCGGGTTTTTAAGACTCGGAAAAGCATACACACAAACGTTTTTCTCGTCGTAAACCAGCCCGACGAGAATCACGAGGAGACAATTGAGTCTCCCGACGAGAAAATAGAAAACAGGTTCTCTTTTTTTTCTCGTCGAGATTCACGACGAAAAATCATACACACGAACGGTTTTCTCTGCAAAAAGCTCTGCCAGCTATTTTCTTGCAGAGGAAAACAGAGTGTGTGTACGAAGCTATAGACTGGGCAGTAGGAACAACTAATTTAAGGCCCCTCATTTTTTTTTTTTTTTTTTTTTTTAAATCAGATCTTTTTTTATTTTGATATGTCTTTCTTATATGTCTTACTGGACAACTTCATGTGCCAATTGGTGGATGCCCCGACTATAAATTATCAATTGCTAGACCTACCAATTACAAATGACACAGATCTGATTGCAGATGTGGAAATACAGAACAACCTGGGATCCAGCGATCACAGGATAATTACCGTATTTTTCGGACTATAAGACGCAGTTTTTTCCCCCAGAAATATGGGGAAAAATGTCCCTGCGTCTTATTGTGCGAATAGATGACAGGCTCCGCCCCCCGCCGCGGATGGCACCGCCCGCCCACGCCACTCGCATGGCCCCTCAGGGTCCTCCCCCAACAGGTCACCCCCCTCAAGGGCCTCCCCTTATAGACGGCCCCAAGCCTCTCCTGGCCACAGGAAGACTAGGGTGGTGCCTGAGTTCCTCCCGGAACATCTCAAGAGGGAACAGGCCCGCCAGACCCACCATCTGGGTGAGGTTGCTGTCCAGATGCAGCGAGTGGCAGACAGCATGGCCTCCTCTGCCAACATCAATGACAGTATCCTGGATGTCAGTACCAACTGTGCTGCTGTTGTCACCTGCCTGAGGGATCTGCAGGCCACCACAGCAGGCCTCGTGGCAGAGGTCCAGACCCTGGCAGAGGCCATACGGGACAATACTGCTGCCATCCAGGCGAAGGGGAGGCAGTCAAGGCTGCTGCAGGCCGAGACCAATGCGGTCCTCACCCGCATTGCCCTGGCGTTGGAGGGCAGGCAGCCAGCCATGAAGAGACCAGGGGATGCTCCTCCTCCTCCTCATTTCCCCCCCACCTGAGGCTCCCACCATGTAGTTAAGGAGCCGGGGCCGTGGCACCAGGCATGGGCCACGACAGGGCAGATGAGTGCGTTTTTTTTTTTTTTTTGGATGCTCAGGTTATGAGTTTTTTTGGTTTGTAGACCCAGCACACGGTCAGTAGTGCAGGCTACAGTGTGACTGGTGTGTGAATGTGGGGGTGACACTCCTGCCAGTAAGGGGTGTCACCCTAGCTCGTTGGGGAGAAGTTATCCCCATGGCCGTGTGAATGTGGTATGAATGGACAGCGACATAATTGGGGCCTTTGCGTGGCGTTGCTGCTCCCAAGTCGTGCATGGTGGACTTGGGCTAATCCAATGTGATGAGGATGTGGGGTGTGTGAGCTAGGGACCACAGTGGTGTGCATGCGTGCATTGTCCGTGTGCCATGATGAATGTGTGTGTTTAACGTGCAAAGATACGTTCCACGAGTCACCTCCTGACTGCTGTTCCATCAGCAGAATGGGTAGCCTCGGTCAGGGGGGGACTGTGTGGTTCGGGGGTCAGGTCATCATGTATGCCAATCTCCAGGCCCTTTCTGACGGCAAAGTTGTGCAGCATGCAACATGCACCGATGATCTGGCACACAAAGTTTGGAGAATACAACAGGGTCCCCCCGGACTTATCCAGGCATCGGAAACGGGACTTCAGGATGCCAAATGTGCGTTCCACCACTGCACGGGTACGTATGTGTGCATCATTGTATTTTATCTCTCCTCTGGTTTGGGGATTCTGGAATGAAGTCAGGAGATGGGGCCCAAGTGCATATGCTGCGTCACCTGGAAGGGAAAAGATAGGAGGTTGTTAGTCATGCATGTGCCCCTCGTGATGTCTGCATCATGGGGTCGGACAGTCATGCCTGACTCCCATGTCACTCACCAACCAGCCAGCTGTCCCCGTACACGTTCTGTTCGAATTCCGTTGGGATGTTGCTTTGACGGTATATGTAGCTGTCATGGCTGGCCCCGGGGTGTTTGGCACGGACGTGCCATATGAGGGATTGGGCATCGGCTATCACCTGTACGTTGATGGAATGCCACTGCTTCCAATTACGGTATATGTGTTCTGTGGCACGGGGGGCTGTAGTGCCACATGTGTGCAATCAATGGCCCTGATGGTGCGTGGGAATCTTGCAATACTGTAGAAATCACGCATTGCCTTCTGCCGAAGATGCTCCTTGGTGGGTATGATGATGTGGTGGGACATACGTCTGAGGATTGCGGGGACAACCTGGTGCACATATCTGCTCATGGAGGATTGTGCCATCCCAGCCACAACTCCACTTGTACGCTGGAACGAGCGACTGGCGAGGAAATGGAGTGTTGCCAGTACCTTGACCAGTGGCTCCACTGCATGTGAGCGATCTGTCTGGCTGGTGATGTCATCATGCAGGGTTGTGGCTAATTCCAGGATGGCATCAGAGCTGAATCTGAAGATGCAATACACCTCCGAATCCCCCATGCCAAAGATGTTTATGCGCGGTCGGTATATCCTCTCCTGTGCCCTCCTTCTACGCGCCTGTGAAGCCAGTAGTATAGCTATGACCATGGATGCCCCTGGCATGTTGGCGTACAGATTGTTGTCCTGCAAGTGTGGATGCTCAGCTCGTCCGTAACGGTGCTGATGCAGCTGCTCTCCATGCTGCTGACCTACCCCTGCTTTTATGAGGGGTAACTTTAGGCCGGACCTACAACTTACGCGGGGCGCGCGTAGCCGGCGTCGGGCGCACGTACGTTTGTGGATCGCCGTATCTCTCTCATTTGCATATTTGAATTGGAAATCAATAGGAGCGCCAGATGCGTCCAGCATATATATGCGCCCACGCTGTGCCGGCGTAGGAAAGTTACGTCGGTCGGAAAAAGCCTATATTCAAACGTATCTAGTTCTGTGGATACGGCACATAGTTACGCCGGCGCATATATACACTTACGCCACGCATCTCGAGATACGCCGGCGTAAGTGCTTTGTGGATCTGGCCCTGTGTTTTTAGCAATGGTCACTCTGTATTTCTTTTGGGCCGTGGTCACTCTGTATTTCTTTTGGGTCGTGGTCACTCTGTATTTCTTTTGGGCCGTGGTCACTCTGTATTTCTTTTGGGCCGTGGTCACTCTGCATTTCTTTTGGGCTGTTGTCACTCTGCATTTCTTTTGGGCCGTGGTCACTCTGCATTTCTTTTGGGCCGTGGTCATTCTGCATTTCTTTTGGGCCATGGTCACTCTGCATTTCTTTTGGGCCATGGTCACTCTGCATTTCTTTTGGTCCGTGGTCACTCTGCATTTTCTATGGCCGTGGTCACTCTGCATTTTCTATGGCCGTGGTCACTCTGCATTTTCTATGGCCGTGGTCACTCTGCATTTTCTATGGCTGTGGTCACTCTGCATTTCATGGGCACTGGAAAATATTTTAGTACACCATTTGGTACAGAATTTTTTTTCTTGTTTTTCCTCCTCTAAAATCTAGGTGCGTCTTATGGTCAGGTGTGTCTTATGGTGCGAAAAATACGGTACATTCAGCATAAATAATAGGAAAAGGTGGCACAAAGGTAGTAGAACACAACTTGGTTTCAAAAGAGCCAACTTTTCTAAACTGCGCTCAATACTACAAAAGATATTAAATGGGACCAAATCCTAGAAACAATAACCACTGAGGATAAGTGGAAGTACTTTAGGAACACATTAAATAAAAGGTACCATCCAGTGCATTCTAATAGGCAATAAACATAAAAGAGTTAAAGTGGATGTAAACCCACTCTCATAATTTAGAAAGTACTGGCATAGCGCTGATCTATAAGTATATACATGCCTCCTGCATGCATCCTTACCTTTCAAATATCTCCCCCTTCTGTATTTGGAGCCCCGCAAAACTCTGGATGCAGTGGGCGGGGTCTGTTTGGCGCTCAGTGGGCGGAGTCATGACATCACCAGACTCTCCGCCCACCTCTACACTCCCCTTGGCCAGGCAGCGTCGTGAGGACAAACCTTGTGCCAGGAGAGTCAAAAGTGCGAGCACAGGAGAAGCAGAGCACGTTCTGGGAAGAAGAGCGTGCTCACGGCCCCATGTCACTCCTGCGCATGTGCACATACACTTAGCACATCGGAGAGCTGGAGAAGAAAGGAGGGGGAAGCTGGGAAAGTACACAGAGGGGGTTATTTACGAAAGGCACTGAAAGTGTACTTGGAAGTGCAGTCTCTGTAGATTCGAGGGGGACATGCAAGGAAAATAAAAAAACAGCATTTTAGCTTGCACATGATTGGATGATAAAATCAGCAGAGCTTCCCCTTATTTCAGATCTACCCCTCAGATTTACAGCGACTGCACTTCCAAGTGCACTGTCAGTGCAATTTCAAGTGCACTTTGCACTTGTAGTGAAAAGTGGATTTGCCTTTCGTAAATAACCCCCAGAATGTCTCTCTCACAATCATGCATGAGATGAGTAAATGACCTGTCAGTCACAGCACAATGGGAAGAAATGGCACAGATTTCTCTGTGTGTCGGTTTTTATTGCACTGAAAAAAAGATAAGAGGAATACTCAAAGCTGGATCAACTCTTTTTGGCAAGCCTGGGCACAGATGACATGACATCCTCTGCTGTACCAGGTAGAAGTTTTAATAAAAAATATTTTTGGGGGTTTACATCCACTTTAAGATTAAACCTCACCTTAGTTTTTGCCTAAGGAAAAGGAGGGGTACAGCAATCATGACTGTTTCATTTAGGGTTGTCCTGATACCGATACTAGTATCGGGACCAATACTGAGCATTTGCACGAGTACTTGTACTCACGCAAATGCTCCCGATACTTCACCGATACTTTTTTTTTCTTCCTCCTGAGAGGGGGCGAAGAGCGGTTGGAGAGGAGACTGAGAGGGGGTGGAGAGCAGAGCAGTCCGGGTATGTAAAACATGCCACTGGAGAGGAGAGCTGCTGCCGCCGTCTAGTTGATCGGCGCTCGGGGAACATAACAGCTTTCATTTAAATAGCTGTGTGTTCCCCGCCGCGCCCGTCATATATAGCCCCTCCCCCTTGTCCGAGCACTTTCATAGACAGATCACCCATCCCAGGATTGGACGGGTCTATCAAAGTGCCCGGACAAGGGGCTATATATGACGACGCGCGGCGGGGAACACACAGCTATTCAAATGAAAGCTGTTATGTTCCCCGAGCGCCGATCAACTAGATGGCGGGGGGGAGACCTACACAAAGCTGCATTTTGGGACATGGCTGCATGGGGAGACACAAGGCTGCATTTGGAGAAACACACGGCTGCATTTGGGGAGACACACGGCTGCATTTGGGGAGACACACGGCTGCATTTGGGGAGACACACAGCTGCATTTGGGGAGACACACGGCTGCATTTTGGGAGAGACACGGCTGCATTTGGGGAGAGACACGGCTGCATTTGGGGAGAGACACGGCTGCATTTGGGGAGAGACACGGCTGCATTTGGGGAGACACACGGCTGCATTTGGGGAGACACACGGCTGCATTTGGGGAGACACACGACTGCATTTGGGGAGACACACGGCTGCATTTGGGGAGACACATGGCTGCATTTTGGGAGAGACACGGCTGCATTTGGGGAGAGACACGGCTACATTGGGAGACATGGCTGCATTTGGGGAAAGACACGGCTGCATTTGGGGAGACACACGGCTGCATTTGTGGAGACACATGACTGTATTTGGGGAGACACGCGGCTGCATTTGGGGAGACACACGGCTGCATTGGGAGACACGACTGCATTGGGAGACACAAGGCTGCATTTGGGGACACATGGCTGCATTTTTAAAAAAAGTATCAGTATCGGCGAGTACATGAAAAAAAAGTATCGGTACTTGTCCTCGGTCCTAAAAAAGTGGCATCGGGACATCCCTAGTTTCATTAGCCACTTGGCACCCAGAGGAAGTTATATGACGTCCTGGGCTTTGTGGGACTATATCTGAATGATGCCTGAAGCTACAGGCATCATTCAGATATCAGCATTTTCATCCGGTGACTCCCTACACCATAGGAACGATCACATCGGCTGTTCCGCCGCTTGATCGATCCTACAGGCGGTGAAAGGGGGCGTCCCCCCTTCCGCCGCCCTCAGGTGCTTCTACCAACTCACCTATGCGATCAGTGAGTTGGTGACAGGAACCACCAGCCCCCGGATGCAGATCACAGAGAATTCCGGCGGACCAGATGGTCACCGAAGTCTCTATGACCGTCTGAGGACGGGCACGATGTTATGACGTCAAGCCCCGGCCTCTGCATTCAAAAAACCTGTGAAGCAGTGATCTTTTTTTTTTTTTTTTAGCCTTCCCAGCCTAGTGGTGAGATGTGGGGTCTTATTGACCCCATATCTCACTGTAAAGAGGTCCTGTCATGCATTTTCCTATTACAAGGTTACAAGGGATGTTTACATTCCTTGTAATAGGAATAAAAGTGATCAAATTTTTTTTTTTTTAAGTGTCAAAATGTAAAAAAAAATAAGTAAAATTAACAATAATAATAATTTTTTTTTTTTTTAAAGTGTCCCTGTCTCCGTGTGCTCGCACGCAGAAGCGCACACATACGTAAGACCTACAAACATATGAAAATGATGTTCAAACCACACATGTGAGGTATCGCCGCGAACGTTAGAGTGAGAGCAATCATTTTAGCCCTAGACCTCCTCTGTAACTCAAAACATGTAACCAGTAAAAAAAATTAAATCGTCGCCTATGGAGATTTTTAAGTACCAAAGTTTGGCGTCATTCCACGAGCATGTGCAATTTTGAAGCGTGACATGTTAGGTATCTATTTACTCTGCGTAACTTCATATTTCACATTATACAAAACAATTGGGCTAACTTTACTGTTTTTTTTTTTAAAAGGAAGGAACTGTTTTTTCTTTTTAAAAAACGTGTTTGAAAAATTGCTGCGCAAATACTGTGCAAGATAAACAGTTGCAATGACCGCCATTGTATTCTCTAGTGTCTCTGCTAAAATAAAATATATAGTGTTTGGGGGTTCTATATAATTTTCTAGCAAAAAATAGCAAAAACAGATGATCTTTACATGTAGAAATGAAGTGTCAGAATTGGCCTGGGCCTGAAGTGGTTAGTCACAGAGTGTACCCTTGTGGCTTACAGAAACCAGTATCCGAAAAAGACTGAAAGGGCTAAATGTATTTTATGTCATTTTTCACACTTTTGTCACTTTTTTTGGGTGAAATGGTAGGGGTACAATGTACCCCATTACCATTTCACATAGGGGGGGGCCGGGATCTGGGGGTCCCCTTTGTTAAAGGGGTCTTCCAGATTCTGATAAGCCCCCCGCCCGCAGACCCCCACAACCACCGGGCAAGGGTTGTGGGGATGAGGCCCTTGTCCCCATCAACATGGGGACATCCTCCCCATGTTGAGGGCATGTGGCCTGGTGCGGTTCAGGAGAGGGGGGGCCGCACTCTGTCCCCCCCTCTTTTCTGCGGCCGGCCAGGTTAACGTGCTCGGATAAGGGTCTGGTGTGGATTTTTAGGGGGACTCTACGCCATTTTTTTTTTATTTGGGGTGGAGTTCCCCTTAAAATCCACACCAGACCTGAAGGGCCTGGTATGGATATTTGGGGGGACCCCACTCCATTTTTTTTGTTTATACGGCGGGGTTCCCCTTAATATCCATTCCAGACCTGAAGGGCCTGGTAATTTTATTTGGGGGGACCCCATACATTTTTTTAGTTTTAATGAGCAATGACTGTATTCTTTATAGCCATGAGTACTTTTAAATTACTTTTTTCTTTTCACTTCAGAAATGACATCTTGTACAGGGACAGTTCTAAGCACGGGAAACATGCGTGTACCCCCCCTCCCCCCTGTATGAAATTTAAAGGAATATTTCACTTTTATTATTTCACTTTAACCACTTCCATACCGCTCCTATTCTGGCACTTCTCTCCTCCATGTAAAAATTATATTTATTTCCTGGGAAATTACTCAGGACCCCCAAACATTATATATAATTTTTTAGCAGACACCCTAGGGAATAAAGTGGCGGTCATTTTTTATTTGATTTCCAACGGTATTTGCGCAATAATTTTTCTAACGCCTTTTTTTTGGCCCAAAAAAAAAACGGTTCATGAATTAAAAAATAACAAAACAGTAAAGTTAGCCCAATTTGTATGGATAATGTGAAAGATGATGTTACACTGAGTAAATAGATACCAACTTGTCACGCTTTAATATTGCACACACTCATGGAATGGCGCCAAACATCGAGACATAAAAATATCCATAGGCGATGCTTGATTTTTTTTTACAGGTGACCAGTTCAGAGTTACAGAGGAGGTCTAGGGCTTGAATTATTGCTCTCGCTCTAATGCACACGTCAATACCTCACATGTGTGGTTTGAATGGTGTTTACATATGTGGGCGGGACTTACATGCATATTCGCTTCTGAGTGCGAGCTACTAGGGACAGGGACGTTTATTTTTATTTTTTTTACCTAATATTTTTCTTTTTGCACTTTTTTGTCCCTTTTTTTTATTTTGGATCACTTTTCTTCCTATTACAAGGAATGTAAACATCCCTTGTAATAGGACTAGTGTGTGACAGGTCCTCTTTATGGAAAGAGGTGGGGTCAATAAGGCTGGAAAGCATGGTATTGGAAAAAAAAAAAAATCTCATGCTTTCAGCTGCAATCATGTTCGTTCAGCACAGTGGTGTAGTGTATAGCACTTTGACCTAGCAGCAAAAGGGTCGCTGGTTCGAATCCCGCCCGTGACACCATCTGCCTGGAGTTTGCATGTTCTCCCTGTGCCTGCGTGGGTTTCCTCCCACAATATAAAAACATGCTGTAAATCGGATCCGGTATAAATAAGCCCTAATATGCAGTAGTATATTTAGGATTTGTGCTTTCCTAATAGAAAAATGACCCACCCCTTCCTGTCAAGGCCACACCCTGTTTTTGTATGACCCACCCAGGAATTTTCAGGGGACCCACACACTAGTTCTGGGGGGGAGGGGGTTACTGGATTCCCTTAATTTGCATAGTTTTTCTCTCACTTCCTGTTTGGCTATGGGGCAGGAAGTGAAGGCAAATCTCCCCAATTGGACACAGATAATACAAAATAAACTGACAGGGCCTATAACCCTCCCTCACTCTATCCAAATGTAAAGAAAATAAAAAGTGTTGATTATAGTTCTAGTTTAAGCACAAATTTCAGAGAGTTTTATTGAGAGGCCTAAGAAAATATAACCATGCCAATAGGCCAGGATACAGAGTTGCTAATATGTATGAATGTGTGTGTTAGGGCCCCCCCACAAACACCACCCAATGTTAACTAAAAAAATATTAATTTGCAAATAAGTATTATCTGCTAATTTTTTGGGGATGTCTGCACCCCTGATAGTGACAACATTTGTGAGGTGTCTTCACCCTTTGTTATGTACTGGAACATACCTTGTAGCCAGAGCCTAGTTTGCAGGAGGAGGCCTCTCTTACAGCCCCGGCTCTGGAGCTGCTGGAGTTGGGACAGCAAGCTCGGGAGCAGGGCGAGGTAGGAGTGCCTGGTGATGATAGCAGCTCGGCACGGTTGGTGGTCCTTCGGGACGGTGGTTGCAGGAGACAGCGTCTCTGGAGCTGGGACAGGCACTGGATAGCAGAAGCTGGTGAAGCAAACCGGGTAAGCAGATAATCAGGTGGGCTAAGCAAGCGTAGTCAGATTCAGGCACAGGGTCTGGTAACGGTGGGCAGGAGAGCAGAGCGGAGTCAAAGCAAGCCAGGGGTCGGAGTGGAGAGGGTCGGATGGTCAGACGGAGCCGGGTCGGTTTGAGGTAACAGGTTACAACAGGTCACAGATTTCACTGATACAACGCTGCAGATCAGACAGCAAAGTGTCACTGCAGCTGCTAGCTTTTTAAAGGCTGAATGGCGCCAATCGCGCATCAACGAGCACGCGCGCGTTCCCGCCGTCGTGCACGTGCGCGTGTAGTAGGCACATGCTCGCGCACATTTGGCGCGCAGATGCGCGCATTTGGCACATATACGTGTGCATGTGAGGCGCGCCTGCGCACATGAATAGGTGACTGGTTTTGATTCTGACCATTAGTATGTGTGCGCATGCGTGCACGCCGGAGCCTATTGGCAGGTCCCTGACATTGCCCCCCCCCAAGGGGCAGCCTCCGGATGCCAAGTCGGACCGTTTTCTCAGAGTGAGCAGAAAAAAAAGCACGAACCAGTCTTTGTGCATGAATGTTGCTTTCAGGTTCCCAAGAGTTGTCTTCTGGACCATACCCCTGCCATTTAACTAGAAATTGCGTTTGCCCTTGCCGTTTTCTGCAGTCAAGGATGGCCTCCACCACGTATTCCTCGCAACCATCAACCACAATAGGTTCCGGAGGACTGGCCCCTCTGTCAGGAAAGGGATCAGGAACTGCAGGTTTCAACAGTGAAACGTGAAACACCGGATGAACTTTAAGGGAATAGGGTAAAGACAGTTCATACGATACCTCATTGATTCTTCTTTGTATTGAAAAAGGTCCCATGAATTTCGGTTCCAACTTCTTGGAAGGACAGGCCAACCTGAGGTTAGCTGTAGATAGCCACACTTGGTCACCTGGTTGGAGATCCAGCTCACCTCTCCTCTTCCTGTCAAAGAATTTCTTGCTGTCGGCTTGGGCTTTGGTCACTGCTTCCTGCAACACCCGATTGTTGTGGTTGAGGAACTCCACTGTGCTCTGCACTGCCGGAACTGGAGATTCTGGAAAAAAGTCAGGTAAAAATGTTCGGTTAAAGCCATAATTGGCAAAGAAGGGGGACTGCCCAGTGGCTGAATGGTTGGCGTTATTATAGGCAAACTCCGCTAAGGGCAACAAAGAGACCCAGTCGTCCTGAGAGAAGGACGTGAAACACCTAATGTACTGCTCCAGCGTTTGATTGGTTCTCTCTGTTTGCCCGTTGGTTTGAGGATGGTAGGCTGAGGAAAAGGCAAGTTCGATCTTCAAGGTCTCACATAGGGCTCTCCAAAAACGTGACGTGAACTATCAGACACGATGTTTGTAGGGACTCCATGTAGTCGGATAATCTCCTTGATGAAGACACGAGCCGTTTCTGCAGCCGTTGGGGTGTCCTTTAGTGGGAGAAAATGAGCCATTTTAGACAGACGGTCTACGACCACAAAAATTGCCGTACACCCTTCAGAACATGGAAGCTCTACTATAAAATCCATGGCAATCATCTTCCAGGGTCTATCAGGTACAGGTAAGGGTTTTAGTAATCCCCAGGCTCGGTTCCTTGTAGTCTTGTTCTGATTGCAGATGGGGCACGTATTGACATATGATTTACAGAACTCCTCCAAGCCTGGCCACCAGAAGGTACGGCGTACCAGTTCAAGGGTCTTGCGAACCCTGAAGTGCCCTGCCAAAGGGTGGTCGTGAAGGAGCTTCAAGACCTCCACTCGATTACTTCCCGGAACGAAAATTTGACTTCCTTTCCAGAACAGCCCGTCTCTGGATGTTAAAGTGATACCAGGAGGTTTGGAAGTGTCCGTGGATGCCTCTCTAATTTGAGAGAGCAGATCAGTCCGAAGAAGTAAAAAGTTATCTGCAGGTAGGATGGTGTCGGGAACAGATACATCTTTGGGGTTATCATGCATCCGTGATAATGCATCCGGTTTGACGTTCTTTGACCCCGGCCGGTAAGTTATGTGGAAACAAGCGTGAGAAAAACAGTGCCCAGCGGGCCTGCCGAGGTTTCAGTCTCTTAGCAGATCTCAAGTATTCGAGGTTTTTGTGATCTGTATAGATTAACACTGGATGGGCTGCACCTTCTAATAGGTACCTCCATTCCTCCAAGGCGGTCTTGATGGCAAGTAATTCACGGTCACCCACATCATAATTTCTCTCCGCGGGGGAGAGCTTCCGGGAAAAGAACCCGACAGGATGCATTAAGTCTTTATTCCCCTGGCGTTGGGAGAGAACAGCCCCCACTGCAATTTCAGATGCGTCTGCTTCAAGGAGATAAGGTAGTGCTGGATCAGGGTGGCTGAGGATAGGGGCTGAGGTAAAAAGTCCTTTAAGCTTGTCAAAGGCCCTTTGGGCTTCGGGGTTCCAGCGGAAACGTAGGTTCTGTTTGGTCAATTGTGTGATAGGGGAGATTATTGCAGAAAACCCCCTGATGAATCTCCTATAGAAGTTCGCAAACCCCACGAAGCGTTGCACTCCTTTCTTATCCAGGGGTTCAGGCCAATCGAGAATAGCAGACACCTTTTGGGGATCCATTTTAATTCCTGTAGGGGAGATCACCAGGCCCAGGAACTGGATGGTTTGCTGCTCAAATTCTCATTTTTCCGCCTTGGCATACAGTCCGTGTACGCGGAGACGGCTGAGGACTTTACGGACATGTTCCCGATGTCTGTCTAGTGATCCGGAAAAGTCCAAGATGTCATTAAGATAGACAATCACCGGCTCGATGACGCGTCGTACGTGAGGTCCGCACGCTGAGGGAGGAGCCGCCCACGCCACGGACCTAGCCTGCTGACGGGAGATGGAAGACGCCGGAGGATCTAAGGTCGTCTCAGCGGCGGTGGCTATGAAGCAGGGTGCGAGACTGCCGAGCCGCTAGCCCGCTGATTGTACATCTCACGCGTCCCTCTCTCCTGTCCTCCTTGTGCCGCCCACTCGAGGCCCCCCCTTGCTTTCTCTCACCCTCGCTCACCAGCTGATCGGAACGCCGTTGCTAGGAAGTGCCGCTCGGCACGGAGGTATTGGAGGACTCCCTGTCTCTCGTCCCCCTGTGGATGATGACACCCCCCCTCTGCTCTCTGGAAGCACAGCCTCACTAACGTATTATACTTGCTTTATCAGCCCCAGCCACGGGGAAGGTGCATACTCAGAGTGAATAACAAGGTAAAACAACACGGGACTGGTAAGATCTTTTTCTTTTGTATGAGTCACCGATTGCATACTGCTCCTCCTAAAACTCTTTCTGATTTGAAATACATCACAGATTGGGCATTGGAAATGGGACTGTGACACACAGATATAATGATGACGAGATAACAGTGCGAAGGGAGCAACTGACGGACGGAATATACAGCGGGACTTGTTCTATGATCTCTATTTATTTTGATTGTGCTTGCCCAGGCAGAACGCAATGCCCCCCCCGGCCACCCCGGCCCCCAAACAGTACTCAGCAATTGGTCTACTGCTATTGCTTTGAGTTTAGATTTCGGGTGTACGGCAAGAGGGTAAGCATCCCAACCCCGCAATTAGCTCAGCGACACCTTGCAAGAATAATTTAAATAGGAATATAAACGTACTAGAATATCAGAGAATATCAATAAACCGGTACAGAAGATAAGCCCCCAAGCAAAGGCATAAAATTGATTCTACCCTTTTATGCTCTCTGGTTATGTTGGCTTAGTGTGGCACGGGGGTTGTTGTCCGGTGCTCTCGGAGGGCGTTGGTCGGGGGAGGCCCGGTTTAAAAGGGGCAATCCCAGTCTTTAACAGAGGCACTATACCTTCCCTTAAAACCTCCCTTGATCATCGCAAGCGGTTGGGTTGGGCTTGTACCCTTGGGCAAATTCATTGCAACACGATAACCGTTCCTGGGGTGATTAGTGAGCACGGCACACAGAACGCAGCAAGGGAGGTTAATTCGTGAGATGGTGGCGGTGCCCCTGCAGAGAAATTAGCGGGGGGTAATCATACACATAATATCCATCATTATAAATGATACAACACAATCACTGGACCCTCAAAATTATACCCCAGTATATTTAATACAGTGAGTAACTGTTGAACATTAAAAATCAAAAGGGGTAATACCTGCCGTGCAAACTGGGGAAACGGATTAGAATAACAAAAAAATTTAACATGAATAAGTCAACAAGGGGAAATGCCCCGAAAATTCCCAAAGACAACCCTCCTACTTCCACCATTAGGCACTACATGACCCCGGATGGGAGCTCTAAAAGCCCAGCATTGGGAAAAAAAGTAGAAAAAACGGGTGGAACCAAAAAGGGAGCAGGAGGGGGGTTCCCTCCAATAGTAGACACGTCAACGGAGGGCGAACAGGAAGTCAGCCAAATCGAGGACCCCCGCATAGACACCCATATCCCCACAAAGGTAGAATTGGAGGGGATGTTAAAGAGACTGGAAAATGTAATACGAGAAGAAGTTAGTGCATTAAGAACGGACATAACTTATATGTTGGAGAGGGTTGAGAAAGCCGAGGCAAAAATCGAACAACAGGACTCAGAATTAAATGAATTAAAAAACCAATTTCATACAATGAAACAAAATCAGAGGCAATTACAATATCGATTAGAAGACCAAGAGAATCGAAATAGAAGGAAAAATTTAAGAATACGATCTATCAAGGAGGAGAAAGGGGAAGATCTTAGAAAAATTCTTAACAATCTGTTTCTCCCCTTGTTGGAAAACGGTGCGGAGGAACCCCTAAAAATCGAACGGGCCCACCGCATAGGAAGAATTAGAGAGGGGGGAGGGAATTGGCCTAGGGATATTATCGTAAGGTTCAGATATTTTGAAGACAAAGCTGTGGTATGGTCAAAACTGAGAAGGAAGCCACCCCTGAGCTATGATGGAGCTGAGATCCAGATTTTTACTGATCTAGCCTGGGAAACTTTAGCTAGAAGAAGACATCTGAAACCCCTACTGGAACAGATGCGCCAGCTCAATATCAACTATCAGTGGGGGTTTCCGGCATGTCTGATAGGCTACAAAGATGGGGTATCAGCAAAAATAATATTCCCAGAGGACTTGCCAGCTTTCTGCCGCAAATTTGATATGCCAGTTATGGAACTACCCGGTTGGGTGGAATAGCTTTGGATTGCTCTGGCTTTACTTACTCTACCTTGCCATCCACTGACTGGTGTTGTCCTTTTGTTTCTTAATTCTTTTCCATTTTTCTTTGTTTCCTTTCCCGTTCTCATGAGGGGTGGATGGGAGAAGGGGGATCTGTGGGAGGTAGGAGGAGGTTAGAGGGAGGGGGACCAGAGAGGAGGGCTAGGAGAGCAGGTCCGCAACCCCACCCAGATAATGAACAACCCCTTGGGATTTTCCCAAGGAGGTGAATGGGAGGGTTGGGCGCTGGTAGGCCTCACCTCATTCTTGAAGAACCGACGAGTAGCGGGGTGTGAAAACCTCGACGGTTCAGAGGTCATGTTTAGGCCTGGGCAGGGGGGGGAGGGGAGAAGGGAGGGGAGATGGGAGGGGGGGGGAGGGGAGGGGTGGAAGGAGAGATGGTATTCTCTCTCTTCATAAAGGGGTTGAGACAGGGAAAGTGGCTCCCAGTAGATCTCTTGGAAAATATAGGGAAAGGTTTCAAGGGTAGGGAATGACAGAAATAAAATTTTTATCTTACAATGTGAAGGGATTGAACTCGCCTATTAAAAGATTGAAGGTGCTAGCAGAGATTGAATCATATAGAGCGGACGTAGTCTTTCTCCAGGAATCTCACCTGTCGATAAATTCCAATGTAAGGTTATACTCACCCAGGTATCCTTCCTGGTTCTATAGTGATTCCATCTCTAAGCGTTCTAGGGGCGTAGCAATTGGTTTCGCAAAAGAGACTGCGTTTATTTTGGAGGCGAGGCTGACAGACCCGGAAGGGAGATTTTTATTCTTAAAAGGAAGATTTGGTGATACCGCCTACACTTTAGCAAATATCTATGCCCCGAATGTAAATCCAACCCATTATCTAAGCAGAATTTTGGGCAAATTGAAAAATTTCGCAGAGGGGTACACTATCATGATGGGGGATTTTAATTTCGTCATGAATCCGAAAGAAGATAGTACGTCCCGGGGGAGGGAGACAACGAACGTGCAGTTACAAAAAATTAAGCACAAGATCCATGACAGTCAATTAGTGGATGCTTGGAGGATATTCCATCCAAATACAAAGGACTACACGTTCTTCTCCCCTCCCCACGGAACGTACACTAGAATAGACTACATTCTGGCAGATCACAGGCTGCTTGATTTGATTACTGAGACAGACATTGGAATTATGACTATCTCAGACCATGCGCCAGTGACCATGAAAATTAAACTCTCTATACAAAAGAGCCAACGGCCGGTATGGCACCTAAATGATAGTTTGATTCGCGATGAAGAAAGGGCAAGTAGGGTGGAGGCGGAATTAAAACAATTCTTCCTTTTCAATGATACTGAAGGGATTTCAAGCGCAACCCTGTGGGAGACACACAAAGCATATATTAGAGGGATACTAATCGCTGAGGGCGCCAGGGAAAAAAAAGAGAGAAAACGTAAATCTGATACCCTGATCAAAGAGATAGTGATATTAGAACGTAAACACAAGGAGCACGCGCAAAAAGAGAATTACCATAATCTAATTCTGAAAAGAGATGCGCTCAAGGAGATTATGGAACAGGAAGCAAGGAACAAACTGAACTGCATTGCCAGAGAGAGGTATCTATGGGGTAATAAACCCAGTAAGCACTTAGCCAAAATGGCCCAAAAAAAGAAAACCAGAAATTACATTGAAAAAATTAAAAGGAAAGATGGGAAATTGGTACATACAACTAGAGAAATTGCAGATACCTTTAAAAACTACTATGAGGAATTATACACAATAAGACAGTTAGGGTGGCAGGTTGGTGAAAAAGAGGCTAAAACTCATGATTTTCTGCAGAAAGCGGGTCTTCCTAGATTGGAGAGGGTAGAAAGTTTAAATATGTGCCTTCCAATAACTGAAGAGGAAATTAAAATTGCTCTAAAAAACACGACGTGCGGGAAAAGTCCCGGCCCGGACGGATTTTCGGCCCTATACTATAAGAGATTTAGTAACATCTTAATACCGAGGATGTGTAAGTATTTTAATGGGCTAGGGGCCGAATTTGAAGCCAGTAGGGAAGCAATAGCGGCCACGGTGGCAATAATCCTGAAGGAGGGGAAAGATAGCTCTCTCTGCTCGGGATATAGACCGATCTCGTTGCTCAATGCAGACACCAAGCTCTTTGCCAAAATCCTTGCAGAACGCCTGAAAGGGGTGATGCACTTCTTGGTGCACCCCGACCAGGTAGGTTTTATCCCCAACAGAGAGGGCAAAGACAATAGTATAAGAGCGATTCTCCTGCTCCAGAATATAAGGCAGAATGCGCCCCCAGGTCTATTCCTATCAGTTAATGCTGAAAAAGCATTCGATAGGGTAGACTGGGGGCTTATGATGGAGACTCTTTCAGCTATGGGAATAGGGAACAGGATGATCCGCTGGATCAACACACTATATTACCATCCCTCTGCCAAAATTAAAATAAACGGCTCGCTATCAGATTCCTTCGAGATGAAAAATGGGACAAGACAGGGTTGCCCTTTGTCCCCTCTTTTGTTTATTTTGTCTTTGGAGCCCCTCCTGGCCACCATTCGTAACGACCCAGAAATCAATGGGGTTAGAATAAAAGAGGAGGAACATAAGCTCTCGGCATTTGCCGACGATATTTTATTTTATTTAACCAATCCGGTTAAATCTATTCCCAAGCTCTCTATGATATTACAACAATATGGCGATATCTCCAACTTCAAAGTTAATGCCACAAAATCTGAAATCTTAAATATAAACTTAAGTAAAAGCGAAGAAGCTTGTGTCAAAGCAATTTGTATTTATCCATGGAAAAAAGAATTAAAATATCTTGGTATTAAACTTGCTAATACAGTTCAGAAGATATATAAAATAAATTATGTGCCACTACTAAATGAGATTAAAAATGAATTAAAAAAAACGGAAAATAAACCTATATCATGGATCGGACGCATAAATATGCTGAAGATGGTCATAGTTCCAAAAATACTATATAAATTTCTCTTAATTCCAATTGCCCTGCCTCAGCAATTTTTGAGAATTCTTAACTCCCTCTTATTAAACTATGTATGGAAAAAGAAAAAGCACAGAATATCTCTATCTATCCTAAAACAGGGTAAGCTTCAGGGAGGGCTGGCACTGCCGGACATAAAAAGCTATCATAAGGCGGCGGTTCTGTCTCGAGCGGTGGAATGGGCGCGCGATAGGAAAGAAAAAAGATGGGTGCAAATTGAAAACGCACAAGCTAACACACAATTGAGCAACTCTATCTGGATTCCTGCACAATACAGAGCACTGGATCACAAAGCATTTGACATAACACGGGACACTTTACGTATGTGGGATAGGACCCAGTCACTACTTGAAAGGAAATTCAATTCTCCACTAATGAATTTGAAAGAAAATGCTTACTTTGCACCTGGGGAAATAAAAATAGGAGGGAATTGGATTAGAAAGGACACGGTTCACTTAGGCGATATTATAAAAGACGGAGAGATAATGACCTATGAAGATCTCAAGTCTAGAACAGATTTTTGGGATCTTGATAGGTGGCACTACTCCCAGCTGTCTCACTTTACACGTAGCCTCCCCTGCCCTCTGCGGACGGTGGCGGAGTTGACACAATTGGAGAAAATATGTAAATCTAAGATTTCTAAGGGCACGATCACGAAATTATATGGGATACTGGTTAAGATAGGGTCACGGGGGGAGGCACCGTTTCTGGAAAAATGGGAAAAGGAGTTAGAAATCACGAGAGGGACTAACACTTTTCAGAGGACTATGCAACTAGTACATTCCTCAGCAATAGACATACAAACTGCCGAGGCAAACTATAAGTGCATTTCAGGGTGGTATATTACACCCGATAAAGCTAACAAAATTAATGCCGCCCAGCCCGCGGAGTGCTGGCGTGGATGCCCTGAAAGGGGAACTATGGCCCATTTATGGTGGACATGCCCTAAAATACAATTTTTCTGGGACACAATCTTAAAGCAAATAAAGGAGATCACAGGCAAGGAGTTAAAGAAAGACCCTTGGGTAGTGCTCTTCCATGGGTGTCAAGAGGGTATAAAAAAATACAAGCAATCCCTAATTCCTCATTTTCTGAACGCAGCCAAGAGACTGATCCCAAAAAGGTGGCACGAAATGGAAAGCCCACATTTGTGGAACTGGGTGGACGCAGTGGAGGAAACCTATAGGTTAGAAGAGCTAAAGGACAGCCTCTCGGAGACAAATAGTGACATTAAGGCCAAATGGGAAAAGTGGAAGGAATACAAAAAAACATGGAGCTATGCAGAGAGATTAAGAGGCCCTTAATTTATATATTCCGGATAACACAGTACTTATATGCTGACCCGGTTCAAGTTTGATTTCCCGACCGATATTTGCAAAATTTTATATATCTTGGTGAATCTCTATACTTTTCCTTTTCCTGGATAAGCATTAGACCTCTGGGAGCCACGGGGCGGGTGGGGGGGGGGGGTGGGAGGGGGGGCCGGGGGGTGAATGTATTACGGGAAAGCATGTCTCTGCCACCCATGCTGGGTGAAGAATATAAAGGAGTGTGGATAAGCTCTTAGTACCCTAGAGGGAAGGCGAAACATACAAACTTTTTCCATATGTATACATAAAAAAAAAAAAAAAAAAACACCACGCATGATGCAAACTGCAATCAGAGACGTAAGAAGCATCAAATTATGAGCTGGTCTCTAGAATATGACAAAAGCTGAGGTGGTAAAAAAAAAAAAAAAAGATAGACAATCACAAAGATATCAAGGAAGTCTCTGAACACATCGTTGATAAAATGTTGGAAGGTGGCGGGTGCGTTGCACAGACCGAAGGGCATGACCAGGTATTTGTAGTGACCGAATCGGGTACGAAAAGCTGTTTTCCACTCGTCCCCTTCCCGAATACGGACTAGGTTGTAGGCTCCTCTCAGGTCCAACTTGGTGAAGATGATGGCAGATCTTAGCTTCTGGAAGAGCTCGGGTATCAAAGGAAGCGGGTAACGGTTCTTCACTGTGATGTTATTTAACTTGCGATAGTCCACACAAGGACGAAGGGACTGGTCCTTCTTGATAACGAAAAATATTCCAGCGCCCGCTGGAGAGGTAGAGGGCCGAATAAATCCTTTGTCCAAATTTTCATCGACGTATACTTTTAGGGCCTCTTGCTCCATTTCTGATAATGGGAAAATGCGCCCAAAGGGAATTTCGGCCCCCGGAAGGAGCTCGATAGGACAGTCATAGGGGCGATGAGGCGGAAGGGAGTTAGCCCCCCGTTTACTGAAAACGTCCATGAACTCGTGATAGGGTTCAGGAACAGACTGAAGCAGGTTGGGATCAGAGTCCATGCATAGCAGGGTGGTGGGTGAGCAAGAGGGTCCAGGAAAGCAGTGTTGCTGACAGTAGGGGGACGGAAATGACACTTCTCCGGATACCCAGTTAATCAGAGGGTTATGGGCCCGGAGCCAGGGTAGGCCTAGGATCACCGGAAACAGCGGAGAGGAGATGACATCCAGGATCAACAGTTCCTTGTGTCGAGGGGCGATTAAAGCAGGCAGAGGAAGAGTCTCCTGGGTCACCTGTCCTGAACTAATGCGGGAGCCATCGGCCAGAAAAACAGAAAGTCCATGAGCCTTTTCTTGTAGGGGGATATTATGCAAGCTGACGAAGGCAGAGTCAATGAAGCAACTACACGCGCCGGAGTCAATGATAGCGCTGACTGGAACCGTCCTTCCCAGGCACTGTAATGAGAAAGGGAGAGCAAGGTGGGTTGCGTTGGCAGACAGAGCTGAAAAGTTAACAGGAACTGAAGGAAAGCACTTACGACTCTTAACAGGGCAGTTGCGCACGTAGTGGCCAGCCTCGCCGCAGTACAGGCAGAGGTTCAGTTGGCGGCGGCGTGCCCGTTCTTCGGGTGGTAGTGTTGGTCGCATAAGACCGAGTTGCATGGGCTCAGAAGTGTCCATAGTGGTGCTGGGAGGATTAAGGCAGGTGGGAGGCTGGTAGCGAGCAGAAGGCATTGGCACTCTTGCGGTCATCCAGGCAGGGCGACTTGGCTGAGAGGAACGCTCGGCCCGGCGTTCACGGAGTCTGCGGTCAATTTGAATGGCCTTGGTGATCAAGTCTTCGAGGGTCTCGGGTACCCCAACTTGAGCGAGCTCATCTTTTAAGCTTTCGGAAGGGCCCAGGCGGAACTGGTGCCGTAGAGCCGCATCGTTCCAAAAAGTATCTGCGCTCCAGCGTCTAAAGTCTGTGACGTAGTCCTCGGCCGCTCTGCGACCTTGCTGGAGCGCGAGCAGGGCAGACTCAGCAGTGGCCGCTCGTTGTGGGTCATCGTATAACTGAGCCATGGCCTCAAAGAAGGCGAACAGGGTCTGCGTCTGGTCACCGTTTTCTTCGAGCAGCCGATGGGCCCAGGTCTGAGGTTCACCTTGTAGTAGAGAGACCACAAATCACACTTTGGTGGCCTCTAAAGAAAAAGTCCGTGGTTGCAAGGCAAAATAAAGCTGGCAGGCACTACGGAAGGCCCAGAATTTAGCTCGGTCTCCCGCAAATCTTTCTGGTACTGGAACTCTTGGTTCGGGTGGAAGCATTACTACCGAGGGAGCAGAGGCGGCAGATGCGGTCCTGGCAGTAGATGTAGAAGCTGTGTCGCCGGGAGCAGACAAACTTTGTACTTGTCCCTCTAGTCTTAAATAGCCTTGCTGTAGGTTCTTTACTGCTTCTGTGAGGGATGCCAGATGTTTGCAGATCTCCTCCAAGGCAGGGGTTACTCCTGCAGGCTCTGTCATGGCTGTCTGATACTGTTATGTACTGGAACGTACCTTGTAGCCAGAGCCTAGTTTGCAGGAGGAGGCCTCTCTTACAGCCCCGGCTCTGGAGCTGCTGGAGTTGGGACAGCAAGCTCGGGAGCACGGCGAGGTAGGAGTGCCTGGTGATGATAGCAGCTCGGCACGGTTGGTGGTCCTTCGGGACGGTGGTTGCAGGAGACAGCGTCTCTGGAGCTGGGACAGGCACTGGATAGCAGAAGCTGGTGAAGCAAACCGGGTAAGCAGATAATCAGGTGGGTTAAGCAAGCGTAGTCAGATTCAGGCACAGGGTCTGGTAACGGTGGGCAGGAGAGCAGAGCGGAGTCAGAGCAAGCCAGGGGTCGGAGTGGAGAGGGTCGGATGGTCAGACGGAGCCGGGTCGGTTTGAGGTAACAGGTTACAACAGGTCACAGATTTCACTGATACAACGCTGCAGATCAGACAGCAAAGTGTCACTGCAGCTGCTAGCTTTTTAAAGGCTGAGTGGCGCCAATCGCGCATCAACGAGCACGCACGCTTTCCCGCCATCGTGCACGTGTAGTAGGCACATGCTCGCGCATATTTGGCGCGCAGATGCGCGCATTTGGCACATATCCGTGTGCATGTGAGGCGCGCCTGCGCACATGAATAGGTGACTGGTTTTGATTATGACCATTAGTATGTGTGCGCATGCGTGCACGCCAGAGCCTATTGGCAGGTCCCTGACAGATATTGTCCATAGTCAAAACAGGCATGATGGCATAGGTCCTACAGGCAGCAGGCAGAAGTAGGGCCTCGTTCAGGACAGAATGGGGACAGGGGTAGAGGCTTCTCCCACCCAAATCTCTTTGAAGCCTCCGGGCAACCAGATACTAATCTAGAATGAGAAAACAAACAATAGTTTTCTTCATCCAGAAAAATAATTCTGGAGCCCCTCACATATGTGAAACCCCTGTGCTATGAATCCCACTAGTCCACTGGCAGGGTAAAAGATCAGTTCAAGAGGCAGGCAAAAAGAATGGTCAAACAGTCCAAGGTCAGTTCCAGATCAGGCAGAGGTATAAACAGAATCCGTAGGCATAAGCGTGGTCAAATAACAGTCCAGGGTCAGTTCCAGATCAGGCAGAGGTATAAACAAAATCGGTAGGCAAAATCGTGGTCAAATAACAAGCCAGGGTCATAAGCAGAGGTATAAGGGGTATGAAGGTAAATGGCAGGAAGGGACTAATAATTTAGTGAGGAATGGTAAAGGCGGAAACAGTCAACTACACAGAGGCCTGGTTGGGAAGGGCATTGGGCACAATAATAAGTGGTGTTTCTTCTCACTCCTCCTTTGGAGCACACCCGGCATTTCTTTTGGCGTTTTTGGCCTGTTGGTCTGGGAGGGACTCTATCTGGAAAGTGGCGCTCGTAAAGTCGGCTAACCACATCGGATCGAATGTTTGCTGGTGGGTTGCTGGGGTATAAAAGGGCAGTGGTTTCCTCCTGGTAGTAAAGGTAGGATTTGGGTCTTGGAGTCGATTTCCGATAGATTATATAAGTGTTGTACATGGCCAAATTAAACAAATAAATGGAAACTTTCTTGTACCACTGGTATGATCTTCTTGTGGAAAGGTAGGGTTCCAGCATCTGGTCGTTCAAGTCGACACCCCCCATTAACTTATTGTAATCTTGAATACATTTTGGTTTCCGGATTTGCCCATTCCTCCTCCTGATCGTAACGAATGTGTTGTTGTGGATGGTAGAAAGCACGTACACATCCCTTTTGTCCCTCCATTTCACGGCCAGAACTTCCTCATTGCGTAAACTCGCTGTCTCCCCTTTTTTAAATTTTTTGGTGACAAGGCTTTGAGGAAAGCCCTTCCGGTTCGACCGTACGGTGCCGCATGCTGGTGTCTTCTTTCTATAAAGGTTTCGGAACAGGGGCAAACTTGTATAGAAATTGTCCACATACAAGTGGTATCCTTTCTCCATGAGTGGGTTTAGGAGTTGCCAAACAATTTTCCCGCTGGTTCCTACGTAGTCTGGGCAATTAGAGGGGTGTAGCTGGCTGTCCTTTCCTTCGTATACATTGAAGGCATACGTATACCCTGTGGCTCGGTCGCACAATTTATATAGCTTCACCCCATAGCGGGCCCTTTTGGAGGGAATAAATTGTTTTATGCCGAGCCTGCCAGAAAATTTTATAAGGGACTCATCCACGCATATGTTTTGGTCCGGGGTAAACAACTGGGGGAAAATTTCAGAAAAATAATCAAGTAGTGGCCGAATTTTATAAAGTTTGTCAAAATTTGGGTCATCTCGGGGAGGGCACTGGGTATTGTCATTGTAGTGTAGGAATCTCATGATCATTTGATATCTGGACCTGGGCATTTTTGAGGAAAAGATGGGCATGTGATAGATGGGGCGTTTTGACCAATATGAACGTATTTGGTTTTTATGGTTTAGTCCCATACAGAATACGAGGCCCAAAAAATGTTTTAATTCCTCCACTGTTACAGGTCTCCACTCGAAGGGACGGGCATAATAGGACGTTGGATTACTTGATATAAATTGTTCGGCATAAAGATTGGACTGGGCCACAATTGAGGCAAGCATGTCGTCAGTAAAAATTAGATTGAAAAAATCAATCGGGGCAAAATTTTCTGTGTCCATCTGGACTCCTGGCTGGGCAGTGAAAGGGGGAATGTTGGTTTCTCCTGAATTAGGAGGAAGCCACAAGGGGTTCTGAAGGGAATAGGGAAGGCTGGCATGGGACCTACTGGTACGTGACCTTGCTTGCCGAGGTATTGCGGTTCTGGTGGATGGCACAGCGGTTCTGGTGGATGAAACACGGGTGCTGGTGGATGGCACCACGGTGCTGGTGGATGGCACTGCCTCCTCAGCAATACGCCTTCGTCTGACGGGCGGACCCTCCTCCTCCTCCTCTTCTTCCTCTTCCTTCTCTTCCTCCCCCTCCTCCTCGGATGTCTCTGTTCCACTGCTAACTACCGGCTCGTAGTTAATGTCAGATTCGGCGTCTGAATTTGCGGAGGAATCCGAATCGGAAGCTCCCCGTTGCTCACATCGGCCGCAAGAATTTTGTACGCCTCCTCGACTGAAAATGATCATTTAGCCATTGTTGTTGATGACACTGACACGTGCCACTGATGACACTGACAGGTGTCACTGACGGCAAATGGCACGGGGAGATGGCACAGGCAGATGGCACGGGCAGATGGCAGATTGCGCTGGCAGGTGGCACTGATGGCAGATTGCACTGGCAGGTAGCACTGATGGCAGATTGCACTGATGGCAGGGGCAGGTGGCACTGGCGAGAATGCACTGGCAGGTGGCACTGGGGGCACTGATTTAACGTTTTTTTTTTCTTTCACTCACTTTTTTTTTTGACAAAGATCTCTCTCTCTCCTCACACGCTGTCTGTGTGTGAGGAGAGAAAGCCGGCGATGAGAGATGATCTCATATGTTTACATTTGAGATCATCTCCCATTGGACGGCTAGATCGAGTGCTGAATGGCCGCTGTGATTGGCCATTCAGCACGATCTGTGATTGGCTGTGTCCAAGGGACACGGCCAACACAGTTTTTCCCCCCGATGCGCGCTCACAGAGGCGCGCGGGAGCCAGGTAAACACAGGACGTCCACCCGGCACTTCAGGTCCGCGCTGCGGACGTCTTTTGTCTATAGCGCGGATCTGAAGTGGTTAAAGTTTTACAATTCAAATTTTCGAATTTCTGAATTCAGAATTTTCAAATTTCCGATTTTCGGATTTCAGAATCTTTGCATTTCGAATTTTCAAATTCAGAATTTTCGAAGTTGAGTTTCCCAAATTTCAAATGTTCAAATTTAGAATTTTTAAATTTCCAATTTTAGAATGTTTGAATTTTCGATTTTCAGTGACTTCATTGTTAGATATACGAGGCCTTGTGAATGTTTTAAAGTTTGTTTGCCGTCTGTTTAAAGTTTTTTTCAATTTTTTTTTAGAATTCTGAATTTTCGAATTTCCAATTTTCAGCGACTGATAATTTTAAAAAATGTTTTTAAGTTTGTTTGGTATCTGTTTTAAAGTTTTTTTAAAAAATGTTTTTTTTCAGGCCGGCTGTCAGGGATACGTGGATGAGCTGGGGGAGGAGCCTGACTGGCGCTGGAGTGAACGGCTGAGAGGCTCCGGGTTAATGGGTTGGTGCGAAGCAGTGTGAGAGACCGGGGAAATGCTGGAGACCGAGCAGCGACAACCCCATGAGGCCCCCGGGACACCCCAGGACGCTGTCCATGGTGCACTGTAGTAACGGAGAAGTGAGCCGGCGGAGTGATCTTTGACACAGAGGACGGGACAGTCGTACCTGGAGGAGCAGTCATAACCCCCCCCCCCCCCCCCCTGCCCGGGGGTATAGAAGGAGAACAACAGGGGGAGAGGTTAGCACCTACAACAATCAGTTTAATTTTGCTGTGGGATACACTTAATGTGTGAAAAATATTAATTTAATCCAAACCTTCATCTTCCCTCACTCCGCCTCTCGGGTGGAACCCTCTTATGCGCTTTATTTTCATTTATTTTTTATCTTATTTTCTTAAAGGGTCACTAAAGGAATTTTTTTTGCTGAAATGACTGTTTACAGGGTATAGAGACATAAAAGTTAACTGCTTCCTTTTAAAAATGATTAAAAGTAGATAAAAATCAATCATATAATGTGCCTCTAGTTTCACTTTCACTTTTAAACTGGCTTCATGTTTCTGTGAAGTAGAGAGACACACAGAACAAAAACAAACAAATCCAGGGCAGTGTTTTGTTTTTAAAATAAATCTGATTGGTTCTGGGAAGTTTTAGACACACAGTAATGACAGCTTAGACCAGTGTTTCTCAACTCCAGTCCTTGAGGCGCCCCAACAGGTCATGTTTTCTGGCTTTCCATTATTTTGCACAGGTGATTTGATCAGTTTCACTGCCTAAGTTCTTACCACAGCCGATTCATCTGAGGGAAATCCTGAAAACATGACCTGTTGGGGCGCCTTGAGGACTGGAGTTGAGAAACACTGCCTTAGACCACCGTGAGAAAGCTCCCAGTACCATGGTTATAAGGAGCCAGACAAGCAGGAAGTGTGGAGATCACAGCAGAATTACAGCTACTTCAAAGCAAAAACAAACAGTGAGGACATGAAACCAGGACTGCAGTAAGGTAAAGGAAGCTATTTAGATTAAAAAAAAAATTCCTTTAGTGACCCTTTAATAGGAGTACGAGATCTACAAAAGCAACAGCACCTAAAACATCAAGGGAAAATTTGAATACGAGCCACATACAAAAATATCTAACAAAAGAAAGCAATCCTACAAGCCCTATACCTGGAAAATCACAGGTAACTAAAGAAAAAAAAAGCTGGCGGGAAAAAAAAATGGAAGAAGAACAGGAAAAAGCGAAGGCAAACACCATGATGGAGAGTGAATCCGGCATAGGAGAACAAAATATACAAGATCAAATGCCAGCCAAATTAGAAATAGTGGAAATGTTTGAAGGCCTGGAAAGAAGGCTCGAAAATTCCTTTAAGACGGAAATCGCAACAATGCAAGCAGATCTGGGACACCTTTTTAAGAGGGTGGAGGATACAGAGGATAATAATGATAAACAAGCACTTGAAATACAAGAGCTAAAACACAAATCAAAAATGTACAAATTAGCCAGAGGGAAATAATATACAAAATAGAAAACCAAGAAAATCAAAGCAGGAGTCCCAGAGGAGAGAGGGGAGGAATTAAAAAAAAAACAATGAGGGAAATATTTAACCCCCCTATTGGACAAAGTGGCTGAACAAGAATTCAAAATAGATCGAATACATAGGATCAGGAAACCTCCACATCTGAATGCAGAAATACCATGTGACACTATATTTAGATTCCAGATGTATGAAGAGAAGGCCGAGATATGGAAGAGATTAAGAGACCGGCCACCTTTAAAATACAGAGGAATCGATCTTCAAATCTTTACAGATCTATCAGTAGAGACATTGGTGAGAAGAAGATCCCTTAAGCCATTATTGGCTCAACAGCTAACATCAAATATAGTTGGGGGCTCCCGGCATCCTTGGTTGCCCAGAAAGATGACAGATTTGGGAGACTAAGATATCCAGAGGACTTTAAAGATTTTTGTAAAGAAATTGGAATACCAAAAGGTGGATATACCAGAGTGGACAAAGAAATAAAGATGAGGAGAAGGACAAAGACACAAGTTGAAGACACAAAAAAAGATATAAGATGAAAAAAAAATTTGAAAAAAAAGTAACCCGGGGAGTGAGCTGTTGTTCCCTCCCCCCCCTCCACCCCCCAGTGAGAGGGGGGCAGCAGAGGGATAGGCAATGGAGGCCATGGTTAGAGTAACACCCCAGAAAATAATTTAATAAAATATAGCTCATGGAGGGAAAATGGAGGAGGATTTCAACCACGAGTCAGGAGGGGGAAGGGAAAAGAGACACCACGAAGAATACAAACAACCCATCTCTGTGAAAATCAGGTGCCAAACTATATTAGTGTACCAAGACTACTGTTACATTTTTGATGTATAATGTACAAGGTTTGAATACGCCTACAAAAAGGCACAACATTTTAAAAGAGATTGAGCATCATGGGGCAGGAGTAGTCTATTTACAAGAGACACACCTGTCCCATGAAACTGGTGTGAGGTTGTATTCCCGTCAACTTCCAACTTGGTATTATGGAGACTCTATGACAAACAAGGCATAAGAAGAGGGATTTGGAGAACAGAATAACTGTCCTGGAGGGAAGGTATCTCTTTTTAAGGGGGAAGTTGATGGGAATGGAATGCACATTAGCAAATTTATATTGCCTCAATAGAAATCCAACGGTATATCTGAAGGGAGTGACCAAAAGGTGCAAAAATGGCCTAGATGCATGTGTCAGCGCCAAAAAACAGGATGTCTCTGAGCTGACAATTTGTCAGAAGGATGGATGAACACAATAAAGCAGCCAGTAACACTATTTTTTCAAAAGGATATGGCAATAAAAGCAGCTATTTAAAGTCCAAAAGTCAAAAACTCGTAGAGCACATAGAAATTAAAATATATCAAACTGAAACTAAAAAGTCCAAATGATAAAACAGCGCTTGTTTAAGTTGGTTAAATGCCCAACTGCATTAAAGCATTTGCGTGATGACGATGCAACAAAGATATTCAACAGTGATGGGTGCTTGAACAATAGGTATGTGATGGATCCTACACCTGCTCCCAATCTTCACCACAAGTGAGGCACACTTCCCTTTGGGGTACAAACTCACCAGAAGGTCAATACAAATTAGCCTTAAGAGGTAACTGTCACTGGAACATCCGTCATATATAAAGACAAGAAGGCACCAACATAGTGTAATCCCGTTTTTATTAGATAAAAGAGTACCCCTTTAGCACATTAAGCAAACCCCCTCTCCAAATGCACGTACCTTCAGTATAAAGTTTATGAGTGTATAATAAAGTTAGAGGGCCATATTCTCAAACAAGTTACGCCGGTGTATCTACGGATACACCGGCGTAAATTGAATTTCCCGCCGGCGTATCATTATTTTTTAATCACAAAACAAGATACGCCGGATTTAGGCTAGGATTCGACCAGTGTAAGTCACTTACACTGTCGGATCCTAAATGTAATTCGCCGCCGGCCGCTAGGTGGCGTTTGCGTTCAGGTCTCATTTGTTTATGCAAATAAGCCTGATACGCCGATTCCCAGGCAAAATCGCGTCACGTAACCGTCGCTAACGTAGTTTGCGTAAGGTTACCCCTGCTATATGAGGGGGTAACCTTACGCCAGTCCCACGTACATCATGTTAAGTATGGCGTCGGGTCCGCGTCGTCTTTTCCCGTCGGGTACGTCGTTTTACTAAGTCGTTCTTGAATACGACTTTACGCCGAGAACTGGAGCATGCGCACTGGGCTATTTTTAGCCCGGGGCATTCGCAGTTCGCACGAAACGGGGGCACGCTTAATTTAAATACAAGCCGCCCCCTTGGGGTTACGCGGGGATACGCCGGCCAATTACACTACGCCGCCCCAAACTACGGAGCAAGTGCTTGGGGAATACAGCACTTGCTCCTGTAGGTTGGGGCGGCGGAGTGTAAATGGCTTACGCGACGCCCGCCCAAAATCTACGGGAATATGGCCCAGAGTGTCTCCGAATGGTAACTAAGTCCCCAGAAGCTTGCGTGTTGTTGCCACAGCGCTCAAACTCCTTCCTGGTCTGAGTAAACCAACGGTAGAGCGCACTCGTCACTTCCGGTTTACGAATCGCCGTAGTAGTCCTGCCCTGACCGGTTTCGTCACTCGATTGACTTCAACAGAGGGCCTCTGTTAAATTCAATCGAGTGACGATACCGACGGTATGTGCATTTGGAGCAGGGGTTTGCTTAATGTGCTAAAGGGGTACTCTTTTATCCAATAAAAATGGGATTACACTATGTTGGTGCCTTCTTGTCTTTATATATGCATATGGAGTATTAACCCATGCTGACGGATGTTCCAGTGACAGTTACCTCTTAAGGCTAATTTTTATTGACCTTCTGGTGAGTTTGTACCCCAAAGGGAAGTGTGCCTCACTTGTGGTGAAGATTGGGAGCAGTTGTAGGATCCATCACATACCTATTGTTCAAGCACCCATCACTGTTGAATATCTTTGTTGCATCGTCATCACGCAAATGCTTTAATGCAGTTGGGCATTTAACCAACTTAAAGCGGGGGTTCACCCTATATATAAAAAAAAAAAAAAAAATTTTCCCTCTAGCATTAAATCCGGCATAGTAGCGCAAGCTACACTATGCCGGTCTTAATTTTTTTTTTTCCCCGTACTCACTGTTATAGCGTACATAGAAGATTCCGGGGAATGGGCGTTCCTATGGACAGGGAAGGTGATTGACGGCCGGCCGTGGCACGTCACGCTTCTCCGGAAATAGCCGAAATAGGCTTGGCTCTTCACGGCGCCTGCGCATAGCCTGTGCGCAGGCGCCGTGAAGAGCCGAGACCTACTCCGGCTGTCTTCGGGGAGCGTGACGTGCCAGAGCCGGCCGTCAATCACCCTCCCTCTTGCTAGGAACGCCCATTCCCCGTGGCAGACGGAATCGTCAATGCACGATATAACCGTGAGTACCAGGATAAAAAAATTAAGAGCGGCATAGTGTAGCTCGCGCTACTATGCCAGATTTTATGCTGCATTGTTCTTAAGGAGGGTGAACTACCGCTTTAACCACTACCCGACGGCCGTACGACTTTATACGGCCGCGGGGTGGTTCTGAATCCCTAATAGGCCGTAAAAAGACGGCGCGCGTGTCCGACGGCGGCGCGCGCTCGCCGCATCGCTGAGATGCCGATGCGAGTGCCTGACGGCCGTGATGTCCGCCAGGGACTCGGGATCGGCGGCTACAGGGACAAGACGTGGAGCTCTATGTGTAAACACAGAGATCCATGTCCTGTCAGGGGACAGAGGAGACCGATCTGTGTCCCTTGTACATAGGGACACAGATCGGTCACCTCCCCCAGTCACCCCCCCTCCCCCTACAGTAAGAACACAATTTAGGGTACACATTTAACCCCTTCCTCACCCCTAGTGTTAACCCCTTCAATGCCAGTCACATTTATACAGTAATTAGTGCATATTTATAGCACTGATCGCTGTATAAATGTGAATGGCGCCAAAAATATGTCAAAAGTGTCCGATGTGACCGCCATAATGTCGCAGTCACGAAAAAAATGCTGATCGCCGCCATTAGTAGTAAAAAAAAATAAAAAATAATTATGTCCCCTATTTTGTAAGCGCAATAACTTTTGCGCAAACCAGACGCTTCTTGCAATTTTTTTCCCCAAAAATATGTAGAATACGTATCGCCTAGACTGAGAAAAAAAATGTTTTTTAAAAAAAAATTGGGCTATTTATTATAGCAACAAGTAAAAAATTGTTTTTTTTTTCAAAATTGTCGCTCTATTTTTGTTTATAGCGCAAAAAATAAAAACTACAGAGGCGATCAAATACCACCAAAAGAAAGCTCTATTTGTGGGGAAAAAAGGACGCCAATTTTGTTTGGGAGCCACGTCGCACGATTGCGCAATTGTCAGTTAAACTGATGCAGTGCCACAAGCTGAAATTTCACCTGGTCAGGAAGGGGTATATGTGCCCAGTAAGGAAGTGGTTAAACAAGCACGGTTTTATCATTTGGACTTTTTAGTTTCAGTTTGATATATTTTAATATCTGAAGGGAGTCCTGGATAAACTGTCGGAATTTAAAAGAGGAAAAGTGTTCATAGCGGAGGACCTGAACTTTTGTATGGATCCTAAACAAGATAGTACGTCCCGGGTGCAGGGGACAAGGAACGTACGGTTGAAGGCTATAAGACAGAAACTATATTACCACCAGTTAGTGGATATATGGAGAATACAACATCCCAGGACACAAGACTTTACTTTCTACTCCCCTGCAATATCGGATCATGCACCCATGACTATGGTACTAAAAATACCAGAAACTCAGAATCAAGTATATTCCTGGAGGTTAAATGAAGAGCTCTTGGATAAACAAGGAGAGGAGATAATAAAAAAAGAATTAGAACAATATTTTAGCTTGAATGGAACCAGTGGGATCAGGGATGATACCCAGTGGGAGGGCCCATAAGGCCTACATTAGGGGGATCCTGATCTCACTGGGAGCCAGGAGAAAGGAAGAAAAGGAAAAAAAATAAAAGAGGGAACTACTAATAGAGGAAATATGCCTCCTTGAACAAAGACATAAAAAAGGGAGAGGGCAAGATCAGGAATTAATACAAGAATTAGTAATACAAAGATGAGTTGAAGGAATGACTAGAATAGGAAATAAGGAAAACTTTTAACAAAGTTGCTAAAGAAAGATACAGAGGGGGAAATAAAAACAGTAGGTGCTTGGCAAGGATGTTAAGAAAACAAACAATTATTTTATAGAAAGAATACAAAATAAAAAGGGAGAAATGGTTCATAACACAAAGGATATAGCAGTAGTCTTTAGAGACTTCTATGAACAACTATACTCAGTAAGACAGGGAGAAACGGGGAAGGGGGGTCAAAAAGAGAGGATAAAAGGAATATCTAAAAAAAATCTAGGATAACAGAGGAGAAAGCAATATCTCTTGAATCACCAATAAACTGTAGAGGAAAATAATCAGGCATTAAAAGAATCTGCACCAGGGAAAAGCCCAGGCCCAGATGGGTACACGACACAATATTTAAAAAGGTTCAAAGAAAATCTGACCCCAAAATTGTGTACATATATGAATGGACTGAGAATAAGATACGAGATGGAGTAGAGAGGCTCTATTGGCATCAATCACCATAATAGCAAAAGAAGGTAAAGATAACACCAAATGTTCAAATTATAGACCTATATCATTATTAAATGCAGACACAAATGTCAGAAATTAGAATATTGTGAAAAGGTGCAATATTCTAGGCTCAAAGTATCCCACTTTAATCAGCTAATTACGCAATAACACCTGCAAAGGATTCCTGAGCCTTTAAATGGTCTCTCAGTCTGGTTCAGTAGGAATCACAATCATGGGGAAGACTGCTGACCTGACAGTGGTGCAGAAAACCATCATTGACACCTCCATAAGGAGGGAAAGCCTGAAAAGGTAGTTGCAAAAAAAGTTGGATCTTCCCAAAGTGCTGTATTAAAGCACATTAATAGAAAGTTATGTGGAAGGGAAAAGTTTGGAAGAAAAAAAGGTGCACAAGCAGCAGGGATGACCGCAGCCTGGAGAGGATTGTCAGGAAAAGGCCATTCAAAAGTGTTGGGGAATTCACAAGGAGTAGACTGAGGCTGGAGTCAGTAGCCATCAAGAGCCACCACACACAGACGGATCCTGGGCATGGGCTTTAAATGTCATATTCCTCTTGTCAAGCCACTCCTGAATAACACACAACGTCAGCGTCTTACCTGCACTAAAGAAAAACAGACCTGGTCTGTTGCTCAGTGGTCCAAAGTCCTCTTTTCTGATGAGAGCAAATTTTGCATCTCATTTGGAAACCAATGACCCAGAGTATGGAGGAAGAATGGAGAGGCACACACTGCAAGATGCTTGAAGTCCAGTGTGAAGTTTCCAGTCTGTGTTGATTTGAGGAGCCATGTCATCTGCTGGTGTTGGTCCACTGTGCTTCATTAAGTCCAGGGTCAACGCAGCCATCTACCAGGAGAATTTGGAGCACATCATGCTTCCTTCCGCAGACGAGCTCTATGGGGATGCGGACTTCATTTTCCAGCAGGACTTGGTACCTGCCCACACTGCCAAAAGCACCAAAACCTGGTTTTAATGAGGAGGAAAAAAGGATAGGAGAAAAAAGGATAGGAGAAAAAAGGAAAAAACGGGGTAACATGCCGACCCATTTAGCTACATCCCGCTCTCTCACAAGCATTGCTGTCAGATAAAAATTCTAAAGGACATTCCAAAAGGCCACCTAATTTTGAAGCAGAAACAACAGCTACAGCATACAAGCCCAGTGATAAAATATTTGACAGGGGACAGAGCTTCAGATAAAAAAATAAAAAAAACAGCGAGATCAGATAGAATGAGCAGACCTGGCACTCAAGGGGCAGTAGATCGCCATCTTTACATGCTGCCTCTAATTGGAGTTTGACTACATCTCTCTGGCTCCAAATGCTGCGAGGAGCAGAATTCAAAAATACCATCGCTTATGCAGAGTTTGAAGCAAGAACTGGCAGGCATGTTTCAAAACTTAGAAAAATCCATTTAAGAGAGATGTCTGCTGTTCGCACCGACCTATCCCACCTCCTCTCGCATGTTAAAGATATTGAACAGCGACAACATACTCAAAAAGAGATTAAGGAGCTTCAAGAAAAAGTAGCAAAGTTAACAACAGCCAACAGAGCAGCATTATAGAAGATGGAAGATTTAGAGAAAAGGAGGAATAATGTCCACTTGCAGGGGATAACGGAGATGGTTAAAGATGAAGACCTGTCAAACGTTCAAATTTTAAACTTCATACTGGGGCAATCCGAGTCAAACACTACACGTTTTAACAGAATTCATAGAGTCCACCGACCATGGAATGTTTTAATAGAACAGCCACAGTGTGCACCCTTAAGCTCAAACACACATGCATGTGTATGCATCTACATTATATATATATATATATATATATATATATATATATATATATAAATAAATGACCCCGACACCAGTAGAGTATTTAGGTTTTGTGCTGCCCTAGGCCTGACTAAACTCGTGACCCCCCTAATTTAAATATGACCCACCGCTTTCTGTCAAGGCCACACCCGTTGCTGTTTAAGACCCGCCCTGAAATTTTCAAGTGGGGGCATTAGTTCTGAGGGCCTGGGGGGCAGTGGATTGCCTTAATTTGCATAGTTTGCCTCACTTCCTGTTTGGCTATGGGGCAGGAAGTAATGGGAAATTTCTGCAATGGGACAGGGATGGTAAAAATAAAATAAACCGACACAGGTTATAACCCTCCCTTACTCCATCTAATGTAGCGCAAGCCGGCGTGGACTCTTTCCATGCTGCCCCCCTGCAAAGTGCTGGCCTAAGCCAGGATACAGCATTGCCCGGCACATTGATCTCCCCGCTAGCACAGCAAAATAGAAGAGCATAAACGCTTCTCTTATGGCAGAGACGATAAGAGGGAGATCTTTCCCATGTTCCTGTTGCTATACAGAGCGATAACACTAATGCACACGGGGTAATTAGGGTGTGCCTGGGCACACCCTGTGCGCACGCCTATGGTTAGGGGACTGAATACCTTGGGCAAACGACATCAGCTATTAAGAGAACTACAACGTGTCTATTGTGTCTTTGAAAGAAACACAACTCACTGTATATTAACTCGTATAAATTCTATGCAATATCCTGTTTGGTATTACAGTCTATCAGATGCTAATAAGGCAAAAGGTGTTGCCATTGGCTTTTCACAGGAACACATTATTTATAATAGAACAAATTAGGACCATGGTAGTTTATTTCTTAGGGGCACGGTGGTTGGGAAGCAGTGTACCTTGTAACTATATAATGCCCAAATACTAAACAATCAACCTTTCTCATTCGCATATTGTCCAAACTGCTAGAATGGTAACACCCTAAGCAAAATCTAGCATGAAATATCAACATGCCCATGGACCCTTTATTGGATACATAATGTGGGCATTTTAATATCTCTTGTAGGAACCTTTCGGATGTAAAATTACATAAAACCCAATTGGTAGATGTTTGGAGGGTTTTAAACCCCAAAGAACGTGATTATTATTATTCTAAAACACGATTTTTATTCTAGAATAGATAATATTTGTGTTGATCATCATCATCACCACCTATAATTGGAAGCCGAATGACTATTTTCTCTGAGACATCAGATTATACGGATCTTTCAACCACTCTGGTCTGTTATTTTGCAGAGAATGATGCCACGTACACACGGTAGTTTTTCGGCATTTGAAAAAAAAAACCGACGTTTTTCCCAACTTCATCATTAAAAACAATGTTGCTCACACACCATAGTTTTTGAAAAATGATGAACAAAGCACGGTGACGTACGACGGCACTCTGAAGGGAAAGTTCTATTCGCCTTTGGGCTGCTTTTAGCCGATTCCTTGTTAGTAAAAGACGATTCACGCTTTTTTTGTCTGTTACAGTGTGATGAATGTGCTTACTCCATTATGAATGGTAGTTTTTCCAGAACGAGCGGCCCTGTCTCATAACTCGCTTATTGGCATGCGCGGGTTTAAAACATTGTTTTAGCCCACACACGATAATTTTTTACAACCCGAAAAAATACATTTTAAGAAGCCGAAAAACAATGTGGAGCGCACACACGATTTTAAAAACGTTGTTTTTTTTAATGCCGAAAAACGATCGTGTGTACGCGGCATGAGTCCCTTGAAATATCTGAGTCTACCTTATGGGAAGCCTATAAGGCATATATGAGGGGTAAGCTAATTGAATAGGGGGGCCATTAAAAAAAAAAATGAGTTATTACGACAGGCAGCTGACCTGGAAAAGGGTACACAAACGATCTTTGCATGGAGCTGCTTTGGTAAACCTTACGCAGAATTGGGAGGCGCTCAAAATTGTTACTTGAATTGGATCTTAAAAAGCGCTCTCAGCTTGTGTCTCCAAATTCGTACCATCTCTGAGACAAACCAGGCAAAATGTTGGCCCTTTCCTTACAGGAGAAAAAAAAAACACTACCTTTAATCATAAGATTAAATCTCTCTGGGGAATATGTATACACTGCACCACACATTGCTCAAGGTTTTCGTGACCTGTACAATGTGAGGGATAAACTAATACCAGAACCTATAGGGGAAAGACATAGGAAAATGTTACATTATTTGCAACAAGCACAGCTCCCCAAACTCCCTATTGAGTCGTTGGAAAAAAAAATGGAACCAGAATTTACAGAGGAAGAATTTTTTTGCAGCTCAGTCAGGTAAATTCCCAGAACCAGATGGGATATACCATGTGCTATTATAAAAGATTTAAAAAGAGATCCTTGTCCCATACTTGACTTCTTATGCCAACTCTATTGCAGGATCGGAAGGTTTTAAACCGGAGTCACTTATTGCACATATGTCCGTATTACCAAAATCAGGGAAAGATTTTACTTGCTGCAGAAGCTTCAGCCAACAATCATTACTTAACGCAGATTTAAAGCCGTATGCCAAAGGTTATAGCTACTAGATTACTCACTTTGATCCCACAGTGGATAGGACTGGATCAGACAGATTTATCCCTGGACGTTAAGCCAGGGACAACTCCCTACGATCCCTTTCCATTATTGCCTATGTTAGGGACAATTTCCAGCCCAACCTGGTACTTTCAGCCAATGCCAAAAAAGCATTTGACAGGGTGGACTGGGAATACCTGATGATAACTATGTAGTTCCTGGGATTAGGCCTAAGAATGTTTCACCGATTTGCATATTTGTATGCCCATCCAACTGCCCGCATAAACGTTAATGGTTTATTAAGCAACACATTCGCTCTTAACAGTATGTGTTGGGGATGGCAAGTGTCACCAATTTTATTTGCCATTTATTTAGAACCCTTTCTTTCGACTGTACAGATTTAACCAAATATACATGGTGAGAAAGTGAAGGGAAAGGAACATAAATTATCTGCATATGCTGATGTGTTATTTCATGTTTAATAACCAAGGATTACTCTGACAGTTTATCTAGATCAACATTTTAAAGTTAAGATTAAATCTGAAATATTGAATATCTCAATACCGATACCTGAAACAAACCTTGAAACCGTTATTTCCCTTTACTTGGCAATCAATGTTAAAATATCTAGGTATTTATCTTACTAGTTTATTTTGACATAACCATCTCCCCTTGCTTAATAGCATTAAATTAGAACTAGGTAAATGGTCTTCCCTTTTCCATTCGTGGTTAGGGAAGATCAATGTCATAAAGAGGAATGTCCTTCCTTGAGTTTTATATATTTTTTAAATGTTACCTCTAGGAGTCCCACAGGATTTTTCTCAACGCTTCAATCTACTATTGCACACTTTATCTGGAAGGAACAGTGCACTAGAATATCAAGTAATATTTTATAACGCCCTAAAAGAAGGGGGGCTAGCCGCACGCGGAGACCACCGTCATCGTTGACAGGACTGCACACTGAAGAGGTGGATATCTCGGTTGTGGCAGCAGCGCAAAAAATGACGTATATATACACACAGTGAGCGGTCCTTAAGTGGTTAATGGAGGAATTAATATGCAGCAATAGGGAGTTGGACAGGAGACATTTCAAGCCATTTTGCCCAGGTCTTGAGTTTAAAAACGACTATTAGTGCTCCGAATGAAAGATCCTGAGCTGGGTCTGAAGTTATCCGTACTGATAGATAATTGTAGTAGGAGCACTCAAAGACATAAGTTGTGTTAATGTTATATTTCTATCTGCAAAAATTTGTATCTGTATGCTAGTCCTCCAGATGATGACTATGATTGTTTTTCCCCTTCCCCTCTTTCTTTTGTATACCCCCTTTTTTTTTTGTAAAACTTAATAAAAAATATTGGAAACAAAAAATGACTATTGTACTACAAATTAATTTCAGACTCCTATATACTGGATATCTATTTTTCGCAAGATTTTGTTTCCCCCCCCTTTTTTTGTTTTCCCTCCCCCTTCCAAAAAAATAAATAAATTATACGAAAGGGAAGGGAATTAAAGGTTTGTGTTTGTAAAAATGTAAGCTATATATTATAGGATCAAGACAGGCTGCTTTTTTTTTTTACACTTTGATTGCATACGATTTGGCAAATGGAGATGTGAATTTATACCGTTTTGATACTATTTGGGTGTTTTGATATAGAATATACTGTATTTTTCTAAATCGCAGTAAAATGTTCGACAACCAAGCTTCTTTTGGTGACCATGTCCCCTGAACTGGCAGGGAATCCAGGATCCCACTAAGCCTGACAAACTGGCATCCATTGTCAATACTTTTCACGCCACATGGGATTCCAGCAAAAGGCTGGATAGCCACTATTCCAAAGAAAGGTTGGTTTTGGTGTTCAGAGACCTGGGGCATTCCAAGGACAGCGATCTTTTGGCACAAACTTTCGGAATGTTGACCTCCAAGTCTAAAAAGAAGCTGTGCATACTTAAGTGTCCCACCAACTAGGAGGCGCCAAGGTCCCTGGTTGTAACCTGGCCTGTGCTGTAGGAGCAGCAGGTCCTCTGAGAAAATAGGCATTTCCAATAATGCACCAGTGCATACCCCATTCAGGTTCTCAACCATGCTTGCACAGTAGCACAGGGCTGTCCATGCGCAGTAGGCTAGCAAAAGAATCTGAGACCAGTCTCCCACTAACAGGGAAGCATGTGCACTGCTCCAATACAATGATTCTCACAGCACCCTCTAGTGGTGCAACATGCTAGGACAGGCATGGAGATGCATACCTGCACCACTGGTCGCAGAAGCTGCTCAAAAGCAGAAAGGCAGCCCCCTCCCCATAATATGGGGCAATTAGATACATAGTAGACCACAACCCTGGACCTGTGAAGCACCCTACCAGCTAACTCACAAAAATTGCCTGCCAAAGCGAGTTACACACACAGAATGCAGGGCCAACACAGCTGACAGGTCCCATACTTCCTCTGGAGGTACCTATACTGTACCTTTGAAATTGACGATCTAAAGAGACAGATCTGAAAAATGCCCACTGCTAGAGTGTATAAAATTCTATACACCAAAAGCAGAAAAAAAAAAAAAAAGGTTCTCAGAAAGATGAATCCATATTCTACAAACACTAGCAAAAAAAATTCAGTCAATGTTAGAAGTGGAAGGGATTATGCTGGGTGTCGAATCACCTGGAGGTGGAGCATACACCATAAGTCCAGGAATTAACTCTGATGTACAAGAATTAGACGGTATAAACATTGCAAAAAAATAAAAAGCAAAGTGAAATGCCACTATTTGTTCTAATAATTTGATTTGAATAACCAACATGATCTACAATGGTGGCAACCGTAAGTGTTAAAATTTATTCAGCCGTTTGTAGACTAAGTTATATCTTAGTTACACATTTTCATGTAAGCAAGCACATTATGGAAATTTGTACAAATGTTTTAATATTAATACATGAAAAAAAAAAAGTCTTGGCGCAAGTAGCACCACATAACACTGAGTAAAGTAAATATCACAACAAAATGTATATACTACACACTCTCACTATTGGTTTTCCATGAAACATTTTATATACATTGAACACCAACTTTGCCTAGGTGGCAGAATCCTGGATAACAATAACCCACCCCCTTATTACATCTTTTAAAAATTCCAGTAGAAAGATTTCCATGCAGTAGTTTTTAAATTGAGGAACAACTGCATTTTTTGGACTCCACATGTGCCTGCTAATGCTTGATACACTTCAGCTTAGAAAAAATGCAGTTTAAACATATGCAAATACCTTCCATTATCACCTCCCAATCAACATTTTTCAAATGATTTTCTTTTCAAGAAGTACCTCTTTTAGGACCTGGTGAAGTCATCACTGAATCTGCACCCTGATCTGTGTTTAGAATTTGGTGGGAGGGGCTGGCAGGCTCACCTAAATGTCAACACCCTGCCTCATGTGATTTTTTTTACCCAAGTCAGCTTTCTATGACAAAAAACATCCCCAGCAGCCCTTTAAGGGCTCATTTACACTTGCTTCGGCTTCGAACATTAAGGGCTAGTTTACAGTGGTTTCAAAACAAGGTTTCGGACAGGCTTTGCTTCAAAATATATACCCCATGTAGCTTTAGTGGTGCTTCAAAGCATCCATGGAAGTCTATGGCAAAGCTCGCTTGAAGCCCCACCAAAGCCTCATCAAAGCACAAAGCGAGGTGTAAACAGGACTGTAAGCCAACCATTTTATTTAGGGACAGGGGCTTTGACTAGCGTTCAGACAGCTTTAGCAAAGCGTGACCGAAGCCATGTTTTGAAGCAAGTGTAAACTAGCCCAAAAAGTACCGGTATATGCCCCTTCCTGCTGGCCACTGGAAGCTGCAGACTATGTTTGCAATGCCTTCATTTTCAGTCTGAACAGACTTGCTCCTATTGATTTCTAATCAAACAACTGATCAGCAGATTGCACAGCTCAAGTCTGCTTGTCTAAAGCTAGCCAGAAATGTCTGATTGCAGAGTAAGCCGCTGTGAGAGGTGGTCAAACAGTATGGATCAGAAAGAGGCGATTGATGAACAGATGTCGTTCAGACAGGAAGTGAGGGTGGGCTCAAGATAGCTGTTGCAGCATTAGTTCTAGGGTATTAAGAGTAATGGTTTTACCATCAGAAAGGACTAGTTACAACAGTGGGGGAAAAAAAGGCAAGACAAAGTTAAACTTAAAAAAAACCTTGTAACCAATTTTACAAGGTTTTAAAGATTCAAGATCTGTATGAGAGTCCATTTTCCAGTCTCTATGAAATCTACCTAGTAGCACCGTTCTGTGCACTCTATTCAATAGAAAAGGTTCACAATTCAGAAGAATCAGACTAGTTTCCAAGTAATCTGCTCAGCCAACATCTACCTTGTGAGGAAGTGAACCTAATAAGAATTAGCTGACAGCTTATCAAACACATTTATATTTTGTAAAATGTTCTGTACAGACATCCTTAGTGACATTTATAACTGGTATAATCAATAACTGCAAAATATTTAAAGACACTACTGTGATAGTACCACTTGCATTAAAGCAAACTAAGCAATAAGATTGCTAGCCATCACAGAGGAGACAATTTCACAAACTTTCATTGTCCACCTCATTTAACATATTTAGCAAAATCAGTTATGTCAATTAGAAAGCACTAACTTTTTAAAGGGCATACAAAAAAACTTCTACCAGGTTTTCATGGTGTGTGTAGGACTGCTTCATTGGCTAATACAAATCTGTGTCCAGAGGGAGCAGGCAAGCTCTGTCACTACCAGAAGTGCCAGTTCTACCTGCTCAGAATGGCCCAACATTCTGCCATAGCAAAAGGCAATGACAGCTTTTTGTTCTTCCTAAAGTGACATTAAAACTTTAATCTTCATTTGTGCCATTATGAAAAAATAAAAAAAGGGAATGTTTATTCTCAGACAATAAAAAAAAAAAAGCTTTAATAAATATTGAAATTGTGTCCGCATGAAAATCATGATTTTTCACACCAAAAGTCAACATGTGAGGGCAGAAATATGGAAACCGCCATTCTCGATTTAATTTACGGACCTTTTTACAGATATTTTTTGCTCAAAGCCTAGAACAAGCATACAGCCACTGGACAACAGACCTGGAGCTTTCACCTTTATAACCAAGTCAACAATGGTGGTTACTATATTTCAATACTCGCAGATTACATTTCAGTAAAAGGTGAGCCTTCAAGTAGAAATTTGCCCATATTTGTTTTGCCATGAAAGCTTATCAGAACAAATCTCCCGAAAAGGACCCAGAAGAAATAGTCAACCAAGGCTGCCTTACAAAATGTTATTTTGCATGCAGTATTGTTCAAACCACAGAATGCAAAAAGAGGGTGGAAAAAATATGTCCCAGGTCTTTTATTGCAATATTTAAGCAATATAGTCTTATACATCTTCTGAAACTTGTTCTCTGGGATCGTCGTCCTCATCTTCATCATCTAGATCTTTTTCCAAGGGGGGACCCACATCTTTTGAAATTTCATCTACATGAGCTAGCATATCTGCCATAAGAGCCTCTTCCAGCTTTTTTCTCACTTGCTGCACAAGTTCTTCTTGTTTCCTAAAAATACAGAATAAGCCATTAAAAATGAAATAGGAAAATTATCACTTTTGGGAACAGAGCTGTTCAAATGTTTAGTTCTTCCACTTGGTTGACATATGGTACACCACCAAATGTCTTAGTACCAGAGCTAGCATCTTTCTAGAAGTACCAAAACAACTTGCCTAATAAGCACTTGTGCAGTCTGACCTGACTAGGAACCTTTTGGGATAAAATAGCTGATTATATATATATATAAAAATAAAGTATTCATGGGTTTTGTGGGACTTTAGGCAAACTATAGGACATAATTTCACTGCAAATCTGGTAACAGAAGTATTCCTACTTAACCCCTTTTCTGCCATTTAAGATGGACTTCATGCCAGAGGCCAATAGGCGAGCCCCTGATCATGTGATCACCAATTGGTTGCAAGGACCATGTAATTTCGAGCACGCTCCAGATTCCCAACCAAAACAGCTTGGTCACACAGTGCAGGGGGCACGAAGGGAGCGCGCTCCCAGGACAACCGTGGCACTGGCTGTACGCATGTACACGGCAGCCCAAAATTTAAGCCCACCACTGTGCTGCCACAAATATGCATATGACTGGCAGTAAGGTATTTGACAGAAAATACAATTATAGGACTCAAATCGTCCTTGAAAAAGCAAAGTGTTGAATCAGTAATTTCTCCAGAACACAGCCCTATTTCCTTATTTTCTGCCTATTTTAGCTTTGTACCTTATGTCTTCATCTGTCACCATAAAAGCCTTGCAGAGAGGCTGTGAAGTATTAAGCCAGACTCCAGGATTCTTCTCCACTGCAGCAGACAGTTGTCCAGTTATTGGCATAGTACTTGTGTGTAGAGCACTAGCAATGGCAGACAAAAGAGTTTCATCTGTACACCCAGGACCAACACCTAAGAACAAAACAGAGTTGCATTGTTGGAGGGGATTAAGTACCAAGTGTTGGAAGTCAAACTAAATATGGACTTCTACAGACATGAACCAAACTATCCAGTCTAATAAGTTTCCAACTTGGCAGCACAATAAAGGCTAGTAACAAAAGGTTTTTCTGTTTACTTTGAACAATTTTCCTCACGGAGGGAATGTATGAAAAAAGTGCAGATAGTGTATATGTAAATCTTAACCACTTGCCGACTGGACCATAGTAAAAATATATCATTACTTTGACGTTAAATACCAGGGTTATGGCAGCTAGCCATATTGTGTTCACTAAAAAAAAAATTTTTGTTTTGCAGAATTTTTTTTTTAAAAGTGTAATGTTTGGTGGTTTGAAGCAATTGTCTAGCAAAACAAATGACTTTTTTTTATATGTACGTATATGAGAAATGTCAATGGGGGTTAAGTTGTCAACTTGTGCCTGAGCAACCTATGGTCAGAACTGTGCATTATCACGGAGGGGAATGCTGTTGTAGGCTTAAGCCCATGCAAATAATGGATTGAAGAAATTTGGCATTGCAGTAAATTTTGCAGCCTTTTGCTTACATAACGCAGAAGCTGATACTGGTAAGGTGGGTGTCATTTTAACGCTTTTCTGGATACAAAAACTTTATTCAACGTTGCAAGTGGGGGGAAAAAGGTAAATCTCTGTCAGTGTTTACTGCTATGTTCCAAATGGGTTAAAATCTCTAAAAAGGGGACAGATGAATAGAAAATTGTGGTTAGTCTTAAGAGCAACAAGAGAAGCAATTGGAAACAGAACATGAATTTCAGGAACCGCATTCCTGGGTGGAGCTAGTAGGATGTGTGGACACCATCTTGGATGCCGAGCGGCCAGCTGTTACATGCGATTCCTGGTATTCGTGTTCTGTGGCAGATAAACCATTGTGCAATTTAGTGCTTTTAATCTATGTTTTTATTTAAAAGTTACTTAGCAGTTTTACACTATGGATTGTACTCTATTAGATTTTCTGGGTATATTTGCACATTGTGGAAGTGCTGCAGAATCCCCCCCATGACCTGAAGGAGCATCCAGTCAGTCCACGCCATTTTTTTACCTCAAGCGCTGTTGACTATTCTTTGCACAAAAGTCATGCAGCTTTGGTGAGCTGCTTTAGTGTGCACAGGGGTGGCGCGTCTGCACTTATGGGTCTGTCCTAACAGGATAGATTTTACACCAATACCGCAACAGTCATAAATTAACCACTTCAGCCCTGAAAGGTTTTACCCCCTTCCTGATCAGAGCACTTTTTACAATGTGGCACTGCGTTGCTTTGACAATTGTGTGGTGGTCGACGCTGTACCCAAACTAAATTTTGCGTAATTTTCCCCACAAATGGAGCTTTCTATTGGTGGAATTTGATCACCTCTGCGGTTTAAATTGTTTGCGCTATAAACCAAAAAACACAAAAAGCGTCAAGTGCTATATAAATCCCCCCCGATTACTGTGTAAATGTCACTGGCAGGGTAGGGGTCAACACTAGGGGCTATCAAGGGGTTAAATGTGTTCCCTCTACATGTTCTAACTGTGTGGGGATGTGAATGACTAGGAGAGAAGCCATATAGGTTTTTCCAACCGCTATGGCTCCTCTGACAGCATAGGGATGTGTACACGCATGCACGCGGCTGCCCTCTGGTGGCGAAAAACAGGTAGACCGTACCCGTACATGATGTCGCCCAGCCGTGCCATAGTATGCGTGACACGGTCGGCAGCTGGTTAAGGACTTGTCTTTAACATCAGATTTTTGTTCACTCAATTGGATGGTTTATTGGGAGGAGTAGTTATCACGTCTGGATTATATTTTGTATTACATAAGAATTTTTGGTCACAGATGTGTTGTGGTTTATGAACTTCAGTAACTATTTCATATGGGGTTTTTTTTTTTCTTCACGGTCATATCATGCACAATTAAATTATGTACACTAGTTGTGTGCAATTCACTTTGTACAAGTTGTCCCATTTCTTAAAAAAAAAAAAAGAAGAAATGTATGCAGTTTGCGCTGCACATCACATATGTTAAAACAGACACTTACCCTGCAGTCCCTTTGGCAACTCCATCGTTTTCACCAGCTCTTCTGCTATGTCGAAAGCATTTAAACCAGCTAGTTTTTTTTCCCAAAACAGCTGCAGTTGGAGAAAAGATAAACATATTACTGAATTGGTGTGAGTGCAAAGTATGAAATACTAAGTACTGAACACAATCAACCCCCATATACGATGCCTTATTCATAAATCTTTGAATTTCCAGGTCTGTGGCCAAGTTCCAATGTCTGAATGGCCACTATGAAATTTGGGAGGCAACAAAAACACACAATGTTTTTTTTCAAAACCCAATTTATAAAAAGTACTATGATACCATGGCTACGCTGATTTTTATAAAAAGGCAAGAACATTTATATTCAGCATTCCCTGAAGTGGTAGGGAAACTGGGGAAAGGCAAGTATGTGCTGCAGGGGAGGGCTACATTAAAGTAAGCCGGATTGCTTTGACCTGCATGTGTAAAGAAACATCTCATTATTAAAAATGTGTTATACAGTGCCTCAAAAATACCCCACCAAATGTAGAAAGTAACAGAAATACAGCAGTTGAAAAATCTCTAGATACCATCCTAAAAATATTCCATCAGAACTACAAATCTGGTAAAGATGAATTACTGCATATGAACAGTTTTTATTTTAATATGCAGCCATCAGGTGTAATTCTTTGCACCTTTTGGCATGTTTTCCAAGCACTTGTCTGCTTTGTTGAACAATGCCAATTTACAGTATCTCGGTAAACGCAAGCTAAACACCCATCATAAATATCAGTCAGACAAACAAAACCACTTCTGCTGTGATCTCTTAGAAAACCTATAGTTGTGTGTGATTCAACTGGTGCAATTTGCTAGCCTGTTTGAAAACCCAAATATTAACCACAAACTATTACAATTTATTATTAATTACTAAAAAAAAAAAAAAAAAGGAGTGTCAATGATCCTTATATATAGTTGCGCTCATAAGTTTACATACCCTGGCAGAATTATATTTCTTGACCATTTTTTAGAGAATCTGAACGATAAAAACTTTCACTCATGGTTAGTGTTTGGCGCAGACATAATCAACTGTGTCAATCAACTTTAAATCATAATGACAACAGAAATTACCCAAATGACCCATTTTTTGATACTGCATTCATCTTGCCATCAATTTTGACCAAATTTTCTGTGCCTTTGTAGCTCACACATCCCAAAAACATCAGCGATCCACCTCCGTGTTTTACAGTAGGAATGGTGTACCTTTCATCATAAGCCTTGTTGACTCCTCTTGAAATGTAGCGTTTATGGTTGTGGCCAAAAAGCTACATTTTGGTCTCATCAATCCAAATGACTGAGCCAGAAGGTTTGAGGCTCGTCTGGCGTATTGCAAGCGGGATACTTTGTGGCATTTGGGTAGTATTGGCTTTCTTCTGGCGACTCGACCATGCAGCCCACCTTTCTTCAAGTGCCTCCTTATTGTGCATCTTTAAACAGCCACACCACATGTTTTCAGAGAGTCCTGTATTTCACCTGTTAATTGTGGGTTTTTCTTTGAATCCCAAACAATTTCACAGGCAGTTGTGGCTGAAATTTTAGTTGGTCTACCTGACCGTGGTTTGCTTTTAACAGACCCCCTCATTTTCCACTTCTTGATTAGAGTTTGAACATTGCCGATTGGCATTCTCAATTCCTTGGATATCGTTTTATATCCCTTTCATGTTTTATACAGTTCCGCTAACTTTTCCCGCAGATCTCTTGACAATCCTTTTGCTTTCTCCCACTCAGAATCCAGAAACCTCAGTTCAGCACTGGATGAGAAGATGCAAGGGTCTTTCAGGAGTCCAGAAACTCATTGACCTTTTACACACACACACACACACACACACACACACACACACACACACACACTAATTACAAGCAAACAGATCACAGGTGAGGATAGTTACCTTTAATAGCCATTCAAACTCCTTTGTGACAAACTTGTGTGCATGTTATCAGGCCAAAATCACCAGGGTATGCAAGCTTCATTTGGGTAGTTTCTGTTGTCAATATGATTTAAAAAGAGTAAACACAGACGATTTATAATAAACGGTCAGGTAGACCAACTGAAATTTCAGCCACAACTGCCTGTAAAACACCAACCATGAGTGAAAGAAAGGTTGTTGTGTTATCATTCATATTCTCATAAAAATTCTCAAGAAATCAAATTCTGTCAGGGTATGTAAATTTATGAATACAACCGTACACATTGTCTGGTTGAAAAAAAAAAAAAAAAAAAGACAAGTCCATCTAGTTCAAACAATAGAAGGGAAAAAAAAAATGTAATATTGGATATTCCCTGGATCAACTTCACATAGAAATATCAGTATCCAGTTATATTATGTACATTTAGGAAAGAATCCAGGCCTTCCTTAAAACAATCTGAGCTGGCCAGAACCACATTTTAACAGTTCTTACTGTGATGAAGCCTTTCTGTATTTGGAGATGTCTCCAGACATACCGTATTTATTGGGGTATAGCGCGCTCCCGCATATAGCGCGCACCCCTAAAGTTGGCCAGAAATTCCTGTGGAAAAAAGGATTTTGTACTTACAGTTTTGGTGTCCTGCGCGGCGTCCATCGGCGGCCTCGTCGGGTCGGGTGTCCTCTTCGTCAGGTCCGGCGTCCTTCCCGCGCCGAGTTTGAATATCGCGCCGGCATATACCGAGCGTAGTACACTCGGGCAGGCTCGGCTACTGTCGCGCTCACGTCCTGTACGTCCAGGACGTGAGCGCGGGAGGAGCCGAGACTGCCCGACTATACACGAGTGTACTGCGCTCGGAATATGGCGGCGCAGTATTCAAACTCGGCGCGGGAAAGCGGGTATCGGCGTATATCGCGCGCCCACGATTTTGCCCTGATTTTCAGGGCAAAAAAGTGTGCGGTATACGCCGATAAATACGGTAAATAGTGCCCCCTTGTCCTCTGTGATTACCTTAAAGTGAATAACTCCACACCAAGTTCACTATATAGACCACTTATGCATCTTGATTATACCCCCTCCTTAATCGCCTCAAGAGATTAAAATTCAGTTCACCTAATCGTTCCTCACAGCCAAGCCCCTCCATGCCTCTTATCAGTTTGGTTGCTCCTCTCTGCAGAGTTTTGGGCACACTGCAAAATATCATGTTGATGAACTGGTGCCCAAAACTGAACTGCATATTCCAGATGAGGTCTTGCTAAATAATTTGTACAGAGCAAAATGATCTCTCTCTGCAGTCCATGCCTCTCAATACAAGAATGAATTTTGCTCACTTTGGAAACTGCAGCTTGGCATTGCAATGCAGTTATCAAGCTTATGATCTACCAGAACACCCAGATCATTCTCCACTGACTCCCCAGTGTTTCTCCTAGTATGTAAGATAATTGCATAACTTTGCATTTATCAACATTAAACCTCTATTGCCACACAGTTGCCCAATGAAACGAATTTGTCCCGAATTTATAATGTACTATATAATGTACCTTTCACAAAAAATAAATAAAAAATTGTCAAATGATGTGTGCAAAAAGCTCTTTGCTGCACAGATTATTGCTGATCTGCAACTTTAACAGATACAATGGGTCTTAAAGGGGTTGTAAAGGTTTGTTTATTTTCCAAATAGGTTCCTTTAAGCTAGTGCATTGTTGGTTCACTAACCTTTTCGGATGACTGCTCGGATGGTGGAAAGCTTACTGGAGGAGAAACAGGAAGTGAGAAATTCAGACAAAGAAAAAAATATTTACAAGGAAAAGGTAAGTGAACCAACAATGCACTAGCTTAAAAGGAACCGGTTTAGAAAATAAAAAACAAACCTTTACAATCCCTTTAAACAGTGGCTGCTCACAATTTTGGGGGATATAGAACTTCTCAAAATTTCAGAAGGTTAAGACACACTGGGGTTTAAGTGCAGTCACTGTAGATCCAAAGGGGACCATGCAAGGAAAATAAACAGCATTTTGCTTGTGCATGATGATAAAATCAGCAGATTCCCCCGATTTCAGATCTTCCCCTCAGATTTACAGCGACTGCACTTTCAAGTGTATTTGCAGTGCACTTGTAGTGCAGAGTGGATTTGCCTTTAGTAAATCAACCCTATTGTTTGTTGTCAAGTACAGCAATAGACAATTAGGACAGTTAATTTTGGATTTTCTTTAATAAGCCCTCAAGTTCACCTGACGTGGCTGGTCAACTGCTTTCTGAGGGTCACTTTTCACTTTGTTGGTAGGATGGTTTGTCACTTTGGTGACTGGTTGCTTGAAGATGGACGCAGTCTGCCGGACTGGGAGGGCAGTGTTCAAATCAGGCTTGCCCTGAAAACAGAAAGGAGGTTTACTCTACAACCTTTGCTTAAAAGCCTATATAAAACCAAACCTTTAATGTATTGCAGTTTACAAGTCCTTAGATTTGATCGCTACAATTTCTTTTATAGTCAAGCTTTTATTCCCCCTCTTTATTTTCATCTGGTGATTCTCTCAGTAACACTTCCAGTCCTAGGGTGACAACAATTGCATGTCATTCTGTTCCATGACAGACAGGAGAGGAATAGTGTTCTCTAGTCCTATCTTCTATTACCAGTAACAAGGGGGCATGGTACTGCAGTCTTCAGAGAACAATTGTATCAATGGTCAGCACAGGAAGTTTTGACCTCATTGTTAAAAAATACCTTGTAAAAGGTTTACATACCAGTTAAGACTCCTTGAACATGGGGCTCGTCTAGCTGCTGTGCACATCTCCTGGCGTTTTAATGCGCCTAGGGGAAAAAAAGTGCAGTGTCCAATCCCATTGCCTGTAACCTGTCAGTCTATGGCATGCTTCAGCTGGGTTGAGCACTGTACCGAGTAGTGCCAAAACACGTAGGACCTTAAAACACTGTTACTACGGAGTACAGCATTCAGCCTCACCCTGCAAAGCATCAGTGAAAATATGGTCTCACGATTGGTGGTCAGTGGGAGGAATAGTGCCCCATTGTTGGAGAAAAAGAAGCAGCTTGAGTGATGACAGTCATGCCACTACAGACATTGACCAGTTATTAGTTTAGAACTGCCAAAAAAGGAAGGTAATTTAAAGGATCACTAAAGGAAAAAAAATTTTTTTTTTTTTTTTTTTTTTAAATAACAAACATGTTATACTTACCTCCACTGTGCAGTTCGTTTTGCAGAGTGCCCCCGATCCATGTCTTCTGGCGTCCCTCAGGCGGCTGTCTCTGGTCCTCCCCACAATTAGTAACCACAGTCATGCGAGAGCTCGCATTGTGGTCACCAATTGCGGGCGCGCTCCCGTGATACAGCGAGCGGCCATAGCCGCTCACTGTATCACTCGGCTCGCCGCGTCACTGGATGTGATTGACAGCAGTGCCAGCCAATTGCTGCGCTGCTCTCAATCCATCCGCTCTAGCCAATCAGCAGGAAGGCTGAGCGGCGAAGAGGATATCGTGACCGCGTGGGATTTTCGAGGGGTCAGGTAAGTAAAAACGGGGGGGAAGGGGGCCGGCAGCAGCAGATGTTTTTTCACCTTAATGCATAGATTGCATTAAGGTGAATTTTTTTTCCTCTACAACTCAGCGATGTGTCCCCCCCACAAGTAGGGCTTTCCTTTCGTGGTACCTGATCATATGTGGGGATTTTATTTTATGCGCTATAAACCAAAAAAAAAAAAAAAATATTTACTTTTTGCTTTAATAATCCCCCCCCCCCCCAAAAAAAATTCTTAAGTTTAGGCCAATATGTATTCTACACATTTTGGGGTAAAAAAATTAAAACAAAACAAAAATCACAAAGAGCATATATTGATTGGTTTGTGCAAAAGTTATAGCATCTACAAAATAGATATAAAATATGTCATTTTTATTATTTACTAGTAATGGCGGCGACCATTGATTTTTAGCAGGACTGCGACATTGCGGCGGACAGATCGGACACCTGACATTTTTTTGGGGAACCAGTGACGACATTTCAGTAATCGGTGCTAAAAATATGCAATTATTGTATTATTGACACTGTCAGGGAAGAGATTAACACTAGGGGCGATCAAGAGATTAAATGTGTTGCCTCCATGCCTTTACTAACTGTATGGGGGGGGGGGGGTGTGTGTACAACCCAACGTACAATGACAGCGATTAGCGGGAACCAGCCACATTGCCACTAGGGGCAATCAAGAGATTAAATGTGTTCCCTCCATGCATTTACTAACTGTATGGGGGGGGGGGGGGGGGTGTGTACAACCCAATGTACAATGACAGCGATTAGCGGGAACCAGCCACATTGCCGCAGTACAACTGCAGCGGCTGGTTCTTAAGTGCTTATATTGGTCCTGTCATGCTTTTTTTTTTTTTTTTTTTTATTACAAGGGATGTCTACATTCCTTGTAATTGGAAAAAAAAGTGATTATTTAAAAAAAAAAATTATATAAAAACCATGAACATAAAATTCCCTATTTTGTAGACGCTATAATTTTTGCGCAAACCAATCAATATACACTTATTGCGTTTTTTTTAACCAAAGATATGTAGAATACATATGAGCTTAAACTGAAGAAATATGTTTAAAAAAAAAAAGGATATTTATTACTGCAAAAAAAAACAAAAAAAAACGTGTTTTTTCAAAACTGGCGTTTGTTTATAGCACAAAAAATAAAAACCAGAGGTGATCAAATACCACCAAAGTAAGCTCCATTTGTGAGGAGGGGGGGGGGGGGGGAACATAAATTTTGTTCAATCACAATTGTCAGTTAAAGCAATGCAGTGCCAAATTGCAAAAAATGCTCTGTCATTAGGGGGGTAAAACCTTCCGTGGCTGAAGTGGTTACGGCACCAGGATCTGTAAAAAAAAAATGGGGTTAACACTAAGTGGTTAACCAAAAATATGTAGCAGACTACATGACCTAAATTTATGAAGAAATTAGATTTTTTATTTTTAATAGATATGTTTTATAGCAGAAAGTAAAAAATATTGTTTCTTTTAAAAATTATCAATCTTTATTTATAGTGCAAAAAAAATAAACATTTTATTTAGGCACAGTGTCGCACAACCGCACAATTGTCAGTTATAGTGCCCTATTGCAAAAATGGCCTAGTTAGGGGGGGTAAATCTTAATGGGGTCAAGTGGTTAATGACATTTTGTATACCTTGTCCAGATGCAATTCTATTGAAATTAAGTCGGCTGACAAGCATGGCAACATGGACAAGGCATCCTAAAAGTTAGTTCATACCTGTCAACGGCAGTGGTCTCCAAACTTCAGGCCAGATGTGGCCCCTTTGCTTGTCTTTATCCGGCCCTTGGGGCACAGTCTCTACCGATGTGGGGCACCCTTAATCCCACTGGCACCAACAATGGGAAACACCATTCCTCCCACTGGCCCAATGATGGGGTAACAATTACCAGTGATGCGGCACAACTCCTCTTCCCACTGATCACCAAGCCTAAGGCACTGTTTAGTCCCAATGAGAATGGGGCATTTTCTACTCCCACTGTCCACCCCCCCCCCCCCCCCCAAAGTCTGAATGACAGTGAACAGGCCCTTTGATTAGAAAGTCTGGAGACCCCTGATCTAGGCTGCCTATAGATGGATTTCAATTCAGCCAGTTTAGCAGGGGCTTGTCACATTTCAATACATGTATGGGCACTGTGGTGCCCAGCTGGAAAATTTCCTCTCGATTAGTGCTGCAGTCTATAGCCTGCTATCAGTGTATTTGGATGGCAGAGAAGCCTTCCTGCCACCAGAAGGCAACATAGCGGATTGACTGGGTACATTTTTTTGGTTCAACCCACTGGTTGGGGGGGAGACACAAACACACACAATTACTCATCTATGGCCAGTTTTAAACCACACATAACCACATTCCCCTAGTACGTTCAAGATACTTAACATTTTACATGATGTGGTGGTTCCCCCTGAAATGGTTTTAGTCTCTCTGGACATTGAGTCTCACATTAGTATTCCCCATGACAGAGGTCTACAATGCATTATATATTTTTCGAATCATCTTGACATTTCCCAGTAGACAGATACCAGATTTATTTTACAACCAATTAGCGAAATGCAAACTATCACACAATTACAACTTTTAGTGATACTTGTTTAAATAAAATGTAATTGTACTTTGCTTCCATATTTAAGCTTCTTTTTATCACCACCTGTAATGTAAAAAAAAAAAAAAAACCTACCTTAGTTTGATTAAGCCCATCATATCGCATTCGCTGCCGATTCTTATTTATTTTGCTCATCAACATTTTTCCTGTTCGAAAATCAAAAGTGCTGAGATCCATTGAGTTGCCAAGGTATCGTGCCAGTTGAGGTTTACTGCGGAACTTCTTCCCACTGGGGCTGAAAAACAAAATTGCACGAGACTACATACTGACTAACTGTACAAATAACTGCAAAGATCATGTCAAGTAATCATAGGGTAAAAGATTAAAAAAAAAAAAAAAATTAGCCTTTGCAGCTTCTGTTTCATGGTTAACACTATGGCAGAAAGCGGTCTGAAGCTTTTAATGTGGTCAGTGCCAGGACCATGGAGACAGTTCTTCAAAATGGCAACAAAGGCATTGAATTTGGCAAAACTCAACTTTTTCATAAACAACTGACCAAAAGTCCCAAACAATTCGTTTTTCTCTTTCATAAACAACTGAAGTTTAGATGCCCAGAAAAAAAAACCACAGATTCAGTTTTGCAGCCGTTAACGCAATAAGGAGCACTGACCAATTGAAAATTCATTTTGAAAAAAAAAAAAGGCTTTTATTTTGTAAACGGTCTTGATAAGTACCATGGTTGAATGATTTTATATTTAAGAAATCTAAAGCAGAATTACATTTTTGTTTTTATAATGCAAACAATCTAAAAATCACAAGTTAAAAAGGGTAGTGCATACCATGCTTGCAAAAACTATGCATCTTGAGGCTTTTTTGAAGGCAGGCCATAGATTACTCTTCTCTTCCCCCCCCCCCTCTTTAAATCATCACTTTTAGTGTTGATGGGGGAATGCCTCTGGCAGTTCCAGCTGGGGGCACGGGGAGCCTGCCCAGATGGCAGAATATAGTGGTTACTGCTAGCGGCTGTAGACGATGGCTGTAACTGTATGTATAAAAATCAAACAGGCTGGTTGTACAATCAGCCTGCCCTTTTATGGATCTAAAAATCCATCATGTGATCCTGAGATTGCATTGTACAGGTTGAGCAGCTGCAGCTTTTCGTACATTCCTTTCAATTCAATATGCAAGAATCCGCAGAGAAAATGTAGGGTGTGCTCAATAGCCTGTATGAATGTAGCCTTCTTGTTAAATAAAATCATTCCTACATAGAACTTCCCGTGAGTCAATGATTATAACTTTTGATGGTAGTACCCCTTAATTTTCTCCCACTAATGCTAAAGCAAAACCATCTTTTATCTGGAATTTTAAAGTGTTTGCAATAAAAAAAACAAAAACAACCTAACAAAAAACACATGCTTAGTTCTGCCATAATCAAGGTGCAACTTCAAAAACTAAAAATTTATTTTGCCCTTTTAACAGAAAAACGTTTTATCTCATCATGTTTACTGCCGTCTGTGTCCCCCTATGGAGTTTCACCATTTGTCATGTTTAAAGAAAGAAAATGCAAAAAAAAAAAAAATTTAGATAGGAAATAGTCTAATAGGGTACTAGTTCTAGTGTCACCCTGGTGTTTCCTTCATTTTGAAGGGATTTGTCCTGAAAAAAAAAACAAACACACACCACACAGTTTTGCCATTAGTTCTACTTTAAGATTGGCAGCCATGGCAATTTAATGAGAAGAACCACACCAATAGGTGCCTGATAGCAGGCAGATCGCAAGCTTGCAAACTATCAATGACAGTCCATAGATGCACACTCATTTTCAGTGGGAGAATTTAATCAACATTCTATTATAGGACTTGCCTAAATGCAGCCTAGCCGATGCAATGACTTTCATTCAGACAAGAGGCACATTTTAATCAGAAGTAGAGATCAGAGGTGGTCTGGCCAATTACCAAGGAAATAGTCTCCAGCCCATAAACCCAACATCATAGATGCTAGCTTCTCATCAGGGCACACAAAGCACCAAAAGAACAGAGTAGTACCAGTCAGGCATTGACATGGCATATGCCATACAGAAAGGCTCTGATGTGTGAAGGTCTGGAGATGTTAATATGAAAAGTTATAAATAAGAAAAAGCAAGCATTAGAATAGGGGATAAACCTTTGGTCATTGTGCAAATCTAATAAGTTTAACCTAGCACACACCGCCACCCTTCCTCAGCAATACAAGTCAGTGAGGAAGCTTGAGATAAGAGGAGAAGGAGGAGTGGTGTCACCATTACTCACGAGTCAAAGAAAATTAAATGGAGTGGAAGGGTTGGACATGCATATCCAATAAAAGAGCCACAAACCAAAACTTCACCTCCACCATGAGCAGCATACACAGGTACAGAAATCCTTCAGGGTGGGACTACAGCCAATATCATGAGAACAAGTCTTGATTGACCAACAAATCCAAATGAAAAAAAAAAAAAAAAAAGTGTGTATGACAACTGGAAAGTGCTGTGTCTGTAAAGTTTAACCAAACAGATAGCAATATTTCCACTAGAAATACTTTTTTTTTTATCCTTTATGATTTCACACCGTTTTTAAAGTCCCTGTAAATGTAAATATCTGTCCCTCCTAGAACATAATTTGAAAATACCTTAAATATGCAGTGTCCCCCTGTAATTCTTTCTCCCCCCGAGACAATCGTAGCTTTAGTCCAGTTGACCCACTGAGATATCATCACATATCCCAGGAGTCTTTGGGCAGTCAAACCAGGAGCAATGCGTTAAAGGTGTGTGCCTGCATGGGAAGTTGATGGGATGAAGAGTCAGTCAGCTTCCACTGTGCACAGCCCGAGGTTCTGCCAGCTGGTGCAGGCAGGATTGGAGCAGTTTACTACATGTATCGGTGGCAGCTGCTGCGGAGAGGATAAAAGCAATTTACTTTGTATAGCGGTGGCGGCTGCTGCGGGAAGGATAAAAAGCAGGTTACTCTGTATAGTGGCTGCGGGGAGGATAAAAGCAGATTACTCTGAAGCAGAAGCTGCTGCTGCAGGAAGGATAAAAGCAGGTTACTCTGTAGCGGTGGCTGCTGCGGGGAGGATAAAAAGCAGGTTACTCTGTAACAGAAGCTGCTGCTGCAGGAAGGATAAAAGCAGTTTACTATGTATAGCGGTTGCTGCTACTGCAGGAAGGATAAAAGCAGTTTACTATGTATAGCGGTTGCTGCTACTGCAGGAAGGATAAAAGCAGTTTACTATGTATAGCGGTTGCTGCTACTGCAGAAAGGATAAAAGCAGTTTACTATGTATAGCGGTGGCTGCTGCTGCAGGAAGGATAAAAGCAGTTTACTATGTATAGCAGTGGCTGCTGTTGCAGGAAGGATAAAAGAAGTTTACCATATATAGCGGTGGCTGCTGCTGCAGAAAGGATAAAAGCAGGTTACTATGAGTAGCGATGGCTGCTACTGCAGGGAAGAGCAGAGAGACTGTATGTGCATCTGTGTCTAGGTGTTCCAGGAAGAGACAAGCCATGGTCTTCACTTGCCCTTACTACAAATGGCCGCCATCACAGTATACCACAGCACTGTAAAAATAACAGCTTCACTTCATATTAAGCCAATTCTAATTCATATACCTGGCTGCTATAGGGTTTTTAAGCTGTATTACATGCAGTGCTGGATTTTGTACAGTTAAATGACAGCGAGGCTCCATGCGGGAGCCACTTTTATTCATTCTGCCGGAAATGGCAATAGGTTGACAGCCAGCATAGCTGTACAAATCAAGTCGGGAAAAAACAATAACACTGGCGGGAATAATATGTATGAAGAATTGGATTGCAAAAAAATAAAAAAATATTACAAATAGACTATAGCCCTTACTCTAAACATCCTGCTCAGTTGCAGCAAACAGCACAAAAACACCAAGACAAAAATATCCAACACAAAAAAGGGAAGGGGAGCAGATGTCCCTAAATCGCAGATGTGAATGTGGCCTAACTGATGCATTCGCAGGAGACCTTGTTCTGTTGAAAGAGAACCAAGACTTATTGTCTGGATCACCAGATGAAAATAAAAGACTAAAAAAGATCCTTTGAGAATATGGAGGACAGGAAGACTAGACAACGTGTGGGCTCATGCATGTTGTCACACTGGTACTTGTCACAGATCTGCTTTTTCTAGCCCTTAAGTACAACATTGTAATGGAACATGACCCCATTAATGCAGTTCTTTTCTGCAATCAAAAAAAAAAAAAAAAAAGGAAGGACACTTGGCAAACACTATTCAACAAACCTATTCCTAAAATTACTTATGCTGATCACATATATCTGCGAAGCCAAACAGAAAGACCCTGCAAAACCTCTAGAAAATTTCAGAGAAGTTAGGAAAAAGAGCAGCCATCAACAGAACAAAAGTCTGAAAATTACATTCAAACGCCTCAAACTGGAAAACCCAATAGTCTGGCATCCTAAAGAATACATCCATATACCACAGCTCCAGTACCCCACCCACTCTACAGCCCCACGTCCCTTTGTTTCTTTTATATTTCACTCCTTTCTTCAAGATACCCTGCTAAAGAATAAGTAAAGTATTAAGGGTGCAACATGCTCCCATCCTATCATTAAAAATTGGAGCAGCTATGCGGAGTTCCACCCACGTCATTTTTTCGCTGTGAACTTTAAATGCATAAACTACAAGTCCCATCTTCTGCAGGAGACTTGCAGTTCTCAATTAACTACTTGGTCACTGATGGGCGCCCTTGTAGTCCATTGACAGCTTTCAGGTGGACGATGTCTGCAGGAGCCCTACGTTTCACCTTTTACCCACCGATTGTAGCTACAATGCTTTGCAGAGTTCTGGAGTTATTTTTTCTTAAAAGTGAGCTTAGCTTTTAGACATAACACATCTATACCCAAAACTGCATTCTGGGAAAAGGTTATCCCTTGCAGGGGTGCTGTACCCCATGCACTTCAGCTATGGGGGAATGGGTAGAAGACAGACTCTGAGGGTGCAATGTAATAACCACCTGTCATTGCAGGAGACCAGGATATCACTAACCACTATTTTGTATTGACAAGCAATGCAGTAAAGCATGGTGGAAATGCATTTCTGGTGGTTAAATTGCCTAGGATCTTAACCTCCCTGGAGTGTGGCTCAGGGTTAATTTTCAGTACCAAAAGTGGTAACCCCGAGCCACACTCAGGATATCCCTGTACATTTACTTACCTTGTCCCTACGATCCCGCAATGTCCTCCCACTGTGTCCTTTGACCGACGCATCTGTCTTCCGTTCCCTGCGAGCACCACATGGGGATTTTGTCCCTAGTACTTTGTCCAGTGCCCTGCCTGCACTTTTACCATTCGTTCTGCCTGGAAACTTGAGAACGTTCATGGCATCCAAAAAGCATCCTTTGAGGTCAAAAGTGGTTTTAGACCAGGTAGAAAACAGCGATGAATTAGAATCACTTGCAGAATTGAGCAATAGTGATTTGTGAAGAAATTCGTCAGACACTGAAAGGGACAACAGCAACGATTCTGCGACCGAGCTCATTGATGTGCGAACTTGGTGCACTATTGACTATTACGGATTAGGCAGCGCCCCCAAGGTTCCCATTTACTAGAGCATCTGGTATGAAAGTAGACATTAAACACAACCCCTTGGCAGAATTAAATATTTCTGATCAATATGGTTACTGGAAACAAAATAATATAAAAATAAAAAGGAGGAGGAGTTACTGAGACAAAGAGCAACAATTAGCCACTACGCATTGAAAGTTTCCAAGAAGCAGAAAGTGGGAACCAGTGACCAAAGATGACATTTGGAAATTTCTGGGAAGCATCTCAAATGATTCTTAAGAATTTCCAATGGAGTTATGTGCCAGAAAGAGATATTGGTATAGATGAAAGTCAAAGGGCATACAAGTGAAGGCTCAGCTGGGTACAATACGTTGCATTAAAGAGCACAATTTGGCGTAAAATCCTACATGCATCAACCTTTGGTATTCAGTCATATACAAAAACTATGGAATGGCAACATCTTCTGTTCTTTCACTCATTGAGCCATTGCTAAATCAGGGCTATTGTGCAACATTCGATAACTTTTAGAGACCATACACACAGGGGCAACACGACTTCTAGCACGACTTTGGGAGGCAACTTGGTCACGACTTAAGTATGAATCATCAGGCAACTTTAAGTCGCCTCCAGGACAGGAGGCTTTCCAGTGGCCAATCAAACAACAATCAGCTCTGTGGGAGGGAGGGGTTTGCCTGAGAAACGTATGTTATCTTCCTGTATTGTTGCTTCAGTTAAGACAGTGATCCGACTTCCATTGAAATCAAAGGGCACAAGTTGCCTAGAAGTCGGATTGAAGTAGTACAGGAACCTTTTCTGAAGTCGGAGCGACTTTAAGACGGCTCCCATTCATTTTCTCAACCGGGCAACTTGAAGTCGGATCCCAGATCGCCCCAGTGTGAACCGGCTCTCATACATCTCCTGAACTTTGAGTTTCTTCTGCAAAACAAAAACAGATGCCTATGGAACAATTGCCAATGTTTGGCAATAAGACACTGAAGACTGGAGAAATGGTTGCTGGCAGAAAGGAAGAAAAAAAAATGATGGCACTGCAATTATGTGACAAGACAGACGAGTGCCTAATGAGTATTCATAATGGTACGCACGAAAGGTGGGAAAGAAATGAAGCCACCATTAATGATAGACTACAATAACACCATGGGAGGTGTCGAAAGAGCCGACCAAGCAATGACATCCTACCAAGCAACGAGGAAATGACAAAATAAGTACTATAAGGTCTTCGGTCATCTTCTTGAGCAATGCCTACATTCTGCTCAAAAAAAAAAAAAAAGGAAGATGGAGTAACAAGCCTGTGATTCATTCAGACTATTTTAAAAAGTTGCCGAACCAAACACCATCAATCGGTGTGAAAAGAGCTGTTGGCGTCGTCAACCCAGAACGCCTGACTAGTCGTCATTTCATGGACTACATCCCACCAACCGTGAAAAAGTCAGCACCAAGTTGTGTGTGTTTTTTGCTCAAAGCAAGGACAGTAGAAAGAAAATCAGAAAGGAAACCAGGTTCCATTGTCCAGATTGTGACGTTGGACTTTTTGAAGTACCACGTTTCAAAAATTTTCATACCCGGGATGTTTACTAAACCAATATGCAGTGTCTAGTGTACAACGATTAGTAATATTGCATCCTTGTTTGGACAAATTTCAGTGTTTTTGGTTTGATTACATTATTGAATAAGATTTTTTATAATTATTTATAGTCATATTATAAGTTATGATTTTGTGTTTCAAACTTTATCATACCTGGGATGTCAACTAAACTTCTGTTTAGACAGATTTAGGCGAGTTATCCCTAAGAATTACAGGCCTACAATATAAAAAACAAAATTGCCATGCAAAACTATGTACTGCTTTGACATTTAAAAATACTGACATAAAATGAGACCGACAGGGAGGTTAAAGTAGACCCCGTCATTTTTTTTATGCTACATGCAGTATGCCTAATATTGATTGTGTCACTATAAGCACATCCAACTATTTTTTACCCCTCAGAAATATTAGTCATCCACTTGACAATGCTTATAACTGCTTTACTTTCCAGAAGGATACCTTCCTGACATTTTTCATCTTGGTACAACGTTGCACACTAGATATGGGTGTAAAAAGGTGACATTAGCCTTTAAACTATATCTACCACCCTCCCCCCCCAAAAAAATACATCTTTCTTGTCTACATTTTACGTTTTCTTGCCAAGTGGCTTTTGCTCACTTCTCTACTCTTATCTATAGGAGGAAGCCATAGTTTCCACCAAGGCTGGCCTTTACACATGTCTGCCCTCTCTCATCTTTATTACATGGTGGCCGATATTAGTATTTTACAAAATAATTTGTGCTTCCTGCTCAGCTCCCAGAAGTGACAAAGACATTTCTAGCAAGATCAGCAGGTATCAAAAAGGAAACTATTGCACATAACATCTACATACTGGTAAGCTGCAATAAATTATATACATATACATCAATAAGATTATATTTTTGTACATCTGCAGCCCCCAGTGGGTAAAAATGTTCCAAAAGCTGAACCTATCCTTATATCAGCCATTTGATGGCTTGACAGTTCAGTTGAGAGCACAAGCAACTGACAGTTATTCATAGAATGCCTTGAATGTAACCGTTTTGAGAAAAAATTAAATGGATAGGTTTAGTTCCACTTTAAGTTAGTCAAAGGCCGTTAGGTGAACGCTGGCCATTTACATAAAGATTATATGGAATGGGCTCTTCTTCAGTTAAGATTTCATGTCTTTGCTTTATATAGTTTAGATATGCATATGCCTGAGGCCACACATGTGTAGCGATTATGGTCAGTCTTTTCTTGAAAATGATCTTCAAGTCTCACATTTTCTATCCTGGCAGACTACTTGGGAAAACTTGCGTAAAGTGGTAATTTTGCACCAGGGTGTGCCCTGTTTATTATACTAGGGGTTGGCAATGGCAACCTTTGAGAAGGGAAGGTCTCCAAGGAAGAGATCAAAGATCACCCAGGTGCAGCTCCTTTAACCCTTTCATGCCTATGCCTATGTATGACATTTGGTGTTTACAAGTTAAAATCCATATTTTTGGCTAGAAAATTACTTAGAACCCCCAAACATTATATATATATTTTTAGCAGAGAATCTAGAGAATAAAATGGCGATTGTTGCAATATTTTATGTCATACGGTATTTGTGCGGCGGTGTTTTAAACACAACTTTTTGGGAAAAATTTACTTTCATGAATTTTAAAAAAATGAAAAAGTAAAATTAGCCCAATTTTTTTGCATAATGTGAAAGATGATGTTATGCCGAGTAAATAGATACCAAGCATGACACGCTTTATAATTGCACGCACTCGTGGAATGGCGACAAACTACGGTAACTAAAAATCTCCATAGGCGACGCTTTAAACTTTTTTTACGGTTACCAGGTTAGAGTTACAGAGTAGGCCTAGTGCTATAATTATTGCTCTCGCTCTTACGATCGCGGCGATACCTCACATGTGTTATTTGAACACCGTTTTCATATGCGGGCGCGACTTCCGTATGCGCTTTCTTTGCTGCGCAAGCTCGCGGGGAGGGGGGCGCTTTAAAAAAAAATTTTTTTTGTTTTCTTATTTATTTATTTTTTCTAATATTAATTTTTTTTTTTTTTACATTTTGATCACTTTTATTGCGGTCACAAGGAATGTAAACATCCCTTGTGACAGCAATAGGTGGTGACAGGTACTCTTTATGGAGGGATCGGGGGTCTAAAAGACCCCCGAGCCCTCCTTTGCACTTCAAAGTATTCAGATCGCCGAAAACGGCGATTCTGAATACTGTGTACTTTTTTAAATCCGGCGCCATTGGCATCTGAGAAACCCGGAAGTGACGTCATGACGCCGCTTCCGTGGTTTCAATGCGGACACTGAATCAAAGCCGTTTACGGCTTTGTTTCAGAGCGCGCCGAGACGCTGGAGGCGCCGGATCGTGGATCGGGTCTCCCGGTGGGACGGGAGGCCCGGTCAGAGCGGCGAGAGGCGGCGGGAGGGGGGGGGGGATGTCCCCTCCCGCTCATCCGGCATAACAACCGAGCGACTTTTAGCCGCATCGGTTGTTATGTTTGGAAAGCCGATCGCCCGCTCTAAACAACGGTACCGGGATGATGCCTGCGGCTGCAGGCATCATCCCGGTATAACCCCTGAAAGCCGAGGACGCATATATGCGTACGCTCGGCGTGAAAGGGTTAACTAGCAAGCGGGGTGGGGGGGGCAAAGAAAAATCAAATAGAACAATTTTACTGTGAAAATATTAAACACCCTGGCATTCACTTTTATTTAGAATTTTTCATGCCTGGGAAGTAATTGGTCACCCCCAAAAGTCTGATGCAGGAGTCCACCTTGAGGGCAGAACATCTGTTCATGCAGGCCGACTCAACTAGTTTTAGGCCTGGCTCTCTGCTCCGAGTTCTAGCCAGTGTAAGAATGTAGGGCAGTGAACAGGGGGTGAGCAGTACAGGGGGGCTAGGAGGGCCCACCATACGGTCCGATTGAGAGACAGAGACACAATGTGCTGTTTAAAGTGAAAGGAACAGTTGTTTTCTTGAAGTGATAAAAGAATACATTATTCTGCCAGTGACATTTAAAAAAACGCTTCCGATTGGTCAGTAAGGACCGTTTCGGGTTCCTTTAACATACATTTAATCCAGTCACCTAAAGTCTGACAACTCAATGTGACAGCTATAGCAGGTTGCAAAGAATAGTCTTAAGAAGAACAAAGGATTGGAAAGAACCTCAACAATTCAACTGAGAAAATGCATTGTAAAAGTTTAGACAGTCATTTACCATTAAGGAAGCCTAGACTAGCAACAGTAGTGGCTTTAGGCACACAATGCTGTGGACACTGCCTTAACAAAAACAATATGATATTCAAGTCTAGGAGCTATAGACAGACTAATACAAAAATCATTCAAGATGGGTTTGCGAGACTCCTCATTAAAGAGAACATTCACAGCCGAGTACTTCAAAGCTGCTAGTTGAAGGAATGTCAGGAATAGGTGTGGAAGTACACATTTGGCCCCTGCGCTATAAAAGGCAGCAATTTTGTTCATAAAATCTAGCATAGCTGTCAAATTTTGTAAAGGTCCTTCAGAAAGGACACAGTAGGCAGCCCCCAAAGCTCACATTTCACTGCAAAAAAAGACCAAGGCAGGAAGAGATGGGGTAGACACTGAATGCCATGCCAACACTACAGTTACTAATGCAGAACTTCTCTCTCCAGCAGGTTACACCTTTGTCTGAGAACAGGGAAAACACACAGTGGCCACACTCCTATAGGGGCAAATTCAAAGAGACTTGTCATAACTGTAGGCCTTGAGAAAAACATTGCTGCGTACAAACACAGTATTGGGGTACAGTAGAGTGTTGTATACAGAGCCAGATTTTCAACATCACATTTAGTGCAAGAGTCATCAGGGTCACAACCGAGACTGTGCCATAGTTTTGGGCCTGTAAAGCACGTTGCAGCCAACAAACCAGTTTTGTACCTGGGGAGTGCCAAAAAGTCACATGATAGGTAAGCTGTGCAATCTCCGGCCCGATTACAGCCCCTGAGGCAGCGTCAAAGATTAGCTATACAGGATAGCTGTGTAGCAGTGTGCGCAGCAGTGGCATGATGAAGTCTTGACAGAAGAATAAAGTATTTTTACAATTTTTTTTATATTTGTAGCAAAAAGCTGCTAATGTTTTCCCAAAACAATAAAAAAAAAAAAAGTCCATCCTCCTGGGACAATAGCAAAAAAATAAAAAAGAATGCATGAGTGGAAGGGGTTATATCTGACTGGCCACCATTTTTTTTTTTTGCATGCCTTCGACGGTGTTCAATAACTTCTGTAGGCAGCAGTACAACCCGACTGTTTGATTCGGTGTCCTAGTCATAAGCCAAAAAAATGTTGTGCTCAAGATACAGTAGCATACATCCTCTTACAATCGAGGTAGAACACCTTTTCCTTAGCTGAATTACAACAAAAGAAAAATAATATTCTTGGTGCTGGGGAAAATTAGGCGTGTTCCTGAACACCGATCCAGTCTTTGCGTCCCTTTGACCAGTCCATGTTTTTTTTTTTTGTCCCAAATCATTTGTATTTTGTGCCTGGTTTGCTCCCCAAAAAAATCTTTGTACCCTTTCTTTTAATAGGAAAGGGCTTTTGATCTGCCAAAATTATCCCGAAATCGTTTCTGTATCTGACAAGACACTCCACAAAAGTTAGGTTTTACGCCACACTCCGTGGAATGATTTACAGCCGAGGATCTGAAAGACATCCTTACCAAATCTATTGAGCAGTTCTCTGCAAAGCAAAAATCTAGAACCTTCTCTTTGGGTGCGTTTTCAAGATAGTCCTTAATTTGTGCCAACCAATATTTTAGGTTTTTAGTCACGCAGAACAGAGATAGCACTGACCATAAAAGGTCATCAACATGATTCAAGTCCTAATATTTGCATAGAGGACATCATGTCATCCCTAGCCCACCTTTCCTCTAGTGGGGAGTTGAAGAGGGTATTACTAGGCTCACAGGCATTGTCATCTTCCTCCTCAATCTTTGGCCACAAAAGAGAGAAGAGCACATTATGTGAAGGGACTAGTGGAACACAAAACTGAAAGTACAAAGAAGATCACAAGGGGTCTTGAAGTTTGGAGGTAGGACAGCAAACACCTGTTACATTAGTAACACGCCAGTATAGAATTATATGAAAGTCAGATCTGAACATTCATGCATACATTCAATAATCTACAAATCCTGCATGTCACGTGAATGATGATATCCAGAAAGAGTCTTGGTGTTTGGATGCAAAAGACCGAATTGGACAAGAGTTGAGCCATATAGCACTAGAGGACCAACAAGGTTTAATAGATAAGGTACCGATACTGTGGCCAATGGGAGTCAAAATGTTACACCCATTCTGTAGTTTTATGGAAGAGATTATGTGGTTGACTAAGGGGTTTAGGGCCAGAAAGCATACACCCAAGTGATTAAAAAGTTGACAACTTTTCACACAAAACATCTTTGCAGGTTGTGGCAGACGACTCTTACAAAAGATTGTTAAACACATTTCTGAAATTGTGAAAATTACAAGAGACACATTTCCCATTAGGAATTTGAGGACTTGGTTCTTCTGAAGCTTTAGTCTGCAATGAAAAACAAAAAAAAACACAAAAAGTTCGAGGCTACTGCAGTGCTAACCCTCTAAAAGAAAAAAATACATTTGGGTGCCAGAACAGCAAAGTCAATCGCACCAAGAAAAAGAAAAAAAAGGGGGGGGGGGGGGGGGAAACAGTTACACAAGCCCAATTTGCCCACGTCAGTTCCAGGACAACTCAGCATATACAAAAAAAAAAAGTCAGTCAAAGCTGAACTCTAGGCAAATATAAAAAGACACAAATGAATGCAGCTCTGTAATCATTAAGGACTGTTGAACATGGGATGCAGGGCCCATGCAATGCATAAACACAAGTATATCATATAGGCATATACAATAAATAGAAAATTTTCCATATGCCTGTATGTAACAATTGTGTGTGTGTGCGCGCGTAGCCTCATGCACAGCCAATCATGTCTACCGGAGGCTGTACGCAGAACCTGGGCTGCCCAGTTAGGGGTCAGGGAGTGCTGGTATTTACAATGCAGGGGCTCAGGTTCCCATGTGCAAGAGCCCTAAATATACAAGGGTTCTTTTTTTTTAAAGTGCAGAATTTTTTTCAAGATCCCTCGTATATATTGGGCTGGAGTGAAAGGAAGTAGCAGCACAAAGGGCCAATCGGTTAATTTACTGATGGAAGAAGAGAATACCGTGACAAACCTCACCACTGTGCCGCATCTCCTTTCACTGTTCAGTCACAGGTTGGGTCAAGTCCAGGACAACCTGTGCTCAGATGAAGTTGGTTGACAACTATCAGACTGAGCACACTTAGCAGCAGAACATTTCTGCAGGGGAAATCTCTGGATTGAAAGTGAATACTGCAGCAAAAGCTGGTTATGTTTTTTTAATAAGCTGCTCATTTTATCTTGTTATTTTTGTCTGGGGTTCTGCCTGAAAAAAGACTACTATGGCTCTGCTTACCTGTGGTGCCACTAGTACCTGTGGCACATGGCACCACCAATCAATACCAGTGGCCACAGGAAACACGTGCCACCAGTCCTGAAACTCCAAGCAGTTCTGGCTCTCCCTGAGCATGGAGTCCCAGGAGTTAGCCTAGATAGCTATAACTGTGGCCCAGGCGGCAAAAGATATCAAACTGAAGTACCTGCAAGGGGAAACACTAAGGCCCCAAGCCCAGTAAGCAAAAACCAAACATGGGCAGGACAGCACCCCCTGAGTGCCTGGCCTCACTCACCCGAGCTTCAGAGGAATGTTTCTGTCTGGAGGAGAAAACACAATAACTGGCTTCATGGAGGAGCCTCCTTTTAAACCTGCGGTGGTTTGTGTCTCCTGTCTCTGGTGGGTGTTGTCTTGCTCTCTCAAATGCTGTCCTGTAAAGACGCCTTTTGGGGAGGGGGTACCTTTCTGCAACTGGTCAAGCACTCCTGTCACTGGACAGCTTGATCTGTATGTAAATGTGGTGGAAAACATAAAGGCAAGTAAAATAGAAAAGAAGGATTTTACTTACCAAATATGATCACTTCATGTAATAAAAACATACATTTATCAGAATACAATATTGTTTACAATTACCCTCAGCCTTTTGCCAGATCCCCTTTTAGTTTTTCGCACACATGCTAAAATGTGTTTTTTTTTTTTTTTACATGAAAACATCTGAACATATTTTCTGAAAGGCAATTTTTTAGGTTGCATGACATTAGTGCAACTGTTTCACAATCTATATTTTCATAAAAAAAAAAAAAAAAAAAAGAAGACATTCAAATCAATTTGAGTACACACAAATAAAAACAATATCTCCAACTTTTCTGTATATTGAGGCAGTGTTGAGTAATTAGCGTGGGTATGAGTTTGTCATAATGGCAACAAATTAACACCCAGAATTATCCATAGGACACTCAAATGCTTTACAGTGCCTCAGTTTAGTTACCTGTAAAGTTCTAGAATGATCCCTCACTACACAGTGTTCAGCGATACCAAATATGTATTGTGAAATCTTTATGTACCCATTCAAGCATTTGTATGTGCATGACTGTTTTGTTTTCCCAGGTAAACCCTGATGTGATAATATGCAGAGTGACAGGTACTCTTTGTGGAGGTAGCAGGGATTTCTTGGAACCCTAAAGCCTCCTCTACACTTCCCCAATCAGACCGAATACAGACTCACAAACCTACCGAGATGTGGCTGGGGAAACCAAGCTGAATCGAAAAAAAGTAAACAACCTGGCAACATCTATGTTTTACAACGCAATACTGTTGTGCCAGTGCATTGCTAGGCATTTTTTTTCTTGTATATTGATGAAGTATTTTATCTTCTAGGCCTCATGTACACTGCTGCTGTTAAACGCACGTTCAGAGGCAGTTGGATGCTTTTTTCAACTGCCCCTGAACACATTCAATGTTATCTTATGTGACCATGTACACAGTCTCGTTTACTGTCGTTTTTAGGCAGTTGCTTTTAACAGCATTTCTTTGAAAGCAAAAAAAATAAATTAGTTCAGACGTCGGAGATTTCCACGGTGCCGCGTTTTTTCACCATTTAGAAACGCTTCTAAACGCAAACGCGGCATGTAAATGCGGCAAAGCGGGCGCTTTAAACTTGGATTACCATCTGTGAAGTTTAATCATTTATGAGCAGTTATAAAAATGTCCCATGTACATGGATGGAGCCTTAGGTATTTGTAGCCAAGATCACATTGAGGATCTTCACTTCTGTATTTGTACTGGTAAACACTGCCGCCGAAACAGAAAGGGAGTGACATTTTGCGTTTAAGAACTGTAGTTCACATAGGAGGTGAGAAGGAATTCAGTATGAGGGGTTTTAACTCTTCTCTACTCATAAACCCAAAAAAGTTTTGCGTATACACTAACACTCAACTCCAAGCAAATAAAGACCAAAAATATCCCTTGCAGTGGTGCTGCCCCACTAAAAGCGCAAGCTGCTCATGTTGTCTAGGTGTGAGAAGAAACAGCTTTACTTTTCGAATCCTCCACTCTGCTAGCGTTCCACTACGAGCCAGTGGTGGACTCAACATCCTTTACATCAAGTGCAGGGCTATAGACCCCACTCTTGTCTGGATGTCAGGACCCTAGACCGGTGTAGCATAGGGATGCTCTGGGAACCAGTCTAGGTGCAGGGAGGAGCAAAGGATCAGGTAAATAAATCTCCTTTTAATGTTCCCCTAGACATAAATGAGCAATAACCCTTGCAGTGCCGTCACACTGCAAAGGATATTTATTTTTATTTGCCGGGAAATGGGCTTTAAAGGGGTTGTAAATGTACAATTTTTTTTCCCTAAATAGCTTCCTTTACCTTAGTGCTGTCCTCCTTCACTTACCTCATCCTTCCATTTTGCTTTTAAATGTCCTTATTTCTTCTGAGAAATCCTCACTTCCTGTTCTTCTGTCTAACTCCACACAGTAATGCAAGGCTTTCTCCCTGGTGTGGAGTGTCGTACTCGCCCCCTCCCTTGGACTACAGGAGAGTTAGGACGCCCACTAACACACAGCTCCTTTATCTGCAATGTAGAGTGTCCTGACTCTCCTGTAGTCCAAGGGAGGGGGCGAGCACGACACTCCACACCAGGGAGAAAGCCTTGCATTACTGTGTGGCGTTACAGACAGAAGAACAGGAAGTGAGGATTTCTCAGAAGAAATAAGGACATTTAAAAGCAAAAATTGAAGGATGAGGTAAGTGAAGGAGGACTGTACTAAGGTAAAGGAAGCTATTTAGGAAAAAAAAAAAAAAAGAAAAAAAAAATTGTACCTTTACTGCAATTAAACATGAAAACTAAATGTACAATATTAATACTAACTAGTCTCACCAGTGTATGGAATCTCTTTTGCAAAGCTATACCAGTCACACATTTCTGGTGCGATGGATTTTTGCATCTCTCTGCTGCGCACTGTTGTGCCAACAGCCAAGGTGTCACTAGTGTGTGTTCTCAGAGATAAAGTAGTGACCTAGCAGCCAGCAGATAGAAAGCAGAGCACATGGCAGTGAGATACAGGTAACCAAACATGGGGGTGTCAGATGCTGCAGGTTTTAGCTGTGGTACAGCTCTGCAAGAAAGCAAAGATTACATTCACTGACATGACAGCAGAACTAGCAGCTTTTACAGGCATCCATTTCAACCTCCGCTACACCAATACCAAAGATCCTGCAGGTGACTGGGACAACAGCTGTCCATACACGGACCAGATTTTGCAGACTTCCACTGAATCAGCCAAAAAAAATTCTTTGGCCTGATTTGCACCACACAGCTCAACCAAACTCAATTTTCAATGGACTTTCCTCAACGGAGGGGAGGCAGAAAATGATGCAAGCACGGTTTAGGTTTTCTGACAGATGTGGGTACAGGCCATTAGAATACAATAGCCAGCATTGCAGATTCATTCACTCATACTTAGTGCGGGCAAGGAAGTTCAGTGTTTTTGCTCATTCAACCCATGGGGCTGGCAAGAGAAATCTTTGAGCAGCAAGATTTTGTATAGATGTCACATTTATATTGCAATTTATAATGCTAAATGAGTTGCTTACAGTTAGAAAAAAATAAAAAATAAATGAGCCCCTATGTAATAGGATTCTGTACAATGCCCTAGTAGACTTTTTTTTTTTACAAAACTCAAAATGTGCTCTTGCACATGGGCCAGCTGAGCCTGTTAAGCATAATTCCTGGCATATTTCCTTGCAGTGTACAGCCTGGCAATAACATGAATGGCTGTGCATCACTGTACTATTGTATATGGTAATGCTTTTGGAAACACAAGAACATCGTTATTGGCATAAGCAAAGAAATTTTTTTTTATATATATATATGATCATACACTATACGAATAGATTGTGCAATCTCCTTTAGATCTACCATTAACTATGTAGTGCAAGGATCTGCCGGAGTCAATACAAATTTAACAAATCTTTTAGGTTTGCCAACACATTACACTGTTTTGGTAAATCTAAAGGAGACTGTACAGAGATTGCATAGTGTATGGTCAGCTTTAGACTTAATGGAAACAATCTTACTAGCATGACCCAAATATGCATTTGATCTGTACAGTGCTCCAGAAGTTGATGCAACAACCAATAAGACTTCAGTTTGCAATAGTCAAACACGTGAAAGAAGATCTATGGTCACAGCATACTTTCATTTTACATCATCAGCATTGTAATAACAATACAAACAGATTTGACAATTCAATATAAGCCTACATGAAAAATCTCCTTTCAGGTTATTAATTCTCCCTGTCTGCTGGCTCTCTTTTTGCAACTTTCTTGATTCCCTGCATACTTTGCAGCTGCTCCTCTGCTGTGTACTTTTAAATTTCCAAAGACTGCCTGCAAGCAGTGTTTCCTATACTGACTCTGCCTCCAGAGACAGCTCCTCTCTGCACCACTGCATTTCAGAAGGCAGGCTCTAGGAAATTTGCAACACAGCAATGCCTACTCATAGGGCATAGTGAATATGTGTTACAGAATTCAAGAAAGTAAATGTGTGGGATCTTCAAAGTTTACAAGCTTCACAATCAATTACTTGGAAGTAGGCTAGAAAGAATAAAAATGTATGATTTTATAGTGGAATTCTGGGCTTATACTAATTAATCTTTAAGTGGCCGTAAATACACTCTCTGCATTAACAGGGAAGAAAAAAAAAAAAAACCTTTATGATCAGCCCCCCTAAATATTTGCCTGAGCTGGATCTCGATCAAGCACTGTGCCCGAGAGCAGTGGCGCCACTCTTTACCCCTCACAGCACTCAGTAAGGACAGCAAGAGCCATTGGCTCCTACTGCTGTCAAATACAGTGTCAATAGGCACAAAACATGGCTCAGGATTGAGCCCACATGTGTGCCACCCATAGGTAGTGAATTCTTAAGGTGGCACACAAAAAAAAAAAACAGCGTGCCAGCAGAGGACCCCAGAAAAGGTTTGGCGCCACTCTGAGCAATACCATTCCACAGAGCAGGTAAATATAACTAATTTTATTATTCTCATTACAAACACACAAAAGAACCTTTACAACGGCTTTAAAACTGCCCCCCTAACACATTACCCTGTGGAAGATCGATCTGTATATCCAACCTATTTTTGGGTCTCATGATCAGCTCTCCTCTGTCAGTTAGCAGCAGCTTCAGGGGAGAAGAGGGAGCACCGACAACAGATGGCCCATAGTAAATTATTGGCGATACCACCGCTCAGGCATTCCAGCTTTTGACGGAGCACTCTCTCTTCTCCCCTGTAGTTAAAGCCATGACTAAATTGGAGCAGCCTGAGTATAGCAAACACGTGCATCTTTCTGCCACAGGTAGTTTCAGTGTTAGAAGTGAGTGGAAGCATTTTAAGATTAGTTGGGATAAGCCTGAAATTCCACTATAAGGGGTAAGTTGACCTTTTCATGAAAAATTAAAAAAGATGAATTACAAAATATCCTGGTCACCCCTCAGGACCCCACTGCACATAGTGTGATGCCCCATGCTGCCAGTGTAGCAGCCCTTAAACTGCAATACACCACCCTGGAGTAAATATCCAGCCATCCATATTACTCACAATGGCAAGAACTCTTTGGTCAGTGTGACTTACCACACTTGCCAAAAAGGGATTTTTTTTCCCCCTTTTGGGACACCTTACCAAAATAATCAGCCTCAGACGTGCTTTTCATTGGTCAGCACAGTCACATGATGGGTACTCACTATGGCTACGAATTGGGGTATATGGACTAGCACAGGGGCATCACAGCTGCTATGTGTGGCAGGGTCACCAGGATATTTGAGGATAGTTCACTCATTTTTGTGTGAAAAGAATGTACCCTTTAAGGCTTCATGTACACGGGACGTTGTTCAACCTCTCCTGAACAATTTAACTTGACAGCTAGAAACCAGTTGCTAAAAACGGCTGTTTAGCCACGTTTACGTCTAGAAGCATTTGAAACGAAATGCTGCTAAAACGCAAGTTGCCGCTTCAGCTGCCTCTAAACACAGCTTCTGAACGCATTTTTTTGGGTTCAAGAAAAAGCCTCTAAACACAACTGCCTAGAAACGACTAAAAATTAACCAGTGTACATGAACTGATAAGATAACAGAGGAGAGTTCAGGAGCAGTTGGAAAAATAATGCCCAACTGCTCCTAAACACCCGTTTACCAGCAGCAGTGTACATGAGGCCTTAAATTCTGACCACAGACACACTTAAAAAAATAAAAACCAAACATTTCAAGTTGCTCTGAATTACCAAAGATTTCCATTAGGCCTCATGCACTTGGGTATGCTCCAAATATGCTTTCAGGAAAATGCCTCTAATCTCATGTATATGCTGTATAACCACCATTCCAACCACTAGAATTTACACACTTGTACATTTATGCGCATACATGTGTAAATTATGTTCATAAGGCTCTCTCCAAATGCAGTTTTGGTGCATTTTTTTATCTTTGAATGCGGTTATATCAATACGTGCATACACATGTGCATGGCCACATTAACCACTTGCTTACTGGGCACTTAAACCGCCTTCCTGCCCAGACCAATTTTCTTTGCTCTCATACTTTGAACGACAATTGCGCGGTCATACAGCACTGTACCCAAATTAAAATGTCATTTTTTTTCACACAAATAGCTTTCTTTTGGTGGTGTTTAATCACCACTGGATTTATTTTTTGCATAAAAAAAAAAACGACCGACAATTTTGAAAAAAATAAATACATTTTATGCCTCGTGCACACTGGACGTTTTTGAACGTTTTTACAGCAGCTGTTTTTGTCAGTAGACATTTTTTTCTATAGTCAATAAACTATCCATCCATTTTTTTCCAAAAAAAAAAAACTAGTGGGTTCTGAGAGACGTTTGATAAACGCTGATAAACGTCAATAAATGCTCAAAAACGTCACTCACCAGCATTTAATGTTGTTTGATCCATTGAAAAAAAAAAAAAAGCCAAAAAAAGCCAACGCGGAAAAACGCTATTGAAAAAAAAACCTTGAAAAAAGCTGAAAAACTCACTGCCAAGCTACTGGCGTTTTTATAACGTTATTTTAATTCAGTGTGCATAAGACCTTATAGTACATTATAAAATGTTGAAAAACGGTACTGGTAAAAATGGCACTGGTGGGCACAGATAAGGCAGCCGCGGCTCTCTGACAGAAGCCAGTGATCTGCTTTTTTTTTTCACCCTCGCAGATAGCGCGAGGGAAAAAAATAAAGGATTACCGATCTTCTGTTTACATCATATGGTCAGCTGTCATTGGCTGACAGCTGAGCACATGGTAAGGGGCCGGGATCGTAGATACAGCAATTACAGGGGGCACACAGGCAGCTCATGAAATGGGAGCAGGTCATGACGGCCTCCCAGCAATTCAGGCCTGCACTGTAGCGGTCATTTGTTTATAGCGTGGGCAGGAGGAGGTTAAACGCAGCTGTGTTCATGGGCCTAGAAAAAAAAAAAAAAGAAGATGCCCCAAACAGCAGCATTTCTTTTGCCTGTGTGCATGAGCAGTTCTCCATATCTACAAATGACAAAGGGCAAACTACACTGCCCTAATCTGAAAAGGCCATTCTGGAATCAGCCAATTTCGTTCCTTCACATGTGTGGCTTTTGGAATGTATCTGTGCCTGATAGAATCACTAGTGTGGAAACTTTCGGCATGTTGCATCCATGACAAATATCACAGGCTCTATTCATAAAAAGTACAAAGGTGTCCGTTTATGAAGCAGTGATCCCAAGGATCGCCACTGATCACAGTCCACAAACAGTTTATGAAACAGAGATAATAGGGGGAGAAATGTTTGAACTTGTTCTCCCACCGATGACCTCTGCACAGCGAGAAGTCTCATTGAATGGCACAGTAACAGCCAGTTTATGAAGCTGCGATCTCGGCACTTTACTGGTGATCTGTGTCAGAATTCACACTCCCTGATTCACCAGTTCAGAGGTGGAGAATCAGGGAGATTCACTAACCATGTCCCCCTGTAATTATATATATATATATATATATATATCACACACACATCCGTCAGTGTACTGAGAGGTGATAATTTATCACTGCTTAATAGGGCTGCAACTAACGATTATTTTCATAATCGATTAGTTGGCCGATTATTGTTTCGATTAATCGGATAATAGTCTTAAATATATATATATATATTTATATATATATATATATATATATATATATAATTTTTTTTTTACTTTTTTTTGGCCCGATTTGTTGTTGGGCAGATTAGAAAACACAAGTTGCCGCAAAAACACATTACATGCTTTTCTGCAGCTTCTCCATTGAAGTATATTAAACCAAAAAAAAGGAAGAAAATAATGCGTTTAAAAAGTCCTTGCCCTTTCCAAATATGCAGCAGCCGAAAAAAAATCATGGATGTGAACGTGTCCCATAGGAAAGCATGTAAATGAACTGTAGTGCGTTTCTGCAAAAAGCACCAAAAACAGAGGTGTGAACCCAGGCCTGAGATGATTAGTAACATAATAGGGGTTAAAAAAAACAAAAATAAGTACAAAAAGAGCAAAAAATTGCTACTGTAAGGCCCCATGCACACGAGACGCTATTACAAACGCCTCTAATCTCAGCTTTTCAAAGGCAAAAACCGGCATTTAAAACGCCCGTTTTTGCCGCGAATTGCGCAGCGTTTCGCCGCGATTTGCGGCGTTTTACCACGATTTGCGGCTGTCAGCGTTTATCCCCAAAACACTGTAGACCCTCCCCAAGCTCAGAATCAAACTATTTGTGCCGCGTTTTGCCGCATTTAGCGGCGTTTTGCGTCTAAAACGCAAAAGCTGAAAGCTTCTGAACCCCAAATTTTGGGTTTGGAAAAAACGGCCCTAAACCCAACTGCTTTGAAACGCCAAAAACCGTGATCGTGTGCATGGACACATAGGATAACATTAAATGTGTTCAGGGGCAGTTGAAAAAAATGCCCAAATGCCTCTGAACTCGAGTTTAGCAGCGTCTCGTGTGCATGGGGCCTAAGGGGTTCATTTTTTACTGTGGGACAGTGAAAGTGATATTTACAGTAGCGATTTGCTTTTTTGTACTATAAAGGGCCAATTTTTTTTTTTTAACCCCATTATGTTACTGGCCGATTAATCGATTATGAAAATTGTAATCGATTAATTGATTAGTTGTTTCGGCCCTACTGCTTAATAAACTGACATCTCAGCATTTCTGTGAATTTCTGGTACTGTAATCTCGTAGTCTCACGAGATTCCAGTATCAGGGGCCGTTCTCCAGTGTTAGAAGCATCTGTAGATCGCTTCCCTCCTCCAAGGAGATCTCCAGTGAATGAAGCAGTGAATAGATTTCACTGCTTCATAATACGGACACCACACCATAGTACCAACTTCTATAGTGGATGAGGATATACCACTAAGGCGCTAGTCACAAAGCTATAGATCTGTATTTTAATCATATGACTGTTAGTCCTCATGCACACAGAGCTTAAAAACTGATGCCGTTACAAGCATTGAGCAGTTCTTTTTTTCTGCCTGTAAAAGCACCTCTATGTTAGCCTATGTGTCCATACAGTTAAATGTAATGACTGTTTTAGGTAGGGTTGTCCCGATACCACTTTTTTAGGACCGAGTACAAGTACCGATACTTTTTTTCAAGTAGTCGCCGATACCGAATACTGATACTTTTTTTTAATGTCATGTGACCGTTTTCAAACCACAATACAGCCCAAAGATATTTTCTTTAGAATTATGAAGAACTGGTACATCATGGTGTGGGGCTGTTTTTTAGCATACGGTACTGGAAAACTACATATCATTGAAGGAGTGATCACTGTCAGTGCAGCTCATCGGTACCAGTGCCCAAAAGTGCAGCTAGCCAGTGCCACCTATCAGTGCAGATCAGTGCCCATTAGTGCATCAGTGCAGGGAGGCAGCTTATTAGTGCATCTCATCAGTGCCACCCAATCAATGCCAGTGCCACCTATCAGTGCCATCCATTTATGAGTGCCATTCAATCAATGCCAGTGCCACCTATCAGTGCCATCCAATGGTGCCATCCAATTTGTGTTCGATGTCACAAAAAAAAAAAAAAAAAAAAAGTATTCTATTTTGGTATCGGGAGTATTTGCGCGAGTACAAGTACTAGCGCAAATACTCGGTATCGGTCCCGATACCGATACTGGTATCGGTATCTGGACAACCCTAGTTTTAGGTATTCACTTGTTGATCTAGTCTATCACACACCTCCTGGATTAGGCCGGGTTCACACTTGTCTGACAAACGCTCCGACATTGGGAGCTCATGTCGCATGAAAATCAATGTTTCCCTATGAGAGCTGTCTTAACCAGTCTGACACAAGTCGGTCCGACTTTGAAAATGCTCCCTCTACTACTTTGGTCCGACTTTGATCCTACTTCATCCCATCGAATATCATCGAAGTCGGATCAAAGTAGGATCCTTGTCCTAACCATCTGACTTTTGACATCAGACATGTGATTACAACCGCAGTAAAAAAAATTATCTCACACTGGGATTGTTTTGATTGGTCAAAGGACAAGTCAGACTGTCACAAAGTCGGATCAAAGTAGTATCCTGTTCATGAAAGTCAGATGGATGTCAGACCAATGTAGGACCAATGTCGCAGAGCAAAGTAGGATGAAAGTCGTATTCACTGTAGTGTAGTACAGGGTTTGACAAATTTGCTTGGAATCTAGGAGCCAGCTAAAAAAGTTAGGAGCCAGAAAACGCACCCCATCCCGACGAGCTCATGCAGAAGCGAACACATACGTGGGCAGCGCCCGCATATGTAAACGGTGTTCAAACCACACATGTGAGGTATCGCCACGATTGGTAGAGCGAGAGCAATAATTCTAGACCTCCTCCAACTCAAAACATGCAGCCTGTAGAATTTTTTAAACGTCGCCTATGAAGATTTTAAAGGGTAAAAGTTTGTCGGCATTCCACGAGCGGACGCAATTTTTAAGCGTGACATGTTGGGTTTCAATTTACTCGGCGTAACATTATCTTTCATAATATTAAAAAAAAAAAAATGGGGATAACTTTACTGTTGTCTTATTTTTTTAATTAAAAAAAGTGTAATTTTTTTCCCAAAAAGTGCACTTGTAAGACCGCTGCGCAAATACGCTGTGACAGAAAGTATTTCAACGATCGCCATTTTATTCTCTAGGGTGTTAGGATAAAAAATATATATAATGTTTGGGGGTTCTAATTAGAGGGAAGAAGATGGCAGTGAAAAAAGTGAAAAATCACATTAGAATTGCTGTTTAAAGCGGAGGTTCACCCAAAAATAAATGTTTAACATTACATTCAGCCGAGTTGTCCTAATGACAATCGGCTGTTTTTTTTCCCCGTACATACCGTATTTCACCGCCGCTTCCGGGTAGGTCTTCTGCGGGACTGGGCGTTCCTATCTGATTGACAGGCTTCCGACCATCGCATACAGCGCATCACGAGTTGCCGAAAAAAGCCGAACGTCGGTGCGGCTCTATACGGCGCCTGCGTTCGGCAACTCCTGACGTGTAGTATGCGACGGTCGGAAGCCTGTCAATCAGATAGGAACGCCCAGTCCCGCAGAAGACATACCCAGAAGCGGCAGTGAAAATATGGTATGTACAAAAAAAAAAAAAAAAAAAAGCAGCCGATTGTCATTAGGACAACTCGGCTGAATGTAATGTTAAACATTTTTTTTGGGGTGAACCTCCACTTGAACTTGTAATGCTTAACTTGTAATACCAACGGCCACCACCAGATGGCGCCAGCTCACAAAAGGAAGAGCTGGGGACTTCACAAGGCCGCGGCCTCAATTACCGGACATCACGGGCCCCCCGCGATCGAGCGGCGGGGACCTAGTCCGCCGTGATCCTGGGGAAAAGGCGCTCCGTGGACTAGGCCAAAACCGCGGCCTCACCTAAAACATCCTGTGCCCGCAGCGATCCTGCGAAAAGGCTGCGAGTGGCAGATGCCACTCGCGGCCTTTTCCCAGGATCACGGCGAGCTGCGGGCAGGATGTTTTAGGCGAGGCCGCGGCTTCGGCCTAGTCCGCGGAGCGCCGATCCTATGGAACAGATTTTTATTTTTTTTTGCCCACCTGGCGACCGGGATTTGTCGAGCCCTGGTGTAGTATCAGTGTGAACCCAGCCTCAGAGTGCCCTCATTCTGTATGAAAGCACAGGAGGTGGCACCTTTGGACAGTAGCATTGTCAGTCTGAGGGAATGAGTCCCCACACTGCATAATTAGTTAGAACAAACATTTTTTTTTACTTTTAGGAAAAAGGTTTTATGGAAGAGGTGATCGTTTTAACCTCTTATACCCCGATAGCGCGAAAATTGCAAATACCGGCATGGTATTTGGGTACCACATTGCAAATACAGCTGTGCGCAGAGCGCACGCCCTGCGTGCTCCTCGCACAGTTACTAGCGGCTAACAGATTCACTGCTTGCGATCAGTTTTCCGATCATGCAACCACCAATCACAGTGGTCACATGAACATAAAAGGGTCGGGAGGCACCAGCGCCAAGGGGCTAAAGTGATTGTAAAGTCTGTTTTTATATATATATATATATATATATATATATATATATATATATATATAAAAAAAACTAACATGTTATACTTACCTGCTCTCTGCAGTGGTTTTGCACAGGGCAGCCCAGATCCCCTTCTTGTGTCCCTCTTCACTGCTTCTGGCCCCTCCCTCCTGTCAATGGTGCCGCTGCTGTGTCTCAGCCAATCAGGTAGGAGAGTCCCTGACAGCTGAGGCAGTCATGGACATCGCTGGACAAAGATGGGGCTCAGGTAAGTATTAGGGTGGCTGCTGCATACAGAAGGCTTTTTATCTTAAAGTGATTTTTTATTTATTTTTTGTAAAAAAAAAAAAAAAAAAAAAAATTAAAAACACTTTACAAACATGTTATACTTGGCTGCGCTGTGCAGTGGTTTTGCACAGAACAGCGCAAATCCTCCTCTTCAATGGTCCCTCTTCGGTGCTCCTGGCACTTCTCTCAGCTTGTTATGGGGGCACCCAGTATGCATTAAGACACAGAGCAGCAACCCGGCCTCGCCCCCTCTCTCTCCTAATTGAGGGCAGTGGGAGCCAATGGCGCTGCGCTGCCGTCTCAGCCAATGAGAAGAGAAGTCCCAAGCAGCAGTCTTTCATACAACATCGCTGGATCTAGATTAGAGGAGCTGCTACACACAGAAGGCTTTTTATCTTAATGCATAGAATACCTTTACAACTCCTTTAACCACTTGCTAATCAGCCGTCGTAGTTATACTGCTGCAGATCGGCTCTAATCGACGTAGGTGTACGGCGCTTCGTGCAATAGATACAATGTGTGCGGCGCCGGTGGCCTCAATGTCCGGCAGCCACCCGCAATCGCTCCACAGAGCCAGAATGGGGGGGATCTGTCAATGTAAACTGTTCTGTCAGGGAAGTACAGTGTGATAGTCTGTTCCTAGTGATTAGGAACAGCATCTCTGTAGTCAGTCCACTCCCCCGAGTTAGAAACACATTTAACCCCTTGATCGCCCCCTAGTGTTAACTGTATAAATTACACTGACAGGAAAAGGGTTATCAGTGCATTTTTATAGCACTGATCGCAGTATAATGGTCAATGGCCCAAAAAAAATACCGATGAAGTAATTTGTTTTATTTTTTTGGGGGGGGGGGGGGGGAGATATTATAGCAAAAAATATTGTTTTCTCAAAATTGTCAGTCTTTTTTTCGTTTATAGCGAATAAAACCGCAGAAGTGATCAAATACCACCAAAAGAAAGCTCTATTTGCTTGGGTACACGACTGCGCAATTGTCAGTTAAAGCGACGCAGTGCCGTATCGTAAAAATGGCCTGGTCATTAAGGGGGTAAATCCTCCTGGGGCTGAAGTGGTTAAAGAGGCGTTCCACTGCTTGTTAAGTTTATTAAGTCAGCAGCTGCAAAAAGCATAGCTGCTGACTTAATAAACAGACACTCACCTGTCCCACGGTCCAGTGGTGTGGCCGTCCGATGCCTCGCTCCTCTCCCCCTCGCCGGCATTGTAAGTGACAGCTTACGGTTTCACAGTCGGTAGCGCACTGTCAGTGGCCAGGCAATCTTCTGGAACCTGTCCCAGAAGATTGCAGCTGGGGTTGCCTAGGGGGAGAGGAAGAGTCTAGACAGCCAGAAGATGGGAGGAGCAAGTGGGACAGGAAGTCCCTCTGAAAAAAAAAAAAAAAAAAAAAAAAAAAAAAAACAACAGATACCCACACCCCCCCCTAAAAAAATATGACATTCCAATTGTGGCACGTCAGGGGGCAAGGAGTACTTAAAGCGGAAGTTCCACTTTAAGCAAGCCGGTCACAGTAAAATGGTTGGTCTAATCACTGTGTGCGAGAGCTTTTCTTTTGACAAGCAACAGAGATGCTACCTGGATCACCAGATGAAAAATAAAAGGAAGCCTTAGGCCTCATGCACACTGGACGTTTTTACAGCAGCTGTTTTTGGCAGTAGACGTTTTTTTCTACAGTCAAACTCTCCATCATGTTATCCTATGTGTCCATGCACACATAGGCTGTTAGTTTTGGGCAGTGGCGTTTTTGAGCAGTAAAAAAAAATAAAAATAAAAACTAGTGGCTCTTTTCAGCTGTAAAAACACTTTAAGGCCCCTTTCACACGGGGCGGATCAGTAATGATCCACCTCCGTATGCTGAGCGGGAATCGCTCCGTTGATCCCAGCTGAGCCGGCGGATGACAGGGCACTCCCCGCACACTGTGCAGGGACCGCCCTGTCTTTTCTCCGCTCTCCCCTATGGGGGGGGGGAAAAATCGGATGAACACGGACCGTCTTGTCCGTGTTCATCCGATCCGATGAAGGAAGAATAGGGGTTTCTTCCGTCTGCAAAATCGGATCTTTGCGGAGGCTGACGAGATCTGGTGTCAGCAGATGTTCATCCGCGATCTCATAGGGACCAATGTATGTCCCTTTTTCATCCGCCAATGGATGAAAAATCAGACATACGGTCCACACGTGTGAAAGGGGCCTTACGCTCCATGCACACTGAAGCTAAAAAAAGCTATAAAAAACGCCAGTAGCTTTGCAACGTTTTTTAGTGTTTTTGCAGTAGCTTTAATCAGCGTTTTTCAGTGTAGCTTGTTTGTTTTTTAATGGATAAAAAACACTAAAAAACGCTGGCGCCACGTTTGAGCGTTTATCACGGCCGAAATACGGCACTTTGAACGAAAAGCAAAGCTCGTTAAAGCGGTGGTTCACCCTCAATAACAACATTCTAGCATTAAATTAAGCATAGTAGCGCGAGCTACAGTATGCCTTTATTTATTTTTTTTGCCCCGTACTCACTGTTTAATCCTATAGTGAAGATTCTGACTCCCCGCGGGGAATGAGCGTTCCTATCCAGAGGGAAGATGATTGACAGCCGGCTATGGCACGTCACGCTCCCCGAAGATAGCCGGAGTAGGTCTCGGCTCTTCACGGCGCCTGCGCACAGACTAGGCGCAGGCGCCGTGAAGAGCCAAGTCCTATTTCGGCTATTTCCGGAGAAGCGTGACGCGCCAGAGCCGGCCGTCAATAATCTTCCCTCTGGATAGGAATGCCCATTCCCCGCGGGGAGTCAGAATCTTCACTATAGGATTACACAGTGAGTACGGGGCAAAAAAATAAATAAAGGCATACTGTAGCTCACGCTACTATGCTTAATTTAATGCTAGAAAAAAAATTATAGGGTGAACCCCCTCTTTAACACTAAAAAACGCCCAGGTGTGCATGGGTACATAGACTAACATAGAGTTCAGTTTATGGGCTTTAAAGCAGAGCTCCGCTGAAAAAAAAAATATTAAAAGCCAGCAGCTAACTTTTAATATTAGGACACTTACCTGTCCTGGAGTCCAGCGCCGTCTGCAGCAGAGGACGAGCGATCCCTCGTCACTCTGCTGCTCCCCCCGCCATCCTCGGTGAAGGAACCAGGAAGTGAAGCGCTCCGGCTTCACTGCCTGGTTCCCTACGGTGCATGTGCGAGTCGCGCTACGCCCGCCAATTGGCTCCCGCTGTGTACTGGGAGCCGAGTGTTCCCAGAACACAACGGGGGGTGGACGGGAGGTGATGTCATGCCCGAGACTGTGTGGCCGGCAGTGGGTGCAAATACCTGTCTTTAGACAGGTATTCCCACCCCCCTCCCCCTGAAAGGTGTCAAATGTGACACCGGAGGGGCAGAGGGTTCCACTTAAAAAAAAAAAAAAAGCCAAACGCCAATAAACTATAGTTTATCAGCTTCAGTGTGCATGGAGCCCAACGCTGATAAATGCTCAAAAACGTCTTTCACCAGCGTTTAATGTTATTGAGCCATTGAAAAATAAAAAATAAAATTTCTTCAGCGGAAAAACGCTATTGAAAAAACTTTGGAAAAAGCTGAAAAACTCACTGCAAAGCTACTGGCGTTTTTATAACGTTATTTTAACGTCCAGTGTGCATGAGGCCTAAAAAGTAAATTAAAACAAATGCAGCCATCGCAGCTAATTGCATAGTCTGGTTGAAAAAGAAGACACAAGTCCATATAGTTCAACCAAAAAGAAAAAAAATCACATCGAAACCCTCACATACAAATCCTATACCCACAGTTGATCCAGAGGAAAGGTAGTTGGGAAGCTGCAATATGATAAATGTTTACTTAAACTGATGCCCTGTGTGCATGGAGCCTTCTTATCAGGTCCCATAGTACTCCAGCTGAAAATAACTGTCACGTTTTTTTTTAAGAAAGTCTCCTTATACCAGTATAAGGATGGTATAGGTAACAGTTATTTTCAGTTGGAGTCCAATAGGATTTGATAAGAACAGTCACATGGCTAAAATAAAGACATTAGCGTAGTGACTTGAGCTGTTTATCCTCCTATGGAAGTTAGTAGCATGTTTCTATAGCGCGCCTATACAACCTACCCGCGTGCAGCTCTTGTACTATTCTGATGTGCTCTGCCCCCCTATATGAAGACCCCCCTCCCCTCCACCTTGCCTGCCCATTCACACACACACCATCCTGAGCCGCTCTCCCCCATCCCCCTGGGATTCCTCAATCTCTCCTAACATGTGTCCTGCAGCCCACACTAGTTAGGAAGTAAAAGAATAAACACCTATAGTAATAGACATCGCTCTTCCCCGCGGACAGCCCTGATCTACGGGTCACCTCTTCCTTCTTCCAACCCTGCGGCAGCGCCGAGCATTCCCAACGTTTCCTCTCCATTCCGCTCCCGCCGGTCACTTTCTGGACCTCCGGCAGCCGTATCACTCCGCCGACATTGGACGGTGCTGATTGGCTCCCGGCTCCACGTGCTGAGACGCACTCTTTGAAAAACATGGCGGAAGGAGAAAGCCGTGAGGTGTACTATTGTTGTCAGCGCCCGCGACATTGTATCCGTAGCGGCCGCGACGCAATTATCGCGATAGCCGCGGCCATGTTGACCTTTCGGGAGCTCTTTTGTTCTGAACAGTGGTCGTGTGTAGATGCCGGAGGCTTGAAGGACGTAGTGCAAGAGTAGTATATGATTTGTTGTGTTTAAAAAAATAATAATATGGAGGCTCGTGAGTGAAGTTAGGCCTTTCCAGTCATAGATGAAATGCAATTGAGATCAGGATGCAGGCTTTGAAAATTGGATGTCGTCTTAAAAAGCGGTAAATTAGCTATAAAACATTACTCTGTCACCTCTGTAGTTGCAGGCATTGTAGAATAATTTAAAGTTAGCACCAAGAACACTTCTTTCAGTAGTTCATGTTACTCTGTGTTCCCCCTCCCAACAGTGACTTGGCAGCCAGCTAAATTGGTGGTCTTCCACTGGGCCACGGCCATAGACCACTGCCAAACCTCCCAACTCTCATGCCTCCAGCCTGCTAACTCAGTGGTTCTTCACCATGGGCCATAGACCACTGCCAAACCTCCCATCTCTCATGCCTCCAGCCAGCTAAATCTGTGGTTCTCTGCCACGGCCACAAACCTCCCATCTCTCATGCCTCCAGCCAGCTAAATCGGTGGTTCTCTGCCACGGCCACAAACCTCCCATCTTTCATGCCTCCAGCCAGCTAAATCGGTGGTTCTCTGCCACGGCCACAAACCTCCCATCTCTCAGGCCTCCAGCCAGCTAAATTGGTGGTTCACCACTGGGTCACGGGCCATAGACCACTGCCAAACCTCCCCTCTCTCCGGCCTCCAGACAGCTAAATCAGTGGTTTTCCACCACTGGGTCACGGGCCATAGACCACTGCCAAACCTCCCATCTCTCAGGCCTCCAGCCAGCTAAATCGGTGGTTCTCCGCCACGGCCATAGACCACCTCCAAACCTCCCATCTCTCAGGCCTCCAGCCAGCAAAATTGGTGGTTCTCCGCTACGGCCATAGACCACTGCCAAACCTCCCATCTCTCAAGCCAGCTTAATCACTGGTTCTCCACCACTGCCAAGCCTGCCATCTCTCAGGCCTCCAGCCAGCTAAATCAGTGGTTCTCCGCCATAGACCACTGCCATACTTCCCATTTCTCAGGCCTCCAGCCAGCTAAATCAGTATTTCTCCACCACTGGGTCATGGGCCATAGACCACTGCCAAACCTCCCATCTCTCAGGCCTCCAGCCAGCTAAATCAGTGGTTCTCCACCACTGGGTCATAGGCCACTGCCAAACCTCCCATCTCTCAGGCCTCCAGCCAGCTAAAGATCCCTAAGACCCCTTCACACTGAGGCGGTTTTTAGGCATTTTAGCACTAGAAATAGTGCCTGAAATCCATCTTCAATTCATTTCAGTGTGACTTTTCACACTGGAGCGGTGTGTTAGTGGAATGTTAGGAAAAGTCCTGCAAGCAGCATCTTTGGGGCAGTTTGGGTGCCCTGTATTTAGTACTCCCAAAACGTCTTGCCCATTGAAATGAATGGTCAGCGCTTCCAAAGCCCATCGGAAGAGCTACAACACGGGCGCTTTTAATGTATACCAAAAAAATGGCGCCTTGTGGATAAGAACATATAACAGCTGCGAACAAATCACTAAACTGTGTAGAATTATAAAGTAAAGAATAGGGCGCTATTCATATGAAAAACTGGTACAAAGAAAAACACTGCATCAAACTCAAATGTGCACATAAATGAAAAAATAAGCAAGCATTAAGGGCCAAATCCACAAAGCAGATGCGCCGACTTAACTCGAGATTTCTAAATTTACACCGCGCGTATCTTTGCGCCCGATCCTCAAAACGAGATACGCCTTAAAACCAGGTTTTTCCGTCCTACCTAAAAAAAAAATTACTCCGGGGCTTCCACGGACACAAATTACGCTAGTCACGCCGCTGTTTTTGATAGGCAAAGATGCAAATGAGGGAGATAGGGCGATCCACAAAATTAAGTGTGTGCGCCGTAGATTACGCCCTGTGCGCACCTGTTAGTTTCCCGGCGGGAAGTTACACTTTATAAAAGCAGCCCTAATTTTACACCTGCCGTGTAAATGTCTGCTGAAGCAACACCATTGAGGAAGAGCTGAGCACACACATTTGCTGGACTACAATCTGTCTGCCAACATGCCAGGGCCATCCATGTTCCTAACTGCACTCGTTACTTTAGAGGCGCAAAGAAGGAGGAGGGCACAGAGGAGGAGGAGGGCACAGGAGAGGGTATACCGCCCACGCCGAGATCTCTTTGGCATGACTGCTTCTGAGGTCTATGGCAACTTCCGTTTCAACCGTGAAGCCATCCTGGAATTAACCAGAATCGTGCAGGATGATCTCACCACCCCAACACAACGATCCCATGCCCTGCCGCCTCTGATCAAAGTAATGGCAACACTCCATTTCCTTGCCACTGGCTCTTTCCAACGCACATGTGGCGGTCTGGCTGGGATGGCACAATCCTCCATGAGCAGGTGTGTGCACCAAGTAGTCCCTGCAATACTGAGACGCATGGGCAATCAATTCCAAAAACCCACCCAGGAGGTCCAGCGATTGAAAACCATGACGGACTTTTACCACATTGCCCGATTCCCACGGACCATCAGGGCCATTGATTGTACCCATGTGGCACTACAGCCCCCCCCATGAGACAGAGCACATGTTCCGTAATAGGAAGCACTGGCATTCCATAAATGTCCAGGTCATAGTGGATGCACAATCCCTCATCTGGCACGTCTGTGCAAAATTCCCTGGATCCTGCCATGACAGCTACATCTTCCGGCAGACCAACATCTCCAGAGATTTGGAGCTGAACATGTATGGGGACAGCTGGCTGGTTGGTGAGTGACATGGGTGTCAGGTATGACTCCCCCCCCCATGATGCAGACATCACGAGGGGCACATGCATGACTAACATCCTCCTGTCTTTTCCCTTACAGGTGACTCTGGATATGCACTGGGACCCCATATGATGACCCCATTCCGGAACCCCCAAACCCCAGGAGAGCAAAGTTCTGAGGCTCACATTCGTACCCATGCAGTTGTGGAACGCACATTTGGGCTCCTGAAGTCCCGCTTCAGATGCCTGGATAAGTCTGGGGGTACACTGTTGTATTCCCCAGACTTTGTGTGCCAGATCATCGGTGCATGTTGTATTCTGCACAACTTTGCAGTGAGAAGGGGCCTGGAGATTGACATACGTGCTGACCTGACCCCCGACCCAGACATTCCCCCCCCCTAACCAACTCTACCCGGTCTGCTGAGGGCACAGCAGCCAGGAGACGCCTCGCAGAAGGCATTTTTTCACAGTAAACACACATTAATTATGTCACAATGAGAATGTTTCTTTGCACAGTAAACGCACATTAATTATGTCACAATGAGAATGCATGAATGCACACCACTGTGGTCCCTAGCACAGACACATCACATGCACATCGAATTGGATTAGATCCAAGTACCCCCCCCCCCCCTTTGGTACTTGGGAGCAGTAACGCCACGCCACGGCTCCAATTATGTCACTGTGCATTCATACACCATTCAGGAACCTGGGATCACTTCTCCCTGGTCCTGGGGATCCCTTCTCCACCAAAACTGAGGGTGACACCCTTATTTTATCAGGAATACCAATCACCCCCCCCCCCCCACATTCACACACATAAATCAAATCATAAATACAGTATACCAAAATAAATAATAATAAAAAAAAAATCATAAAAATAAAAAAACAAAAGTATCCCTGCTAATTTAGTTGCGGCGGCGAGTGCTACGCCTGGGCTGGCCACGGCCAACCGGAGGATCTTCATTGGGGGGGGGGTGTGAGCAGGGGAAGGAGGATCCTCCTGGGGGGGGTGAGCAGGGGAAGGAGGAGCCTCCCCTGGTGACTGTCCTGCTGGCCTGCCCTCCAAGGCCACTGCTATCCTTGTGAGACAGGCAGTGAGGGCAGCCGCATTGGCCTGGCCAGACCTGGTATTGTCCTGCACAGCCTGGGTCAGGGCACTCACCTCCTGGGCCACGCCTGTTGTGGCGGTCTGCAGGTCATTCAAGCATGTGATGACCGCCACTGAGTTGGTGGCCACATCACCGAGTGCCTCCTTCATTACACCCAGGCTGTGCTCCATCTGGGTCACTTTTTGTTTCATTTGAGCCAGAGTGCGGGTCTGCCGGGCATTGTCCCTCAGCAGACTGACCGGCAGACGCTCGGCCACCCCCCTGGTCTCCTGGGTCGTTATCCTGCCTGCCCCTGAGGCTTGTGGCCTGGGAGGAGGGGAGAGAGTGACCCTTGTGGGTTGCGGCCTGTTGGGGGAGGAGTGGGAGGGGCTACCCCTGATGGTGGCCTGACTGCTGCCAGCCTCTGGGGAAGCCTCAAAGGTCATCCTATCAGAGGCCAGAAGGATTTCCCTGCCAAGCTGTAGATCTTCTTCCTCCACCCCCTCATCCTCCTCCTCCTCCCCCTCAACCTCCTCATGAGGGGAGGTTTGGCCACTCCCCTCCCCTGGGGAATCCTGCCCTTCTTGGGACTCATCATCAGCCTGTCTTGGGGGTGGTGCAGCAGCCTGGCCTGATGGGCCAGCAACCTCCTGGCCTGATGGGCCAGCAACCTCCTGGCCTGATGGGCCTGCAACCTCCTGGCCTGATGGGCCTGCAACCTCCTGGCCATCTGTGGAGGACACAAAACAATCACAGGTTTGAGGATCAGGACACTGAAAACACTACTCTAGCTATTCTTTCCCTATCAATTCAGCAGCAGCAGCACTATCCCTCCTCTCACTAAGAATGCAGGTTCGGAATGAATCTAAAATGGATGCTGCCCTAGAGGTGGGAGGGTCAGGGAGGGAGGGTATGCTGCTGATTGGCTGGAATGTGTCTGCTGACTGTGAAATTGAGGGTCAAAGTTTGCTCAATGAAAAATAATAGGAGGCGGATCGAACATCGCATATGTTCGCGCGCATCGGCGAACGCGCAAAATTTGCCGCTATTTATTCGCCGGCGAACAGTTCTGTACATCTCTAATCGCCACATGGACCACCAGGGAAGCCCACCCTGGACCACCAGGGAAGGGCAGATAAATAAAAAAGCCCCAAAAAAAAAAAAAAAGGGCCAAATTCTCAAAAAAGCTGCCTAACTTAACTTTCAGCAGTTAAGTTACACGGCCTTAAAATTTCTACCTAAGTGCACGATCCACAAAGCACTTACCTAGAAATTACACGCCGTGTAACTTAAGTGCCTCCGTCGCAAGGCGGTCCTCCTCTCCGGGGGGCGATTACTATTTAAATGAGGCGCACTCCCGCGCCGGCCGTACTGCGCATGCGTGTGACGTAATTTTCCCGACGTGCAGCGCGCGAACGTAATTTACGCCGGGCTTTGTGGATTGCGACGGGACAATAAAGTTGCGACGGGTGAAAAAAAAAATGAAAAATTGACAGCGTTCCTGAGGGAGAACTCCATGCCAATTTTCAAAGAAAAAACCGGCATGGGTTCCCCCCCCCCAGGAGCATACCAGGCCCTTAGGTCTGGTATGGGTTGTAAGGAGACCCCCCTACGCCGAAAAATCGACGTAGGGGGTCCCCCTACAATCCATACCAGACCCGTATCCAAAGCACGCTACCCGGCCGGCCAGGAATGGGGACGAGCGAGCGCCCCCCCCCTCCTGAGCCGTACCAGAACGCATGCCCTCAACATGGGGGGGTTGGGTGCTCTGGGGCAGGGGGGCGCACTGCGGGCCCCCCCACCCCAGAGCACCCTGTCCCCATGTTGATGAGGACAGGACCTCTTCCCGACAACCCTGGCCGTTGGTTGTCGGGGTCTGCAAGGGCGGGGGGCTTATCGGAATCTGGGAGTCCCCTCAAATAAGGGGGCCCCCAGATACCGGCCCCCCACCCTAAGTGAATGGATATGGAGTACATCGTACCCCTACCCATTCACCTGGAGGCAAAGTGATAGTTATTAAACACACAACACAAGGGTTTTTAAAATCATTTATTAGTCTGCTCCGGAGGCCCCCCCTGTCTTCTTTAGCTCTAATACCAGGGAGGGCTTCTTCTTCCACTCTCCGGGGGTCTTCTCCGCTCTCCGGGGGTCTTCTCCGCTCTCCGGGGGTCTTCTTCTATCTTCGCCGCTCTCCACTGTTGACTCGGCGCACCCCGGTTCTTCTCCAGCTGTCCGGTGCCTTCTCCTTCAGCGCTGGCTGCCTGCTATCTTCGTGTGTTAGCTCAATTACTAGCAGGCAGCCAGCGCGGTCTTCTGTGACGTCATGTTCTTCTCTTCTGTTCTTCTCCCCTCTTCCGATGTTGACTCGACGCCTCTTCTCACTGCAATGATGGAAGCGCGCCTTGCATCCCATTTATATAGGCATCACCGTCCCATCATGCTCCGGTAGGTACCCACGTGGGTAGGCACCCACCACGTGGGTACCTACCGGAGCATGATGGGACGGTGAGGCCTATATAAATGGGATGCAAGGTGCGCTTCCATCATTACAGTGAGAAGAGGCGACGTGTCAAAATCGGAAGAAGGGAGAAGAAGAGAATAGAAGAACATGACGTCACAGAAGACCGCGCTGGCTGCCTGCTAGTAATTGAGCTAACACACGAAGATAGCAGGCAGCCAGCGCTGAAGGAGAAGGCACCGGACAGCTGGAGAAGAACCGGGGTGCGCCGAGTCAACAGCGGAGAGCGGCGAAGATAGAAGAAGACCCCCGGAGAGCGGAGAAGACCCCCGGAGAGCGGAAGAAGAAGCCCTCCCTGGTATTAGAGCTAAAGAAGACAGGGGGGGGCCTCCGGAGCAGACTAATAAATGATTTTAAAAACCCTTGTGTTGTGTGTTTAATAACTATCACTTTGCCTCCAGGTGAATGGGTAGGGGTACGATGTACTCCATATCCATTCACTTAGGGTGGGGGGCCGGTATCTGGGGGCCCCCTTATTTGAGGGGACTCCCAGATTCCGATAAGCCCCCCGCCCGCAGACCCCGACAACCAACGGCCAGGGTTGTCGGTAAGAGGTCCTGTCCTCATCAACATGGGGACAGGGTGCTCTGGGGTGGGGGGGCCCGCAGTGCGCCCCCCTGCCCCAGAGCACCCAACCCCCCCATGTTGAGGGCATGCGGCCTGGTAGGGCTCAGGAGGGGGGGGGCGCTCGCTCGTCCCCACTCCCATTCCTGGCCGGCCGGGTAGCGTGCTTTGGATACGGGTCTGGTATGGATTGTAGGGGGACCCCCTACGTCGATTTTTCGGCGTAGGGGGGGTCTCCTTACAACCCATACCAGACCTAAGGGCCTGGTATGCTCCTGGGGGGGAACCCATGCCGGTTTTGATTTTACAAATTGCCGTGGAGTTCTCCCTCGGGAATGCATACCAAATGCCGTCGCTTGAATGGGCTTTTACATGGTGTGACTAACTTTCCACATTGTAAAACCAGCCCTAGTTTTGCGCAAGCAAATCGGAACTTACGCAGAAATCACAATGCTGAAAAGCGTTGTGGATCTGCTTAAGTCCTCATTTGCATACTCAAAGCGGCATTTCAATGAGAAATGCCCCCAGCGGCGGATGCGGTACTGCATCCTAAGATCTGACCGTGTAAGTGTCTTACACATGTCAGATCTTCTGCCTAACTTTGGAAAAAGCCTTTTGAGGATCGTTTCCAAAGTTAGGCACAGAGATAGGCAGGCTGAACAGCAGTTCCGCCTGCGTATCTCTTTTGAGAATTTGGCCCAAAGTCTGTTAAAAAAAAAAAAAAAAAAGCATTAAAAAAAAAAAAGATGCCAATCAGTGCCCACAAATGGGCACCATTTCAGTGCCCATCTGTGCCGCCCATGAGTGCCCATCTGTGCCGCCCATGAGTGCCCATCAGTGCCGCCCATGAGTGCCCATCAGTGCCGCCCATGAGTGCCCATCTGTGCCGCCCATGAGTGCCCATCAGTGCTGCCCATGAGTGCCCATCAGTGCCGCCTATGTGTGCCCATCAGTGCTGCCTATGTGTGCCCATCAGTGCCACATACAAGCACCACCAATCAGTGCCACCTCATCTGTGCCCATCAGTACTACCTCATCGATGTCCATCAGTGCCATCTCATCGGTGCCCATCAGTGCCGCCATATCAGTGCCCGAAATTGAAAGAGAAAACTTACTTATTTACAAAAAAATTAACAGAAAAAAATAAAAACTTATTTTTTTTTCAAAATGTTCAGTCTTTTTTTAGTTGTTGCGCAAAAAAAAAAATCGCAGAGGTGATCAAATACCACCAAAAGAAAGCTCTATTTGTGGGGAAAAGAGGACGCCAATTTTGTTTGGGTACAGTGTAGCATGACCGCGCAATTGCCATTCAAAGTGCGACAGTGCTGAAAGCTGAAAATTGGCTTGGGCGGGAAGGTGCGTAAGTGCCCTGTATGGAAGTGGTTAAACAGCACTAAAGTGCCACTAAAACTAACAGCGCTTTAGCACTGCCTCGGCCCCAGTCTGAAAGGGGTCTTAACCTCCCATAATGCCTTCCAGCTCTCATAGCCCCCCAACCTCCCATAGTGGCCTACAGTGCCTCCAACCCCCCTGAGGGCTTTTAATAACTTTAAGGCCCCTTTCACAGGTGCGGTGGCGGTATAGCGGCGGTATTCAGCCGCTAGCGGTGCGGTTTTAACCCCCGCTAGCGGCCGAAAAAGGATAAATACCGCTGGCATGGTATAAATACCGCTGGCGGTGGTATAGCCACGGTTTCCCATTGCTTTCAATGGGAAGGAGCGGTAAACACACCGCTCCAAAGATGCTGCTGGCAGGACTTTTGGAGCGGTCCTGCTAGCGCACCGCTCCAGTGTGAATACCCTCGGCTTTCACACTGGAGAAACAGCAGCTGCTGTTTAGGGTCGGTTTGCAGGCGCTATTTTTAGTGCAATAGCGCCTGCAAACCGCCCCATTGTGAAAGGGGTCTAATGCCGCGTACACACGACCGTTTCTCAAGTCGTCTTCCAGGACAGCTTCTTGAGACCTTGGGCTCCTCCCTCTGGGTCAGGAAACACGCACACCCCTTTCTTTAAATGTGGTCCTCCAGGCCTCCCTCCTCAGTTATTGTGTTTCCTGCCAGAAGGGAAGGAGCACGTTAGGGACTAGGGAGCTCTAATTCCCAGGACTGTCCTGGGTAGGAGACCCTTGCTGGACTCTCCTCTGCCTGCGGCACCCCTCTGTTCTAGGAAGAAGAGGTGGTTGCCGTTCCCACGGCTGTCGGTTGCTCAGAGAGAGCAGGACTCCTTTTTGGCACCAGTCCCCCAAGCCCTGGTACCTGTAATCCGGGTTGTCCTCGGACAGTGCTGGGCAAACAAGCTCCGGACCGTTCCTTCAGGTGGGAGCTTCCAGCGGACCAGGAGGTACAGCAGCGGTGGCGGCGGCGAGAGACGCTGGCTTGCCATGCCGTTCTGCGCAGTAAGCAGTTGGCTTCCTCCTTCCGGAACGACGCTGAGGGGCGGGTTCTCTGCGTTCCACCGGGCGGAAGTAACGTCGCTGGCGGAACGGGGTCGTGAAGGAGCGCCGCATGGATACAGTCCCGTCCTGTAGCAGCGCGGCGTGGGATAGCAGGCACCAGGAGCGGTGCTAACAAGCTCGGCGGGGCCGCGCAGACACCAGGGGCTATGGAGGAAGCTGGTATGGCTACAGACTCCGGTTCCACCGGCCCTGGCATCTCTCAGGTAAGGCGGCAAGGGTAGGCCATACCTTACACTGGGGGATTAGGTAGACCTACACAAATAATCGCGGAGAGAATCGCGATTTCGATTCTCCTCCTCCGCGATCTCCCCGCAGAATGACCGACGATTCTCCTACATGTCACCGCCGTCCACGTAACCAGCGTGGAACGCAAATGGCGGATAAAGGAACTGACGTCCGCAACCGGAACGGACGTCAGTTATCAGATGCAGCGTGATGCCTGGACGTGGGCGGTACCACCATGCTTCTCGGCCGGCGGTTGATTTTGATTTGATTTTGTTGGCTCGGCTTAAGCTGCAAATGAAATGGCAGAGACCCCATCTTCTACAGGTCAGCTGTAACATCTTTGATGCTACTTCTCTCATACAGTCCCAGATCTGTCCGATTCAGACAGCTGCGCTTGGTTTTGCAGGTTACCCGCGTCACTTCCGGTGCGCGGACATGTGCGTTCCACGCTGGAACGCGGAAGTGCGACCAGCGTCTCTTCCAATTTCCCCGCGAATTTGCGGCTATTTAAACCCCCAAAGATGACGGCAGGGTGTTCTGTTATTTTGTCGGATACCTGCCGTCACCTTGGAACACCCTGCCTACACGCTCCACCTCAGTCACCTCCAGAGACCAGACCTGATCTACAGTCAGCAGCGCTTTGACAGCACAGACCTCAGAGGACTTCTACCTGACATCCACTGATCCTCTCATTCCATCTTCACTGTTGACAATCTCTATACAGACAGGATCTTTACCCAGGGACTACTGTTCTCAGCAGAACCGCAAGTATCTTTGATAATCAATCTGTTCAACTCTCAGTATTATCTCTAGTTGCTTAACCCATGGACTACTGCTCTCAGCAGAACCGCAAGTATCTTTGATAATCAATCTGTTCAGCTGTCAGTATTATCACTAGTTCCCTAATCCATGGACTACTGCTCTCAGCAGAACCTCAAGTATATTGGTGTATAATCTGATTTCCTTTCTACATTGATACTAGTTACATTGGTGATTTCTCTGGTTTCACATTACATATGTCTCATGATATAAATGGACTATATCTATCTCTATGATCCACTCTATTGTGAAGTAACAATATAGTTTCTATCTATTGAGGATGTATATGCACTAATATCAATATCTCAATATCTGCTTAATACTCCATTTAAAGGAGTATACTCATTATTCCTTCCTTTTGAGCTTATGAGGTAATAAGCTAGTTTGAGTTGGTTTCGGTTAGAGGATATGATGATTTAACCCCAAACTTTCTAAACTAAATTGAGAGTGACCTGGTGGTTAGACCTGACAAGCCTCTGCAGCTGCGGTCCATACACAATAAATAACACTGCACGGCAGTAAGTAATACCAATCCTTACATAATAACAGAACCCCTTAAATAAGAAAATTATTGTAATGGAACCAGCAGAGCTTGCAAACCACCTTGTTGGACTTTCACAAAGAGTTGATAACCTTACAGCCACGATGAACGAACTTCGCCTAGAAAATGATACTTTGCGTAACCAAAATTTTGTCCAAGCTAGGGACAGGCCTGAACCTAAGGTCTGCACCCCAGAACCATTTTCAGGAGACCGAAAGATTTTCCGTCAGTTTATTAGCTCCTGTCGCCTCATGTTTGATTTGCGCCCACGAACCTATTATTCAGACAGGGTTCGCATTCTCACCCTTGTCTCCTATTTAAAGGGAGAACCTAGGCTCTGGGCTGACGCATATCTGCTTGAACATGGTGAATTACTTGGTGCTTTCGAGACCTTTTTGGATGAGATGTCACTTCTATATGAAGATCCTAATAGGCAGCTAACAGCGGAAAATAATATTAGGAGCCTTAAACAAGGAAAGAGACCAGTGGAGGAGTTCATATCCGAATTTAAATGTTGGTGTAGAGAAACTCAGTGGACTGATATATCTTTACGAAACCAATTCAGACTTGGGTTGTCTGAATCCATGAAAGATGAGTTAGCACGTGTGGAACTTCCTGCAACTCTAGAAGAGCTGATGCATCTTTCACTCACCATAGACCGACGCCTCAGAGAGAGGAAGACTGAAAGAGGCAACACCTACTTACCCCCCCAATTCAAAAGGTTTAAATCACCACCAAAGGAGGTTCCCATGGAACTGGGAGCTGTCAAGGGCCCTCTGTCACAAGCAGAGAAACAGCGCCGTAGAGCTCATAATCTCTGTCTATATTGCGCAGCTCCAGATCACTTAGTCTCCACCTGCCCACTCCTAAGGAGGAACATTGAAGGTAACATATCTAATATATGTAGGACCATTCCACCCAGAAGTACCACTAATCGTTTCATTTATGTCTCCCTTACCTTACAGTGGGACCAAGATAGAATCACTATTAACGCAGACAATCTTCCCCCTCATCGTATATACGACTGCCCTATAGATTTAAATCCAGACTGTCCAATTCCTACTGCTCGTATCTATCCGCTCTCACAACCAGAACTTGAACATCTTAAGCTCTATCTAGACGAAAATCTAAAGAAGGGCTTTATTAGACCTTCCACTTCACCAGCAAGTGCTGCTATGTTCTTCGTCAAAAACAAGGATGGATCTTTACGCCCTATCATTGACTACAGAGCCTTAAACACTATTACCATAAAGAATCGATACCCACTTCCTCTCATTCCGGAACTTATCGAACGTCTCCAAACTTCAAAAATTTTCACAAAACTAGATCTTAGAGGAGCCTACAACCTAATCAGGATTCGTCCAGGAGACGAATGGAAGACCGCTTTCAAAACCCGCTATGGACTCTATGAATACACTGTTATGCCATTTGGGTTGTGTAATGCACCCGCGACATTCCAGTGGTTCATAAATGACATCTTTAGAGATTTGCTTGACATCTGTGTAGTAATATACCTGGACGATATATTGATTTATTCCGATTCACTTGAAGAACATATCAAACATGTTCGATGGGTTCTAGCTAGGCTTAGAACGCATTCTCTATATGCCAAGCTGGAGAAATGCGTTTTCGGCCAGTCTAGCATTTCATTCCTTGGGTACCAAATTACACCTGACGGTATCCAGATGGACCGCTCAAAGGTGGATTGTATCATCTCTTGGCCAATTCCTCAATCAAGGAAAGCTCTTCAACGTTTCCTTGGTTTTTCCAACTACTATCGTAAATTCATAAAAAACTTCTCAGCTATTGTCAAACCTTTAAGTACCCTCACCAGCACCAAGACACCCTTTTCCTGGACTAAGGAAGCCCAGGAATCCTTTGACTCTCTTAAACTCTCCTATACTACAGCCCCAATTTTAGAATTACCTAACCCACAGTATCATTTTACCGTGGAAGTGGATGCCTCCCATTATGCTTTAGGTGCTATTCTTTCACAACGTCCAACCCTTTCCGAACCACTCCATCCTGTCGCATTTTACTCCAGGACCCTATCACCTGCGGAAAAAAATTATCCTATTGGAGAAAAGGAACTTCTTGCAATCAAAGACGCCTTACAAAACTGGAGACATTTATTAGAAGGTTCTACACACCCAATAACCATTCTCACGGATCACCGTAATTTACAACATCTAAAAACATGTAAGACACTCTCAGCCCGCCAAGTCAGATGGAGTCTTTTTTTTGACAGGTTTGATTTTTACATTTCCTACAGACCTGGTTCACAAAACGTGAAGGCTGACTCTCTTTCACGATTACATGAAGATCAAGACACTGAGATTCCTCCACTCTCTGTTATTCCATCTAATAGATTCATTGGAGTTTACACCTCTTTCAGACAATTAATCTCACAATCACTCGCTGCAGATACCACCTCTCTACCAAAGGATCTTACCAAATCTTCAGATGGTGTCTATACTTACAACAACAAAATCTATGTCCCTCCTAATTTACAACTCCTATTACTTAAACATCTTCATGATTCACCTTTAGCAGGTCACCCTGGGATCAACAAGACTACTCATCTCGTTAAGAGAGACTATTGGTGGCCCAACCTTTCTAAAATGATTTACGACTATGTGACGTCATGTGAGATTTGTGCTCGAAACAAGCATTCCAAGAAACCTCCATTTGGTCTACTTACATCTATTCCAATACCTAAAAGACCATGGGATGTTTTGTCGATTGACTTTATAGTTGATTTACCTAGGTCAAACGGTGCCAATACCATCATGGTCACAGTAGATCTACTCACGAAGATGGCACATTTCATACCCCTGAAAAAATTACCAACTTCCCTTGAGACAGCTAATGCTTTCATTTCCAATATCCTTAAAATTCATGGACTTCCCTCTCAAATAATCTCTGACCGTGGTTCCCAATTCATTTCTAAATTTTGGAAGACCCTCTGTAAAAGTCTACAAATCGACCATCGAATGTCCACCGCCTACCATCCGCAAACCAACGGTCAAACAGAACGTCTCAATCAGATCCTTGAACAGTATCTAAGATGCTACTGTACACACCTACAAGACGATTGGTATCAATTACTTCCATTAGCCGAATTCTCATATAACAACTCAACCAGTTCTTCATCCAGATTCACACCTTTCTTCGCCAATTATGGTTTTCACCCAAACAGTTTACCAACCAACTACCCCCCAAACGCTGTTCCAGCAGTTGATGATTACCTTTCTACTCTTAAAAATACTTTGACTACTCTACGTTCCAACTTGGAGATCGCTCAACAAAGACAAAAGAAGAATTATGATGCCCATAGGTCAACACCTCCTGAATATAAGGTTGGGGATTTGGTTTGGCTATCCACACGTAATCTTCATTTTAAAATACCCTCAAAGAAGTTAGGCACGCAATTCACGGGACCTTTCCAAATCACCCATTTGATTAACCCTAATGCGGTTAGATTGCTTCTACCCACAGACTGGAAAATTCATTCGTCTTTCCATGTCTCTTTAATTAAACCTTATGTTCCTAATCCATTCCCTAACAGGAAACCTTGCCCACCTCCACCTGTGGAAATACTTGGTCAGACGGAATACGAAGTTGAAAAGATCTTAGACTCTAGAAGACGTGCTTCTACCCTTCAATATTTGGTACGATGGAAGGGTTATGATCAAAACGATGATTCTTGGGAAAATTCCTCAGACATACATGCCCCTCGCTTAGTAAGACTTTTTCACCAAAGATATCCAGACCGACCATCTCCTTCTGGGAACACCCGTGGTGCCCCCTTGAGGAGGGGAGTATGTAACATCTTTGATGCTACTTCTCTCATACAGTCCCAGATCTGTCCGATTCAGACAGCTGCGCTTGGTTTTGCAGGTTACCCGCGTCACTTCCGGTGCGCGGACATGTGCGTTCCACGCTGGAACGCGGAAGTGCGACCAGCGTCTCTTCCAATTTCCCCGCGAATTTGCGGCTATTTAAACCCCCAAAGATGACGGCAGGGTGTTCTGTTATTTTGTCGGATACCTGCCGTCACCTTGGAACACCCTGCCTACACGCTCCACCTCAGTCACCTCCAGAGACCAGACCTGATCTACAGTCAGCAGCGCTTTGACAGCACAGACCTCAGAGGACTTCTACCTGACATCCACTGATCCTCTCATTCCATCTTCACTGTTGACAATCTCTATACAGACAGGATCTTTACCCAGGGACTACTGTTCTCAGCAGAACCGCAAGTATCTTTGATAATCAATCTGTTCAACTCTCAGTATTATCTCTAGTTGCTTAACCCATGGACTACTGCTCTCAGCAGAACCGCAAGTATCTTTGATAATCAATCTGTTCAGCTGTCAGTATTATCACTAGTTCCCTAATCCATGGACTACTGCTCTCAGCAGAACCTCAAGTATATTGGTGTATAATCTGATTTCCTTTCTACATTGATACTAGTTACATTGGTGATTTCTCTGGTTTCACATTACATATGTCTCATGATATAAATGGACTATATCTATCTCTATGATCCACTCTATTGTGAAGTAACAATATAGTTTCTATCTATTGAGGATGTATATGCACTAATATCAATATCTCAATATCTGCTTAATACTCCATTTAAAGGAGTATACTCATTATTCCTTCCTTTTGAGCTTATGAGGTAATAAGCTAGTTTGAGTTGGTTTCGGTTAGAGGATATGATGATTTAACCCCAAACTTTCTAAACTAAATTGAGAGTGACCTGGTGGTTAGACCTGACAAGCCTCTGCAGCTGCGGTCCATACACAATAAATAACACTGCACGGCAGTAAGTAATACCAATCCTTACATCAGCTCTCTCTAGTCCAGACCTCTTCTCTGCTGTATGTCCTACCACACAGAGAGCTGTGTCCTGTGTCTGCCTGGGAGTGTTCATCTATGGAGCTATAGAGATGTGCGCAGTGATTAGACACTATCTCCATAGATAGAGGAGGTTCAGCATGGGGTGAGATCTTGTGTGTAGTGGCCTGAACAAAATGCCGGAAATGCCGGAATGCCGGAAATCTATATATGTGTTAAGCAAGACTGTTACAGTATAAACAGATCAACTGCTATAAGGCTTACTTTAGTTTAAGAGCCTTTGGTAATAATATTCATAAGGGACAGTGGTTGCCGGTAATTTAAGTCCACTCCTCAGCTCACAGGCTCACATGCCCCCCTTTCATAGCCTGTCTGACTGTCAGGCTATTAAAGGGGGGCACGTGAGGAATGGACTTAAAATACCAGCAACCACTGTCAGTGTCCCCCTTATAATATATTATGAATATTACCACACAGTCTGAGTCAGCTACCCATATTATCAATACAACCACAGTCTGCTACCCCAGACCTTGCAGATGACACTGCAGTCAGGCTATTAAAGGGGGGCATGTGATGTGAGCCTGTGAGGAGTGTGGACTTAAAATACCGGCAACCACTGTCCCTTCTAATATAATGAATATTACCACAGTCAAAAAAAAAAAATTGAGAATCGTGAGAGAATCGGGATCTTCATTTTAAGCAAAAGAATCGTGATTCTCATTTTGGCCAGAATCGTGCAGCCCTAGGATTAGGTATTTTTTTCTGATGGGACCTTGCTTATTCCCTCCCTGGGTGGGGAACCTAAGGTGATGGGTTTCGGGCACTTCTTAGGCTGACTCAATCACAGTGATGAAGTGGGTCAGGGCACTGTTCTAATTGGTTCTTGTCCTTGATTGTTTGCTTTTAGGTTAAAGCCCAGGACAAGACGCTGGTTCAGATACCTAAGAAGAAATGTGCTGTTTGTGGGGCTAAGTTAGGCTTAAATTGGAGGAAGCCACTATGCCCAGATTGTATCGCCTCGTCAAAGATGACTCAGCAGCAGAGTGCCAAAAAGTCTTGGCGTCAGTTAAAGACGAGCTAGCATCTACCTTGCAGTCATTTAGGGGTATGATGGATAGGGTACAGATGCCGTTCCCCCTTTACAGGGCAGCTAGTGCACCATCCTTGGCTGAGCCCTCAGTGGTAGGGATAGAGCAGGAGGAGGAGGCAGGAGGGTCAGTGAGGGAAAGTCTTTCCAGATCCCAAACCTCCTCTCAGGTGGACTCAGCATCTGGCTCTGAGGTGGAAAAAGATTCCTCCAGGGGGGCGAGGTACAAACAATCCCTTGATGATGTAGGGGATTTATTATTAAAGACGATTTACGAAACATTAGAAATTTGTGAGGAGCCAGTCCAACTTTCCAAGCACAGCCAGATGTATCAGGGGTGCAGTGCTCACAAAGCCAGGATATTTCCCGTACACAAATCGCTTATTGAAGCGATTTTACTAGAGTGGGAGCAACTGGAAAGAAGACCTTTCTTTGCGGGGAATCTCAAGCGAAGGTTTCCTTTTGAGGATGATGGTTCCCATCCGTGGAACAAAGTTCCAAAATTAGATGCGCCTTTGGCCAAGGTGTCTAAAAAAACTGACCTGGCGTTCGACGACCTGGGGTCGCTGAAGGATCCCATTGGCCAAGAGGGGCGAAGTACTGCTCAAAAGAGCCTGGGATGCTTCCGCAATAGGGTTAAAGCCAGCCCTTGCAGCCACCTGTATGGCTAGGAATTTGGAATGCTGGCTTGGTCAGTTGCAGGCTCACATTTCTGCTGGCACCTCCAGGCAGCAGATTTTGAAATCATTCCCCTTGCTGTTAAAAGCAGTTGGCTTCCTAGCAGACGCCTCAACAGAGTCGGTTAAATTGGCGGCTAGGTCAGCAGCATTAGTAAACGCAGCCAGGCGGGCAGTCTGGCTAAAGACTTGGACGGGCGATTCGGCATCTAAGCTAAAACTCTGCGGCCTACCTTTCTCGGATGACCATTTATTTGGTCCAGGCATCCAGGAGGCATTAGAGAGAACACAAGATAGGAAGAAAGCCTTCCCAGAAAAGAAAAACAAGGGTAAATGTTTTTTTTTGTGGCTTCAAGCAAAGCCAAAATGATAGAGATGCCTGTTCCAAGAAACATTGGTCAGGCCAAAAAGGGCGAGGTAGAGGAGGAATCCTGTTTAATCCTCCTCAGGCCGCCCCAAGTTCCAGTGACGCCCGCGTCCCAGTGGGAGGAAGGTTGGGGGAGTTCCTTCCACAGTGGACAAGTCAACATCAAGCCTGTTCGTTCAAGACATCATAAAGAACGGCTACAGGCTAGAATTCGATTCTCTCCCTCCCCCGATATTTCTGGTCACCCAGTTACCAAGGGACCAGAAGAAGGCAGAAGCCCTAGGGCTTTTACTAGGGGACTTATTGGACCAAAAAGTCCTGATTCAGGTTCCCCGGGAGGAGGAAGGCCAGGGGGTATACTCTCACGTATTTGTAGTGAAGAAACCTTCTGGGAAGTACAGGCTGATCCTGAACCTTCGTCCTCTCAACAGGTTTGTAAGGTACAAGCGTTTCAGGATGGAGTCAATTTTCTCAGTAACCAAACTTCTCTTCCCAGGTTGTTTTATGGCCACAGTGGACCTCAGGGATGCTTATTTGCATGTCCCTATTCGTCCAGAATGTCAAAAATTTCTGAGGCTAGCAGTACAGAGAGGTCCGATAATCAGACACTACCAGTTCAGAGCTCTACCCTTCGGACTTTCTTCTTCTCCGAGGATCTTCACCAAGGTCCTGGCGGAGGCCCTGGCACCTTTGAGGATCCAAGGCATCACAGTGGTCCCTTATTTGGACGACCTCCTGTTCATTGCCTCCTCAGGTCCCCAACTAGAGAAAGATCTAAAGGAGTCCCAGAGCTTCCTGCGGTCTCTGGGATGGTTAATCAACAAGGACAAGTCCCAGTTATCTCCATCTTAAGATGTCCTATATCTAGGATATAGAATCTCCTCAGTGTGGAGGAAGGTTTTTCTTCCCAAGGAGAAGGTTCTGAAGGTGGAGCAAGCAGTAGCCCAGCTTCAGACCAACCAGGTTGCCCTGGTCAGGGATGTGATGAGAGTTTTGGGGTTGATGTCGGCCTGTTTCCCGGCAGTGCCATGGGCCAGGTTACATCAACGTCCACTACAGAATCTTATGCTGAGGCATTGGGATGGCCAAAAAGAAGGGTTGGACCTCCCTATGCCTATTCCACCCAGAATCAATTGTCATTTGCCCTCTGTTCTGCTTGCAGTGAGGTTTGAAGCACCTGCTGCCAGAGGAAGGTTAGGTAGTCCAGCCAGCGATATTCCAGCCTCCTACATCCAGCCGGACATCCAGCAGGACTCTGCACCCCCAGCACCGACTCCTAACTCTCACTCCTAGGGCCAGACAGGCAGGGGTCTCCTCAGCCAGGATCCAGGACAGCTACTCTTCCTCCACCTTTGGCCTCCCTCTTTCCTCCCCAACATCATCAAGGTAAGGCCTTTTTTCGTTCAGGCCTATCCACCTCCCCTTGGGCTAATTCGCGACCGTCCTTTTCAGGATAAGTGGTGGCTGCAGCCCAACAAAGGGGAAAACGGATAGATCTTCCATCCCCCACACTCCCAGCTGCGATCAGGGCAACTCCACTGCCTCCATTCCTCAATCCCACCTCGGCCTAGCGGTGCGCCACGCTTGCTCCTTATTAACCCCCTCAAACTTCACTAAACCACCCCTGCCCCTGGAGGATTTCTACCATCGCCCCTTGGTGCCCCAGAGCCCCCTCCTCCCTACAGCCAGGCCTCACCCAGCTGCACAGCCCCCGGCTCGGGCCTAGTCCCAGTCGGCAGCCATCTTGCTACACCCCAGCAACTGTGATATTGCTGGGACATAGCCCCACTCCCCTTCCCCAGCCCTAAAGCTGCAGACACAGCAGACTCCCATAGTTTAACACAGGGGTACATATCCCCCCCCCCTAGGCAATTGAACCAGGGTTGCACCGATTGCCCGTTGAGGGGTCAGGAAGGATTTTTTTCCCTGGTCGCTTGTCAGGGAAATAGGCGCATCCCTGTGCGTAATGGTGCAGGGTTGGCAAACCTGCATAGGCAAAAGCACTGTCAGGGAACCAACAGCAGGAGAAGGGCTTTAGGACCCAGCATCTCTGGCAGGAGAAGGACCTTAGGACCCAGTATCTCTGGTAGGAGAGGGACTTTAGGACCCAGTATCTCTACCAGCAGGTCACATGGGCCTATATAAGGAAGTCTGTTAGTGTCTGCATTTGCTGGTTTATCTTCAGCTCCCCCTGTGTTCCTGTGTCCTGAATTTCCTGTTGATCTGATCTCCTGTGTACCGACCCGGCTAGTTCTGACCCGCTCTTCCTGATCCACTGGCTCGACCCTTGGCTTGCATCTGACCTCCTTCTGTCTGCTCCCTGCATCTGACCCCGGCTTGTTTACTGAACTCTGTTTATCCTGCTTCCTGTACTAAGACTCTGCTCACCCCTGGTCTTTCTGGTTACGGACGATCTTCCGGTGAATGATCCTTGGCTCCTGGCTCCTGGCTCAGCTTCCAGCTGCTCCACTGGTCTCTGTCTCCCGGACCTCTCTAGCACGTTTGTCTTCAGCATCCAGGCACCCGTGCTTCTGTGGGCACCACACCTGCTGTGTCACCTTCAGTGGTGTGCTGCACTCGGCCGCAAGGGGAGCCCTCCCAGCATCTCGGCCTCCTACCAAGTCCCTGACAGTATAAACCAGCCATGTCAGAGTGCCAACACCTGAACGCTTCTCCGGTGATCGGAAGAAATTCAGATCCTTTAAAAACGCATGTTACCTGTACCTGGCTCTGCAACCACGGACTTTTTCCTCTGAAACAGTGAAAGTGGGATTCATTATTTCCTTACTGACTGATGAACCCCAAGTATGGGCTCATGGCTTACTGGAGCAGAAGAATCCCCTCATCAATTCTGTGGACCAGTTCCTTAAATCAATGGCCCAGTTATATGACGATCCCCTGCGGGCGGCCACTGCTGAAGCTGCTCTACATGCCCTACGGCAGGGTCAGCGCCCTGTGGAAGATTACACAGTGCAATTCCGTATCTGGTCCTCAGACTCAGGATGGAACGAGGCAGCGTTACGTTATCAGTATCGACTGGGACTGTCTGAATTCCTTAAGGATGAACTGTCTAGAGTCGAGAACCCTTCAACCCTAGAGGGTCTAATCCTACTGACCATTCAACTAGACAGACGCTTACGTGAGCGCCGGTCGGAACGCATCAAAACCCCCCAACTGCTCGAAGCTCCGCCCACATCTAGTTCTATGCAGCTTGGCCTGGCCCATCCAGCATTAACCGCAGGGGAGAGACTTCGTCGCCGACAGGCGAACCTTTGCTTTTACTGCGGGGGAACCTGTCATTATATAACCTTTTGTCCCATAAGACCCAGGAAATCGGTCTTCCGCACCCCGGTCAACTGTCAGGTGCTCAGGTCCTCTTCAACTCACATCACTCTTCCTGTCACGTTACTGATAGCAGGAAAAGAAGTTCATCTCCAAGCAATACTGGATTCCGGGGCATGTAGTTGCTTTTTGGATCTGACACTGGCTAAGAGACTCGCTATTCCTCTCCACCACAAGAGCCAAAGACTGACTGTCCACCTGGCTGACGGCTCAATGCCCAGTTCCGGCCATGTCACCCAGGAAACGGCACCTATCTTTACCTCCATCAATTCTGGTCACCAGGAATTTCTGCGTTTTGATGTCCTGAGCTCTCCTATATTCCCTGTCATCTTGGGAACTCCATGGCTACAGGCGCACAACCCTCAGATTGACTGGTCCAAAAGGGAAGTTTTCTTCACCTCTCCCTACTGCCGGCAGCATTGTCTTATTCCTGAAACCAAGAACTCTTCCAGTTGCATGTCTGTTCTACCCACACAGAGTGTGGATCCCAATATACCAGCAGCCTATCAGGAGTTCCAGGATGTATTCGACAAGAAGAAAGCAGATACCCTACCCCCGCATCGTCCCTACGATTGCCCCATCGAGTTGTTACCGGGGGCTGAGATTCCTTTTGGCCGTATTTTTCCCCTCTCTGAGACTGAACTTGAAACTTTGAGACAGTATATTGATGAAAACCTTGAAAAGGGATTTATCCGCCCTTCCTCCTCTCCTGCCGGTGCCGGCATTTTCTTTGTTGAGAAGAAGGATAAAACTTTGAGGCCATGTGTGGATTACAGGGAATTGAATAGAATTACTCTTAAAAATCGCTACCCACTACCCCTCATCCCGGAACTCTTCCAGAGGTTCCGTACGGCTCATGTCTTCACTAAACTAGACCTACGTGGAGCTTACAATCTTGTCCGCATCCGTGAGGGGGATGAGTGGAAAACAGCGTTCAGAACAAGGTTCGGACATTTTGAATACTTAGTGATGCCATTTGGATTATGCAACGCCCCAGCCACATTCCAACATTTTATAAACGATATCTTCCGGCAGTACCTAGACCACTTCATTATCGTCTACCTCGACGATATCCTCATATTCTCAGCTACTCTGGAGCTTCACAGAACACATGTAAAAAAGGTATTGGGCATCCTAAGGGTACACGGATTGTATGTAAAAGCCGAAAAATGCGACTTCGAGAAGACAACAATCCAGTTTCTCGGACTGATTATCACCACCAATGGGATAGCCATGGATCCTCAGAAGGTGAAAGCCATCCTTGAGTGGCCAGCCCCTTCTGATAAAAAGGGTGTTCAGAGGTTCATCGGCTTCGCAAATTTTTACCGAAGATTTATAAGAGACTTCTCTACCATTGTAGCACCAATTACCCAGATAACACGTCAGCATACCAGATTCCAGTGGTCCGAAGCAGCACAAACAGCCTTTGATCAACTAAAAGTCCTCTTTACCTCTGCACCTGTCTTACAGCATCCCGATCCTGCCCTGCCCTATGTCCTGGAAGTTGATGCCTCCGAAGTAGCCACAGGAGCAGTTCTTTCCCAACGTCAAGGGCCCAAAGCCCTACTTCATCCCGTGGCTTTCTCTTCACGCAAGATGACCCAGCCTGAAAAGAACTACGATGTAGGGGATCGAGAGCTCTTGGCAATAAAGACCGCCCTGGAGGAATGGAGATATCTCCTGGAGGGCGCCGTCCACCCTATTTTGATCTTTACAGATCATAAGAACTTGGAGTATCTCCGCACTGCCAAGCGACTGAGACCCCGCCAGGCTCGATGGGCTTTATTCTTTTCTCGATTCAATTTCCATATCACCTTCCGCCCAGGGTCTAAAAATGGAAAAGCCGATGCCTTGTCCAGGATGTTTCCTGATACCCCTGAAGAGATCACACCTAGTCCAATCTTGTCCCCTCAAAACTTCCTCTTGATCCAGCCTGATTTAAGGGCTTCAATTGAACAAGCATCCACTCAATGCACGGAAACAGAAATCTCTTCCCTCAGAAGCCAGGAAGGACTCCTTTGGCATCAAGACAGGATTTTTGTCCCACAGCAAGCCAGGCTTCAGGTCCTAAAAACTTTCCACGATCATCAGTTGGCTGGCCACTTTGGGGTCAGAAAAACGACCGAACTGGTCCAACGGTCTTTATGGTGGCCCACTCTGAGAGCCGATTGTAAGGACTATGTCAACTCCTGCACAATATGCCAAAGGAATAAGGGGTCCAACATGAAATCCTGGGGCCTGTTAAGACCACTGCCAGTTCCAGAGCAACCTTGGAAAAACATTTCCTTAGACTTTATCGTGGATTTACCCCCTTCAGAAGAATTTACAACCATTCTAGTAGTAGTAGACCGGCTATCCAAGATGGCGCATTTCTTACCAATGATGGGCACACCTTCTGCCATGGACACAGCAGAAATTTTCATTAAAGAAGTAGTCAGACTGCACGGAGTACCAGATGACATTGTGTCAGATAGAGGTGTACAATTCACCTCTAGGTTCTGGAGGAACCTCTGCAAATCACTATCAATTGAGACATGTTTTTCCACAGCGTACCATCCCCAGAGTAACGGCCAAACAGAAAGGACTAACCAGACCTTAGAGCAATACCTGCGTTGTTTTTGTTCCTTTTCTCAGGACGATTGGATCTCATTATTGCCCTGTGCGGAATTCGCATATAACAACTCGGTGCACACGGCTACCAACCAATCACCCTTTTGGGCGAACTATGGCTACCACCCTTCATTTTTACCCAATGTCATTCCCGAATCTTCAGTCCCAGCAGTCCAGGACAGAATAAATTCCATCCAAACCAATTATAAGATTCTCCAGGACACAATGCGGAAAGCCCAAGAAGGATATAAGAGACAGTATGACAAGAAGAAGAGAGGAAACCCTGCCTTTAAGGTGGGGGACAAAGTGTGGCTCTCATCTGCAAACCTCAAACTGCCTTGTCCTTCCCGAAAATTGGGACCAAAGTTTATTGGCCCTTTTGAAATAAAACGGGAAATAAATCCAGTTGCCTTCGAACTTGCCTTGCCTGAATCGTATAAAATCCACCCTGTATTTCATGTTGCACTTCTTAAACATGTAATTTCCAGTCCTTTTCCAGGGAGAGAAGAAATACCCCCACCTCCGGTCCTGGTTGGAGACGAGACTGAATTTGAAGTGGAGTCCATCCTTGACTGTCGTCGGAGAGGTAGGACAATTCAGTTTTTAATTAAGTGGAAAGGATACCCTGCAGAAGAGAGCTCTTGGGAACCTGCGAGTCATGTGCATGCCCCTAGGCTTATACAAAGATTTCGCAACAGTCATCCTGCAAAATGGGCGCAAATGGGCATCCGGAGGCTGCCCGTTGGGAGGGGGCACTGTCAGGGAAATAGGCGCATCCCTGTGCGTAATGGTGCAGGGTTGGCAAACCTGCATAGGCAAAAGCACTGTCAGGGAACCAACAGCAGGAGAAGGGCTTTAGGACCCAGCATCTCTGGCAGGAGAAGGACCTTAGGACCCAGTATCTCTGGTAGGAGAGGGACTTTAGGACCCAGTATCTCTACCAGCAGGTCACATGGGCCTATATAAGGAAGTCTGTTAGTGTCTGCATTTGCTGGTTTATCTTCAGCTCCCCCTGTGTTCCTGTGTCCTGAATTTCCTGTTGATCTGATCTCCTGTGTACCGACCCGGCTAGTTCTGACCCGCTCTTCCTGATCCACTGGCTCGACCCTTGGCTTGCATCTGACCTCCTTCTGTCTGCTCCCTGCATCTGACCCCGGCTTGTTTACTGAACTCTGTTTATCCTGCTTCCTGTACTAAGACTCTGCTCACCCCTGGTCTTTCTGGTTACGGACGATCTTCCGGTGAATGATCCTTGGCTCCTGGCTCAGCTTCCAGCTGCTCCACTGGTCTCTGTCTCCCGGACCTCCCTAGCACGTTTGTCTTCAGCATCCAGGCACCCGTGCTTCTGTGGGCACCACACCTGCTGTGTCACCTTCAGTGGTGTGCTGCACTCGGCCGCAAGGGGAGCCCTCCCAGCATCTCGGCCTCCTACCAAGTCCCTGACATCGCTGCAGATTAGCACAGCACGCCTGGGGTTTTTCGCCTTCCTCTGGACCAATCGGGTAGAGAAGACTCAACGAGTGACGGCTCACTTGGACAGTCTTCCGCCCATCACCATAAAAGACCCCCCCAATCAAAATTACTTCCCTGCGTTTTTTTCTGCGACCATGGGTTACCTAAAATACTCTGCAGAAACCATCCGGGAACTAAAACCATTTGCCTCTATACTCCCAGTTGTCACCAAAAAAGCTCTAAGGAATGAGCGACTGTTGAGAATCAATCGACGATCAACAGTCAAAAACAACGCGCAGGTACCCCAGCCCAATCGCATAATATGCGCTTTGGTCAACACAAGATCGGCAGTAAAACACCGACATCCTTCAACACGATCTAGACTGCCTCTTCATTACAGAAAGCTGGCTCACAGCCGACTGCAACACCATTCTAACAGAATTGGTGCCAGCAAATTATCGCATTCAAATGCAAAACAGAGTGGGGCAAAGAGGGGGGGGCCTGGCGGTGATCCACAAGACTCACCTCTCGATCACCAAACCAGTCCTTCAAAACTCGCTTCCATTCATGGAAACCCTCACTCTGCAGCTGCAAACAAATCCCCAAGATACGGTCCATATGCTACTTTGCTATAGACCACCAGGCCCAAAAACGCCCCTTCTCACGTCGTTGAAGGAATTCATCTCTACATATACCCTAAACATCAAACACTGCCCGGAGACTTTTGAAGAATGTGAGCTTGTGGACGCCAGGGGCATCAAGGGCTTTTTAACGCATATGGGCATTTTGGGGATGACAAGCGGCATTTATGAGGATCTCACAGAGGAAAAGATACATCTAGGAAAAAAAAAGGAAAAGAAACTTCTCTTTTTTTTTTTTTTCCCTCGTCCCCTCTCCCTAGAGTGGTATTTTTTATTTTTTGTGTTTTTGGGGCACAATTCTTCTCCCTGCGTCAAAAGGATGAAATTAATAAGGGGAGCGTTAAAGGAAGGAATTCGCCTGGACTCCTTTTTTTTTATTTTTTTTAGGGTTCTATGCCTTGACTCTCGTTCATTAAAGGGACTTAAGGTTGGGCGAATGACGAACTAGATACTAGACCCTAACAACAAATAGTAACAAATCGGTGAATTAATTATGGACCATCTACCATGTACTAAGTATACTATGTATATAAGCGGTATAGGGATATGGAGGTTTTCCATATGCTAATTGTCAGTAATATGTCCCACGGTGGTTGGCCCCTTTTTTTTTTTTTTTTTTTTCTGGTACTTGGGGCTACTCCCTTTTGAGGGAGTCATGCTACTTCCTAGTCCTTTCTTTGTCCTTTATTGATCCCTATAATTGCCTGTTAGGAAATACAGAACCCCCACAGATATAAATAGTACTGGCCCTGTTTCTCTATCTCTTCGGGGAGGTCCCCAAGTCCAAGGGGTGGGAGTTGGGTAGGGGGGTAGGGGGGGGGGGCACAGGATAAAGACACAATTGGGATGATCACGTAGGAATTATCACGTTGTGAAGGTTTTTTTTTGACCCTTCTCTTTTTTTTTTTTTTTTTGGGGGGGGGAGGGGAGGGGGGATTGGGAGCCACCAACACAAGTACGAACACAAGAAGATAACACGTGGGGGTTGCTTTTTTTTTTTTTTTAGGGGGGAGGGGGGACTCTAGAGGTTACATTGTAGAGGTGATGTAATAGTTTTGTCGCGTGGTTTAATATAGTATTAATTATTTTTTTCTTCCCCTTTTTGGGGGGGGGGTGTATGAAGACGGGGATGGGAGGTTTTTTTTTTTTTTTTTTTTTTTTTTTTTGGGCGTTGACGGAGGGTGGGGGGGGGTGGGAAATAGGTTAGGGGTGGGAGGAGGGTAATGAGAAGTAAGGGGGGTTGGGAGGGATGGAGGGGGCCACCCCCAATTGGAGGGGGACCTATGGGAAGTAGATAAGAGACGAGAGGGGGTGAAGGAAGAAGAAGGGAATGGGGAGAGATGAAAGGGAAGAGTGAATAAATGAATTGGGGGGAAGAGGGGTAGTATACGTAAGAGTTAAGCGTACAAGAGACACAGAATTAGCAACGCTTAAATGGGTGAAGTTTAATACAGCTCACTCCATAGATGTTAATTTATGAATTTGTATTTTTTGTGTTGTGTTTTTTCCCCTTTTTTTTTTTATTATTATCATCTCACTGCATGTGTTTAGTCCGGGTGAGCATATATGTATATAAGTCAATATTGAAAACACCTGCAGGAGGGGAAGGGAAGAGAGAGGAGGAGAAGAGAGGGGAAGGAAAAAGGGGAAGAAGGGAAAAGAAAGGAGAAAAATGGGGGAAGGAAGGGGGGCAAGGGGAAAGGAAGGGAAAAAAAGGGAATAAGAGATCACTCAGGGGAAATGCCCAGCATAAGGGGGGAAATATGCGTAAAGTGTATAATATGATTCACCAGCCCGGTGCTCCAAGGCCTTGGAGTGAGAGGTAACAAGGGCAGAGGAGGAGGTGGGGGCTAACGGACCTGTAAAATAAAGAAAAGGGGCACGGGAAATAAGAATCGCGGGAGACTCTCCGCTGTGCTTTCACACTTTCCCCAAAGCGTCTCTCCTCCGTATAGGAGGGAAGTCGGAGACGCATTGGGCGGGGGGGGTCGGTTGGATCACCCCCGTTTTTTTTTTTTTTTTGTTTGTACTCGGACAGTTGGACGGAGTCTTGAGTTCGAGTCATAGGGGGGGAGTAGGGATTTTTTTTTTTTTTTTGTTTTTTTTTTTGGGCCTCTCCCTGGGTCGCTCCCGCAGGTCACCTCCCTTGTCCAGCAAATTCACTATTTTGAGAGTGAAGGTTAGAGGAACCTAGAGAAGGGGATAGCGAAGTAATACAAAGGGAATAGGAGGGACCTCGGAAATGCATAGATTAAACATAACATCATACAATGTCAAAGGCCTAAACATCCCCGAGAAAAGAACTAAAGTGATGATAGAATTAGGGAGATTAAAAACTCAAATCGTGTTTTTGCAGGAAACCCATTTTAGACAGGATAAGATTCCAAAATGGAGGAATCAGAAATTCCCAGTGATGTATATGGGGGCATCCCAATCCTCAAAAGCAAATGGGGTAGCTATTCTTTTAGCAAAAAATTTAAGTTGGAAAGAATCGACAGTGGTCACGGATGAAGAAGGCAGGTTTATACTGATAAAAGGGACAATTGATGACCAGAAGGTGACACTTGTAAACATCTATCTCCCCAATGAAAACCCGGTGGCAGCTCTGAGTAAATTTGCAGAATTAATAAATGAAAACAAAGAGGGGGTCTTAATTCTAGGAGGAGATATGAACATGTTATTAGATCCAAGTATAGACTCCTCCAAGGGATCCTATGGCATATCTAAATCTAAACTGAGACAAGCAAGAAACATACTGTACGATATGCAACTAGTAGACAGTTGGAGGATTCAACACCCCCAAGATAGAGACTATAGCTTCTATTCCAATAAACACAAAACTTATACTCGAATTGATTATATTTTCCTAGACCGAGCGGTATTGACGAATTTAAGGGATACTTCAATCGGATCTATTACAATCTCAGACCATGCCCCAATTAACTGTACTATTGACTGGGGAGTATCAGGATTCAGGGAATGGAACTGGAGGGTTAATGAAACCTTAATTAAAGATCCAGAATATGAAGAGCTGATAGGGCAGGAAATAGACACATTTTTTGAAAGGAACAGTGCGGATGAGACTTCCCCACTCTGCAGGTGGGAGGCGCACAAGTGCTATCTGAGGGGAATATTAATATCTATGGGGGTCCACAGGAAGAGAAAACTAGGGGCTATTGAGAGAGATTAAAACAACAGAAAAAGAACACAAGAGAGTGCAAAATTCAAGCAATGAGGAGAAATTGGTAGCGTTGCGAGAAAAATTTAATTTACTATTGATGGATAGGGCTAAGGCACAATTGAACAGATGCAGAAGAACTTACTACGAATTTGGCAACAAACCCAGCAAGATGCTTGCTAATGCACTTAGGGAATCGAGATCAAGGAAACACATAGAGAAAATAAAAATACAAGGTGATAAGTTAGTAAGCCCCTCACATTTAATAGCAAAGGCTTTCAAAGAATACTATAATGGTCTATATCAAATAGATAATCAACTCGATGTACAGAAAAGACAGACTAGAGAAGAGAGAATAAAAGATTATCTAATAAAGTCAGAAATGCCTAAAATATCAAAGGAAATAATAGAAAGTATGGAGTGTCCGATCACAGTGAAGGAATGTCAAGAGGTAATAAGCGAGATGAAACCAGGCAAATCACCAGGGCCAGATGGCTACACGTTAACATATTATAAAACTTTTCAAGACAAATTAATACCAAAATTTCTAGAGGCCTTTAATTCACTGAAAGAAGGCCATCAGATGAGAAGAGAAACATTAGGAGCCCATATTGCCGTTATCCCCAAGGAAGGGAAAGATCCCACAGTCTGCGCGAGTTATCGACCTATATCGTTGCTAAACATAGACTTAAAAATATTTTCAAAGATAATTGCAAACAAACTGGTTCCTAATATCCCTACACTTATACACCCAGACCAAGTAGGCTTTGTACCGGGAAGGGAAGGTAGGGAAAACACACAAAGGGTGTTAAATACCATTTATCTGGCCCAAACCCACCATAAACCACTAGCACTTATCTCTACTGACGCGGAAAAAGCCTTCGATAGGGTGGACTGGGGCTTTTTGAAAGCTACATTAGAACATATAGGACTGGGTGCGGGCATGCAGAAGTGGATTGCTAGCCTTTACTCATGTCCGTCGGCAAGGGTGAAGGTGAATGAGGTACTATCGGACCCATTTCCAATTGGGAATGGGACAAGGCAAGGATGCCCACTCTCCCCGATTATTTTCGTTTTGACATTGGAGCCGCTACTGAGGACAATTAGATCGAAAGCAGATATAAGAGGATTTCAGATTAAAGGAACGGAACATAAAGTAGCTGCTTTTGCGGACGATCTGTTGTTCTCAATAGCGGCTCCCGAACTATCACTTCCCCCCTTGATGAGAGAGATAAGGGCATATGGTGACCTATCTAACTTTAAGGTAAACTATAACAAGTCAGAGGCAATGGGGCTAGAAATAAACAAACAAATCAAGGACCTCTTGACAGCAAATTTTTCCTTTAATTGGACGGACTCTCACATACTCTACTTAGGGACAAAAATCCCCAAAAATTTAAATAGAATCCTCGAATTGAACTTTACTCCGTTGATAAGGCGAATGAAATCTGACTTTATTAGATGGGAAAAAGAGACGTACTCATGGTTTGGGAGAATCAGCATCTTAAAAATGAACGTGTTACCAAGATTGCTCTATTTATTTCAAACCTTACCGATAAAAATCCCGCCGAGTTATCTAAGGGATATGAAATGCAAGTTTGCGAAGTTCATCTGGTCGGGGAAAGCGGCGAGAATTCGGAGGGAAATACTAACTTTACCCAAGGAGAAAGGGGGAGTGGGGTTCCCAGACCCAGTAGGTTACTATATAGCAACACACATGTCAAGAGTGGCGGAATGGTGCACGCAGGAGAAGCATAAGCCTTGGTTACTTATAGAGCAGAAAAGTACAGATATCCCCTTAGAGGGATTGGCATGGATACAAGAAGTGGATATACCAGGGGTAGTTAAGAAACATCCAACCATAGGGGCAACCCTGAGCGTGGTGAAAAAACTATTCAGGAAAACAAAACTTTCGATTGCCCCAAGTCCACTCACTCCGGTTATTGGTAATCCGAAATTCCAAATTGGGATATCAGACCCACATTTTAAGAGGGTAAAAAGAGCAGGATGGAGCAGGGTAATACATTTTGAGGGAGAAAACCCAAGGATCAGAAGCGAGGAAAGAGATGAGGTAATAAGAGAGGAACTTGACCAAATGAGACAAAATCAATTAAAAATGGCCACTAGAGCTTTGAACCCAAAAGGGAGACCAATAAGAGACCTCTCAGGATATGAGGAACTGTGCCTTAAGGGAGTGGAGTTGAGACACGGTCTCTCGCTGATGTATGGCCTCTGGGTGGAGGAAACAACACCGCGGGAACTGACGTTTATACGAGCCTGGGAAAAGGAGTTAGAGGTGGTTTTTTCGGAAAAGCAGATAACAAAAATATTTAATTTTACACATAAAGCCTCCCTAGCTACCAGATACCAGGAAGGGGGCTACAAAATTTTAACTAGGTGGTATAAAACCCCTGTAGTCCTGAACCGGATATTTCCGGAAGTCTCAGACAGATGTTGGCGCTGCGGTAAGGAAAAAGGTACCATGTTACATCTTTTCTGGTCCTGTGAGAAGATAGTGGATTTTTGGAAAATGGTCATGGACACTGTGAGAGATATCCTGGAGGTGGATCTGGGTAGTAGCCCGGCCACTTATTTACTGTTGGACATACCAGTCTCCATGGCCAGGTTCAAAGGCTCCCTGATAAGACATCTACTGGTTGCAGCAAGGGCCTGCATTCCAATCTTGTGGAAAAGTACTACCACACCAAATAAACAGCAATGGTTAAATAGAATCTCGGAAATTCAACAAATGGAAAAGCTCACCATGGGCATTAGAGAGCAAGAGGAAAAATATAGACAGATATGGAGTCCATATGTAAATTACAGAGAAGGGGAATTATGAGAAGTATGGGGGGAGGGGGACGTGGACGCGGGAGTGGCCCAGGGAAGGGTTTTTTTTTTTTTTTTTTTTTTACTATCCTCCTCGAGAGGGGGGGATGGGAGGGGGGAAGGGAGGGATTACTTTTGTATAGGAGATGGTTAAGTGTACATTAAAACTTAGAAATTCCGAAGCAGTGAAGAGGTTGGTTATATTATGTGTATCAATGTATGGAATTTAGAAATGGATTATCTGTTTATTTGTTTGGAAATGTATCAATACAGTATGTACCATTTAATTTGAAAAAAAAAAGGAAAACTAAGATAAAATAAAGAATTTATAAAAAAAACACCTTTTGGTGCTTGGGGATTTCAACCTCTGGGCCAACTCTTCGCTGGACCCCGTCGCCGATGCCTGCATCGACCATCTGGAAGGATTAGGTCTGCAGCAACTAATACAAGGCCCCACTCATGCCTCAGGCCATACGCTCGATCTCATTTTCAAACAAGATTTGGAAATTGATGTCCTGGAAAATGACCCGCAACCATGGACAGATCACCATGCCATTAAATTCACAATCACCAAAAACGCCAGGCCAAAAAAAAACTACAAAACCGGTGACAACTCACTGGACTAGATCTCAGAAGAAGCTCCACTCGGAACTCTTCAAAACAACACTAGGGAACAAAATAAAAACAATCCAACAAAAACAAACAGCTACAGAAACACTGGACGCCATCAACAAGGCGCTACTACAGTCAGCTGACTTAGTAGCACCAAAACGCAAAACTTGCATCCGGAAAAACAACTCCAGCTGGTTTAATGACCAGCTGACGTCGCTAAAGCAAGAGCGTAGAAGAGCAGAAGCTGCGTGGAAAAGGTGCTCTTCAGATAAAAACCACACCATTTACAAGATAATAACAAAGAAATATCACAAAGAGATCATCACGGCCAAAAAAAATCCTTTCTCCAACATCATCGCAAATGCCCTTAACCGCCCCCGTGAACTCTTCAAGCTGGTCACTCAGACTATGAATCCAGCTTGTTTAGAGGCCCCCAATTCTGATTCACAAGAATTTTGCAACGAATTATCGGATTATTTCATTAATAAAATTGAAAAAATCCATGAAAGTATTCAGCAAAATGGAACTGTCACCAACTCCCCCCCCAAATCACAAACCTAATACCCACATAAATCCGCCGCAATCACCAAAATTCACTCTAAAACCCATTTCCATCGATGCCACTAAAAATATCATCGGGACTCTGCATAACAGCACAGCACCCAATGATATCATCCCCACTAAACTGCTGAAAGAAAGTGCCGATATACTGGCACCAGCTATCACACAGCTCATAAACCAATCATTCAAGGAGGGCATGGTGCCCACCTTGCTGAAAAAAGGTACACTAAAACCGATTCTAAAAAAACCTACCCTCGACCCCAAAGACCCAAACAATTGGAGGCCCATAACAGGTCTAAATGTTTTCTCCAAGGTAATGGAGAAAGTAGTTTCTCTTCCATTCATAGACGGACACAGCCTTCTTTGACATTAGGGTTATGCTTCTTCCTACCAGGAGAGTTTAGGCAGAATTTAACAGCACTTAAAGTGTTAAAACCTTTCCTTCGTGCCGCTCCTCCCAGGGGGCGTGGCTCCCCCAGGCATAACCCACACCCTGCTCTAGGAGCCTCAGTCTTTTTCTGCCTAACGACAGGAGAGTCAGGCGCTCTCTGGAGTTCCTGTACTCTGGAGTTTTTTTCTCGCTTTTATTTTTTTGTTCCTGCATTTTTGAATCCTGCGATTCTTCTATCAACAGCCGACTGGGTGACAGGCTGGGTCCTCGACTCTTGTAGTCCCCCCATGTTCGGCCATCAAGCGTGTGCCGGCCCTTAGCTCAGCTTTGGGACATCCACGACAGGCCCCGTTGCTCCAGGGGCAGCCGGGGAACTTCGGTTCTAGGGCACACATATGACCGGTCTCTATGGCTGTGTCACAGTGTGTCTGGACAGCCATGCCGTTTACGGACGTTGGTTCTGTCTGGGATACCTCCAGCCGGGTAGTCGCAGGACAGGTAAGTAGTGGCCCCTTACTCAGGTAAGTGGTCTGGCTGGAATGTTTCCCTGGGGAGGTCGACTTAGGGTCCGCCCTGCTTTCCTCTCTCCCCTTCCTCTCCCTCCTTCCCCTGACTGGGTAGTGGCTGTGAAGGGGGGCCTCCTGGGTTTTCTTTATTACCACCGGGGCCCGTGTGTTGTTGGGGGACTGTGTTGTTACTCTGGGGGGTGCTGCTGTGTTGTATGGGGTGATTTTTACCTCAGACGGTGGCCATCTTGGAAATCTCTTGGTGACAGACACAGCACAGCCTCTGGTCTGTGGGACAGTTTTAGTGCTGTGAAACGCTGTGATTCTTCCCTGAGGTGACAGACACAGCACAGCCTCTGGTCTGTGGGACAGTTTTAGTGCTGTGAAACGCTGCGTTTCTTCCCTGAGGTGACAGACACAGCACAACCTCTGGTCTCTTGTGATGATTCTTCCCTGAGGCGACAGACACATCACAGCCAGCACATCAGAGCACACCTCAGGTTTTCAGCTCTCTCTGCAGCTGGGTGGGGTGGTGAGTACCAGGGGCCTCCATACTCTGCAATAGCAGCAAGGAGGGGATCAGTTGGGGTTTTTGTTCTGCCTTGCAGGGTGGGTGACTCAGCGCTGGCGCTATGGAACCTGAGCCAGGTCTCCCTCTCCACTAGGCCTGAGTTAACCCTTAACGCCCCTTCCCCTGCCACATCTGTTATGTTGGCTGTCCTGGGTTTCTTGCCAGGTTTGAAGCAGCTAGTGCCCGGATGGGGGGTTAAAAAGCGCCCCCTCCCTGAGCCTGCTTCTGGGGATGTCTCTGACATGGAATCTGGTTCTGGTATGTCAGAGGCTGCGGGCTTGACCCACATGGATAGTGAGGATGTCTATGCTGCAGTGTCAGTTGCTGGCAAGATTTTGTTGGAGCTCTTGTTTCTGCGGTGCGTGGGACTCTAAAAATTGAGGTTGTGGCGGAGACACCACCGTGTCAGTACCTTTTGGATTTCGCAGACCGCCACGCACCGCTGAAGTGTTTCCTTGTGTTCCTTATTTGGACAATATGTTATGCAAGGAATGGAATGCACCGCAAAAAGTTTGTCAAAAAACTTAAAAAAAAACGTAAAAAATAAAAAAAAAGTGTGTCTCTCCTCCGCCAGTGGACCCCCTATGTCCAGACTGAGCAGGGCCGCCACATTGCCTGTTGAAGGGGCTTCTGCGTTTCAGGATCCCGCTGATAGGAGAGTGGAGGCCGTGGCCCGCTCCCTACTCACGGTGGTGGGTTCGGCGGTGAGGCCGGCTCTGGCCGGGCCCTGGTCAGGCCCCGACTGACAGGGCGAAGCTCCTGCTGCAGGAGCTGGAAGAAGGGGACGCTTCCGAGTCCTAGGGACCTGGCTGAACGATTAGTTCAGGGTCAGAAGTTTCTCTGCGAGGCGGCCATGGATACGTTCCGGGGCTTCCGTCTATGCAGGGTTCTGCGCCGCCTTGTGTGGCTGAAGAGCTGATCTGCGGACTAGTCCTCTAAGGAGGCCTTGGTGATGGCCTTTAAGGGTGAACGGTCCTTTTGGGACTTCCCTGGATGGCATCATTGTGGATGCCACGGGTGGTAAGCGCATGCTGTTCCCACAGTTTGGGAAGGGCTAGGGACCTCGGGCCTGTGCAAGGACCCTCCTTGACTACCTCCAAGCGTTTTTTCGCCCGCCCTGTGCGGTGGGGGTAGGTCTACATGGTGCTTAAATCCCCGCCGCGGGGTAGCAGCGCACCTGATACCGCATGCCTAACAAGTCTGCGGACGTACCTGCTTCCGCCTGTAGGTCTGCTCCTGCCCGTCTCTCGGGTGGGAGACTGGCTTTGCACGTTCATGGCTCGGTGGAGGTCTCTCCTCTCCGACCGTTGGGATTGCGAAATGGTTTCCTTGGGGTACAAGATTGAGTTTCTCTCATCTGCCAAACAGGTTTTTTCCCTCCGGCCTCTGGCCTCCTCCGGTTCGCCGGTTGACTCTGTCAGGGGCTGTCCAGGATCTTCTGGTCAGGGGAGTGATTGTGCCAGTTCCCTTGTTGGAACGGTCTCAGGGGTTTTACTCCATTCTGTTTGTGTCCCCACGGAGGATGGGGCCCGGTCAATCCTGGGCCTCAAGTCCCTCGTTTGTTTTGTCAAGGTGCAAACTTTCAGGTGGAGTCGATTCGCTTGGTAATAGCGGCACTCCATAAGGGGGATTTTTTCTGGCATCCTTGGATGTCATGAACGTGTACCTACATGTTTGCGTATCCTCAAAGCACCAGAGTTTCTGTGCTTTGCGGTCGGGGGGGACCATTTTTAATTGGTGTCCTTCCCATTCGGCGGGTTTTCGCCAAGGTGCTCGTCTCGATACTGGCCCGGCTGTGTCAGCGGGGGTTTGTTATCATGGGATGTCTGGACGACATTCTCCTTCGAGCTTCTTCGAGCTCTGCATTGGTGGAGCCGCGTCTATCACGTGTTACCTGGGCTAGTCCTGGATTCCGCCGGGGCGGGAGTGTTTTTCTCCTAACGGACAAACTTCAGACTCTGCTGTGCAGCAGTTGCCGACCCAGAAGCGGTCATCTCTGCATTTCTGCAGGAAGGTTCTGGGTCCGTTGGTGGCCTAGTTTGAGGCGGTTCCGTATGTCCAATTCCACGCCAGGGTACTAAGGAAGGAATTGCTGTCACGATGGGACTAGCTTCCGTCATCTCTGGATTGCCAGATTCAATTGAGTCCTCTGATCATGTCTCCCCTGGTGTGGTGGCTGCCGTTTCCGGTGCTTCGGGCCGGAAAGTAGTTTTTTTCTGCAGGCCACTGGACAGTGGTCACGACGGATGCCAGCCTCTCCGGTTGGGGAGGGGCGCTTGGGGCACCCAGTTAGCCCAGGGGCACTGGACTCAGGTGGAGTCCTGCCTACTGATCATTGTTCTGGAGCTCCGAGCAATCAAGCTTTGCCTTGCCAGGTGGTCCCTGGATCCATGGCATAGGTGGATCATCAGGGAGGCACACGGAGTTCTGTTGCAGCGACGAGGGTCGCGCACATCCTTTCGGTGGGCCGAAGGGTCCGTTCCGGCTCTATCGGCCGGGTACATTCAGGGAATACGGAATTGGCTAGCCGACTACCTAAGTCGCACTGCACTGGGCCAAGAAGAGTGGTCTCTCCACCCGCAGGTGTTTCGGGGTCTGTGCCGAAAGTGGGGCACTCCGGACGTGGACCTTCTAGCGTCCCGTCTCTATGGGTAGGTGCCACGGTTCGTGGCCAGGTTTAAGGACCCGTGGGCGGACACGTCAGGCGCGTTGGTGGCTCCTTGGGGTCACTGTCGCCTACTTTACACCTTCCCTCCTCGGAAGCTTCTTCCTCGCCTGCTGCGCAGAGTGGAAGCTGTAGGGATTCTATTAGTCCTGATTGCCCCAGATTGGCCGCATTGCTTCTGGTACGCGGACCTGATGCGTCTGGTGGCAGACGTCCCCTAGCGTCTTCCCCTGGGAATTGATCTTCTGTTACAGGGTCCGATCTTCCACCCTGTTTCACAGCCACCGGCCTTAGCGCCGTGGCTGTTGAGAGCCAGGGGCTTAGGGACCGAGGCCTATTGGGCACGGTGGTCTCTGCCGTGCTGCGTGCACGGAAGTCTACCTCACGTAGGTTTTTTCCTCATACATGGAAGGCCTACGTCTCTGTGTGTGGGGAGATGAACTGGCACTCTCGTACATGCGTTGTGTACAGGGTTCTGCTGTCTTTGCAGCAGGGTGTGGTTCAGGCTCTCGCCTTACGTACGGTTAGGAGCCAGATTTCTGCTCTGGCTGTTTTTATTTGCAGCGACCCTTGGCGTCGCACTCCTGGGTGCGTACGTTGGGTCAGGGGGTCTGGCAGGTGGCCCCTCCGGTGCGCCCTCCATTACCCCCATGGGACTTGATTTTAGTCCTTTCAGTGCTTCGGGATGCTCCCTTTGAGGACATTCGGGAGGTTTTTTTGTTTATTGTCACAAAAGGTGATTTTATTTCTGGTAGCAATTACCTCGATCAGATGTGTGTCTGTCTGATCTGGCGGCCTTGTCTTGCAAGGCTCCCTACTTGGTCATCCGTAAGGATGAGGTGGTGCTGCGGCCGCAGCCGTTTTTTCTCCCCAAGGTCGTTTCGGCTTTTCAAATTGATGGGGACATTGTTCTTCCATCCTTATGTCCTCAGCCGAAATGCCAGGAGGAGGCCACTTTGCATCCTCTGGATGTGGTTCGGGCCCTACGAGTGTACTTATATGTTACGGTTCCGTTCCGGAAGTCGGGCTCACTGTTCGTGTCGGTGGCTGGCCCTACAAGAGGGCCTGGCAGTCTCGTCGGCCACCGTTCCTAGGTGGTTCCGACGGATTGTGCTTCAGGCCTATGCCCTGAAGGGGCGTGCGCCCCCCTTTTGGGTTGTGGCGCATTCGACCAGGGCGATCGGGGCCTCTTGGGCTTCCGGCATCATGCCTCTGTGTTACAGCGGTGTTAGGATGCATCCTGGTCGTCAATCCACGCTGTTTTAAAAGTTTTACGAGGTGGATGTTTGTGCATCTTTTGATGCCTTCCTCAGCCGCAGGTGTTACGGGCGGCAGTTTATGTTTGGAGTTTCACCGTTGAGCAACTCCGGTTTTTGTTTGGGGTGTAACCTGGTTTGCTGTGTTACTTTCCCACCCCTCAAATTTTTTGACACTGCTTGGGGACGTCCCTAATGTCAAAGAAGGCTGTGTCCGTCTATGAACGGAAGAGAAAATAGGATTTTTGTACTCACCGTAAAATCCATTTCTCTGAGTTCATAGACGGACATAGCACCCACCCCTCCTTGGTTTGTACTGCTTGTTACGGACTGAGGCTCCTAGAGCAGGGTGTGGGTTATGCCTGGGGGAGCCACGCCCCCTGGGAGGAGCGGCACGAAGGAAAGGTTTTAACACTGCTGTTAAATTCTGCCTAAACTCTCCTGGTAGGAAGAAGCATAACCCTAATGTCAAAGAAGGCTGTGTCCGTCTATGAACTCAGAGAAATGGATTTTTACGGTGAGTACAAAAATCCTATTTTTACAACAGCTGCAACTGCATTTAGACACCCATAAATTACTAGACCCGTTTCAATCAGGCTTTTGTCCGGGTCATGGAACAGAAACGGCGCTGCTCAAAATATGGGATGACGTTCTAGAGGCCGCAGACGAAGGAGAATCTTGTCTCCTGATACTGCTGGACCTAAGCGCGGCTTTTGACACTGTAGACCACGGATTACTACTGGCTAGGCTATCTGAAGTAGCCGGAGTCGCTGAAGGTGTTTTACCCTGGTTCTCCTCCTTCTTGGAAAACCGATCACAAATAGTGAAACTGGGGTCTTTCACTTCTGAAAAAGGTACGGTATCATGCTGAGTCCCTCAGGGATCTCCCTTGTTGCCCGTATTGTTTAATATCTATCTTCGCCCTCTCTTTGAAATCATCAGTAACCAGAAGTTACTTTACCACTCCTATGCAGACGACACACAACTGTATTTCCGCATCTGCAACAAAAAGGATCATTCTCTTGGACTAGAGAAATGCCTCTCTCTAATAGATAACTGGATGACAAACAGTTATCTTAAACTCAACGGTTCGAAAACAGAACTTCTCCTGTTTCACGCTAACCGGAAAAATCACCCCGCGTCAACATGGACTCCCCCAGCCATTCTGGGTAAAACTATCACCCCTAGCACCAAAGTCAAAAGTCTCTGAGTCATTTTCGATACCTACATGACAATGGATGCACAAATAGGGTCAGTAGTCAGCGGATCCCACCATCTGATGCGCCTACTACGCAGACTTAAGCCCTTTATCCCGAAAGAGGACATTGCAGTAGTGGTGGGAACAATCATCAATTCCAGACTCGACTACGCAAATGCCCTCTATCTAGGACTCCCCAAATACCAAATCACTCGTCTGCAAGTCGTTCAAAATACGGCCGCTCCACTAGTGACCGGAAAAAAAACATGGGAATCAATCTCACCTTCGCTGAGATCCCTTCATTGGTTGCCAGTAAAAGACAGAATCACTTACAAGGCACTCTGCCTAATACAAAAGTGTATTCAAGGCAACACCCCCCAATATCTATGCGAAAAAATAAAAGCCCATAACCCCAATCGCATTCTGCGATCCACCAATCAAAACCTACTCCAGATACCCAAAGCCAGATACAAGTCCAAAGGAGATCGAAGATCTGCAGTCCAGGGACCTCACCTGTGGAATGCACTACCAACCACCATCCGACTGGAGTCGGACCACTTGGCCTTCAGGAGAAAGATTAAAACCCATCTCTTCTGAGGTCAAGGGGTTCCTTACCCATGAAATGGATACAGCGCCCAGAGGCGATTCAGTTCGCATGATAAAAAAGATAAAAAGGGAGGCGACGTTCTGACGTCACCGCACGCTGAGGACGAATCCTCGTTCTGCCACGCCGGCCGGCTGTTTATATTTTATGCTGTTATTATCTTCACAATTGTAAGTGTATCCGTTTATCCTTATATTAAATTTTTATTGCGGTAATACACTATGCGAGTCTCTTTTTGTTTATGGACACTCTGCCACTCCATTGGTGACCTTGAGGACCATAACATTAAGGACGCTCCGGTTCCCCATGCTGGATTACACCTTCCCTGCTCTGTTTGATCCCCATTGGGATCATATGTTCTGGTAAGGGTCAGCGTGTTTAGTGGTGTTGGCTAGCCTTTCTAAATTCCACACTGTTCGTCAATCAATCACCGGGTGATGTCCTATGTGTTTTGATTGTTTTTACGGATGTTAGTATCTTTTTCTTTGGATGTTCTGTGGCATTATCGATGATTACTGAGGACCCCGTCAGGAGGCACGCTACATTTATCCATTGGATTGTGTTACTTCCTGCACTATTGATCCGTTAGGAGCTTAGACTCTGGTAAGGGTCAGTATTTTTGTTTTGGTGGTGGTTTCCATAATTTCATCATCTATTGCAGCAGTGTGTTAATTTAACACTTTATAGACTGAACACGATCTTATTATATTTTTTTGGACCTTTTTTTCTATATATCAAAGACTTTGCAAGAAAAGTTTTTTCTCGTCATTTGGACTATTTATTTTCAGTATATTATTCACAGATATTTAACAGATCTGTAGATGTTTTTTTATTTAATTTTTATATTATTTTGCAAATTACTTTTTCACTAAGGTATCTTCAATCCTCTTTTTTAGCGCGATTCCAGTTTTTTATCTTGTAGTATTTATGTTGTATAACATTTTTGAGTCGCTGCTTTATTCTCTTTTTTAATTTATGTGGTATGTGCACCATTCTCTTTTTCCGATTCAGTTCGCATGTGTTGCGCTTTACAAGTTTCTCACTCACTCACTCAGCATCAAAAGAACCTTGTGGTGGTGGCGGTCCCTCCAAAACCTGGAAAAGGGTTTGTCTTGGGATCCTCCGACAGCCCTGGTGGTAACAACCGATGCCAGCAGGCAAGGTTGGGGAGCCCACCTGGAGGGGAATTGGGCCCAGGGGTCTTGGTTACCCACGGAAGCCCATCGGTCCTCGAATCAAAGGGAGCTCTTGGCCGTTTCTTAGAGCCATAGAGGCCTTCCAATCTCAGGTAGTTGGACAACACCTGCAGGTGAGGACGGACAATGCAACTACTGTCGCCTACATAAACAAACAAGGGGGCACAAGGAGCCCGGCCCTTCAGGCCACGGCAGCCCAGATTTTGAGCTGGGCCGAAATGAATCTGGCTTCCTTGTCAGCTGTACACCTGAAGGGTTCACTGAATACTCTAGCCGACTTTCTCAGTCGGCAGCCCATAAACCAGAACGAATGGTCCCTCAACGGGGAGGTGTTCAGAGAGATAGTGTCTCTCTGGGGGCAGCCAGAAGTGGACCTCTTTGCCACAGAAGTGAACAAGAAGACGCCAAAATTCTTCTCTATTCACCCGCAGGACCGAGCTACGGGAATAGATGCCTTTGCCAACCCATGGCATTACAATCTGGCCTATGCCTTCCCTCCGGTGAGGCTGATTGCCAAGGTCATTCAGAAGTACATCAGGGAATCTACAGACCTGATTATGATTACACCGTTTTGGCCCAAGAGGCCGTGGTTCGCCAGCCTGAAGAAGCTGGCATTTTGTCCGCCATGGACCCTTCCGGTCAGAGAAGACGTAATCTCCTCAGGCCCGTTCTTTCACCCTCAGGTAAAAAATCTGAAGTTGACGGCATGGTTTCTGAGGAACAATTGTTGAAGGCTCATGGTTTCTCAGATAAGGTGATTAGAACCCTTTTGGAATGCCGTAAACCGGTAACAAGAGCGATCTATTCCAAAGTCTGGAAGAAGTTCAGTTCCTGGCTAGCAGAGAAAGGATTGGTTCGTCGGGGCATTCCAGCAGTACTGGATTTTCTACAGGCAGGGGTAGAGATGGGGTTATCCATCAGTACCCTTATAGTGCAGACAGCAGCCTTGAGTATCTTTCTTGAGACTCCACTCCAGCAAAATCGATTTGTAAAAAAAAAATTCAAAGCACTGGCAAGGTCCAAACTTGTGAAGGTAAGAGCCTGCCCCACCTGGGACTTATCTTTGGTGCTTAGAGCCCTTACCAAGAAGCCTTTTGAGCCCTTGGAGAAATTTTTTACTAAGACACATCGTCCTAAAGACTGTTTTCTTAGTAGCAATCACATCAGCCAGGAGGGTCAGTGATCTACAGGCACTATCGGTCCGAAAGCCATGTTTGGTGATTCTGGACGACAGAATCATCCTTAAAACGGACCCTAGTTTTTTGCCCAAGGTGGCCTCTATGTTTCACAGGACCCAGGACATTGTCCTGCCAACCTTTCGTTCCTCCTCAGAAGGAGATGAAGAGGAATTATTTTGTTTATTAGATGTCAAAAGAAATCTTTTGTTCTATTTAGAAACCACTAAAGAGTTTAGGCGTTCAGACGCTCTTTTTGTTAATTTTCCGGGTGCCCGTAAGGGCTACAGAGCATCCAAGTCATCCATCACTAGGTGGCTTAAGATGGCGATAGTTGAAGCTTATCAGTCAGGGGGTAAAGAACCGCCTTTGGTCAAAGCACATTCAACCCAGGCAGTCTCGGTATCCTGAGCAGACAGAGCCGGAGCCTCCCTCGGAGGAGATATGCAAAGCAGCAGCATGGTCTTCTTTCTCCTCATTTGCAAGACACTACCGTTTAGACCTACTGTCGGACAAAGAACAAGCCTTTGGACGGAAGGTCCTCCAGACAGTAGTCCCACCCTAAACAAGTAAGTTCTTGCTTATCATCTCAAGAGGCTGTCCTGGAAGACGACTTGAGAAAACCGGAGTTAGGCTTACCGTTAACTCTGTTTCTAGGAGTCTTCCAGGACAGCCAGGGTTTTTCCCACCCGGTGTTAATGTATAACTGTAATAATGAGCTAACAGTGTGTTAGTGTGTTATGTCTTTCAGGTCCTTCTGGTAGTTCTCGGGTAAACTGAGGAGGGAGGCCTGGAGGACCACATTTAAAGAAAGGGGTGTGCGTGTTTCCTGACCCAGAGGGAGGAGCCCAAGGTCTCAGGAGGCTGTCCTGGAAGACTCCTAGAAACAGAGTTACCGGTAAGCTTAACTCCGGTTTTCGGGTTGTAAAAAATTATGTTTTTTTTAATGTCATTAACTGCTTGCCGACCAGCCGTCGCAGTTATATGGCGGCAGGTCAGCTCTGCTGTGCGAGATCACGTAGCTATAAAGTCATCTCGCTAGGCAGCCAATAGGGGCGCGTGCCCCCCCACTCGCCCCTGGTCCCGACGCGCGTGCCCAGCGGTCGCGATCACCGCCGGGCACCCGCGATCACTCGTTACAGAGCGAGAACCGGGAGCTGTGTGTGTGTAAACACACAGCTCCCGGTCCTGTCAGGGGGAGAAATGACTGTTCGCTGTTCATACAATGTATGAACAGCGATCTGTCATTTCCCCAAGTCAGTCCCACCCCCCTTCAGTTAGAACACACCTAGGGAACATACTTAACCCCTTCCTCGCCCCCTAGTGTTAACCCCTTCCCTGCCAGTGGCATTTTTATAGTAATCAATGCATTTTTATAGCACTGATCGCTATAAAAATGCCAATGGTCCCAAAAATGTGTCAGAAGTGTTCGCCATAAGGTCGCAGTACCGATAAAAATTGCTGATCGCCGCCATTAAAAAAGAGAAGAAAACTCTGCGCTTAACCTAATATCAAGTGAAGATAAATAAAATGAATAAATACAAAATTATGGGGTGAATGAAAATATATATGATTCAAGAGGTGATGCTGCTGCTCATGAAAGCCTAAATACTTAAAGCCCAAAAGGGGTATGAAAGCGAATATGAGGGAGAACACACAAGAGATGGTTATGGATCTTTACGAGATAACTATTCCAGACCATATGAGGAACCGTCACATCTGGCCCCCCTTAGGAATAAGTCAGAAGGTTTTTTAGGGGAAGGACAGAACAAGAAAGGAAGACTAAGAGAGGATGCAGGGGAGGGAAACGGAACACCCAAAAGAAGAAATAAATAAATAACGAAGGAATCTTTAACCTTAGTGGGATATCACTATCAGAAAATGAACAGACTATACAGTGGGGATCGAAAGTTTGGGCACCCCAGGTAAAGATTTGTATTCATGTGCATAACAAAGCCAAGGAAAGATGTAAAAATCTCCAAAAGGCATAAAAATATAGATTAGACATTCTTATAATATGTAAAAAAAAGTTAGATTTTATTTCCATCATTTACACTTTAAAAATTACAGAAAACAAAAAAATGGCGTCTTCAAAAGTTTGGGCACCCTGCAGAGTTAATACCTTGTACTGCCCCCTTTGGCAAGTATCACAGCTTGTAAACGCTTTTTGTAGCCAGCCAAGAGTCTTTCAATTCTTGTTTGAGGTATCTTTGCCCATTCTTCCTTACAAAAGTCTTCCAGTTCTTTGAGATTTCTGGGCTGTCTGTCACGCACTGCTCTTTTTTTTTTTTTTTTTTTTTTTTTTTAATTCATTTTGTACCCTAACCCACCTTTTTTCTTTGCTAGCTCTGGCCCACTCCACCACTCTTGTTAATATCACCGCCTCATAGTATCTCTTGACATCGGGCACCGCTAATCCACCCTTTTTTTTTGGTTGTTTTAGTGTCTGAAGTGCTATCCTGTGTTTCTTATTTCTCCATATATAATTCATTATTAATTTTCTAAGGGCAGAGAGCAATGTCCCGGGGAGGGCAATGGGAATCATCTGGAATTTATATAAGATTTTTGGTAAAATAACCATTTTGCAGTAATTAATTCGTCCTATCCATGATATTGCCCTGTTTTCCACCCTTTTTGTTTCTGTCTTAATTTCATTCAATAAAGGGATGAAATTTTTCGTATACATCTCCTTAGTAGATTTAGCTAGCAGTATCCCTAGGTATTTAAGTTCTTTAACCCAAGCAAATTTGTACTTCGTTTTCAGGAGTTGCTCTTCTATCTTGCTTATGTTTATACTCATAATCTCCGTTTTTGTGATGTTTAATTTAAGGTTTGAAATTTCTCCGTATTCACTACATAGATTTAGAAGGTTTGGGATTGATGTTTTGGGTTCCATTAAGTAGAAGAGGACGTCGTCTGCAAAAGCTGCAAGTTTATGATCTTCCTCTCCTATTTTAACCCCTTTTATTTTTTGAGAGTTTCGGATCCTAGCCAGCAGGGGTTCCAATGAGAGCACGAACAGTAGTGGCGATAGAGGGCACCCTTGCCTTGTACCGTTTCTCATTAAGAAGGTTTGAGAGAGACTTCCATTTATTTTTATTTTGGCCGTGGGGAACCTGTAGAGGGTGCCAATCCACTCCATCATCCTCTGTCCAAACCCCATTTCCTTCAGGGTGAGCAACATAAGTCCCCAGTCCACTCTGTCAAACGCTTTTTCTGCGTCTATTGACAGGAGTACACCTGGGGACCCCGTTGCCTTCATTTTCCGGAGGATTAACAGTGTTCTAACCCCATTGTCTCTCCCCTCTCTTCCCTGGACAAACCCCGTCTGATCCGGGTACACCAATTTCGACATTTCCTGTTTGACTCTCCCGGCCAATACCTTTGCAAACAGTTTTAAATCTGTGTTGAGCAGAGATATCGGCCGGTATCCTGAACAATTTTCGATGTCCTTACCTTCCTTAGGGATAACGGTGATAGTTGCCTCCGATGCCTCTTTACTTAGTTCGTACTCCTTTCCGAGCCCATTAAAATACTGGCATAGCCTTGGCAGAAGTATCTCCTTAAATTTTTTGTAATACATTACTGTAAAGCCGTCTGGCCCCGGACTTTTACCTGAGGCAGAGCTTGATAGTGCTAATTTAATTTCGTTTTCCGTAATTTGCCTGTCCATCCCCTCTGCGTCTATTTGACTGACTTTTGATAACCCTGCTTCTTCTAAAAATGCTGAGATTTTATTTTCTTTCTCCCCTTTTTGCCAGTTTTTTTGTTCTACTGAGTATAGTTTTTCATAATATAATCTAAATGTTTCAGCAATATCTTTTGTTGTATGCAAGACCTCTCCTTTTTCATTTTTAATTTTATCTATATAATTCCTTGATTTCTTTCTTTGTACCATCCGAGCCAGATGTTTGCTTGTTTTATTTCCCCACCTGTATCTCTCCCTTGCCACCAAGTTAAATTCCCTTCTTGTTTCCCGGTCAATCAGATATTTAAGTTCGTTCCGCTTATTAACTAGGTCCAAATATATATCTCGTTGTTTACCATTTTTTTTATGTGTTAGTTCTAAATTGAAGATCTCTTCTACTAATTTTTCCTTTTTACTGTTCATTTCTTTTTTCCTCCTTGCTCCTTTGGAGATTAGCACCCCTCTAATCACCGCCTTATGGGCGTCCCATAATGTTGCTGCCGAAATTTCGTCTGTCTTGTTTATCTCAAAATATTCCTCTAATTCCTTTTTAACCCTCATTAAACTTTTCTCTTCTATTAGTAGTTTCTCATTTAGTCTCCAATTTGAATAGGTCCTTTGATTGCCTATAATATTTATGGATATGCTAATTGGGGCATGGTCAGAAATCGTCATGGTCTCTATTTTTGTCTCGACCACCGCATCTAACATTCTATGCTCAATAAAAATGTGATCGATCCGGGAGTAGCTCTCATGTACATGAGAATAAAATGTATAATCTCGTTTGCTTGGGTTAAAGATCCTCCATGTGTCTACTAATTGGCTTCTATGCAGACTACCCTTTACCTTTCTTAATTGCCTTTCTTGAGTTTCTAATGTCTGGTGTGTTTTATCGGCCTTTGTGTCCATACAGAAGTTTAGATCTCCTCCCAGTATTGTCTTTCCCCTCCTGAAGTCTTTTAATTTCCCCAGGATTCCCAGGAGGTATTTCTTCGGGGAGGTATTCGGTGCATATATGTTTACAAGAGTATATTCCTCCTCCTCTAGTTTTCCCCTTAAAAAGAGGAATCTTCCTTCTGGGTCTGTCAATCGGTCTGTTAACACAAACCTAGTCCCCTTAGCTATTCCGATTGCTACCCCTCTGGCCCTTTTAGTAATGGTATCACCATAGTACCATATGGGGAAGTCAGGGGAATATAGCTTTATGTTTGATCCTAGTGTAAGATGGGTTTCTTGTAAAAAGACTACATCTGACCTATACCTCTTTAGTTCCTTTAGTACTTTATGTCTCTTTGATGGACTATTGAGGCCTTTTACGTTATAAGATAAGCATTTAATTACCGGCATCTTGGTTATTAGTTACGCTTTCTTCCGATTGTTTTGGTGAGATAGGGTATCTTCCCCCCCCTCCCCTCCCCTCCTCCCCTCCTTCCCTCCCCTCCCCTCCTTCCCTCCTTCCCTCCCCCCTCCCCTCCCCTCCTCCCCTCCTTCCCTCCCCTCCCCCTTCCCTCCCCCCACCCTCTCCCCCCCCCTCCCACCCACCCTGTTGGCCTATCACAGACCCCTGAACCATCTTCCAAATCTTGGTTCAGTTTCGCTCTGGGTGAGGTTTGGGAATTCCCCCCCCCCTCCTGCTGTTCTTTCACCAGGAGGGGTGGGGGTGGAGGTTGGCCTATCTCCTCCCTATCTCCAAGGGGGCCCTCCCGGGTCCCCAAAAAAACAGTGGCTTACAAAAAATGAAGAAGAAGAGAAAAAGAGCCTCCCGAGGGGCCCCCAGGGAGAGGGTACATCACATGAGCGAGCAGAGAGACAAAGAGAGGGGGGGGGAACCCCACTTCCCCCCTCCCTCCCGTCTCCGCCTCCCCCCTACTCCCAACCCGGTAGATCAGGCACCTGCATGTCCAGTTTCTTGCAAAAATCATTTAACTCCTCGGGAAATCTCAGTGTCGCGGATCTCCCCTCTTTTGTCCCGATTAAACAAGAAGGGAAGCCCCAGTTATATTTGATATTCAGATCTATCATTTGTTTTAGGAGTGGTTTTAACAACCATCTTCTTGCCAAAGTTTCTGGGGCTACGTCCGTAAATATCTGGAGCTCTGCCCCTTCAAATACCATCGGGGGGTGTCCCCTCAATCTCTTCCAGATTGCTTCTTTGTCTTCGTATAATCGAAACCTTATTATAACGTCTCTTGTTCGCTCAGAGGCCCCTCTTTTCGGATTTCCTACTCGGTGGACCCTTTCGATCCTAGCTGGGTTGTCTGCTGTTCTTTCCAATAATGGGTTAAATATCATCTGAATTATTGTCCTTAGGTCCTCACCCCTCCTCTCTGGTATAGATCTTATCCTAAGGTTTTGTCTCCGATTTCTGTTTTCCTGGTCTTCTAGTTTATAGAGAATGTGTCTCTGCTGCAGTTGGATCCGATCAATCTGATCTTTTAATAGGTTTGATTCTTGTTCTTGTTTCTCTAATTGTTCCTCTGCTGATTCTATTCTGGATAACATGTGGCCAACATCGGTTCTCAGGTTCTGTATTTCCCCCTTTATCACATTTTCCAAATTTAACAGCATCTCTGCCATTTCTCTCTTAGAGGGGGACTGTGAGTCTGGGCTTTGTTCCTCAGCCCTACTGCTTTCCAATCCAGTTCCCAGGGGTCCCTCCTCTCTTGATTCCATAGATGTTTCTCTGGGGTCTTCCTTCTGCGATTTCTTATCCTCAGCTTTTTTTGCCTTATTTGCTGGTTGTTGCTTAGTTGTTGTCTGGGCTCCAATAACTCGTGGACTCTCTCCTCTGGTCATGAAGGGTCTTATTGAGCTTGTTGCAGTTGTATTGCTTGGAGTGGTAGGGGGTCCCCCCTTTGTCGATCTACTTGTCATTCTGCTCATATTGATCCCCCTCCTTCTGATTCTCTTCCCCAGTTTGACCCCTTGTTTCCAACAAACTGGCACCGGGGTCGGCTTTGCCGGGGAGTCAGTATGTCTGAACTGTGTTTTCTACGGGGTTTCCAAGATTGCCTGGCTGATCCTGTACCGCACAACCGCAGGATATCCTAGTGGATTTATTCCTCCTCCGTCTTCTCTTTCATATATTTATAGATAGTTTTAATTAATACTTGATCCGGCTCTGTGCGGACAGGGTCTGCATGTGCAGAAGGGCGCTCGAGCGGGCCTCGCCTATCTACCATTCACAGTTGGGGTAACCAAGAGGGAGGGGCTGAGTGACTGTCGGTTTTCTCCCCCTTCAGTCCTCCTGTTTTTTCTCTCTCCTTTACCTCCTCCCTCCCCTCTCCCCTTTTTTTCCTTTTTTTTTTTTTTTCCTATTTTCCCCCTTCCCTTTTTTTTTTTACTTTTCCTTCTTTTCCTTTCCTCTCTACACCCGGGAATCCAAATAAAAAAGAGGGGGCTGCGAAAAACGGCCTAAATCAGAAAACCTCCGGTAGTTCCAGCAATTCCCTAATATAGGGAGTACTAATAAATGTCCTTTAGACGGCAGCCACAGTCCCAGGAGAATCGGGGAATAGACCCACCTTTAAGGCCGTATGTTTGAGGGACCGGAGCTCCCAAAAGAAAAGAGAGGGGGGGGTGGGAAATGAGGTAAAGACAGAGAGCCAAAATACATATATTTGTATAAATTTGCCTAAACCATTTTCCAGGCTTTCCCACTTGAGATATATACAATCCCCTTCAGTTAGTTCATTAGTTAGTTAGTTAGTTGATTAATTAGTTGATTCATTAATGTATCATTGTCTAACCTGTTTATTCAGTTGTTTAATCTGGGGGAGGCAGTTGATTATCTCCAAGTATCCAATTCACTTCACCGCTTCTCCTCTATGTGTCCTCCTGTTCATACTTTAGTGTACATTATTTTACTTCAGACCATATATTTGTTAGACATCATTTCCCTTATGCATCCAGCAACCATAATTCAGTCATGTAATAAGGGTAATATCTCATTTAACGTATCATGCAGCCAACAGCGTGTCATACCTTTTTTTGGGATTTTTCCACTGTATTTAATATGTCTCCCTTCCCAGTAAGTTCAATCAACACACTACTAGCCGGTCCTCTGAGCCCCCTTCAACATAGCTTAGTCAAACACCTAGTGTACCTTTTTCATTCCAGGTCCGTGGGAGAGAGGGTGCGCTAGGAGTCCATCTGCGCTCAGCCTGTCAGCTGGCTCAACATACTCACGTCTGTGAAGTTTAGTTGCCAGCGTGAACTCCGCTCCTTGATGCGGCGTGGAGTTATCTCCCTATCTGCGGCTCTCAGTGTGTCAGTCCCTCCGGCTCCATAGGGGTGGGATGTGCTGCGAGGTATGCTGCGTGCTGCATGGGGGATTTCCTCTCCTTCATTCGCTATGGTCCGTCACGCACTGCTCTTTTAAGGTCTATCCATTGATTTTCAATTATGTTGAGGTCAGAAGATTGTGAAGGCCATGGCAAAACCTTCAGTTTACGCCTCTTGATGTAATCCCCGTGGATTTTGAGGTGTGTTTAGGATCATTATCCATTTGTAGAAGCCATCCTCTCTTTAACTTAAGCTTTTTCACAGATGGCATCAAGTTACCATCCAAAATTTGCTGAAATTTTATTAAATCCATTTTCCTTCTACTCATGAAATGTTCCTTGTGCCACTGGCTGCAATACAACCCCAAAGCATGATTGATCCACCCCCATGCTAAACAGTTGGACAGAGGTTCTTTTCATTAAATTCTGTGCCCTTTCTTCTCCAAACGTACCTTTGCTCATTCCGGCCAAAAAGTTCTATTTTAACCTCATCGGTCCACAGAACTTGTTTCCAAAATGCATCAGGCTTGTCTATATGTTCATTTGCAAAGTTCAAACGCTGATTTTTGTGGTGAGGACGTAGAAGAGGTTTTCTTCTGATGACTCTTCCATGAAGACCATATTTGTACAAGTATCTCTTTATAGTGGAATAGTGTACCACAACTCCAGTGTCTGCCAGATCTTTCTGGAGGGATCGTGCAGTCAAACGTGGGTTTTGAATTGCTTTTCTCACAATCCTGCGAGCTGTTCTGTCTGATATTTTTCTTGGTCTTCCAGATCTTGCTTTAACTTCCACTGTTCCTGATGACTGCCATTTCTTAATTACATTCCAAACAGAGGATATTGACATCTAAAAATGCTTTGCTATCTTCTTATAGCCTTCTCCAGCTTTGTGAGCGTCAACTATTTTCAGTTTCAATTTTCTAGACAACTGCTTAGAAGAACCCATGGTGCTGATTGTTGGGGCAAGGTCAGATGAGTCTGGGCATTTAAAACCTTTAAGATTGACATCACTTGGTCTTCCCAGATGATGATTGAGAACAATCCATGACACTGGCAGGTCTCAGCTTTGCAAAGGGGGCAGCGCATGCTAAGAATTCTGCAGGGTGCCCAAACTTTTGCAGACGCCATTTTTTTGTTTTCTGTAATTTTGAAAGTGTAAATGATGGAAATAAAATCTAACTTTTTTTGACATATTATAAGAATGTCTAATCTGTAATTTGATGCCTTTTTGGAGATTTTTCCATCTTTCCTTGGCTTCTTTATGTACATTAATACAAATTTTTACCTGGGGTGCCCAAACTTTCGATCCCCACTGTAGTAAACAAAGGTCTGAAATTTGCACCCAAACAAAGTTTAAATAAATTCCAAGGGCTAGATTCAGGTAGATTGGCGCATCCTTATTCCGGCGTAGCGTATCTCATATGCGCTACGCCGACGTAACTTTGAGAGGTAAGTAAAGTATTCACAAAGCACTTGCTCGTAACGTTGCACCGGCGTACCGTAAATTTGAAGGCGCAAGCCGGCGTAAGTGTAAGTGGGTGTGCCCTTATGCAAATGATGGCCTGAACGTGGAGCAGTGGATTAAGCCCGGTGTATCATAGACGGAGCATGCGCAGTCACGTGGACGTATGATCGCTTCCCTGTGCGCATGCTCACAACTACGATGGCCCAACTTCCTGGGATACGCTGGCCCACCGGCTTACGCCGAGCGCATAAATAATGCAAAGTTACATCCTGCTTCCCCCCCCCCCCCCCGAGCAAGGTAATTTTGTTTGGCGATGGCATCTCCTCAAGTGGGCAAGGAGAAGAAGAGGAAGCACAACTTTAATTCTGCTGAGATGGCTGTTATGTTGGCGGCACTCACAAAATACTGTATGATGCCTACCTACATGGTGCCCAAAGTGCTAATACCATCAAGTCACAGAGGAGGGAGATTCTGGCAAAGATCGCCCTGGATGTCAATGCCATTGGCAACGAAACCCGGACTTCTGATGACATCCAGAAGAAACTAAACTAGGGCCGAAACAACTAATCGATTACCATTTTCATAATCGATTAATCGGCCAGTAACAAAATGGGGTTGAAAAAAAAATTAGCCCTTTATAGTGCAAAAAGAGCAAATCTCTACTGTAAATATTACTTTCACTGTTTCACAGTAAAAAATTAACCCCTTACAGTAGCGATTATTTGCCCTTTTTGTACTATTTTTTTTTTTTTAACTCCGTTGTTACTAAATATCTCAGGCCTGGGTCACATCTCTGGGTTTTTTTGCAGAAACACACTACAGTTTATTTACATGGTTTCACATCCATGATTTTTTCAGCTGATGCGTATTTGGAAAGGGCAAGGACTTTTTTTTTTTTTAACGCAAAACTGTGCCATTTTGATTTTTGGTTCAATATACTTCAATGGAGAAGCTGCAGAAAGCATTTTTTGTGGCAATTTGTGTTTTTTAATCTGCCCAACAACAAATAGGCAAAATTACCGTTATTTTTAAGGTTATTAACCGATTATTCGATTAATCGAAACAATAATCGGCCAACTAATCGATTATGAAAATAATCGTTAGTTGCAGCCCTAAACTAAACGACATGCGACGTCGGGTCCGGGACAAGTTGGCCCTCATGAAAAAACATGCCAGCGGCATGGGAGGAGGACCAGCCTCATCATTGCGTTTGACACCTGCGGAGGAGATTGTCGCCAGGTGTCTTTCGCAGGAGCAGGTGGAGGGAGTTGAAGGATATGACTCCACTAATCGGGACTTGAGGACAGGTAAGTGTGTTTTATCCTCCATTCGGTGTGTAGCATGTGAGGGGGTGGACGGCAACATGTGACAAGTAGTGTATATATAATAATATTGCGCTAGCCAAAAAAATGTGAATCAGGCCGCCAACATAACAAAGTGGATGCTTCGTGAACGTAAATATATAATAATGTAGCGCCAACCGGGAACCCTGTGTGGGTACTCCCCAAAAAACAAATAATAGGTATTCCACCCTACCATATGATTTTATAAATGATCAGAATCAAGTGTGAATCAACCATGCAAGGTTTGGTGGACAGAAAAGTTCCAAGGTATTATTACCGTGATACTTGTATACCTTGAGATCAAGTAGGTATACAACCTAAAACAGTGAGTACTGTGAATACTCTCAGACTTATATAAAAAGCCAACCATGTGTTAAACCACCTGTGTGAGGGTGTGGACTATCTGTCCTGCCCCACAAAGGGTCAAAAACAGGTAGCTGAAGATCAAAAAAGTGAGTATACAAAACACTAAAGCATAATACTAATATACCAATGATGGTGAGAAATTAGTGCCAATACACCAGTGATGGTGAGCCAACCTTATGTTAGGCATATACTCATGTGACAAGTGTGTGGGTCCAACAACATGTGATTTTTTTGTGTCATCCACAGATGTGCTGGATGGAGCTGGGCCGTCGTCGGCTGCAGGGCGACCCACACCATCCCCGGAACATCCTGTGGCTCAGTCTGACCCCCTGGGAAGCCTAGGCATGTTGGTGGAGGGGAGTGCCCACACCTCTGCTCTTGAAGTTGTTGTGGAGGAGTCAGTTGATCTCCACCAGGAGGATTCTATATATTTAGAGGAGGATTCCACCATCCCTAGACCCTCAACCACCTCCCGGACCATCCAGTCTACCCCATCCGGGTCTTCCCCGTCTGGACGGGCCCAAGCCTCTCCTTCCCCCAGGAAGGCTCTAAGGAAGACCAGGGGTGTACCCGGAGCCCTCCAAGAAGGGCTGCACAAGGAGCATGGCCGGCAGACCGACCATATCGGGGCTATGGTGGGTGACCTGCGACGTGTGGCGGACAGCCTGGCCTCCTCGGCCAAGTCCCAGGCTGCATGCACAGCGACTCTGCAGCAGTCCCTCACCCTGCAGGCTGATCAGAGCAGCAAAATCACAGAGAGCGTGCAGGATGTGAGCGCAAACTGTGTCGCGATGGTGACCTGCATGGGGAGCAGCAGGCCGCAAAAGCAGTCCTCACGGCGGAGGTGAGGAGGTTGACAGGGGCTGTAGAGGCCAACACTGCTGCTGTGCATGCGGAGGGGAGGCAGACCCGGCGGCACCAGCACCGCAATACCACCCGCCAGCTGAGGATGCTTGCTCAGACTAACACAGTGCTCACCCGCCTCGCCATCGCAATGGAGGGCAGGCAGTCACCACCTGCCAGGAGTGACAGAGCAGGGGATGATGCTCCTCCCCCTCCCCCCCACCCCCACCCCAGTCTCCCTACCGACAACTGAGGAGCCCGAGCCGTGGCACCAGCCTTGGCCCACGTCAGAGCAGATGAGTGCTCATTTTTTTAAATATTTTGCTCAGAGTATGAGCTTTATTATTATTTTGCTCAGAGTATGAGCTTTATTATTATTTTGCTCAGAGTATGAGCTTTATTAATTTTCTTGTAGTTCCTACACACGGTGAGGAGTGTAGACTACAGTGTGACTGGTGTGTGAATGGGGTGGGTGACACTCCTGCCAGCAAAGGGGTGTCACCCTCCGTCGTTGGAGAGAATTTATCCCCACGACCCGTGTGAATGTGGTATGAATGGTCAGCGACATAATTGGAGCCTTGTGAAAAATATACTACAGCGCTAATTAAATAATCAATTCCACGTGCACCTAAATAAAAAAACAAATAATATAGCTGCTATCTTGAGTGATACCAAATCCAAACAGTGAAACATATAAAATATAGATGCGCTAATATTAACTTAAAAGGTGATAAAACGTACAAAGAAAACTAATCAGGGAGAACACTCCATAAACTGTGAATTACTAATATGTCCTTAATTAGTGCACAGTGATTAGCAGGATTCCATGCAGGGAAAAAATCACTCTTAAGGCTGGGTTCACACTACTACACTACTTTGATCCTACTTTGCTCTGCTACATTGGTCCTACATTTATCCTACATTGGTCCTACATCCATCCTACTTTCATGAACAGGATACTACTTTGGTCCGACTTCAATGATATTCAATGGGCCTGAAGTAGGATCAATGTAGGACCAAAAGTAGTACAGGGATCATTTTCAAAGTCGGACCGACTTGTGTAGGACGCTACAAGACGCTCTCATAGGGAAACATTGAACACAGAGCAAAGTAGGATGGAAGTAGTGTAGTAGTGTGAACCCAGCCTCAATCTGAATGCTAACCCAGCCCTCCACTGCTGTGATCAGATGATGCAGGCACTCACAGACAGGGATTGCATGAAAGAAAAGAGAAAAACCTCATTGCGCAATATTCGATGACAGATCAAAAATGTAATCAGAGCATTGACATATGCACTCACGAATCCCCGCTTTCAGTAAAGCATGAAAACGCCACTCAGTATGCTGTTTCCTCAGCTCGATCCGATGCACTCGGATTCGATCGCAGGCTACTCCCTACGCATTACGTCACAGGCACGCGACTTACTCATGGCGTAACGCGTAGGGAGGAGCCTGCGATCGAATCCGAGTGCATCGGATAGAGCTGAGGAAACAGCATACTGAGTGGCGTTTTCATGCTTTACTGAAAGCGGGGATTCATGAGTGCATATGTCAATGCTCTGATTACATTTTTGATCTGTCATCGAATATTGCGCAATGAGGTTTTTCTCTTTTCTTTCATGCAATCCCTGTCTGTGAGTGCCTGTATCATCTGATCACAGCGGTGGAGGGCTGGATTAGCAAATTTAGATTGAAGAGAGTGATTTTTTCCCTGCATGGAATCCTGCTAATCACTGTGCACTAATTAAGGACATATTAGTAATTCACAGTTTATGGAGTGTTCTCCCTGATTAGTTTTCTAATGTGATGTGGGGTGTGTGCTAGGGACCACAGTGGTGTGCATGCGTGCATTCTCCTTGTGCCATGATGAATGTGTGTGTTTAACATGCAAAGATACATTCCACGAGGCATCTCCTGACTGCTCTTCCCTCAGCAGACGGGGTAGCTTTGGGTTGGGGAGGATTGTGTGGTTGGCGGTCAGGTCATCACGTATGTCAATCTCCAGGCCCTTTCTCATGGCGTAGTTGTATAGAATGCAACATGCACCGATGATCTGGCACACAAAGTTAGGGGAATACAACAGGCCCCCCCCCCGGACATATCCAGGCATCGGAAATGGGACTTTAGGAGACCAAATGTGCGTTCCACCACTGCACAGGTACGTGTGTGTGCATCATTGTAGTTTCTCTCTCCTGTGGTTTGGGGATTCCGGTATGGAGTCATGAGATGGGGCCCAAGTGCATATGCAGAGTCACCTGGAAGGGAAAAGACAGGAGGATGTTAGTCATGCATGTGCCCCTCGTGATGTCTGCATCATGGGGTCGGACAGTCATGCCTGACACCCATGCCACTCACCAACCAGCCAGCTGTCCCCATACACGTTCTGTTCAAATTCTGTGGAAATGTTGCTTTGACGGTATATGTAGTTGTCGTGGCTGGCCCCTGGGTGTTTGGCACGGACGTGCCATATGAGGCATTGGGCATCGGCTATCACCTGTACGTTGATGGAAAGCCAGTGCTTCCGATTGCGGTATATGTGCTCTGTGGCACGGGGGGGCCGTAGTGCCACATGTGTGCAATCAATGGCCCCCACAGTGCGTGGGAATCCTGCAATTTGATAGAAATCCGCCATTGCCTTATTCCGCAGATGCTCCTGGGTGGGTTTGATGATGTGGTGGGACATGCGTCTGAGGATTCCTGGTGCACACATCTGCTCATGGAGGATTGTGACATCCCAGACACAACTCCACTTGTATGCTGAAAAGATCCATTTGCAAGGAAATGGAGATTTGCCAGTACCTTGACCAGTGGCTGCACTGCGTGTGAGCGATGTGTCTTGCTGGTGATGTCATCATGCAGGGTTGTGGCTAATTCCTGGATGGCATCAGGGCTGAATCTGAAAATGCGAAACACCTCCGAATCACCCATGCCAAAGATGTTCATGCGCGTGCGGTATATCCTCTCCCATGCCCTCCTACGAGTCGGTTGACACAGTAGTATTGCTAGGACCATGGCTGCCCCTGGCATGTTGGCATACAGATGTGTTGTTCTGCAAGTGGGGTTGCTCAGCTCGTCTGTAACAGTGCTGCTGTAGCTGTTCTCCAGCTGACCTGTGCACGTCTGTTGCTGAGTTACCCTGCTTTTATGAGGAGCAAATTTGCGCAGGGCGTACAACTTACGCGCACCGCGCCGGACACGCGTAAGTTTTGGAATCGCCGTTTCTCCCTCATTTGCATATTCGCATAGGAAATCAATGGGAGCGCAAGATGCGCCCAGCCTAAAAATGCGCCTACAATACGCCGGCGGAGGAAAGTTACGTCGGTCGGGAGAAGCCTATTTTCAGGCGTATCTATTTTTGTGGGTACGGCGCATAGTTATGACGGCGCACATTTTGACTTACGCGGCGTATCCCGAGATACGTCGGCGTAAGTCCTACCTGAATCTAGCCCCAAGTATTTATTGATCTTCAGAAGTATATGAGGAAGTTGAGTATCAAGCGATATTTCCTCTCTGACCCTATAATAAGGAACTCTGCTCCCCTTATCACAACTAAGGATACCAATTCTAATGGCGCGTACACACGGTCATTTTTTGTGATGAAATAAAACGAAGTTTTTCTAACTTCATCATAAAAAGCGATGTTGCCCACACACCATCGTTTTCTGAAAATGCTCTAGCAAAGCGCGGTTACGTACAACACGTACGACGGCACTCTGTTCCATTCAAGCTCCCGTCTCATAACTTGCTTCTGAGCATGCGCTGGTTTAAAACGTCATTTTAGCCCACATACGGTCATTTTTTACAACACAAAAAACGACATTTTCAAAAACGACATAAAAAATTGAAGCAGGTTCGAATTTTTTTTTTGTCGTTTTTCTGTATTTTTTTCTGTATTTTTTTTCTGTATTTTTACAGGTTCGACCCATACAATCAATACAAAACAAAATGGCATATTTAAACAACATAACACCTCCCCCCTCCCACCCTACATTGAATATCAATGTTGTGGCCCATCCGGCTGCCACCTTCTTCAAAACAACCAACAGAAATGGGTACATACCAATAGGAAGCTGTCACCATCCTAAATGGTTAGAAGCGATTCCCAAGGGACAGTTCCAGAGGATAAGAAGAAATTGTTCACGGATAGAAGATTTTAAGGAACACGCAAATCTCCTAAAAACTTGCTTCCTAGATAAAGGATATAATTCTGACACCCTTGAGAGCGACCTTGCAAGGATCACCAACATGGAAAGAGAAACACTTTTAAAGCCCAAAGTCAAAAACATACATGATAATAAAAGTTTTGAGTGGGCATTTATTACCACATTGGAAGGTCCTCAAAGGAGATGGGGTATTGGGTGTACATTTACCTACCAAGCCTAACATTATCTATAGGAGAACTACTACCTTGAAAGACAAACTGGCACCCAGTGCAATTGATATACCTCCTAAGATCAGTATGTTTGGTAATCTTAAGGGATTTTTTCCATGTAAAAAGTGTAAGGTTTGCAAAAGCTCCCAAACTGTGAGAACATCCACCTTTAGCTCACATGTTACATCTAGGTCCTACAAAATTAAAGAGTTTATCACCTGTGGAACAATAAGGCCGGGTACTCACGACCAAACATGTATGGTGAAAGCGGTCCGTCGGACCGTTTTCACCATACATGTCTGCCAGAGGGCTTCTGTACGATGGTTGTACAGACCATCGTACAGAAGTCCGCGCGTAAACAATACGCGGGGCGTGTCCGCGGTGTCGCCGCGTCGATGACGCGGTGTCGCCGCGACGATGACGCAGCGACGTGGGCGGCCCGCCTTTAAAATGCTTCCACGCATGCGTCGAAGTCATTCGACGCATGCGAGGGACGGCGGGCGCCTGGACATGTACGGTAGGTCTGTACTGACGACCGTACATGTCCGAGCGGGCAGAATTCCAGCGGACTGTTTTAAAACAAGTCCAGGAATATTTGTCTGCTGGGAAAAGGCCCGGCGGGCAAATGTTTGCTGGAATTCGGCCCGCTCGCGCCCACACACGACCGAACATGTCTGCTGAAACTGGCCCGCGGACCAGTTTCAGCAGACATGTTTGGTCGTGAGTATGGGGCCTAAGAGTGATTTATCTTCTTATCTGCCCGTGCGGGTTACAGCACGTTGGTAGAACAAAAAGAGCCTTAAATATAAGAATAGGGGAACATCTAGGGAACATTAAAAGAGGTTTTATTGAGCATAGTGTATCTAAACATTTTCGTACAAATCACAATAAAGACCCCTCTTTACTTAAAGTGCTTGCTATTGAAAAATATACCCCACATTGGAGGGGAGACAGCTTGGTTAGACAGATATCTCGACGTGAAACTCGATGGATATATGACCTCCAATGTTACAGACCTTTTGGCTTAAACATGGAGTGGGATGTCAATTGTTTTATTGATAACAGTTAATCATCCCATTTTTCCACACTCCTCCTTTTGTTTTTTTTGTCTAATATATTTTTTTAAAATATTTTTAAACACCTTTAATATATATCCAATTAGCCCAAATAATTTTAATATATAGCCTTGCTGTTCTTTCCTGTATATTTATGCGTTTCTATGCGGGGGGAATCTTCCCTCCTTTCCGGGGGGGGGGGGTCCTTCTCCCGCATATATATAGTTATACTGCTGAAGGATATAATAGGTGTACTTTGTATGGGTTCATCTACTGTGACCCAATTGATCCGGTGACTACAAAGGTGAGACTGAAAAATCTCCCTTCCGGTGTCCCGGCTGCCTATTAAGTCTTTAAGTGTGATGTGTTGGCGTGGGAGGTTAGCCTCTGTTCCCAGTTGAAGCCATTTTTGGGGAAACGCGTCGGGTGGAGCATTATTCCCTAACGCCATCACGCTCAGTACATTCAGCCTTTAGGTTTGATCATTGGCTGTTTTTTAAGCAATATTTTTACGTTGTGTTCCATTTTTTTATTATATATTTTTCTACTCTGACATGAACATTTGCTGTGGAATATATTTTTACTTGCTTTGACATTTGAGTGATTTTTAATAAATAATCTTTTTGGATATACTATACACTATGAGGATTCTATCCCTTTTTTTCTACTGAGTTAATACTCTCAGATCCAGTGTCTGGTAAAGCCAAGTGGAGTCTGACTGTTACCTCCTGTGTGATCCGGTCTGAGGAAACAGCTGAAGGTTTTTTCCTCATCCTGCAAGACGGAAGCATCCCTCCCTGATTTGAGTGATCCATTACCGGAGCCGGCAGGCTGATGCACACGCTCCATTGACCTCCCTAAACCGAGGTCTATCTAGTCCGGTAAGAGTCAGTAATATCACATCTTTCGTTTGAAAATAAGATCCAGGCTTCTTCCAAATATCTTATCGAGTATTACAGCGATCAATGGACTAATCCCTAGGAGTGTCCTACTGCTAACAACTTCCTCATTATATGTTTGGGACTTTTTTCCATCACCTTTTTTTCACTATAGTTATTTAACACTCAGTTATTTTGATAACAATTTGTTTTATATACCACATTTTTTTATGCATTTATATATAGATTTGTAATATATATTTTTATGCACTCTTTTTTATGCACCAGTATTTTGAGCCTATCTCACTTTAAGATTTGGATTGGTTGCGTGCTTGTTTTGTTTGTATGATCGCCGCCATTACTAGTAAAAAAAAATATTAATAAAAATGCCATAAAACTATGCCCTATTTTGTAGACGCTATGGGCCAAATTCTCAAAAACATGTGTAAATTTAGGATTATCTAACTTATGTCATTTAAGTTACGGCGCCCTAAGTTGGTGTCGTAAGTACCGTATTCTCAGTGCATTTGCGCACAAAACTGCGCCATCCTTAACTTAAGTTTCAATGCGTAAGGCGTGGTTATGGCAAGTGGGAATGAAGTGGGCGTGCTTCATTGTAATGAGCCGTGACCCCATGCAAATGAAGTGCCGGCCGTACTGCGCATGCGCGCACGAATCTGGACCTCACTGCGCATGTGCAGAACTTTGGTCAGCGCAATCAGTGAGATAGGTAAAAGGCCAAGCGTACTTAGTTTGAAGATCGCCCTGTGTCTAAATAGCCCCAGTCAAACAGACTTCAATTGCAAAAGTATTTCCCTGTGTTCCCTTCCTAAAGCAAGTTGCTTCTGCTTTGAACGTTTGTCAGTGTTTGTTGGTAAGATTTGTTTGTGAGAAAAGTGTTTGTGGAGTTGGAGGGTATAGTTGGTGTTTGTTTTTGATAATTTGTTCTTTGTTTTGATTGTTTGCGTGTTTGTTTTTGATAAGTGTTTTTTTTTTGGTTGTGTTTATATTTTTTGTTTTCCTTTTTTGCCTGTTTGTTTTCGAATTAATAGTAGCTGTCTGTATCTTTTTTATTTTTGCTTGTTTGTATTTTCTTTGTTGTGTGTGTGTATTGTTGTTTGTTTTTTGGGTGAGTTCCCTGTTGCTGGGTGTTGTCTGTCATGGCTCCCAAGCGCAGGAAGCTTAATTTTACCCTGGCAGAGAAGCATATACTTGCTCAGGGCGTCATTAAATTTGGGCGATTTCTCCATGGCCCTGAGAGCCACACCACCACCCCGGCCAGGAGGAAGGAGATCCTTCAAAAGATCACCGATCGGATCAATGCGGCGGGGGGGGGGGGAGACCAGGACCATCGCTGGAGTTCAAAAAAAAAAAAATGACTTGAGGAGCGTGTCCCGGAACAAGCTGGCAACGCTGCATGCCCATACCAGGGGCACTGGAGGAGGGGGACCCTGCCCAGTCAGGATGAGTGAGGAGGAATGGGCAGTGGCCCAGTGTTTCCACCCACAGCAGGTGGTGGGCCTGCCTGGCTTTGACAATGATCCTCTTATGAGGACAGGTAATTTTTTTGAATTTCTATCTGGTGATTAGCATGTGTGGGTGGGGGAAGGGAAGATGTGCCAAGTGTGTGGATCCAACAACCTGTGATTGTTTTGTGTCCTCCCCAGATGGCCAGGAGGTTGCAGCCCCATCAGCCCAGGAGGTTGCAGCCCCATCAGCCCAGGAGGTGGCAGCCCCATCAGCCCAGGAGGTGGCAGCCCCATCAGCCCAGGAGGTGGCAGCCCCATCAGCCCAGGAGGTGGCTGGCCCATCAGGTCAGGAGGTTGCAGGCCCATCAGGGCAGGCTGCTGCACCACCCCCAAGACAGGCTCATGCAGAGTCCCAAGAAGGGCAGGATTCGCCATGGGAGGGGAGTGCCCACAACTCCCCTAATTTGGATGTTGAGTGGGAGGAGGATGAGGGGGAGGAAGATGACAATATTCTGATTGGGCAGGAAATAATGATGGGCCAAGATATGACCTTTGAATCATCCCCTGAGGGAACCCCACAGGCGCCCAGCAGTCAGGCCACCATCATGGGTCGCCCCTTCCAACCCTCCTCCAACATGCAGCAGCACCCATGGCTCACTCCAACTCCTCCTCCAAGGCCACAAGCCTCAGGGGCAAGTAGGATGCCGACCCCTGAAAACAGGGGGGGGTTGGTGCGTCTGCCGGTCAGTCTGTTGAGGGACAATGTCCGGCAGACCCGCAGTCTGTCTGCAATACAAAAAACAATGACCAAGGTGGAGCGCAGCCTGGGTGCAATGAGGGAGTCACTGGGTGACGTGGCCACCAACTCCGTGGGGGTCATCACCTGTTTGTGGGACCTGAGGAACGCCACAACAGGTGTGGCCCAGGAGGTGACTGCCCTCACCCAGGCTGTGCAGGCCAATACCCGGGCTGTGCAGGCCAATACGGCTGACATTACTTCCTGTCTGACAAGGATAGCCGTTGCCTTGGAGGGAAGGCCAGCAGGAGGACAGACACCAGGGGAGGCTGCTTCCTCCCCTGTACAGCCCCCCCCCCCCCGAAAATACTCCCTCCCCTGCACAGTCCCCCCCCCTGAAAATACTCCCTCCCCTGCACAGACCCCCCCCCCGTGAAGATCCCCCAGTCGGCCGTGGCCGTCCCCGTGGCCGTGCCCGTGCCCGTGGGCAGCCCAGAAGGAGCACTCGGCAACATCCTTAATTTGCAGGGGTACTTTTTTTTTGTTTTTCTTTTTTTTTACACTGTACTTATGATTTGGTTTATGTGTGTGAATGATGTGTGAATGTGGGGGGGTGGCATTCCTGAAAACATAAGGGTGTCACCCTCAGTTTTGGTGGAGTAGGGATCCCCAGGACCAGGGAGAAGTCATCCTAGGTTCCTGAATGGTGTATGAATGCACAGTGACATAATTGGAGCCGTGGCGGGGCGTTACTGCTCCCAAGTACCAAAGGGGGGAGGGGGTACTTGGATCTAATCCAATTCGATGTGCATGTGATGTGTCTGTGCTAGGGACCACAGTGACGTGCATTCATGCATTCTCATTGTGAGATAATTAATGTGCGTTTTGTAACAAAAAAAAAACATTCTCATTGGCATATAAGTAATGTGCATTTATTTTGCAAAGTAAAGATTTAAAGGTCACATAATCTCTGTGATTTGTTCTGGGCAAAGCAAAAACAAAAATATAATTAGGATCCATTTACTGGGCAAAGATGCCTTCAGACAGTTGTCTCCTGATTGCCTGGCCCTCAGCAGACCGGGTAGAGGGGTTTGGGGGGGGGATTGCCTGGGTGGGGGGTTAGGTCAGGACATATCTCCACATGCATGCCCCTTCTTAAAGCAAAATTGTGCAGTATGCAACATGCCCCAATAATTTGGCATACAAAGTCTGGGGAATACAATAGTGTACCCCCAGTCTTGTCAAGGCATCTGAATCTTGACTTTAGCAGGCCAAAAGTCTGCTCTACTATAGCCCGGGTCTGGATGTGCACCTCATTGAATTTTCGTTCTCCGGGTGTTTGGGGGTTCCTAAAGGGGGTCATCAGGTGGGGTCCCAAGGCATATCCTGAGTCACCTGTAAGGGAAAAGACAGGAGGATATTAGTCATGCATGTGCCCCTTGTGATGTCTGCATCATGGGGGGGGCATACCTGACACCAATGTCACTCACCAATCAGCCAGCTGTCTCCATAAACGTTCATCTCAAAGTCTCTGTAGATCTTGGTCTGCCTTAGGATGTAACTATCATGGCACGAGCCGGGAAACTTGGCACAAACGTGCCAGATGAGGCCATGGGCATCTACGATCACCTGGACATTGATCGAATGCCAGCCTTTCCTGTTTCTGAACAGGTGTTCAGTATCATGGGGGGGCTGTAGTGCCACATGGGTGCAGTCTATCGCCCCTATGGTCTTAGGAAAGCCAGCAATATTATAAAAGTCTGTCATTGCTTGCACACGCTGGTCCTCCTGGGTGGGCATGACAAACTGGTTGCTCATGCGCCGCAGTATGGCAGGGACCACCTGATGTAGACATTTGCTCATGGTTGACTGCACCATCCCAGCCACACCATTGGATGGGAGCGCTCATTCTGATAAAACTAGCGGTCGTAATAGAGTAAGCACATTCATCACGCTGTAACAGACTGAAAAGCGCGAATCGTCTATCACCAACATGAAATCAGCAAAAGCAGCCCAAAGGGTGGCGCCATCCGAATGGAACTTCCCCTTTATAGTGCCGTTGTACGTGTTGTATGTCACCGCGCTTTGCTAGAGCATTTTTTTTCACGATCGTATGTAGGCAAGGCCGTTTTAATGATCGGGTTGAAAAAAACGTTGTGTGTACGCTCCCATAAGACCAGGCTTTTTCTGGCACTTTTAGTTTACAATCCTAAATCAGTATTTTTTGCTAAAAAACTTACTTCTAACCCCCAAACATACTTTTTTTTTATTTAGCAGAGACCCTAGGGAATAAAACGGCGATAGTTGCAATCTTTTATGTCACACAGTGTTTGTGCAGCGGTTTTGCAAAGGCAGTTTTACAAAAAAATACATTTTAATAAATTAAGAAAAAACTAAAAAAAATTATATATATATATTTGTAAAATGTGAAAGATGATGTTAAGTAAATAGATACCCAACATGTCATTGCTTGGGTCACCTGCTGGTGGCACTGCTGTGTGTAGAACTAAAGGGTGTAGTTCTGGTGGCCACCAGCAGGTGTCTCCCAGCAGATGGGCCATACAGGTAACTGCTGGGGGTATAGAAACCTGCCTTACACCATCTGAGCCATAGCTTGCAGATAAACCCTTACCGCTCTTACAACATCTAGAGAGTGTAGACTCTCTTCCTCCGCAGACTGCGGATTTGGAAAAAAAAACAGTAGGACTATATCTTTGTTCAGATGAAAACCTGAAACCACCTTAGGTAAGAAATTCGGGTGAGGCCGTAGCACCACCCTTTCTTTATGAATAATCATATACGGTTCTTTACATGAAAGAGACGCCAATTCCGATACCCTTCTAGCCGAGGATATGGCTACAAGAAAAAACAGTTTCTGTGTCAACAGACTTAGAGAAATCTGGTGTATAGGCTCAAAAGGTAGCTTCTGTAAAACAGACAATTCCAAATTAAAATTCCATGGGCACACGGGAGACTTAATCAGCGGATATAACCGCATGTGCACCCTGAACAAAGGCCCTAACTAGGGAATGAGAAGCAAGCGGTTTCTGAAAGAATACTGACAAAGCCGAGATTTTTCCCTTGATAGTGCTCAAGGCCAACCTCATATCTAAGCCCAACTGAAGAAAGGCAAGAATCCTATTAATGGCAAACTTCCTAGGATGCCACTTTCTGGGTTTACACCAGGTAACATAAGACAGCTCAGTGTTTTCTGGAGATTCAGAGCTCTGTGTCTGGAGATCCCCTTTCTCTGATCTGCTGGGTGCTGCACTGACACCGATGAATGAGTTGGGTTGTCACTATGTAAGGAAGGACACCCTATCCTCCTCTTAGCTCAGCACCCTGAAGGTTGTCACCCAGCTCCGCACCTATCCCTGTGGACTATCACAGCCCAGACACCCTACTGGACTAAAACTTCACCTATGAGCTCCTCGCCTGCCTTGCAACTTCTTCAGTTGGATTGTATAAAGCAGAATCTGGGAACACCAGAATCCAGAGGAAGCATACGGACCTCAAGAATGTACCTGTAACACCCCCCCACACACACACACACACTTCTCTTCCGAGGGGAGAACTTGGATAGTCACATTGGACCGGCAAAGGTGACCTTTGGAATCATTTGTGTTTGGAGTCCATCTGACATTTACCATACTGTGGACACAGTTGATACCATTATCCTGCTGGATTTTTTATATGCTGTATCTGGTCTATTAGGACCTTAGGATCTGGTAAGCAGATTACTTGACTAATGGTGGTGGATTCACACTGGGCTCCAGGCGGGATCACGATAGTGCATTCATTTGGAGTGTGCACGGGTGTTTAAACATGTTACACCACTTTATGGACTCTTTCACACGTTTAATTTGATGGACTTTTTCTTTTTTATGTCACTGTTCAATACAGTCAATAGACTCACAAGGACTTTGTTTATTCATATTAATGTCTATTGAAGATTGAGCACTTATGTTGATTAGCTTCACGTTATTTAACAATTGGTGATATATGCACATGATATATTTTTTATTGGTAGCATCTTTTGTGTTATTTTATACCATTATATGTCTATTTAAGTTTATTCACTACTAGGTATACATATTTTCACTTCACAGGTTTAATATGTGTACTTGATATGCTCCATCAGTGGTAGTATATACGCTTATCACATAATCTTTCTGGTTTAGCGCGACTATTTATTTCTCATCTCTCACCAGGAAACATATGCCTTCCAGATTCTGTAGTAGATGAGCCTGGAGGCCGGCTTCCTAGCATTAACCAGGGTGGATAGGACTGGTCCTGAGAGCCCCTGTTTCTTCAGAACGTGGGTCTCAACAGCCAAACCGTCAAATTTAGACTTTGTAAGGCAGGATGGAATATTGGACCCTGTGATAATAGGTCTGGGCGTAATAGAAGAATCCAAGGTCTTCCTACTGCCATCCTTACGACTTTTGCGTACCAGGGTCTCCTGGGCCAAGCCAGGGCAACCAAAATTACTGACTTACCTTCCTTCTTGACCCTCTGAAGGAATCATGGGAGGAGCGGTACTGGAGGGAACGCATAAATCAGGGAATACCAATCCCATGGGATTGTCAGGGCATCTGAGCCTTGAGCATAGGGATCTCTTGTTCTTGACACAAAACTGTCCAGCTTTGTGTTGAACCTGGAAGCCAACAGGTCCACATCTGGGGTTCTACATTTCTGACATATGATTTGAAATATGTCGGGGGTGTAGAGACCATTCTCCTGGACTCAGTTGCTGGCGGCTTAAAAAATCTGCCTGCCAATTTTCTACCCCTGGAATGAAAACTGCAGATAGGCGAGGAATGTGCCTTTCTGCCCAGGCCAAGATGTGATTCACCTCTTTTTGGGCATCCAGACTTCTGGTGCCTCCTTGGTGATTGATATAGGCTATGGCCGTAGCATTGTCGGATTGAACCCGAACAGGCCAGCCTTGCAGTCTGCAAGACCAAACTTTGAGGGCCAAATGAATTGTCCGAATCTCCAAAATGTTGATGGATAGGAGCTTTTCAGCCCCGGACCACTTTCCCTGGGCAGATGCTTCTTCTAGCACGGCCCCCCAGCCTAGAAGGCTGGCATCTGTGGTTACCACTTTCCAGGTAACTGGAGTGAAGGATTTGCCTTCCGACAGATTTTGAGGGTGTAACCACCAATTGAGGCTCTAGTGAACCCCTGGAGATAAGACCATAGGAAGATCCAGGGCCTGAACATCCTTGTTCCAAGCTGACAGAATCCTGCCCTGTAATGGTCTTGAGTGAAACTGGGCGTAAGGGACAGCTTCGAATGAGGCTACCATCTTTCCCAACAATCTCATGCAAAGACGGATGGAAGGCCTTCTCTTTGCCTTTACCACTCGGACCAAGTCTCCTATGGTTTTTGCCTTTGGCTTGGGAAGGAATACCTTGCCTAGGAATGTGTCTATGATCATGCCTAAGTACTCTAGCCTTCTTTGAGGCTGCAAGGAAGATTTCTCCAAATTGAGGACCCAGCCTAGGTACTCTAAATATTCCACTGTGCTGTGCACATAGTGGTCCAAGCGAGCAGCGGACAGATCTATGATCAACAGATTGTCCAGGTAGGCTGTTACCGCTATGCCTCGTGCCCTTAGCCTTGCTAGGGCCAGGGCCAGTATCTTTGTGAATACTCGAGGTACTGTAGCTAGCCCGAAAGGAAGGGCCACAAACTGAAAGTGGCGCTGATTCACCGCAAACCTTAGAAATCTTTGGTGAGTGGGAAATATTGGCACATGCAGAAATGCATCTTTAATGTCTATTGATGCCAGAAATTCTCCTCCCTGAAGGGTGAAAACTACTGAATGAACATGCGGAAGGAGCGAATGTTCAGAAACTGATTCAGACTCTTTAGATTTAGGATAGGTCTGATATCCCTGTTTGCAAATAAATGGACGAGAACTGGACAGCCGCACTCCAAAATCACTTAAAAAAGTTGTCTTTTTATTTTTCAACTGCACAAACAGTCACTGCAAACCAACAAGATACAGTATGGCCGACGCGTTTCGCACTTACAGTCAGTGCTTAGTCATGGCATGACTAAGCACTGACTAAGTGCGAAACGCGTCGGCCATACTGTATCTTGTTGGTTTGCAGTGACTGTTTGTGCAGTTGAAAAATAAAAAGACAACTTTTTTAAGGAATTTTGGAGTGCGGCTGTCCAGTTCTCGTCCATTTATTTGCTATCATTAGCATTGCCAGCACCTTGGTGGTTCAACAACCCTTGATTGCTCACGGGGCTCACCTGGAGCGGTGAGATATCTGTCTGATATCCCTGTTTGGTTTTGGAACCGTAAACAGGTTTGAATAGAAACCTGACCCCTGATCCTCTGGGGCTAATTCCAAGATTACCCCTTGGGACAACAGGTGTTCCCAGACCAGTAGTAGAGGCCTTCTTTTTTTCTGGATCTTTGGTAACTCTTGATCTCAGAAAACAGGGTAGCGGAAGTTCTCTGAATTCCAGCTTGTAGCCTGAGGACACTGTGGAGGTGACCCACTTTTCCTGAATCTCGTTTGTGAAAAGCAGCAGCCTTCCCCCCACTCGGCCGTGCGGGGGCATCCCTTCATAAGGAAGTTTTGGGGGTCCATTTAGACTTTGAACCCCATGTTCTTTTTTGCCCTTGGGCTTGGCTCTGGGTTTTTCCCCTAGGGTTAGACTGGGACGGCCATCGCCACTGCCTGCAGACTGAGGCTCCAGGGGCTGGAGAAAGAGTATGTTTAAATGAGGGACGCTTACTCTTTCTTTTAACCGGCAATAGGGTAGACTTGCCACCTGTAATCTTTTGGATGTATTTATCCAGGTCATCTCCAAACAGGCGCTCACCCCCAAAGGGGAACGCTGCCAAGTATTTCTTGCAGGAAGCCTCGGCCTCCCAATGTTTTAACCAAAGGGACCTGCGCATGTGTACCTGCAGGAGATTTAAGCGAGATGCTTGTTGAACAGAGTCCATAATCGCATCAATCACAAAGCACAAGGCCTTAGGAAGGTCCTCATAAACCTCAATCTCCTCAGAAGGGAGGAGGTTAATCATCTGCTTCATTTGTTCCTTGAGGAACTGACATACACCAATAGCTGCAACAGCAGGTTGTACTACAGCCTTAGCCATGGCAGAGGAGGCTTTTAATAGGGATTGCAGCTTTTTATCAGTTGGATCCTTGAAACCCTGCGCATTGTCAATAGGACAGGTCAGGCTTTTGTTTGCACAAGAAATAGCATCAATAGCAAGTACCCCCCATTTCTTGGTGAAACCTTCCTCCATAGGATAAAGGAGGGAAAACAGTTTGTCTGGGTGAACCCAGTCATTATACATCAGTTTATCTAGCAAGGGATGAACTAGAAAGGAGCATGCAGCCTGCAGGGATTTCCAGGATCCCAAAGAGGATACAGAGGGCCTAGAAGCTTCAACAGAGGCAATTTATAAGTGGCACGCACCATCTTTGCATAATATTGCACCTGCATCTTTAACGACTGAGAAATCGCAGGAAACCTCCCATCCTCTGTGTCCTTAGACTGCACAAGATCCTCATCTCCTGAGAGGGATTTTTCACCCTCAGAAGGCTCATCCGATGAGAGAGCCAAAGCAGATGAAAGGGATCTACCCCGTTTTCTGCAATTTCACAAGGAGGTTGTGACAATATTGGCAATCCTTCCTTCCAGGCCATCCATAGCCACCTTTAAAACACCCTCAGTGACATTGTTATGTACTGGAACGTACCTTGTAGCCAAAGCCTAGTGTGCAGGAAGAGGCCTCTCTTACAGCCCCGGCTCTGGAGCTGCTGGAGTTGGAACAGCAAGCTCGGGAGCGCGGTGAGGTAGGAGTGCCTGGTGATGATAGCAGCTTGGCACGGTTGGTGGTCCTTCGGGACGGTGGTTGCAGGAGACAGCGTCTCTGGAGCTGGCACAGGCACTGGATAGCAGGAGCTGGCGAAGCAAACCGGGTTAGCAGACGGAGCCGGGTCGGTTTGAGGTAACAGGTTACAACAGGTCACAGATTTCACTGATACAACGCTGCAGATCAGACAGCAAAGTGTCACTGCAGCTGCTAGCTTTTTAAAGGCTGAGTGGCGCCAATCGCGCATTAACGAGCACGCGCGCGTTCCCGCCGTCGTGCGCGTGTAGTAGGCGCATGCGCGCGCACATTTGGCGCGAAGATGCGCGCATTTGGCACATAACCGTGTGCATGTGGGGCGTGCCTGCGCACATGAATAGGTGACTGGTCCTGATTCCGACCATTAGTATGTGTGCGCATGTGTGCACGCCGGAGCCTATTGGCAGGTCCCTGACAGACATATACAGGAGCTGCCATAGGAGAGGCTGCAAAACCAGACAGGGGCTCATCCTGTGAGGCTGCTATCAGGCTAACATAGGGGGATGGTAATCTGCAGGTAAGCTCAAAATGCATAGCCGTACGTGGGGCTTATTTTCTGGTGCCTTTTTTATTTTCCCTAGGCCTAGACTCTCTTCTAGGAGACATAGGGGCTGATTTACTTTCTTTATCGTACATCACGGGACACAGCCGCATAGTCATTACATGTGGGTTATAGAGTCTACCTTCAGGTGATGGACACTGGTGTAATCAATTAAACAGGAAGTTCCCTCACTATATAACCCCTCCCCTACTGGGAGTACCTCAGTTTTTTCATCAGTGTCTAAGGTGTTGGTCATGAGTTAACATGTGCTCTTAGGAGCTCCACTGGAGGGATCCATGCTGGATGTAAAAAGCCTCCATAAATCTGGATCCGTCCAAGGTGCCTTATAGCCAAAGTGGACGGTACCCGGACCTCGGTACGAAGAGCGAGGTTTAGCCTATAATGCCTCTCTGTGGAGGGCTGGATCCTGGGTTCCAGAACTTTGTGCCTTCTAAGGACCAAATGTTTTTTCTGCTGCCAGGGTGCTATATAGGTCCAGGGGTGTGGTGTTCCTGCCTAGGCCCCCGGTCCCTGAAGGTCTAGGACTATACCCACGGTGAAGGGGGAAGATTGGGCCTCTTGCTTGGCAATAGCGTGGAAAGGTAAGAGAGGGACCTACGGGACTTGGTTCGACAGTAGGTCTTCTGTAGGGGACTATGGGTCTCGCCTATATTATGTTTCTATGCATGGGCAATGTAAACCACGATGTCTTCTGAGACGGGATGGCTCAGGGCACCCATATACCTCCCCTAGCCGGCATGTAGCCTGGGCCACTATGTCTGTTCAGACAGGATGGCTGTAGTACCCATATATCTCCCCTTGAAGGGGCTGGTACATTAAAAAAAATGCCCTTAATCCTATGCAAAGGATTGTCTTCCATGAGTAGCTGCAAGTCTTCTGTTTTTCCACTACTATGGGCAGTAAAAGACATGCCTGATGTTTTCGCTTACCATGCTTTCCAAAGACGGAAGCTTAAGTGTTAGCTGGTCTATTGTGTGTCCCACTTCCTTAGCTTCAGGCTCTACCATGTCGCACGTGCTCACCGGCTCAGTGCAGTCGCAGAAAGGGCTCTTCAAAATGGCCCAAACGTCAGAGCTCTGTAAAGCTAGGGGGACACAAACGTAAGCACCTTGTGTGAGTTGGATACAGATTCATCTAAGACGCCTACTCCGCATCTAGCTGTGCAGATTAGCAGGCATTGTTGCTGCCAGACTAAGTTCAGCTGTTGATGCACCTGGGTTAAGTTCCTCTGCTTTTAGCTTAGGACTTTTGTCTCCCCATTGAATAAGGTCAGGGGTAGGAATATAAAAAGGAATCGTCACCTGAACCTGGTGGCCCCTTATTCTCCCCTGTAGAGACTTAAACAGCTCACAGATTGAGCCATCAGACCTGTCAGGCAATGCAGCCTCCCCCAACATTGCTGCCACTCTGCATGTGTTTTGTTTTTTGCATCGCATTTGTTGTTCTACAAGAGGTTAACTGCTATGTTCGCAGCATCCTCACAAGAAGCAAAAAAAAGCAGGGTGTGTTCCTTTTCCTGCTTTAATCCTTAAACAAAGGGATTAGAAGAGCTGGGGATGAAGGTTCACTGTCAGAGAACAGGTGACAGGAGCTGCAGCCTAACGAGGAGAAGCTATCAAAAGCCCTACAGGTTCTGATTGCACCTGCAGTCTTTTCAGAGATTGATGCTGCATATAACTTCCCTCTGCCTACTCGGCCAAAGCCTCTATGTTCTCCTTAGAGTGTAAAGAGAGGTTTTCCTATAGGTGGCTAGTAAGACCTCCATATGGTCCTCAGCCTGGTGTCGGCTTCAGGCTAACCAAATGCACATCTGAGGGATGCACAGTTGCTGTTACACATTGCTAACGTCTCTTAATTGAGGAAACGCACATCTACAGAGGATAACTTCCTCTTTACCAGTCCGCATGTTGCATAAGATACATGAGTTTGGAATGCATGTGGGATAAAAACAAGTAACAGGGCATGTTTTATTGTGGATCGCATAAGGATACATGTTTCTGTCTGTATGGTGTTGCATGTTTGTTAGAGTTGCATAGAAATGCTTGAGTGCATAAAGATGCTAGTTACCTGATCACTCAAGTCCTGGATTACCCAAGGATATTTGGTCACACAGAGAGACTTGTTTCCACAGAAAGGCCTAAAATCGCATAAAAGACGTTTGTATGCATAAAAATGCTGGATCACACATGGTTACCTGATCACCCAAACCCTTGATTACCCAAGGATGTTTGGTCACACAGAAGAGGTTTGTTTCCACAGAAATGCGTAAAATTGCATAAAGTTGCTTGGATGCAAAAAAGATGCTGGATCACACATGGTTACCTGATCATCCGCGTCCTGGATTACCCAAGGATATTTGGTCACACAGAGAGGCTTGTTTCCACAGAAGTGCCTAAGTTCGCATAAAGATGCTTGTATGCATAAAAATGCTGGAATCACACATGATTACCTGATCACCCAAGTCCTTGATTCCCCAAGGATATTTGGTCACACAAAGAGGCTTGTTTCCACAGAAATGCCTAGAATCGCATAAAGAGGCTTGAAGGCATAAAAATGCTGAATCACACATGATTACCCGATCACCCAAGTCCTTGATTACTCAAGGATATTTTGGTTCGCACAGAGAGGCTTGTTTCTACAAGAATGCCTAAAGATCGCTTAAAGATGCTTGAATGCAAAAAGAAGCTGGATCACACATGGTTGTCGGATCAACAGCGTCCTGGATTACCCAAGGATACTTGATCACATAAAGAGGCTTGTTTCACAGAAATGCCTAAAGTCGCATTAAGATGCTTGAGTGCATAAGGATGCTGGATCGCACAGGGGTGCTTGGTCACACAAGAGTCCTTGGTCACACAAGGGTTCTTGTCTGCACAGTTGTGCTTAAAATGCATAAGATGTTGATCGCATGGAAGATGCTGAATCGCATAAGGACGCATGATTACTTTAAAGTTGCACATGGCGGCCTAATTAAGCAATACAGGATTCCTTGTGTTTGCATAGAAATACGTGTCTGCATGGGTTCATGTTGCACATTGTTGCATAACACATTTATAGCGCATGCTTACTTGCAAGATGCTTGTTCCAGAGCACACATGCTATATGCATGTTTTGCTTAAAACATATTTATATGAATTCATGCTTCCAGGAACACACGCTGCCATGTACACACACTTCCATTGAGTCATATGGCTTTAACACTTTCCACATACACATATGGGGAGCCAGTTGCATATGTGTTTATTTACTTGGGTCTGCAGAGGTTGTCTGCGTTTCGCAGGGGAACAGCACTATCTCCAGTTGCTGGTCTTGCCCTTTTGGGTTAGCCTCCGCGCCTGGGTTGTCAGGGTGCTAGGGCCCGCCTCTAGCAGGTCTGTAGGCCTTTTGATTAAGGCACTAGGGAAGATGCTGGCTTCATTCAAGACAGTTCCCTATACTAACTTTTATTCAGGGTTGTTATAAACAGTATTTTGTCGGCCCAGAAAGAGTGGATCTTGACCTAGCATTATCCAAAGAACTGGTCCCAGAGATATGCTGGAATTCCTCTTGGTGATTCTTAACTAAAAGGGTTTGCCAGGTCAGGAAGAGACCATGGCCCAGGGGAAGTAGTCAAGCTCCAAGGGAGCCTTATCTGTCAGCTAGAGCTAACGATGGAGCATCTGGCTTAGGGGCCTGAACGTTCAGGTGGCAGGTTGGTTCTGTCAGAGTACAATCAGACTATGCCATACTAGTGATTTACTTAATTTACCAAGGAGGAGCTTGTGCCTTGCCTATTGACATTCGTTATTTCATGAAATGCAGAATTGGCAGGCGATTCGCTGGAGCCGTCAACAAGTGTCTCCGGGAGAATGACCTCTACACCCCGACTGTTTTCCTGACCAAATGCCACAGAAATAGTACCCTGTACATAAGATGTATTGGCGTCCAGGCTCAACAAGAAATTGAACAGCTTGGGGTCAAGGACAAAGGATCCACCCGCATGCAGGGCAGATGTGTTAGTAATCCGGGGGGACCAGTTGTCACTGATTGTGTCTCTCCCCCCAGTGCCGTGACTTTTGTGGCTTCTATGCAACATTAGAGGAGAACGGAAGCTGGCCTGATTACTCCGGCATAACCCTGACAACCTCTCGGTGCAGGAACAGTAAGGGTGGTAGTAGAGGACCCACGGTCCCTTACATCTTGTCCAGGCCTACTTTGCAGGGGGTATTACATCCTGCCTTGCAACAGGTGAATTAATGGTCTGGCTATTATAGCCCACATTCTCGAGGATCGGGGCTTTCAGAATCAGCGGCAATTCCCTTGATTCATACAAGAGAGCTGGCCTCCAGGACCAGATATCCTACGGTCTGGAAGGCCCATGTTCCTGGTGTGAAACCAGATGGTGGCATCCGTGGAAGTTTCTCAAAGGTAAAATTCCTGCCTTCCTACATTTGGAAAGGAGATGGAGCTAGCCTTAAGTTATATCAAGGATCCGATCTCGGCCTTGCTTCCAAAGGTCGCTTGCTTCACACTCTTTGGTCCGGGCTGTTATACAAGGGGTGACGTGCATAAGTCCACCAGTTGGGTCGCCCTTGTGCTCGGAGGATTGGCTCTCGTTTTGTCAGCTTACAGGGTCAGCTCCTTGGGCCGATGCACCATATTTCCCTTCATCCTTTAACAAGGGAATTGGTGTTCTTGGTTGTGGTAGCCTCCAAGATAGTTTCAGTATTGGCAACTTTGTTGGTATAGAGCCATACTCAATTATTCTTACAAGTAGAGTGATATTCATCCTCACCCAAACTTATTTACTAGAAGGATCTAGTATTGAATCTAGATATTCTTACCTTCCCTTTTTTCAAAACCTTGTTTCGCGGAAGGAAAAGTTATTGCCTTTCTCTCAATTGAGATGAGAGCAGTTAAATACCTATCTGAAGGTTTCAGATATAGAGAGCTGACGTTTTTATTGGGCTGCCAGAAGACCCTAGATGGGCAGGCAGTGTTCAGGTCAGCTATTAAAATGGTTACACTCTCTCTCTCTCGTTGGAGTAAGAAGGGTCTAGGCCTATCTGAAGCGGCTGCTCGGATACGGAAAACTGATGTTGTTGCGCTACCAGGAGGCCCCAGGAAAGGGCAGGCAGCGTCTAAAATCCACTGTTTTTAAGGTTGATTCATCAGGTTATTATTCAGGCTTGTGGTTTAGAGTAGGATTCCCCCTGTTTTTTTGTGGGGGTGCTCCCTACCAGGATGCTAAGCGCTTTATGCGCAATGCATTTCCAAGCCTTTATGACGCCGATTTTCAAGGCCACAACTTCTGTGCTTACGTTCACTAATTCCTATCAGGTGAACATAAGATGGCAAGAGGATGCAGCTTTTTGGCGCAGTATGCTGCAGGCAGCATTATAGGTCCTCACGTCTGATGGCGGTCTGCGTTGTTGGTGTCTCCCTCCCCTCAGTAAGCATTGCTTTGGGACATCCCACATGTAATGACTATGCGGCTCTGTGTCCCGTGATGTACGATAAAGAAAATAGGATTTTTTTTATAACAGCTTACCTGTAAAATCCTTTTCTTGGAGTACATCACGGGACACATTGCTCCCGTCCCTCTTGTTTGGGGATATTGGGACACTTATTGCTTTACTACAAAAACTGAGGTACTCCCAGTAGGGGAGGGGTTACATAGGGAGGGAACTTCCTGTTTAATTGATTACACCAGTGTCCATCACCTGAAGGTAGACTCTATAACCCACATGTAATGACTATGCGGCTCTGTGTCCTGTGATGTACTCCAAGAAAAGGATTTTACAGGTAAGCTGTTATAAAAAATCCTATTATTATCACTGCGCTGCGCCGGGTCATGGCTTAATTAGTACTCCGGGTGAAGCCTTAATTAGGCGCATGAACCAGCGTAGCACAGGGCGCATTGCAAGTAATATGTAAAGCAGCCGCCGAACTCCCTATAGAAGTCTATGGGAGAAATCAAAATTGTTAATTTTAAAGGCTAATATGCAAGTTTTGTCCTAAAAAGTGTTTGGGGACCTGAGTCCTGCCCCAGGGGACATGTATCAATGTTTTTTTTTTTTCCAACCACTTCCATACCGGGCACTTACGCACCTTCCCGCCCAAGCCAATTTTCAGCTTTCAGCACTGTCGCACTTTGAATGGCAATTGCGCGGTCATGCTACACTGTACCCAAACAAAATTGGCGTCCTTTTTTCCCCACAAATAGAGCTTTCTTTTAGTGGTATTTGATCACCTCTGCGATTTTTTTTTTTTGCGCAACAACTAAAAAAAGACTGAACATTTTGAAAAAAAATTACGTTTTTATTTTTTTCTGTTAATTTTTTTAAAGTACGTTTTCTCTTTCAATTACGGGCACTGATATGGCGGCACTGATGGGCACCGATGAGATGCCACTGATGGACATCGATGAGGTAGTACTGACGGGCACAGATGAGGTGGCACTGGTATGCGGCACTGATGGGCACACATAGGCGGCACTGATGGGCACACATAGGCGGCACTGATGGGCACTCATGGGTGGCACTGATGGGCACTCATAGGCAGCACAGATGGGCACTCATGGGCAGCACTGATGGATATTTATGGGTGGCACAGATGGGCACTGATAGGTGGGCACTGGGCATGGATGGGCACTGTGGGGTGGCACTAATGGACACTGTGGGGGTGGCACTGATGGATACTGTGGGGCGGCACTGATTTACCCATGTGTGCCAATCAGTGCCCATTTGTGGGCACTGATTGGCATCTTTTTTTTTTTTTTGCTCAGACTTTTTTTTTTTTTTTTGCCCTTCCCTGGTCCAGGGTGGGCTTCCCTGGTGGTCCAGTGTGGCGATCCGAGGGGGGGCTGCGCTGATAAACAATCAGCGCGAACCCCCCCTGTCAGGAGAGCCGCCGATCGGCTCTCCTCTACTCGCGTCTGTCAGACGCGAGTGAGGAAGAGCCATCAACCGCTCTTCCTGTTTACATCATGATCAGCCGTGGTTGGACACGGCTGATCACGTGGTAAAGAGACTCCGTGAGAGACTCTTTACCGAGATCGGTGTTGCGGGGTGTCAGACTGACACCCTGCAACAACGATCGCCGTGATGCGCGCCCCCGGGGGCGCGCAGTGACTCAGAATCCTGAGGACGTCATATGACGTCCAGTTAGGATTCTACAACCACTTTGCCGCCGTCAATCTGTCATTGTGGTTAAACAACCGTTTTTTCAGGAGCAGTGAATTTAAGAATGCTTAAAGTGAAACAATAAAAGTGAAATATTCCTTTAAATTTCGTACCTAGGGGGGGTGTAAAGTCAGCATGTGAAATAGCGCAGTTTCCCCGTACTTAGAACTGTCCCTGCACAAAATGACATTCTGAAAGAAAAAAAGGCATTTAAAATTCACTTGCGGCTATAATGAATTGTCGGCTCCCGGCAATTCTGAGAGGATTCATTCATTCATTCATAAAAAAAATAGCGTGGGGTCCCCCCAAAATTCAATTACCAGGCCCTTCAGGTTTGGTATGGATATTAAGGGGAACCCCCGCCGTAAAAAAATAAATAAAAAAAATTACGTGGGGGTCCCCCCAAATATCCATACCAGACCCTTCAGGTCTGGTGTGGATTTTAAGGGGAACTCACACCAAATTAAAATAAAAATGGCGTGGAGTCCCCCCAAAAATCCACACCAGACCCATTATCCGAGCACGTTAACCTGGCCGGTCGCAGACAGAGTGCGCCCCCCCTCTCCTGAACCATACCAGGCCACATGCCCTCAACATGGGGAGGATGTCCCCGTGTTGATGGGGACAAGGGCCTCATCCCCACAACCCTTGCCCGGGGGTGGTGAGGGTCTGCGGGTGGGGGGCTTATCGAAATCTGGAAGACCCCTTTAACAAAGGGGACCCCCAGATCCCGCCCCCCCCTGTGTGAAATGGTAATGGGGTACATTGTACCTCTACCATTTCACAAAAAAAAAAATGTCAAAAGTGTTAAAAATGACAGTAGCCGGTCTTTGATAATTATTTTATTATTATCTTCTTTCCACGCTTCTTCTTCTTCTTCTTCTTCTTCTTCTTCTTCTTCTTCTTCTTCTTCTTCTTCTTTCATTCGAGTTTCTTCCTCCATCTTCCTCTGCTTCTTTCTTGGGACTTCTCGTCCGCATCTTGCCCGGTGTCTTCTTCCGTCTTCTTCTCCTTCCGTCGGCCTTCTCGTCCTGCATCTTCTTCTTCCTCTGCTTCTTTCTTGTGTCTTCTCGTCCGCATCTTGCCCGGCCTCTTCTCCCATCTTCTTCTCCTTCCATAGGCCTTTTTGTCCGCATCTTCTTTTTCTTCGCCGGACGCAGTGCTTGAAATTGAATTCCCCGCCATGTGACGCTCCTGGGACCCCGCCCCCCTCTGACTCCACAGGTAAAATCATAAGAAAGTCATGTGCGTCAGAGGGGGGCGGGGTCACATGAGCGGCACACTCACACTCACACATGAGCGGCGGGGAATTCAATTTCAAGCGCAGCGTCCGGAGAAGAAGAAGCCGTGCAAGATGCGGACGAGCTTCCAATTTAAGTTCCCGCTGTGTGACGCTCTGTGACCCCGCCCCCCTCTGACGCACATATACCACACGCGGACTTTCTTATGAGTTTACCTGTGGCATCAGAGAAAAAATTGTAAAAAAAAAACGCAACTGTCACGTGACATTAAAAAAAGTATCGGTATTCGGTATCGGCGAGTACTTGAAAAAAAAGTATCGGTACTTGTACTCGGTCTCAAAATAGTGGTATGGGGACAACACTAGTTTCAACCAAAGGGACTTGCGCATGTGAACCAGCAGGAGATTTAAATGGGATGCTTGCTGAACAGAGTCCATAATCGCATCAATCGTAAAACATAGGACCTTAGGAAGGTCCTCATAAACCTCAATCTCCTCTGTAGGGAGGCGGTTAACTATCTGCTTCATCTGTTCCTTGAGGAACTGACATATACCAATCGCTGCAACTGCAGGTTGTACTACAGCACCGGCCATAGAGGAGGAGGCTTTCAATAAAGATTCCAGCTTTTTATCAGTTGGATCTTTAAAGCCCTGAGCATTGTCTATAGGACAGGTCAGGCTTTAGTTTGCACAAGAAATAGCTGCATCTATAGCAGGTACCCCTCCCCCCCCCCCATTTCTTAGGGATACCTTCCTCCATAGGATAAATAAGGGAAAACTGCTTAGGAGGAGAAAACAGTTTATCTGGGTGAACCCAGTCATCATACATCCGTTTATCCAGCAAGGGATGAACTGGAAAGGAGCATGCAGCCTGTGGGGATTGCCGAGATCCCAAAGAGGAAACAGAGGACATAGAAGCTTCAACAGGAGGCAATTTGTAAGTGGCATGCACCAACTCTGCATATTATTGCACCTGAGAGGTAGAAGGAATCTTCTCATCCTCTGAGTCCTCAGACTGCACCTGATCCTCATCTCCAGAGAGGGATTTTTCTCCCTTCAGAATGCTCATCTGATGAGAGAGCCAGAGCAGATGGCAGTTTTCTGCCACCTTTTAAGGAGGTTGCGATTATAGTAGCAATCCTTCCTTCTAAGCCATCCAAAGCAACTTTTAAAGCATCCTCAGTGACGTATACAGGAGCCACCATAGGAGAAGCTTCAAAACCAGACAGGGGCACATGATCATCCTGTGAGACTGCTACCAGACTGACAGAGGGGGATGGTAAACTGCAGGCATGCTCAGAATCCTTGGCCATAAGCAGGGATTTCCTAGTGCCTCTTTTACTAGCACTTGTACCTCTTCTGGGGGACATAGTCCTTACTGAAAAGCAGAGGTACTATCACAAAAATGCAATCACTGTTTTGTGATAGTCTTACAATACACAATATTAGCTCACTGCACAACCTGATGCCAAGTAGGAGTCTTAGGTTTTCCTGGTTCAATTCACAGGAATGCTTACAGCCCACAGCTCTGTGTTCATGCCGCTTTACAGAAGGCTCTGGCATGCTGGGCTTTTTAAACAAGCCTCTTGGCGCCTGCACACAAGTGTGCCATGCACACGCACGGGCACGAGCAACCACGGATCTCCCCCTCTCCACCTGCCTATAGACAGTCACAAGCATGCGCTGACCATCATGTCGGCGCCCTATGGCGAAAGAGGAAGGCGAGCAGACCACTGGGGGGCTTTGGGGGACCCCTGTATGTGTTTTGTGGCAGACCCTGCAGCGGAGGAGGTGAGTGGTGTTTAAACTGACCGACTTCACTGAGCGTGTTTCCTGGATGGCTTTGTAAGAATACACCAGGTATCCAACTTACTCCCTCTAGTGGTGAAAACCAGGTAAGACATCCTACTCACAGAAGATGAAAAAAAATTATCCTCTCTTACCTTTATCCTCTTCACCCATCACGGCGGGTAATGTTGTGCCAACCTTCAGGTTTGCATGGGTTCCTAGAGGAACCTCATACCTGGACCTGTAGAAGACTCTGCCAGTAACTTTTCGTGCCACAGTTGCATTGGTACACCAAAGCCTGGATCCCAGAACTCCGCAGAGAGACATTACAGGCAAACCTTGTTTCTTCTTTACACGAGGCCCAGGTACCACCCATCTTAGGCTTTTGATATCGGCCCGAGGCATGGATCCGGTTATAGCTCCTAGGCCTCCGCAGAAGACCATCAAAAGAGATTTTTCTTCTTAGCACATGTGCAATGTGACCAACCGCCTTAGACACTGGCGAAACTACTGAGGTACTCTCCATTTGGGAGGGGTGATATAGGGGAGGAACTCAATTCTAATTGGGTTTGCCAGTGTCCAATCACCTGTGGTGACTATATAACCCATTAAGTAATAAAGGCTCTGTTGTCCCGTGATGTATGAGCAAGATATTTTTTTTTGAGCAGTGTATAGTGATTGAGTTTTGTTCATGTATTTATTGTGGATTTTGGTAAAAGGCATTTCTCTAATCTTTCTTTGTTTTTAATTTTATGCATGCCTAATTTAGGCACTCATTGCAAATGATCATTTAGTATTTTAGTGAACATGTGAGCTCTTTCTATGATTAGGCGAAGATTGCGTGAAACGAGTTAACTGCTTTTTTTTCTTGTTTGGCGCAGTGTTGCCGTTTTATATGCCACAACGAAAGTGCACAAGATTTACTTAGCTTGTCAGGAGTACCATCATCCTCTTCTTTCTTACTGTCCTATTCCTACACAGACTTCCTTAACTCATGGGGAGAAGACATTTTGTCAATTTTTTTTTTTTTTTTTTTAGGAGCTGTGTAAGAGGTTGAGGTAGCAGGCCTCTAACCAGTCTTCATTAAGTCCAATACAGAAGGAGGTATAACAGTATGATGCACCATAAATGACAAGAGACACGCTAATTGATTTTAATAAAAGGGGACACATCTTCCCCTTCTTTCTGAGGAGACCTACAGTAGTCAGCAACCATCTGCTTATGATCATAGTATGACTCAAAGTTATCAGACAGTACCTGTATGTAGTCCATCGCAAGTGTCTTGACACAAGCAGATCAATTCTGAAGCTGGGAACCACAGACCTGCCTTCTTGTGAACAGGACCTCTCCCTTAAAATATTGTAGAGTCTACTTGTGGCACAGAGACATTACCAGAAAACACTTTTACCTTCCTGTAATGTACTGCCCGTAAACCCTGGGCTAATATTTCAGTTTGGCTAAAGTATCACTTGCATTGTCATTAGCAGGTTCAATATCATTACTCATCCTGTGAAAAGAGCTAGCTGATACAGGTTCTTGTTTTACATGAGCCAGTAGAAAAGTACAGGGTAAATGCCATTTCATCTAGGAGTGAGTTGAGGACACTGGGTCTTGATTATTTTGCTCCCCCATACTACAACAAGTTTTAACTTTTGAAAGGTGGGTGTCTAGCACTTGCCTTATGAATTGAGTGAATAAATGAGGTGGGAAAGGATAAAATGTATGTGAAATTGCATTTTTTTTTTTTTTATAATTGCTTTTTTTTCCTTTATTATAACAAGTTACACCACATACATAAAAAAAAACAAAGGGAAACATGAACAAGAGAATACAACAAAAAAAATACAAACAACAAAAAGAAAAACACACCCTACATATATAAATAAAAATACATACATTACCCTCCCCCGAGAGCACCCTCAGATTATGTCTCTTACCTCCCCTTTCCCTCTCTTCCCCTCCCCCCCAATCCACCCCCCACCTACAAGAGGGAGATACGATGGAGAGAGAGAAAAAAAAAAAACTATTCCGTGGCTCTTTAACCACTTAAGGACCGCCTCATGTACATATACGTCAGCAGAATGGCACAGGCAGGCACATGTACGTATATATACGTGCCCTGCTTGACGTGGGTCGGGGGTCCGATCGGGACCCCCCCCCCCGTACATGCGGCGGTCCCCGTGGCTTCAGGAGCGATCCGGGACGACGGCGCGGCTATTCGTTTCTAGCCGCTCTGTCGCGATCGCTCCCCGGAGCTGAAGAACGGGGAGAGCCGTGTGTAAACACGGCTTCCCCGTGCTTCACTGTGTCGGCGCATCGATTGCGTCATTCCCTTTATAGGGAAGACACGATCGATGACGTCATTCCTACAGCCACACCCCCCTACACTAGTAAACACACACAAAGTAAACCCTAACTCCTACAGCGCCCCCTGTGGTTAACTCCCAAACTGCAACTGTCATTTTCACAATAAAGAATGCAATTTAAATGCATTTTTTGCTGTGAAAATGACAATTGTCCCAAAAATGTGTCAAAATTGTCCGAAGTGTCCGCCATAATGTCGCAGTCATGAAAAAAAACGCTGATCGCCGCCATTAGTAGTAAAAATAAATAAATAAATAAAAATGCAAAAAAACTATCCCCTATTTTGTAAACACTATAAATTTTGCGCAAATCAACCGATAAACGATTATTGCGATTTTTTTACCAAAAATAGGTAGAAGAATACGTATCGGCCTAAACTGAGGGAAAAAAAATGTTATATATGTTTTTGGGGGATATTTATTATAGCAAAAAGTAAAAAATATAGCATTTTTTTCAAAATTGTCGCTCTATTTTTGTTTATAGCGCAAAAAATAAAAACCGCAGAGGTGATCAAATACCACCAAAAGAAAGCTCTATTTGTGGGGAAAAAAAGACGCCAATTTTGTTTGGGAGCCACGTCGCACGACCGCGCAATTGTCTGTTAAAGCGACGCAGTCCCGAACTGTAAAAACCCCTTGGGTCTTTAGGCAGCATTTTGGTCCGGGGCTTAAGTGGTTAAATCCCATCACCTTAAGTCCCCCCTTTTTTGGGTGGCATGGGGGTCATAACACCCTTAAGGTAAAAAAAAAAAAAAACTTACAAATTAATTTGTAATCTCTCTTTAAAGAAGGGAGAGAAAGAAAAAAAAAACCCTATTCCGTGACTCTTTAGGTTCCATCACCTTATGACCCCCATGCCAAACGAAAGGGGGGACTAAATAACCCCCTTGAAGGAGAGGAAAAGGAGAAAAAAAAAATTCCCCATTTCTTGACTCTTTAAATCCCGTCACCTTCTGACCCCCCTACCACAAGAGAAGGAGGGATTTATTAACACCCTATAATAAAAAAAAATTTACTTAGTAGATCTTTATTCCTGTGACATCTTTTTAAAACCCCACTTCCCATTCTTGTGATCCCATCCCACCAAAATCCTTAATCAGTAAAAAAATAAATAAATGGTAAGTAGGAGATAAAAAAAAAAGAAAGAAGAGAAGTGGGACCAAAGTCTCCTTTCTTCTCTTCTAAATCCTCTCCTTCTGATGCCCCCTTGGGGGGGGGGGGAGGGAGAAAAAAAAAAAAAAAAGTCTCGCTCTTCCCTCTCCACCCACCCCCGGGCCTCCCCGCTCCAGGCTAGTCCTTCCCTATTTCAGGAGAGTAATATATCCACCCTGCCCATACATCCTTAAATTTGTCCTGTTGGTCCTTAACCGTATGTACCCATCTCTCTGCTTCCATTATCTTTTCCACCTCCCTTTTCCATTCCATTCCATTATATTGGGAACATTGGATTGTTTCCAGTATCTAGGTATCAATGCCTTCGCTGCATTTAACAGGTGTGGTGTGACACTTCTTTTATAAAACTTTATAGATGATGGCATCCCATGAAACAGGAAATGTAATGGGCATTGCTCAATAGGTCTTAAAGTCAATTTTTTTATCCACGGGGATATCTCCTCCCAAAATCTCCTAATCTTAGGACACTGCCACCATATATGAAGAAATTAAGCTCTTTGGTTACACCCCCTCCAGCACTTAGCATCCATCGATGGATAAATCTGGGCCAGACGAGTGGGTGTATGATACCATCTAGTCAGGAACTTATAGGACATCTCTTGTATATAAGAACTTATTGAGGACTGGTGTGTTATTTCCATCAACCTCTTTGATTGTTCCGCTGTAAATTTGATGCCCAACTCCCTCTCCCACTCACGCATGTAATATGGGGTTGTCTTATCTTGGGCACTCTGGACCAGTCTGTGCATCTGAGATAGCATATGGCCTGGTTCCAAAGGGTTAACACACCACTCCTCAAAAGTAGTCAGAGTTTACTGATCTAATTTGGTGCTTCCATTTATTATACAGGTCTGTCAACTGCCTGTATTTCCAATCCATCATTGATACCTCCCCCTGCTTTTGCACCAACTCCCCTAGAGGGAGCAATTCCCCATATGGGGCCACCCCTGCACAATTTCCCCCTCAACCCTCTAAACTTCCCTTCTCTTCCCCAGGGGGGAACCATGGAAACCCCTCCAGGGGAGTTATAGGCGATATTGGAGGAGCAAACTTCCCTGACCTATTCATTCTGTCCCAGATAGATAACGTTGTTGTGGTTAATGGTGACACATATTCCGATAACCCCCTGTATGCAGTCGGGATCCAGGGTGCTCCCGCCAAGTCCCTTCCTGCCAGTGTTTTCTCCAGGGATACCCATACTTTACCCTTCGAATCGTGTTGCCAGTTCATAATACGGACCAGGGCCATGGCTCTATAATAAAGTGCCATGTCTGGGAGGCCTACCCCTCCTTCCTTTTTTGATCTTTTCAGAATATCATATGCCAGTCTAGGATGTTTATCCCCCCAAACAAAAGTCCTAAATGCTTTCTTTATTTGTTTGAAAAATATTTGTGGGAGGGTTATAGGGATGGCATACAAGACATAAAAAAAAATCCTTGGAATTACTTACTCTCCCAAACCATGTCAATGTATGGCTTCTCCATCTCTGTAGATCTTTTAGCATTGACGAGAGCAGGGGTATATAGTTTAACTCATATAAACGTTTAACATCTGGGGCTATGTGTGTTCCCAGATAAAATATAGAATCTGAACGCCACACAAAGGGAAATGAACTTTGCAGCTTTTTCCTCATCCCCAAAGGCACCTGATTCGGCATCAACACCGATTTCTCTATATTTATTTTAAAGTTGGAGATACAACCAAACCTGTCTATCTCTCTCATCAGTTCCGTCAGGGACTCTTGCGGCGAGGAAAGATATAACAATAAATCATCCGCATATGCGGATATCTTATGTTCCCTTGATCCTATAGTTATCCCTTTAATCCCCCTATTCCCTCTAATCATACACAAAAAAGGTTCCAGTACCATAGCAAACAATAATGGGGATAGTGGACACCCCTGCCTAGTCCCGTTCTTTATTTCAAAATAGTCTGATAGTCTACCATTAACTTTGACCCTTGCTCGGGGTTCTGCGTATAATGCCATCACCCATCCCATCATTTTCTCCCCCAGGCCCATCTCCCTCAGAACTCCGACCATAAATCCCCACCCTACCCTATCAAAAGCCTTTTCAGTATCCATTGAGATCACCACTGCCGGAGTTTGATTTGGGCCTTTATGTATCCAATGTAACACATGGAGGGCCCGTATTGTATTGTCTCTGGCCTCTCGGCCTTTCATGAAACCCGTTTGATCCAGATGAATCAACTTAACAATGTGATCCTGTAGCCTCAAAGCTAGAATTTTAGATAGGAACTTAACATCGGCGTTCAAGAGGGAGATGGGCCTGTAGCTGGCACAGCACTGAGGGTCCTTCCCCGCTTTCGGGAGGACAGTCACATATGCCAATAAGGCCTCTGGCGGAAGTGGGCTAGAGATCGACACCGAATTAAGATACCTGCAGAGGGGGGTCAGGATTATAGAGGCAAACTTTTTGTAATACATATTAGTGAATCCATCCGGTCCTGGGATTTTACCCTGCGCTGCTTCTAATATCACTCTCTCTAGCTCCTCTATGGAGATGGGTTTTTCCATCTCCTCCAGGGCTGCTGTTGGTATCGCTTGTAGCCCCGAGGCTTTCAAATATTCCTGTATCCTACCCTCCTGCCCCCCCCATCTGCCTCCCCCCGAGCCGGGTCTATATTGTATAACGAAGTATAGAACTGATGGAATTCAACTGCTATTGCTTGGGAGTCAACTATCTGTTTGCTCCCTGCCTTTATTATATGTACATGTCGTGCCTCCTGCTGTTTCTTTAACTGTCTGGCCATTAGCCTCCCGCTCTTATTTCCCTGCTCATAAAAGCGATGGGCGAAGTATCTATTTTTATTTTGAGTTTTTCGATCCAAGAGCTGTTTAAGATCAGCCCGCAACTTCTCTAGATTTTGCGCATCTCCTAGCTTTAAATGGGCCTTATGTTATGTTATTTCTATTTTGTGTATCTCCTCTAAAAGTGCTACCAATTCCTTCTGTCGATCTCTTTTAATACGTGATCCCATTGAGATTAGCTCCCCTCTCATTACCGCCTTGTGGGCCTCCCAAACCACCTGGTCCGATACCTCTTCTGACATATTAATCTCAAAATATGAGGCCAACTTGCCAGATAGGGATTCTACATTTTGCTTATCATCCAATATCGCTTCATTAAGTCTCCAGGTTCTTTCCCTGCTCCCAACCAATACTGGTCTCACCCCTAGACTTATTGGTGCATGATCTGATATGGTGATCGACTCAATAGTCGCATAGTCCACCAAACTCAGATAGTATTGGTCGATCATCAACATATCGATCCTTGAATACATGTTATGTGTTTTGGAGAAATAACTATAATCTCTATCCCGTTTATGTAATACCCTCCAGCTGTCAACCAAGTGTTGAGAACGTAGACGCTGTTTAACACACCTTAACGCTTTCTGAGACAAAAAAGTTTTCCCAGATGAGGTATCTAGACTCGGGTCCATAGTAATATTAAAGTCTCCCCCCACGATCAACATACCTTCTCTAAATTTCTCCAACCTATCTAGGGTTCTAATCAAAAACTTAACCGTTTGACTGTTTGGAGCGTAGATCGTTGCTATAGTATAGCACTGACCCTGGATCTTTCCTTTAACAAAGAGATATCGACCTTCCAGGTCCTTTTGTACTTCTGTAGGTATCAAAGGGCATTGTTTATGTATTGCCATTGTAACCCTTCTCGCCCCAGAAATAGGCGAGGGAGCATGAAACCACTGATTGTATATAGAGAGGGGCATACGGGGGATTGACCTTTCGGTGGTTCTGGCAGATTGGAACATGAAGATAAGCGTCCTGAAGATTCAGGGTAACCATGAATACCTCTGGCCATAATAGATTCTTCACAGAGTAAATGTTTTCCATCTGGAAACATCTGTAGAGAATATACTTGTTCAGGACGCTCAAATTGATGACCATCAGGAAGCCGTCGAAAGCTTTCTGAACCAGAAAAACATGGGAAAAAAATCCATGGAATTTTTGATTTTCTGGGACAGGGGAAATGATCCCTTCTGTTTCCCACATGGAAATTAGATTCAACATGGCTTGCAGTCTCTTGGTTTCTTGGCAGAGGAGCAAGAAAAGATCTTTGGGGTGGAAGATTTTTGAATTCCAACCTGTAACCCCTTTCCAATGTTTGAAGGATAAAGGAATTGTCGGAAATCTTTTCCCATTCCTTAACGAAGTGGGACAACCTTGACCCTACCCCTATCCTGGCGTCACTGGGGAGTTTTGGAAGGGGCTGAAGCAGTAAAGAGAATCCCCTTCTTCTGCTTATCTTTGTTAAAAGACCACTATTTCTTCGCCTGTTGGTTCCAAAATTTGCTTTGTTTTGAATACCACAAAAAGTCTTCCTATTCTGTGGCTTATTCTTATGAGAAGGAAAACGTTTACTCTTCTCAGAGAAACGAGCTAGGACCTCCACCAAGGAGGAACCGAATAAGAGCTTGCCTTCAAAAGGAATGCCACAGAGCTTGTTCTTGGAGACCAGGTCCCCCTCCTTAAGCCAGATTGCTCGTCTGGCTGAATTAATGAGAGCAGAAGACCTTGCTGTAGCTTTCACAGAAGCTGCAGGCGCATCAGCCAGAGTGGGAGGCACTCCCTAATATTCTCTTTGGGGTGTCAGACGAAAGGAGCTTTTCCAGACGCTGAACCCATACATCTAGATTCCTAGCCACACATGTGGATGCTACAGCTGGACCCAAGTTTAAAGCTTAAGCATCCCAGGCCTTACGAAGCAAAGACTCTGCCTTCCTATCCATTTGCTCCTTCAGGACCCCTGAATCTTCAAAGGACAAGTCTGACTTTTTAGAAACCTGAGACATAGGGGCATCTAGTTTAGGACATTTAAAGAAAGTTTTCTAAATTTCAGATTGAAAAGGAAATCTTATTTTGTGCCCTTTAGATTGGAACATACTCCTTTCCGGATCTTTCCATTCTGACAGAATAATATCCATAAGTGACTGGTGGACCGGAAAAGTCCTCGACTTCCGCCCCTGAAGCCCCCTATACATTTTATCCTGCACAGACTGGATTTGCTGCGGCATTTCTCAATCTGCTCAGAGGCATAAATTGATTTCACAAGCTCATAAATTTCCTCCGCTGAAAAAAGGAACTTGGGGTTACCTGCCTCCCCCACTGATGCGGAATTCCCATCAGATGAGGAGCTCGGGTTCTCCCCTTCTCCTGGATCTGAGGCATGGTGTTAATCACTGATCTCGGACAGAGGAGAGGGTCTAACTGACGGTTCTAGAGTCCCGGGACCAGAGGAAGAAGGTCCCAGACCCGCTGCCCTGTCACTGAAGGACCGGAAGGAGGCTACCACCTCCTTCATAGAAGACAATAGCTCTTTAAAAGAGTCTTTAAACTAGCCCTAGATGGAAAACAATCTTCACAAGTTTAAATCCATCAGGCAGCCTGGCTCTACAGTTTCCGCATTTCTGTCTATCCTAGTAAAAGAACAGAGACAAGCCATAAGAAAGAAGCAGGCCCATAGCCAAAAAAAGGACCCCTGCTGCATAAACACAGACAAGGGCTTACCTTGGAGGCAGTATGGGAACCGGAGGCTGCCGCTGGCTCCATCCGAGCAGGTGCTCCCTCCTCAGGCCTATCTTCAAGCTCCATTGGTTAGTGGTGAACGGCTGAAGAGAAAAGGCTGCCGTCCCAGGCAGCATGTCCTCCGTGTACTGCGCCATAGCCCTTATGAACACGGCGCCGGAAGATGCATCACGTCTTGCCGCGTCACCGGATGTCCTCCGACACCTGGTACACCTCGGTGAAGCTGAGGAAGACACAGTTTCCACCAGGAGCTGGGGAGAACCTAAAAGGAAGTTGCCATTTTACCCTGCAGGTGAGGCAAGGAACCTTCAACGGGGAACCCTTCTGGCCAGAAACGGGGACCGAATGCATCCAGGACTTAGCCACAACCAGTACTGGATGCTGCCAAAGAAGGGGGGTCCGCCAACCACAGTAACCAGACCCAAGGAAAAACAAAAAAACATGCCGGTGCTCCTGGAGGGTATAAAACAAGAAGAGGGGCGCCTCTGAGTATGTATCGTAAGAATAATTTAATAAACAACAATATCCACTCACATGGAGAACAGGTAAGTTGCATTCAAATCCGGTTGCTGGGCTGAAGAGATGAAAGTGGGACTGCAAGTCACAGCAAATCCTGTAAAGCTGGCACCACATCAGATCCGTGCAGGATGGAGTGGGATGGCTGAGCACAGCGTGGTTTTCTTCAGTGATCCAGACTTGTGGCATATCCTAGTCTATCAGGAAAAATCCATCTGATAAGAATATGGGTTCCAGATAAAAAGTGTAGTGGAGAGTGACAAGAGTCAGTGGTTATGGCAAGCCGCACTGTGGCTTTGGTGTGCACTCTGTCTCTGTAGATTGAAAAGTAAACACGGCCGTGTATTCAAAGTGAGACTAGAGGAGCATCACAGCACGGCGTCCGGCAATAACATCACACACATGCGACATGTTTCAAAGCTAGCAAGCCATTGATGGAAAAAAGGCCGCACCTCTTTTTCAAGCATCTCCTGGAGGGTATGGAAACACAAAACAACTGAAGGTCAGAAGGAAAGGGAGGGGCCTTTTAAATTGCATCTGATTTTTGTTTCCTGTAGAGGGCGGAGCCAATCATCTCAAGTAGCTGTCCTGGAAGGTGAGGGGGGAAAATTTATTAAAAAACAGTTCAGATCAAATTCGACATAGAGTCCATCAGGCACAAGAGTTTGGAGCGAATGGATCCACTTGGATTCTTTTGGCTAATGGATCTAACCAAATAAGCCCCCTGTGATGCATTTGCCTATATGTCTCAGTCTAATTCTCCCTGCTTGCCCTGTGTAATTCTGTCCTCGGCTAACAGGTTATTGACGTGCTAATGTCCCCTCACTATTTCTAAAGGTTAATTGATCTATTGTGTTGTGTGAAGGAGATCTGTGTTTAAGTGGCTTGTGTTAATTATTCTGATTGCTCCAGTGTGGTAATTATCTCTCTATATGCGGGGTCGAGCGGTCTAGTTAATGTATTCAGTACAACTAGTAATCAGCGTCCTTGATGTCATTGTCTAAAGAAAATGTGTTTTCAGCATCGGCTCCGTCGTGTCTGCCTAATCATCTGTATGGAAGCCCCAGTGTGAGGGGGGCGGAGATTTGTCATTGTAACAGTTTTGGAAATGACATATAAGCTGTGTGTTATAACATTAAAGTCTGTCTTGTTCTAGCAGTAAGCCTGGACTAATGTGTGGCTTAATGGGCGATCTCAGGAATATTCCTCCTAGTGGAATATTGGGGTGATGTTCTTATGGAAGAAGGGAATCTTTGACGGGGATATCATACCGATACCGTCACACCCCCCCTCCAAGGTTTGATGTATCCATCTATCCCCCAGAAAGACAATTGTGTGGGGTCCTTATTGTGGAACTGTGCAAAATGTCTACTCACATTATGTTTAGGGAAACCTTTAATATTCTGGATATGTTCCCTAATCCAAACCATAAGGGGTCTCTTTGTTCTACCTACATATTGCAAATTGCAGGTACACTGTAGGACATAGACCACACCTTCAGTATGACAACTAATAAAATATTTACTAGGATAACTACATCCGGTCTTAGTAGAAGTAAAAAACCTACGTTAGACTTACCGGTAACGATATTTCTACGACTCTTCCAGGACGGCACACCTGAGAGATGAGGGCTCCTCCCCACAAGAAACACAATCAATTGATAGCTTGTTACAAGTCTCCACCCTTCCCCTTGATCCCCAGTATGCAATAAAGTAATCCTGAACTGGTTCACAAAGGACATCGTTCCACATAGGTACTGCCGTCCTGGAAGGTTCGTAGAAATACCGCAACGTAGGTTTTCTCCCATCACCTTCCAGGACTGCACACCTGAGAGGATAATAAAGGAACCAACAGGGCTACTTTAGGGTGGGACCCCTGCCTGCAAGGCCTTTCTGCTAAATGTCAGATTTTGACTTGATTTTTTTTACCTTCACTCTAGTGTGTGATGAAGGTATCCTAGCTGGATCATGTAACTGACCTGCAGGTCTGCTCCACCTATGCCCCTGCCTTCTCTTCGGATGCAGGATCTAGATGGCATGGGCTCTTAAAGATGAAATCTGAGAGCCTGTGAATTTTTTAAGATAGAATGATTGACTGTCAACAGTCTAGCAATCGTGGTCAATAAGGTCTAACTGCTGCATAGGACCACCAAAAAGACCAATCAGATTTGTTCTGTGAAACAAGGAACTACTTTGGTCAACAAAGAACATCTGGTTTTAAACCACTAGTCTGTTCAGGAGAATGGTTTAGAAAAAGGCCTCCTGACAGACAATCCTTGTGGGTCCCCTTTTTATTCGTTTGCCATAGCCATGGTGAAAAGGAAAAAACCCACTTAAGGATAATAGACTAAGGGAAGCTTATTTCTTGGGCTCAAAGGACTGGACAGGTATGTGACCAAGCAGGGTGTTTGGTGTGCTCCTGCACCTTCAAGGAGGGGTGGTTCCCCTTCAGTCCACCTGCCCTCATCCATCAGAATGCATTGCCTCCATTCTGGGGACACTCATTGTTCAGTGCCAGGACCACAGATCACAGGGTGCCTTGGCGTGACTCACGCATGCGCCCGCAAACGCGTGCGGACAAAACCCCTGTCTCCAATGCACACTGTTCGACAGGTCAACCGGCTGCTCTGCAAGCCGGTAGACAAGTAAGCCTGGTCTCCCCCTGGGCATTCCCCAGGCTTTGTTATGTAACCAAGCATACCCACTTCTGGTTTTCTTCCCATCTGAATGCTGACATGTCAGATGTGAAAGTGTCCTATATCCTCAGGCTCCTTATAACCCTGCAGGTAGATGCATTAGAACCAGGGCTGTGGAGTCGGTAGATAAATGTTCCGACTCCGACTCCTCAGTTTTATGTACTTCCGACTCCGACTCCGACTCCCCGACTCCGACTCCTCTGTATTAATATGCAAATGTATTTTATACATTCCTTGAGGGAAAGAAACGCAACCTACCACAGGACTACTGGCTGGGAAGCCAACAGTCTACTGTATTGCACAGTTTAAGCAAAAGACAAACACAATGAAAACAACGTTTTTTATTCTAAAACATGATTTTCCTAGGAGAATCCCATAGTCATGTTTAAAGTTTAAGCTAACAATCGGAGTTTACAAGTTTTTATAGCCTTAGCTAAATGACAGCAGTTTTTCCAATGGTTTACAGCTTCAGTCTTGAACTATTGGCCCTCCATTTCCTTCACTTATACAAGTGTCTCAGGCCCCGTACACACAAGAGGATTTATCCGCAGATACGGTCCACCGGACCGTTTCCGCGGATAAATCCTCTTGAGGATTTGCGAGGATTTTGATCCGATGGAGTGTACTCACCATCAGATCGAAATCCGCTCCGAAATCCCATCGCGATGACGTGTCGCGCCGTCGCAGTGATGATGACGCGGCGACGTGCGCGACGCTGTCATATAAGGAATTCCACGCATGCGTCGAATCATTACGACGCATGCGGGGGATTCATTCGGACGGATTGATCCGGTGAGTCTGTACAGACCAGCGGATCAATCCGTTGGGATGGATTCAAGCGGATAGATTTGAAAGCATGTCTTCAAATTTTTATCCGCTTGAAATCCATCCCAGGGGATAAAAATCCGCCGAAACAGATCCGCTGGATTGTACACACCAGCGGATCTATCCGCTGGAGCCGGTCCGCGGATCAATTCCAGCGGATGGATCCTTTCGTGTGTACGGGGCCTCACTCTCTAGTCCTGCAAAAAACATATTTATTTAATCCCTTATCAGTGAGAGGCTAGGTTACACTTGGACGCTGCGTTCCCTGTAAAAGCAGAACACAACACTATGGAAAGTAGAAGTATTGCAGCTCCTAATTGTGCGTTGCGTGCCATATAGTGAAGCACATGAAAGCATGCTTCTTCACGGTCACTTAACGTGTTCGTTTTGCGGTTACGTGAGGCACTGCATGCATTGGTCTTTATTCTTACAGTAGAGAAGTCATTAATTATAACTTTTTGTGAATTGGGACATTTAAACTTGCTTTTTTTTTTTTTATTCCAATCTAAATTTAGTAGGAGTCGGAGTCGGTGCATTGTTTGCCGACTCCGACTCCGACTCCAGGTACCCAAAATTTCCCCCGACTCCGACTCCTCGACTCCGACTCCGACTCCACAGCCCTGATTAGAACTATGCAGAAAGGAGCCTGGTAAGAACTGAGAGTAACTATTTCATAAATATGAGGTGTCCGAGACCATAATCCACTCCAAGCACCAATAAGTGCCCCCTGGATACCAATGAGTATTAAGTTAGGCAGATCCCTACTACAGGGAATTAATTCTATAGTAGGAGTACAAGATGAATATTGGTTAGTCACATCCAGTTCGTCCAAGGGGGTGACATGAAGGATACATGCCGAGCTGTAAACTTAATCGGATTGGGTGAACCAGTCAGATAAGTTCTGATGCTGCATCTTCAAGTAAAAAACCCCTATGAGCATAACCCCTTAGTTCTTACTAAAAAAATCATGATAGGTGATTTTATGACCTTTTTCCAGTGTCCTATAACACTACTGGGTTCAGGTCTAGGGAATGTCTCTGGCATGCCTGAATGTAAAGGACTAAATCTTTTGCAGTCAGAAATCCTGTTCCTTCCATGTGCATGGAAAATAAGGTCTGAAATAAAAGTGACAAATATATAATTAATATCAGAAATACAGGTCATAAATCTTGTATTTCTGAAGGGTAGCAAGCTCAAGCTTTATATGGAATACAAAAACAGGAAGACACACCCAGCCTTCACTGTTGTATTTTCTGATATACATACAGTCACCTGTAGAACAGAGAGAAGACACAAACCAGACTTAAAATGTGTATTTCTAATATGTAATAAACATAGGCGTGCGCACGGGGTGTGCCTGGGCACACCCTAATGCCCAGGCACACCCAGGGCCGGCGCTCTCTACTAGGAGGAGAGGGCGCATGGAGCTTGTTAATGCGCCTCGTCCTCTACGCGGCTGTCTAGCACCAGAAATGTGTGCGGTGGCAGTGAGCAGCAATGAGCAGCACGCACCCTTGGGGAGGGAGCGCAGATAAGCCGAGAGCCCGCACCGCCTCCTCCTTGACCTCGTCCCCTGACCCCGCCTCCCCCAGGAGGAAAGCGGGCGCAGCGTACCCCATGCTTCCAGAGCATGGACTGCTCCAAGTTCCCCTCCGCGCTCTGATTCGAAGCCCGGAGCTGGAGGACAGACAGCCTCGCCGCTCACTGGGGACACAGAGCTGTCACAGAGGATGGACAGGAGGTGCAGGCTGCTGCGGGAGCCGCTGGGATTGGACGGCATCATGTTATTGAAGGTACTGTCTGTCATCACAGTATACACACCTGCAGACAGAGACTGGGACAGAGGTGGGACTGCAGGAACCAGGTTAGGTGTCTCTTATCTCCCCCCACCTCCCCCTCCCTCTCTCCAAGCCCCCCTCACCCTCTCTCCAAGCCACCCTCTCTCAGCCACCCTTCTCTCCAAGCCCCCCTCGCTCCAAGCCCCCCTTGCTCCAAGTCCCCCTCTCTTCTCTCTAAGCCCCCCCTCTGTTCTCTCGAAGCCCCCTCCCTTCTCTCAAAGCCCACCTCACTTCTCCATCAGCCTCCCTCTCTCAAAGCCCCTCTCCCTGCTTTCTCAGCCCCCCTCTCTCAAAGCCCCCCTCCCTGCTTTCTCAGCCCCCCTCTCTTCTCTCTGACCTTCCCTCTCTCTTAGCCCCCTCCCTTCTCTCTCAGCTCTCATCCTCTCTCTAAGCCCCCCTCCCTGCTATCTCAGCTCTCCTCTCTCTAAGCGCCCCCTCCCTGCTATCTCAGCTCTCCTCTCTCTAAGCCCCCTCCCTCTAAGTCTCATCCCCTTTCTCTCAGCCCTCCCCTCTCAATCAGACCCATCCCTACTCTCTCAGCCATCCCCCCTCTCATAGCCATCCCTATACTCTCAGCCATCCCCCCTCTCTCTAAGCCCCCCTGCTTTCTCTCTCAGCCCCATCTCTCAGCCCTCCCTATTCTCTCAGCTCCCTTCTCTCTTAGCCCTCTCTATTCTCTCAGCCAACCTGTCTCTATCAGCCCACCCTATTCTCTCAGCCCCCTCTCTCTCTAAGCCCCCTCCCTTCTCTCTCAGCCCACCCGTCTCTATCAGCCCCCCTCTCTTAGCCCTCCCTCCATTCTCAGCCCTCCCTCTCTCTCAGCCCTCCTTCTTCTCTCAGCCCCCCTCTCTCTCAGCCCTCCCTCTTCTCTCAGCCCCCCTCTCTCTAAACCCCCTCCCTTTTCTCTTAGCCCTCCCTATTCTCTCAGCCCCTCCTCTCTCAGCCAACCCGTTTCTATCAGCCCACCCTATTCTCTCAGCCCCCCTCTCTCTAAGTGCCCTCCCTTCTCTCTCAGCCCACCCGTCTCTATCAGCCCCCCTCTCTCTCAGCCCTCACTCCTACACCTCTCCCTCTCTCAGCCCTCCCTCCTACACCTCTCTCAGCCCTCCTACACCTCTCTCAGCCCTCTCCTACACCTCTCTCAGCCCTCTCTCCTACACCTCTCTCAGCCCTCTCTCCTACACCTCTCTCTCCCTCTCAGCCCTCCCTCCTACACCTCTCTCTCTCCCTCCTACACCTCTCTCAGCCCTTCCTCCTACACCTCTCTCTCTCAGCCCTCCCTCCTACACCTCTCTCAGCCCTCCCTCCTACACCTCTCTCAGCCCTCCCTCCTACACCTCTCTCAGCCCTCCCTCCTACACCTCTCTCTCTCAGCCCTCCCTCCTACACCTCTCTCTCTCAGCCCTCCCTCCTACACCTCTCTCTCTCAGCCCTTCCTCCTACACCTCTCTCTCTCAGCCCTCCCTCCTACACCTCTCTCAGCCCTCCCTCCTACACCTCTCTCTCTCAGCCCTCCCTCCTACACCTCTCTCTCTCAGCCCTCCCTCCTACACCTCTCTCTCTCAGCCCTCCCTCCTACACCTCTCTCTCTCAGCCCTCCCTCCTACACCTCTCTCTCTCAGCCCTCCCTCCTACACCTCTCTCTCTCAGCCCTCCCTCCTACACCTCTCTCTCAGCCCTCCCTCCTACACCTCTCTCAGCCCTCCCTCCTACACCTCTCTCTCTCTCAGCCCTCCCTCCTACACCTCTCTCTCTCAGCCCTCCCTCCTACACCTCTCTCTCTCAGCCCTCCCTCCTACACCTCTCTCTCCCTCTCAGCCCTCCCTCCTACACCTCTCTCTCTCGCTCCTACACCTCTCTCAGCCCTTCCTCCTACACCTCTCTCTCTCAGCCCTCCCTCCTACACCTCTCTCTCAGCCCTCCCTCCTACACCTCTCTCTCAGTCCTCCCTCCTACACCTCTCTCTCAGCCCTCCCTCCTACACCTCTCTCTCAGTCCTCCCTCCTACACCTCTCTCTCAGTCCTCCCTCCTACACCTCTCTCTCTCAGCCCTCCCTCCTACACCTCTCTCTCTCAGCCCTCCCTCCTACACCTCTCTCTCTCAGCCCTCCCTCCTACACCTCTCTCTCTCAGCCCTCCCTCCTACACCTCTCTCTCTCTCAGCCCTCCCTCCTACATCTCTCTCTCTCTCTCTCTCTCTCTCTCTCTCTCCCTCCTACACCTCTCTCAGCCCTACCTCCTACACCTCTCTCAGCCCTCCCTCCTACACCTTTCTCCCTCTCTCAGCCCTCTCCTACACCTCTCTCAGCCTTCTCTCCTACACCTCTCTCTCAGCCCTCCCTCCTACACCTCTCTCTCAGCCCTCCCTCCTACACCTCTCTCTCTCTCTCTCTCTCTCTCTCTCTCTCTCTCCCTCCTACACCTTTCTCAGCCCTCCCTCCTACACCTTTCTCCCTCTCTCAGCCCTCTCCTACACCTCTCTCAGCCCTCTCTCCTACACCTCTCTCTCCCTCTCAGCTCTCCCTCCTACACCTCTCTCTCAACCCTCCCTCCTACACCTCTCTCTCTCTCCCTCCTACACCTTTCTCAGCCCTCCCTCCTACACCTCTCTCTCAGCCCTCCCTCCTACACCTCTCTCTCTCTCTCTCTCAGCCCTCCCTCCTACACCTCTCTCTCAACCCTCCCTCCTACACCTCTCTCTCAGCCCTCCCTCCTACACCTCTCTCTCAGCCCTCCCTCCTACACCTCTCTCTCAGCCCTCCCTCCTACACCTCTCTCTCTCTCTCTCTCAGCCCTCCCTCCTACACCTCTCTCTCCCTCTCAGCCCTCTCCTACACCTCTCTCTCCCTCTCAGCCCTCCCTCCTACACCTCTCTCTCCCTCTCTCAGCCCTCCCTCCTACACCTCTCTCTCCCTCTCTCAGCCCTCCCTCCTACACCTCTCTCTCAGCCCTCCCTCCTACACCTCTCTCTCTCTCTCTCTCTCTCTCTCTCTCAGCCCTCCCTCCTACACCTCTCTCTCTCTCTCTCTCAGCCCTCCCTCCTACACCTCTCTCTCTCTCTCAGCCCTCCCTCCTACACCTCTCTCTCCCTCTCAGCCCTCTCCTACACCTCTCTCAGCCCTCCCTCCTACACCTCTCTCTCTCAGCCCTCCCTCCTACACCTCTCTCTCCCTCTCAGCCCTCTCCTACACTTCTCTCAGCCCTCTCTCCTACACCTCTCTCCTACACCTCTCTCTCCCTCTCAGCCCTCCCTCCTACACCTCTCTCTCTCCCTCCTACACCTCTCTCTCTCAGCCCTCCCTCCTACACCTCTCTCTCTCAGCCCTCCCTCCTACACCTCTCTCTCTCAGCCCTCCCTCCTACATCTCTCTCTCAGCCCTCCCTCCTACATCTCTCTCTCTCATCCCTCCCTCCTACATCTCTCTCTCTCATCCCTCCCTCCTACACCTCTCTCTCTCTCTCTCTCTCAGCCCTCCCTCCTACACCTCTCTCAGCCCTCCCTCCTACACCTCTCTCAGCCCTCCCTCCTACACCTCTCTCAGCCCTCCCTCCTACACCTCTCTCAGCCCTCCCTCCTACACCTTTCTCCCTCTCTCAGCCCTCTCCTACACCTCTCTCAGCCTTCTCTCCTACACCTCTCTCTCTCTCAGCCCTCCCTCCTACACCTCTCTCTCTCCCTCCTACACCTTTCTCAGCCCTCCCTCCTACACCTCTCTCTCTCTCTCTCTCTCTCTCTCAGCCCTCCCTCCTACACCTCTCTCTCTCTCTCAGCCCTCCCTCCTACACCTCTCTCTCTCTCAGCCCTCCCTCCTACACCTCTCTCTCTCTCTGCCCTCCCTCCTACACCTCTCTCTCTCTCTGCCCTCCCTCCTACACCTCTCTCTCAGCCCTCCCTCCTACACCTCTCTCAGCCCTCCCTCCTACACCTCTCTCTCTCAGCCCTCCCTCCTACACCTCTCTCTCTCAGCCCTCCCTCCTACATCTCTCTCTCTCTCATCCCTCCCTCCTACACCTCTCTCTCTCTCTCTCTCTCTCTCAGCCCTCCCTCCTACACCTCTTTCTCTCAGCCCTCCCTCCTACACCTCTCTCAGCCCTCCCTCCAACCAGCAAATTGAACAAAAATGCTATGCATTTCTGAATAGCAACAGTGTACAGTCGCATAACCAACAGAAATGTCACTACCAATAATACAATGTTGTGCGTTTCTGATCAGCAAACTTGTACAGTCATATAACCAACAGAAATGTCGCTGACAATTCAATGTTGTGCATTTCTGATTAGCAATAGTGTACGGTTATATAATAGAAGTGTCACCAGTGAGCCATAAGATAATTATATAACAGAAAAGACACAAAACAAACTTCCAATGTTGTGCATTTCTGATGTGTGGTCAGACCAACAATTTATCCTAGGCATAGCCTGAACTCCAGATACCAATCCTTCACCCACCAGTGAAGGAACATGGTAGTTCCAAATAATGGAAGTCTGAGGTGTGTAACTATACCACAGTTGTGGTAGCTGCTATTCTACTACTTAGCTGGCCCACACACAGGTGGGAGCGAGTCCAAGCTTCCCAAGCATCTAAGGTCTTAACAAGCACAGACCCAAAGATCAATTAAGTCTCTTAGGAAGAGGTGATCACAATCTTAACCTGGAGGCAATCAGACACCTGTAGGGCTACACACTAAATACAGGCTAGTTTACATAGCTTTAGCATAGAGGTTTGCACCAGGAACCCCTCAATTAAGGGTAGAAGGATAGCATTTTATGCTTCTGATACAGCCCACAGGTGGTTTGTAGCCCAAGCCACAAGAGGTTTTGATTAACTCTTACACACTCATAGATATAGCAGCAGTGCAAGGAGGAAATAATAGGTTGGAGCTTGTGGATATGTTGGACCTAATAAGCAACCCCATCAAGGATAATATGTTCACTAGGGTGCCCCACCCTATGGGTAAAAGTTTAGGAAGGCAGGCTTTGAGGGGCTAAAAACCTCTAAATGCACCATCGTAAGCTACCTGCCAGATTCATAGCAGCTGGCCCTGACCCTTTAGGGATTGATGGAGTGGAAAACACCCTGGATTGAGCCTTGCTTAGCCCCCTATATTAAGTTATTATAGGGGCTTCTGTAATCTCCTTAGTGGCCTATATTGCCTACAGGAGTCCATCCAGACCCTCTAGGGTGAAGGGGCTTCTCCTTAACCATGCATCCTCCTGAATCTGGTTTAACAGGTCTAGATCCAACTCCCCCTCTAAACTGTGTTCTGGCCTGGCTTTCAATATCCTCCCCATCCTCCTTTTCTTCCTCTACCTTGGCTAGAGGGAGTGATTGTGAGGGTGGGGGAAGGGCACTAGGTCCCATTCAGAAGAGATTTTCTTGGGAGGATGTGCCTTCTCTAGGGATAAGCTCCTCTATGACAGGACCTTGGGTTACTGACTGCCTGGCGGCTTCATGGAAAGCTTTGACTGTTGTCGGCATTTCCGTCTGCATAGATGAGACATCTTCTCATCATTGCAGCAGCCCCCTTCCCTGCTAAATTATTAATGCATTTTTAGCAAAAGGGCTTTGAGTGGGAGTTTATCCTTGCAGTACCCACATTTTTATCTTTAGAGGAGCTATGCCCTGTAGCGGCAGGAGGTTGCTTATCTGGGGCCTCCTGGGTTCCGCTGGGGGGATTCTGTAAAACAATAGATACAACACATATGCGTAACATTACTCTGTCTTCCCCTAAGACTGCAGGTTTGTACTGGGGAGGGGAAAGGGTAAGGTGAGAAGTGAAATCCAGTTCCTGTTCTGGCTGGCCCCAGGATCTCAGACCCCTGAAAGCCAGGACCTCTCACTCTCTTTCCAAGGGGGGTTTGTACTCACCGATCCCCGACCTGGATCTGCCTGCAGTCGCATTTGCCTTCCCGTCCTCTTGTTCCATGAGGAGGTTGGCTGGGTCCTGGTACCGCTGGAGGGACTGGTACAGCAAGCCGACCACTTCCACACCACTCTCCACGCTGTCTCCCGGAGTCCTAACACTTCCGGGTGGCACTGTGTCTGCGCGCTGCCCACTTTCTGTAATGCGGTCATGTTCAGAAAGAGGCTTGCTCCTAGGAAAAACCCGGAAGTTAAGAGAGCAGCTTAATGGCGGTGTTTTTGCATCACAGTGATGGCTCGCCCCCCCTGCGGCCAGAGCGCTGGAGCACGCCTTAGGTGACCTGTGAGAAGGATAAAGCCTACAGGTTAGTTCAGCCCTCCCCGGCCTCCCTAAAACCTGTCTAAACAGGGGTACCATTAGACCCTCCCTGTTCTTTAAAATAAAACAAACATGTCGCTGTGTTCGGGAGAAACACAATCAATACTGGGGATCAAGTGGAAGGGTGGGGACTTATAACAAGCCGTCAATTGATTGTGTTTCCTGTCTGGAGGAGCCCTCAACTCTCAGGTGTGCCGTCCTGGAAGGTGATAGGAGAAATCAGTTCTTTTAACTTGCGTTTTTTTCGAATGTGTACAAGCAAAGCAATATTTGCAAGGGAAAAACCCTTTTCCTGCAAAAAATGTGTACCCACTACGTGGAGGAGGTTCAACCACTTAACTAAAATATCTCAAATATTTTTAAACAAAAAAAGAATCCATGTATCCAATTCCCGAGTCGTGCCAGAATCCCAATCTATACCATCCCAAAATTACACAAAGAAAATCTTCCTGGGAGACCTATTGTAAATGGTATAGACTCTAACGTCGAGGATGGGGCAATATTTTGATCATTTTATACAGCCAGCGGTACAACAAACAAAGGCATACCTCGAGGACACCAAACATGTTCTACTACTATCGGAGGAGGTACCAGTTCTAGAAGGAAGAGCTTTACTAGCCACGTAGGATGTATCTTCTTTATACACCATAGTGCAACACCATCAAGCCTGTAGTGCTACCAAATGGCTATTGAGAGAATACAGTACCTTGCCCTGCAAACAAAGAAAATTATTGATTAAATGCATTGAGTTTTGTCTTAAATCCAATTATTTTTGGTACAATCAGGCTTATTATAACCAGATTACAGGCATAGCAATGGGGGCTAAGTTTACCCCTAGTGTAGCCAATGCCTTTATGGCACAATTGGAGGAGACTGCAATATACTACAACACCCCAGTAAAACGATCCTTTTATAAAAAGGTACATTGATGACGTCAATTGTCTGGAATGGGAGTAAAGACACTTGAGAAGTTTCTCACTCAACTCAATGACGACAAGATTAAAATTAGTGTGGAACATCAGTGAGAAGCAGGTACAATTTTTGGATCTAGATATTACGCTGTCCAACAATAAACTTATAACGAAAACCAATTTTAAGATTGACACCAATAGCTATTTATCTTTAAAGAGTCGCCATTTTAAACCCTGGCTGTACAATATCCCTAAAGGACAGATGGTACTCATTAAAAAGGAACTGCACGAATGAAGTCAAGCAGAATCTATAGGTAATAAATTCAAAGATAAAGGATACACAGATGAATTTATACAGAAACAAAAATTCAAGATGTATCGAGACTGAATAGAAATACTATGTTGCAAGGAAAGAAGAAAGAGCATCGTCACTCTGAAACACATAATTTTAGATTTTAACATTCAACATAGAGATGTAGAGAAACTGATCAAAAAACATTGGCACAACAAAGAGTACCCTTTAGGTATAACCTCAAGAGGGAGGTATCCTGTGGGCAACAAGAGGCTACTATAGGTAAAGAAGGGCTATACTCGTGATATAAAAGATTACAAAAATATTTTATTGATGAAAAAGTCGCTACAAAACATTATTTATTTAGCAGTAAAAAGTGCAAGTGCAAAAAAATTAACAAGCAATTGATCTAAATATGTGGGCAACATGCACCAGTAAAGGATTACTATGTGCTATGAAAAAACATACACGAGAGACAATGACGGACATAAAACATATATAGACAAACAGTCCGGACGCTCAAGTAATCACCTCTGCTGTAATTTCCAATCGGAAATGACCGAGTTTAGTGTATATAAAACCAAAGAAAAAAATAGGGTATAAATACTATGGAACAAAACAGCAGAAGTGACCCCGCGGGAGGTAGGAAGTTGGATGGTGCAACAGGAATCGGGGATAAAAAATGCCTGTATATATTAAATATAAATGGACAGGGTATAGGAGCCCGCCCCTTGGGGTGAATTATGCTCTAAACCTCTGTCCTGTTGGTGGCATAAGGATGTTCCCCGGTCATGAAATAATGTAACACTACTACAGTGTTTCCCCGAAAATAAGCCTGGGTCTTATATTAATTTTGGCAACAAAAGAAACAGTAGGGCTTATTTTTGGGGTAGGTCTTACCATGTAATGTGCTGTCTTCTCTTCCCCTCTCTCGACCTGCCTGTTAGGAATCCCCAGTGTGAACTTAGTTAAAATGCTTGTAAAATTTTGTAATCCACTATTACTGTAGTATATAATGTACAATGTGTGTGTTTCTGTAATATAATTGTGCCAAATACCTTCATTATAGCACCGCTCTGCGCTTTTGTGACCTGCCGGAGCTCTCTTCCCTGCATTTATGTTACAGAAACACACACATTGTACATTGTGTACTACTGTAATAGAGTGGGTTATAGCATTTTAAAACTAGGGCTTATTTTCGGGGTAGGGCTTATATATTGCAGTCCTCCTGGAAAATTACGCTAGGTCTTATTTTAGGGGTAGGTTTTATTTTCAGGGAAACAGGGTATAGATACAAGATGGTCAAGGAAATTACATCATTTAAAGAATCAGTTGGACAATAATTGTCTGATGGATCTATGTAGTGTCACTGGCGGCCATAGATGGTTATAAGTAAACAGTTCCCATGGAAGTTATTTCCTCTTCAAATGGATGTGGATACAGAGCCAAAGTAGAGGATAGGACATCAGATAAGATATTTAAGACAGTCTTGCCATTTCCATGGTTTAAGTCGTGGCAACGCTGACATCCAGCAGGTATAAGGTAAGGTCCACCTGATGTTAGAGAGGTAGTATCACTCTTGTCCTCAGAAGATCATCACCGATGATGTACACGATGAGATGTATGTGATCACATACGCTCTGTATGGAAGCCACTCATTTCCCGTTCCGGTAATTCAAAACTGGCGCGCTGCGCCATACCATCGTACTTCCGACCCAAGCTGACGGGGGGGTGTGTGAGACGTCCGGAGGCTGTGACGTCAACGCGTTTCGCAACGGAGTCACGTAGCTTCGTCTGGACGTTGGAGAAGGGGCCGTGCATCGCTCCTTATATGCCATCAAATGCACGCCCACGTCTCCGGACTATGCAGTCTTTGTATCAAATAGGAGTGTTATATAGATGGATCGTATACTTTCATGCTGTTTAAACAGTCCCATCAGGGCACATCAGTGAATGGCCGTGCTTATAGCCTTCAAAATGAATGCTTGCAAATCAAGTTGAAAACTAGGTTAATAAAGTAATATATACATGTCATTATGGAATCATTTTAGACTAGATTATCCTCAGGTGCACACAACATAAAACAGACACATACGTCTAGACAAACACACAATAAACAGAAAATAGACAAAGGGTTATTGTCGCTATCATTGACAGGTGGGAAGAGAGAGAGCTTTATACAAATACTGTATTCCGAATGTTGATGAAAAAGTAATAACACTATCAGGAATGATTATTCGATGGTTATGGGATTTAAGGGTAATGTTCTCTCTATTAATTATTTATTTTTGTTGGTCTTATGTTTCCATGTTTATTGTTCTTATGTATTACTATTTTTTCATGAATTCTACATGTGTATATACATAAGTGATTCGAAAAAAACAATAACAATAAAAGGTAAGAATAAAAAAATAATGACAGAAAATAAAGAGGATTAATACTGTGATATGTCTAGGACGGTGGGGGGGGGAGGGCGGATGTTTTTTTATTGTTATTTTATTTGTTTATAAGAAGGGTTGCATGCTCATTTCAACATTTATCCCCAGGGGCGTTAGGGATTTCAGGGTATATATCCACCATTTTTCTTTCTGATGTAAAATTTTATCGAAATCGCCTTGCTGGTAATCTTAGGGTGTATATGCCTTTAACTTTGAGGCCATCAGGTTTGCCTCCATGGTGTTCTAGGAAGTGTCTTGCTACCGGACTTTCGTGATACCTCTCTGTGTCACCAGTCTTTTTCCTCCTTTCCTCCCTTTTGATGTCCCTGAGATGTTCTCCTATTCTAATCCTAAGTTGTCTTTTCGTTTTCCCTATATAGATTTTAGGGCAGGGGCAAGTAAGCATATATATGACCTTTTCGGTCGCACAGTTAATTATACCCTTGATTTCGAATTCCTTCTGTCCTTTCGCATCCCTGAAAGTCTTAGTCCTATCCACAAAGGGACATATCTGGCATTTAGAGCACGGGAACATCCCAGTGCTACGGGGGTACTCTGACAGCCAAGACATGTTGGGTTGTTTGACGAATTCGGAGTGGACCAGGATGTCGCCCAAATTCCTGGCTCTGCGGGCTACCATCTTGGGACATACTCCAACAATGTTTGATAACATCTTGTTGCCTGTCAGGATACCCCAATGTTTTTCGAGTATTCTCCTCACTTTGTCCCATTGGGGACCATAGGTAGTGATGAGTCTCACCGCGTTTAGATCCTTTTTGCCCTGATGTGTTTCTTTTGAGTTCATGACAAGCAAGCTACTTCTGCTTCGTTGGGCTGCTTTTCTCTTTGCATATTTGATTTGTTTGTGAGAGTAGCCTCTTTTACGAAACCTCGTATAGAGTTCTTTGCTTTCAATATTAAAGCTAGATGTTTCTGAGCAATTTCGCTTGATTCTCATGAATTCACCAATAGGTATGCTATTCTTCTGCCAGGGAGGGCGAGTACTCTCTGCCTGTAACAGAGTGTTTGCTGCGGTTTCCTTGCGGAAAGTAGAGGTAGTTATTTTTCCTTCTTTCAGCCCTATCTTAAGGTCTAAGAACGAGATCAAGATCCTGTCAAAGGTGTAGGTTAAGTGGATATTTCGGTCATTCATGTTTAATTGATCAATAAAGCTGTGAAAAGAGTCAATATCACCTTCCCAAATGACGAAAACATCGTCAATATATCTTAGCCACGTTTGTACGTGGTCAAGATATTGTGGCAGGTGGAAAAAAGGGATTTTTAATACAGCTTACCTGTAAAATCATTTTCTTGGAGTACATCACGGGACACAGGGCGACATATTCATTACTATGTGGGTTATATGGAGTACCTTCAGGTGATGGACACTGGCAATCTCAAACAGGAAGTCCCCTCCCTATATAACCCCCTCCCATAGGAGGAGTCCCTCAGTTTTGTAGCAAGCAGTATGCCTCCCAAAATTTCCTCATAAGAGGGGTGGGAGCTCTGTGTCCCGTGATGTACTCCAAGAAAAGGATTTTACAGGTAAGCTGTATTAAAAATCCCTTTTTCTCTCTCGTACATCACGGGACACAGAGCGGCATATTCATTACTATGTGGGATGTCCCAAAGCAATGCTTCCAATGAGGGGAGGGAGACATCTCAACCAGGAGATTTAATTCAGAAAGTATCCTTTAAATCATAATAAATCCAAATTAAATCCAACAAAAAATAATTAATCTGATTAATTTAATGAATTCATTAATTAACCAAGGATGCCCTGGATCCCGAGGATCTGAAATCGCAGCCTGCAGCACTGCTTGTCCAAAGGCTGCATCGGCCCTTCTCACGTCCAATTGGTAAAATTTTGTGAACGTGTGGACCGATGACCAGGTTGCCGCCTTGCAAACCTGAGCCATAGAGATCTGGTGGTGTGCTGCCCAGGAGGCGCTCATGGCCCTAGTAGAATGGGCCTTAACTGATAAAGGAGGGGGCAACCCCTTCAAGCCGTAGGCCTGACTGATCAACTGCTTAATCCATCTAGCGATGGTAGCTTTAGCTGCCGCCTGACCTCTCTTGGGTCCTTCCGGCAGGATGAACAATGTATCAGTCTTTCAAATCTTTTCTGTAGCTTTGAGGTAGGCCTTCATGGCCCTAACATCCAAGGTGTGCAGCAAGCCTTCCTTTCTCGAAGTGGGCTTTGGAAAAAAAGGATGGTAAGATCAAATCCTGGTTCAAGTGAAAACTGGACACCACCTTAGGTAGAAAAGACGGATATGGACGGAGAACCACTCTGTCGTTATGCAGAATGAGGTATGGTTCTTTACAAGACAAGGCTGCCAGCTCTGATACTCTTCTAGCGGAAGCCATGGCCACCAAAAATACCAACTTCCTAGTTAGTAATACCAACGGAACCTCTGCCAGAGGTTCAAAGGGCTGTTTTTGTAGAGCTGACAACACAAGATTCAAATCCCACGGACAAACCGGGGATTTGATAGGGGGGTTAATATGTAAGACCCCCCTGCAAAAAGGTTTTAACCAGAGAGTGAGTGGCCAAAAGCCTCTGAAACCACACTGACAAGGCTGAAATCTGTCCCTTGATAGTGCTTAAGGCTAAGTTTTTGTCCACTCCTAGTTGGAGAAAACTTAACACTCTGTCAATGGTGTACTTGCGAGGGAGCCACCTTTGGGACTCGCACCAGACCACGTAGGCCCTCCAAACTCTGTAATAAATTACTCTGGAAACTGGCTTTCTTGCCTTAATCAGAGTTGAAATCACCTGGCTGGATAGACCTATACCCCTGAGAATCAGGGATTCAGCCGCCAGGCCATCAAATTTAGATGCCGTAAGGCAGGATGGAGGATCGGGCCTTGTGAGACTAGGTCTGGACGAAGTGGAAGGGTCCAGGGCTCCCTTACTGACATTCTCACGATTAGTGAGAACCACAATCTCCGGGGCCATGCCGGGGCTATCAGAATGACCGGTTTGTTCTCTCCCCTGATCCTGCGCAGCAGGCGGGGCAACATCTGCAACGGGGGGAAGGCATACAGTAGATTGTACTGATGCCAAGGGCAAACCAACGCATCGGTTCCACAGGCCAGAGGATCCCTTGTCCGGGACATGAACTTTTCAGTTTCTTGTTGTACCTCGATGCCATAATGTCTATGTCCGGCAATCCCCATTTCTGGCAGATCTCCTAAAAGACCTGGGGATGGAGCGACCATTCCCCTGGAACCAGCTGCTGGCGACTTAAGAAGTCCGCCTGCAAATTGTCCGCTCCGGGAATAAAAATTGCCGAGATGCATGGCACATGTGCCTCTGCGCACAGAAAAATTAAATTCACCTCCCTCTGGGCGGCTCGACTCCTTGTGCCCCCTTGGCGATTTATATATGCCACAGCCGTGGCATTGTCGGACTGCACTCTCACTGGAGACCCCTGTAGCTCGGATGTCCATGCTTTTAAGGCTAACCGTGCAGCTCTGATTTCCAGAACGTTGATGGGCAGAAGTCTCTCTGCCTCTGCCCATGTCCCCTGCTGAGTCTGCCCGTCCAAAACTGCTCCCCAGCCCCGTAGGCTGGCATCTGTGGTCACTATCCTCCAGATAATTGGACTGAAAGATTTTCCCTTCTTTAGATTC